>NC_059083.1:72425399-73115392 GCF_020497125.1 Mauremys mutica | reverse complement strand
ATTGAATATTCCAAAGTTATGCACACAACAGCATAGACCCTTTAAATGTCTTAACCACTTTCCTATGTTACGTGCACATCACAAATAAGGCACACATTAATAAAACACACCACTGATTACCATACAGAGGGAAGGAAGAAGTACAGTACTTAGCAACATTTGAAATGAAGGAACAGTTTTGAAGGCAGCAGCATTTTAAATTAACACCCTTCCCACCCACCCCCTCCAAAAAGCCATTCTGTAAAAACCTAAAGCAAAATTCACACAATGCTGTTTTCTCCTTACAGCAGTGCTATGAGGAAATTGTTTATTTTAAAGCCTCCTGCAGTATGCATGAAGCACACAGAGATACAGTCTGAAGAACTAGAGGGAATTTCTTTATACATTATTTAGGCTCCTAATCATCATCTTATAAAAAGTTACTAAAGTGCCACCAGAGATAAATATATAGGATCTCACCAGTTTCCTCCTCGACTCTTTGCAAGACGACCGGGGAAAAGTTTCAGTCCATTATAAATTAAATTCTGTGAATCTGTGATTAAGGCCAGAAGAGACCATTACCTCATCATTTAGGCGGACTTGCATAAAAGAACCCAGGCCATAGAATTTCACCAAGGAATTCCTGCCTCAAGCCCTTATCTTGTGATTTTTTATTTTACTAGTCATAGCACTGCATGCAAATATTTTTTGCAAAATTAATTCCTGGAGTATAAGTCATTGTATGCAGCAAATTGTATCTGTAAATGAAAATAAGGCTGATGCTCTGACAGTTGTGACCGACTCAGATAGTTTGAATAATATAATGCAAAGCGAATGATGTTTTAATGAGATCAAAATGCTGCATTTTACCTATGTTATAGTTACCAAAAAGGTGGAAAAATTTTACTAGTGGCCTCAGAACTTCCATACACTCCATTGAGGGCATAGAGGTGGTTTACAGCCACTTCTGTCCATGTCCCTGTCCAGTGCCTCTGAGAGGCCCAGCGCAGAATTTCAGTCAGGCAACGTCGTGTTTATTATGGTGGAGCCTAAGCACCAACCAAGAACGTGACCCCATTGTGCTAGGCACTGTTCAGACATGGACAGACAGTCCCTGCTGTGAAACACTTACACTCTAAATAGACAAGACATACGCAGGGTGGGAGAGAAATGGGCAGAACGAACAAGCCGAGTGAACAACACAAGGGCAGAAAACGTCACGTTAGTTTGATTTTTGGGTGGGTTCACTTGGGCAGGGATAAGCAGAATGGAAAAAAGGAAGGAGGCTGAGGGGGCCACGGTAGGGGAAATATGGGGTGAGAGGGGCCCATGTGAAGTGAAGCTGAGGTGAAGAGATTGTGAGGGAGGTGGAGGGAGAGGAGTAGAGCAAAGCAGCCAATCAGCACAGGGCAGAGAACGCCCAATCAAAACTGGATCAATATTCCTATCAGTGGGTCAAATTAGTCACTAGTGTATCTGCACTGACCTAAGTCTAGAGAGAAGTGAACTTCACTATATGATGCCACGTGTGTTTGACTAACCTTCAAGCCTGTTAACTTGCATTTTGTTTTGCATCAAAGGCACTAGTTAGACTGATGGAGTAACTGTTTACAAAACCAGGGACAGATTCTCAGGTGTGATAAATTTGCTGCTTTACAGCACCTGAGAATCAGTTCCAATATATTTTATATTATGGCATTTTCAGCTTCGCCTAGTGGAGAAGCTCTGAAGTCATAGCTGACAAGGATTACTGTTTACAACATAAAAAAATAATCAAGCTGATTAATCAATTTACTCAGGCCTTTCAAAAAAAAAAAAAAAAAGTCACACCATCTCAGTGTTCATGCTGAAGTGCAACTGATGATCTGCCATGTCCATTAGACAGCATTAAGATGGCTACAAGTGCAAATGATTAAGGAGCAAAACCTTTATAGCAAAGATTTTTTTAAAAGCCACTCATACAAATCTGTAATTGCAAGGTTTCATTTTTAATTCATCAATCAACTACCATTCAGAGCATATAAGGTATAAAGGCAAATAACTTACATCATTACTTGTATATACAGAAATGCTGAGAGGTCTTGTTAAGCTTTGCCATTCCACCAAAGGCTGTGCATCTGGCTAGATTAACAGCATGGGCTATGTCCCTGAGATCATCACCTTTGTGAAAGTGTTTTCCCTCAATATTCTCCCCACACAGACACACCCACATGGAGGTGCGACATGTGATTTTTTTCCTCTTTTACTGGGATTTCTTAAGTTATAGCATCAGCTGGAAAGTTTGGTTCTTGGCCTTCTCTCCTTGTATCAGACTTGGAAAGAGCCATTGATCTCCATGTCAGAATCAAGAACAAGGAAGCAGAACCTTAACATTAGTCCCTAGCATGACATTTAGGAGGTCCCCTGATAACACCTGATATTGGGACTAAAAGGATTTTAAGTTATAGTTGATATCTGAGCTGTGTTTCCTCACAGAGGTCTTCCAGGTAAGGGCTTGATAGGCTTTTAGTACACTAATTGGTTTTCATTAGAGCAGAACAAGGAACTGACTCATTTGGTCTTATTTCATCACAACTTTACTTATTACATGTACATCCCATCCATCCTCCCCTCAACTAAGTGGATGTGGCAAAAGCATGGTAGCTACATGATAGATGCAAAGATGCCAGTATTGGGACTTAGCCAAATGCCTGTTTAAATGCAAATGAAAGACTTGATCATAGCAAAACTCTTAACTATACCCTGTAATAGCATGAGTCCCAGTGCAGGCTGTGGGTTATTTATCAACTCGTATAGCAAATATCCTCCACATGTATGGCAGGCAAGCAGGATGTGCATTTCTGATCAATGAATCTCAGCTCCAAATAAATACAGGATAAAATTTAGGAAAAGGAGGGATAAAGAAACACACTTAGGATCATGGAACGTATCCAGTACATTAGACTTGAGAGCGCCTTCAAGCAGCAGCCAGTTTTGCCAGAAGGACTTCATTAGCAAGGCAACACCTGCCAGAACCGGTTACCTAATGTGTACAGAGACATGATTCACCACAAGAATCAAAATTTACTTTAAAAAGCTGCCATTTTAGAGTATTCTCCTCCAACAAGGAGTAACAGGCTCTACTCTCTGTTGAAGATTTAACATAAGCCAGAGTTCCCCTAATGGGCCTATGGTAGAAAGCATACCGAATATGAGCAGGGTGTGGGTGGGGGAGAATGTGATAAAAAGAAAGGAAACCATTTGAAAAGCAGGTAATAATTGCATCAGCAGTTGAAGCAAGGCTGGCCAGCTATCTAGCTGAAGAGCACAACAGGTGGCAAATGAAAAAATAAAGGCTTGGCAACTTTGAAGGCATATGCCAATGGAACCTAACTATAATGGAGTAGTAGATCTCAGGAGGTAATTTCATCCAACAATGTTTTCACAATAGTAGTCCTTGGAAGCATCCAATTTTGGGAATCAAATCAATAAACAATTCAGAGAAAGACTCGAGGCAGCAACTCAGGTTTTCTTGCAATAATTAAGGCAAGCCTTCTGCAGGTCTTTGAGGAAAGCAGGTACTCCACTCTGTTTTGAAGGAAAAAAAAGTGTAGAGTGGTTATTCTCTGATGATGGTCAAAGACACTGCAGACAAAAGCTGTATATAGACATCATTTTACACTACAAATATTTCAAGAGATAACAGAAGACAGTGTTTCCAACAAAAAGATTAAATTTACTACAAAGCAGTAAATTCTGTATTTGTTCTTAGAACATCACACCGTATTTCAGGAGTTTGCAACGTTACTGAATCTGTCTGCTCATACTCTGAAACACGAGTGTGTCTGTCCACAGTGGTGCAGAAACAACTCTGGTGAGTTTAGTATAAAGAGTGAGCTTTCTTGAGGTGTGGGGAAAGGAACAGTTAGAGAGACAGAAAAAGAAGAGACGGCTATCAGAATGGAGGCCTGAAAGACAAGATAGTAGAGTGGCCAAGAGGGAAGACGACTTCAGATGAAGATTGGCTGATCTTGTCTGATTTATGGAGGCCAGATTTGGATCCAGTGGGTGGATTCTCAGGAATAAGTTAAACAGCACAAAGGAAGATATTGCCCCCAGCTTCCTGCTTACCTTGGCTGCCCAGTTAATGAGCCATGACGGAATCATGCCACCAGGATTATCAAAGTAATACATGTAAACTTAAAGGGAGACAGAAATGGAAGGGAACAGAGATTATTATAACAACACAATAATTAGCAGTTTACTTGCTTGGCTGCAGCTATATTGATTACAACTACAGTTTTTGCCTGACTATGGAATGCAGGATTTAGCCCTGTTACATACACATATAGTTACCAAATAAAACGTTTTTTTCTTAACGATCAACTTTGTCCCAAAACATCCTTCAGTCTATTTATAACAACTTCAAAATCAAGTCCACAGAGATTCAAAGGTGACTTTTCAATGAATGAATTGTTCACTGGGTTGCCCACTTTCCAGTTGCTAGCAATGATCAAAATATAACCACCAATATCCAAAGTTCAAATGAATGACATCTGTTCTTCATTTAGAGAAGGGAAATGACGGAGTGGACTATTCTTAATTGTGCAAGTCCAGTGGTGTTACCCAACACATGAAGTCCCACGTAACATTCCCAGACACGCTTCTTTCAGAATGGATTTTTGCTGATTATAGAACTCTTGATATACGTCTTTACCATATCCTTTGCATGTAACTTCAAGTCCTTAGCCTTGCCTGCTTTGATGGTATCTGAGATTTTACATTTCATTTTCTTAATAAATGCAGAATAAAATTTGAAAGCTTGCTCTACTTTACTTAGCTGTAGTAAGTAATATTTCTTACCTTTGGATCCGGTCTTGCCATCACTGGCAAGCACCAGACTTTGCACATAACTATTTACTCTGATAATCCCAGATTTTTCTGGACACTGAGGAAGAGACACACTTTTAGCCAGCATAACCCAGATCTTCTGCCCATCAACCTCCATATCACGACGTTCACGAAGATACACATACTGTATTGCAAGTTAAGAAAGATACCTAAAGATGAAGAAAGATGCAAAAAAGAGTATAACTGGGTCCAACAAAGTAGATAAGTCCATGGAGGATAGGTTAATCAATGGCTATTAGCCAAGATGGTCATATATGCAACTCCATTCTCTGGGTGTCCCTAAACCTCTGACTGTTAGAAGCTGGGATTGGAGGACATGGGGTTTATCACTCAATAAATTGCCCTGTTCTGTTCACTCCCTCTGAAACATCTGGCACTAGCCACTTTTGAAAGACAGGATACTGGGCGAATGGACCATTGGTCTGACCCAGTGTGGCCATTACGTTCTTATACAACTATGATCGGTTTCATTATATTATTATTAACTTGTATTACAGTAGCATCCAGCAGCCCCATCGTGACAGACACTGAACACAACAAAAAGGCAGTCCCTGACCTCTTTCAATCCACGTTTCACTTCGGTCTATTAAATGAATCTTAGTGTTTGCATTATTGTAGGGTCTGATCCTGCAGACTCTCGCACTCAAACATGCATTTCATTGAAGTCAACATGATACCCAGGTGAGTGATTCATGTTGCACAAGCACGAATAAGGACTGCAGGATCAAGCTTTTAAACCCTTCCTTCTCTTCTCAGGTTTGGCTCTTCTACACTTCAACTCCCACAGTAACAGACAAGCAAAACTCTTACAGCTGCCTGCATCTGGACTCTTGAATACGTTGCTTTGCCACCCGGACAAAGATTTGAAAGGATACATCTCTGTTTGACAAAGGGAAAGGGTACTTCACTTCCCAGTAGATTATTCTCTTCCCATCATAAATCTTCTCACTCAGCTCTACAATTGGCAAAGAGGGGAAAAAGTGTTGGCCATCACTGAGTTAATTCCAGCTGTAACATTTATACATATACAATACCAAAACACGGCTTAGACTAGCAGTAGCAAGAATTTAAAAAACTGGTTGCATCTCAGCGCAGTTATACTGAGATATGCTAGGTCTAGTTTAGCCAGGTCAAGAGAAAAGTTTGTTTCCACTGTAGACAGTTCCATTCAGGAATGAGTCAAACTCCCTCCCAGAGTTCATTCAAAGCCTGTCCCACCTGTGCATAAGCATCTGTTCCTTTAAATGCACCTTGTGCAGCTAGAAGTTCAGAACAGCTCTGTTGTTGAACATGCATTTGAAACAAAACAGGTAATGACTTTATATCCTTGAGAGCCAGTCCAACCTAACATGGAATTAGAACACGTGGCAAGTGTAAAAGACTCCCAATTAAAGCGAGTGATGAACAAAATTGAGCGGGGTGGAGGGAGAAGAGAAGTTACTCTTTTAAAAATACCATTTTTGTCATTCGTTGGCAAGTGATAAGTTAACTCTGTTCCAGAGAGTTACCAGCAAGCACCAACGTTTGCTCTGCATACTGGAAGCTGAAATAGGAGGCAATCCGAGTGGGAGAGCCTGGGAACAGAATCAGAGTTCAAGGGACAAGATGACTCACTAAGGAGATCAGATGGGAAGACAGTAGCGGGAAGGAGAAAGTGAGGGAGCTTAAGCCAAACTCTAATCATTGGAGGTTAGAAGGAAGCTTTCCATGGAGTAAGTTATCCCCCGCCCCAACTGTCCACTGTAGGGTTTTCTTCTGATGCGGCCAATACTGGCCATTGTCAAAGGCAGAAGACTGGACTACAAGGATCCTGGGTCTGAGCCACGATGGCATTTCCTATCTGACCAGGAAGGCAACTATGTCCACTGATGCCCCTGAAAAAGACAAGATGAAGGACACACAAAGAGCAGTCAGTATAAGTTATGTGTGGCCAGATTGTGGCCACAGATGTTAACAGTACCAGTGAGTTAGCACCAACAGGGTTATGACACTAGTGTGTTCTCGTATCAAAAGAAGCAACCACTGTAATATTTCATGCTGGAACCATTCCGCTGTCTCCTAGGAACTCCCACTCCCAACCCAAGGTAGCATTTGAATGATACATACAGTGTCATGCTCATGCACAGCTTCTTGGGCCTGTTTACAAAATGGTTTTTCCTCCTGTGCTACTTTCAAAGCCATGCATTTACCCTTCCAAATGAACAAAGAATGGGGAGGGTGGCTTTCATATGGGAAAGAAAATTAAAGAGGAAGGGGGTAATGGTGCATCTAAAAAGAGTAGAGTTATCACTATACCCAGTGCATATGTATGTACCAGGTATTCCACACAAAAAATCCCATTTCCATTCCCTAGCCCACTTGTAATTTCACTAACATTTAAGATGTGCACACAATATGCTGCAGTCCCTGCAATGCAATGACAAACCACACAGTATCGCGTTTTCCACCAGAGGTCACTGGAGTATTAATTTGTCGCCTTTTAACTAATGCTTTAGTTGAATTTTTCTTAGCTAAAATGCTAACAAATGAGTCTCCCTCTTTTTCAAAAGAGGTGTCAATTTGAGATCTGCATTCAAATACCTGGAGAGATTATTTTAAAACTTGCTGTGTTTCTTTCCTAAGAGTTAAACTTCGCACAATGGTACTTACGAAAGCCATATACACCCGTGCTCCCTTTCAGTCTATTCCAGAGGACAGGCTGGTCAAAACTGGCCAAGCAGAGAAGGCATTGGACAGAATGACCAAACAGAACTTCATTAATCCATTCTGAAGAGCCCAAGAGATCAATTTTCAGCATAATAATGTCACACTTGCTAAAATGCAGCATTCCATTTTATTATTTTTTCCAAACAAAAAACCCACCAAGGCTATATTACAAAATGTACTTCGCTTAGTCCACAACACTGTTCAGTTTTGTTTATAATACAGAACGTAAACGTTGGGTAGCTCAGCTTGCTAACGCGGGGACATGTTGGTAATGGACCTCGTTTCACTGCAAAATTTTAATAAAATGCTGTAGCGAAGAATGGCTGATTTCTGTATATGAGCCATGAGCATGTGAATTATTACACTGCGCCATAGGAGTGTGTGGTCCTTTATAGACAAAGGCAAATCTACAGCTTAGGCCTGGTCTACACTTTGGGGGGGGGGGGGGAGAAATCGAGCTAAGATATGCCACTTCAGCTACAAGAATAGCATAGCTGAAGTCGACGCATCGTAGATTGACTCAGATTGACTTTCTTCACGTCCTCGCGGCACGGGATCGAAGGGTGCCGCTCCCCCGTGGGGAGTTCCAGAGTCGATGGGGAGCGCATTCGGGGATCAATGTATCACGACTAGATGAGACGCGATATATCGATCTCTGATAGATCAATCACTACCCACCGATCCGGCGGGTAGTGTAGACATACCCATATAGTCCAAAGTCTCGATGTTGAGATGGAGATCACTGTAGGATGAGGCCTGAATCAGACCCAACGTAGCAATGCTCTGCGTATCCCAGTCTTTTGAAAGCTCAGCCCACTTTTCAGGAAAGCAAAACCACCTTCAACCCTGCCATGTGTTGTTACAGGCCTAGCCAAAAAATGAGCTATCACTTAGAATAGATTGTGTAAGATTCATAATATGGCGCTTGCTTTCTTACATGCTTTGATGAGCAGTAAAATTGTTAAGAGTGTCGATATTTAAAGCATCACTGATATCAGTGCTAGCACCCTTTGAAACAAAGGGCATATTTAATGGCTCCAGTTTTCTGCTATCTATCCAGAGTACTTTAAAAAGAAGCACTAAAGTAAGCCTTCTGCCAACAGGGAGTTAACTTGTCCAACCTTGGAGTATGAAATATCATTAAGGCAGCAATTCTCAAACTTGTATCAAATCGTTGTTTCAAACATACACAAGTTCTGGATACCAGTTCAGGGAGCCAGACTTTTTCCCCTAGTCAATGAGGGTGTAGAGGCCAACCCTGCAACATTATCTACATTTTAGAATTTAAAGGGTGTAACTTCCCAACTGCTTCCTTTCCATTCTCTTAGAATAAAAAAGGCATTATAAAAAGATATCGGCATGTTGGCTTCAGACACTGTAGGTTGTAGTTGCCTTAGCTATGTGTTTTACAAACCAGAATCTGATGAAGTCATTTAAATGGAAAAATTAGAACGATCGGTTGCTATGTGTCTTCGTGTACGATACCGTGAACGAATTAAGGTTCCACTTTAAGCTTCTTTGGGGTATGTCTTTGCTAGTAGAAAAGGTGAGTGCCTTTTACAGTGAAATAGCTATCGTGTGTTAGCTCACACCCATTCTACTAGCGAAGCTACAGGCTGACTGAGATCAATCCCTCGTTTTCCATAGGTTAAGCAGCTCTCCACAATACTGCCCAAGGTGCAATCAACAGAACCATTCAGGCTAGAGCCCCCACGGTTTAAAAATAAGAGAGGGCATCTGGCAGGATTTTCCTTGGCTTTCAAACTTGCTCCTCTGGGCCCCATTCAGGAAAATACTTCGTGTAAGTTCTATTGACTTCAGTGTAAGCAAGTGCTTGAGTCCTCGCCCCTCTAGAGTCCAGGTCTGTTAGTCTTCCAGGCACTGCAAACTCCTCTCACCCTCCCTCCACCTCCTCCAGGTGTTTGCAGAACTAGATGTGCTGAGGGCATGGGAGTTTGTTGTGTGGATAACGATAGCTGAAGAGTTATTGTTTTGGAGGTGTACTGTTATTTCTGGGGAGGCCATTGTAGGTGTTCTAGGTTTTTCAGTTGGATGGTCACTATTTTTGTAAGCACCCAAGAAGGTGGGATGGTTGCCAATGCCTCCTCCCCCAAAACAAAGACATAAATAAAAGTGCGGCATATGACAGCTAACCCTGACCTCACCACTGTCAAACGGGCCCCCCAAACTACCACCGCGTTGACCGCTATTCTGAGCATCTGATGTCAATTAGGCCATCTAATGTTATAGTTCAAAGCTTGTGTTGACCCAGCCTCCAAGTGACAACGCAGATGGATGAGAATGTGAGCACCAGCACTGTCACTCAGGCTTTCTGGGGACAGTCTCACCAGGGAAAGATGTTCCCCCATCGCCACTGCAGAGTAATGGTTTAGGTGCCAACCTACCCCTTGGGAGACCTGGGCTCAACTCTTCTCAGACTTCTGACACCTTAGGCAAGTCACTTAGCTTCTTTGTGCCTGAGTTTTGCCCAGCTGTAAAATGGGAATAATACCACTTCCACCTCCCTGGGTGCTGTGAGGATTAAGACACTTGCAATGGTTAGGCACTTGGATCCTGTGGTAATGAGGGCCATGTAAGTACTTCAGAGTGGCAAGGACTGATGCTGTGGGGTGCTCTCTCTTGATATGTGAAGTTTGGCTGTGACTAGGCAAGAATTTCTCTCTTATATGCCACATTTTTACTTATTGGTATAACATTAGGTGATGAGCGCTTTGGATAATCTGGCCTCAACTGTAAATGCTGAGCACCTGAAAATGTGACCTCGAGTACTTTGGGGAACATGGCCCTAAGAGAAGAGACAAATTTTAGAAAGCCTTCCTGGGGGGAAAAAAAAAAAGTTAAAGATAGAGCTTATTTTTAAGCTTTAAAAAAGTAATTTGATTTACTCACCTTTAACATATTGATCCCATTGTTTTCTGTAGTCTAAATCCATATAGACATCTGCAAGCAACTCTGGGGGACAATCGGCAAGGCCACCAAAGATTTTATACTCATAAAGTCCTGATTGCTGTGGAAACGGAACAGACGAAAAAAGGCATCACACAGGAAAGGGAAACATTCTACTGCATTGAAAGCAGCTGAAGGAAGCAAGGTGGGGCACTTATTGCAAACCTACGTAAGCTGGGAAAGCAAATCCTTTTAAAAACAATCCCCGATGCAATCTTTTTGCAATATGGCCTTGTTTTTAATGTTTGTATATGGAAGTGTAACAGTCAGACGCCTTCACACAGAGGCGCTTCATAATAATTCTTTTACTCACATCAACCAGTGCGTTACTCCACAAATAGTTCCCAGGAACTCAGTGGGACTACTTGAGGTAAATGGCATTATAAAGGATAGGAATGATCCTGTTCCCATTGACTTCAGTGGCACAGGATCAAGGTATCACAATCTGACCTATAAATAGGTTTTGTTGTGAAACATGACTAGGTAATGCATGACCCACGGTAATCACTACTGCTGTAAAAGGTTAAATACCGTGGAAACCTTATTCCAAATTTTGATGTTTGGTTGTAACACAGGCTATACCTATGAGTGAGTCATATATTTTGAGAGTCTTGGATATTAGCTGTTTTCCTTCTGCAAGCATCCTGAATCCCAGCCCTCAATTCCCCTAGCACACAATTTCGTGTGTTAATGCTTTTAAAGTTTCACATAACATATGGAAATTCCATCTGCACATATGGAGCAGCGTTTACACTATTGTTACTACTACGTCAGTACTAATTAAAACAATGAGAATAATATTTTTTAAGTGTCAACTATAAGATCGAGCAATCCCAAGGGGGTGGGGAATGTTATGGCTATACAATGGTCTGTGTGAAAAGAATTGTTGGTCTTTGTTCGGGGCCTACCTGTCCACACGACAAATCCACCACTGGAATTAGAACGTTCAATACACCAAGCGACAAATAATGGATGGACATGTAGTTTCAGCACCCTCATCCTGAGAGTTGCCTGTTCCCTGAAGAGTGTAACTGAGATCACAATCTGGCCCACTAGTTCCAATCCTAACAGCCTGGGTAATCCCATTGACTTTAATGGAGTTGGACAAAGTGACTCAGAGCCCATTTGGGATAGTCTTACTTCTGTTACCCTGAATGTAGCCTATTCTATGGTTAACACTTCATTCCTGGGTGCCAGTGTCGCCAGCTCAGCCTTTTATATGCACAATATTTAAAGAGAAGGAAATATTTTAAAAAAGATACAGCGTGATTACATTTGTAATAAGGCAGTATTACTATTTCCATTTTTACAAGACTGTCTCAGGCTAATTTTGGCAAAATGGTACACTTCACCAAGCCGACATCCAAGTAAGTCCCTTGCAGACAGCTAATAGGAATGATACACTGAATCTACAGTTATCCAATGGCAGCGGCTTTAGAAATAGATTTTAAGACTAAAAAGAAGCAAGTTGGGAAGCTGATGACATGTAATTTTGTGCATTTCAAAATATCCCATCCCTCTATGGAAGACCTTGCAGTTGACCTTGTCAGTTATTTCAGGTTTTTCCAACCATGCCTACATTTCTTCCTGAAACAAACCTACAGTCCCAATCTTGCTAGAATACCTCTGTGTGTGTGGTTTCACAAATGTAAGCAGTGGCATTGTACTTAATGGTATCATTGACACCTGTGAAAGTCAGTCACACATGTAAGAGTCTGCAGGATTGGGACCTGAGTGTATTCAGCTTAACACACAATTTGGTATATTCAACTTAATGTGCAAATTTAGGGACCATCTGGTCCTCAGAGATGCATCCTGAAAAATAAGTTACATCTTTCACCCTACAGTATGTACAGTAGTTAGCTTTACAAGAGAAGCACTGAAAGAGGTTTTAATGATTGAATCTAATTATATACATCTCCTAGTTTGGATATTAAAAGGATATTTTAATAAATAAAGGGATTAGTATCAGGTAAGAGGATATTTTTCCTTATTCCTACAAGGATTCCAAACACTCTCCCTAATTTTAAATTTTACCAGTAACTTCCTCTCCACCCACCCCCACCCCACCCTACCCTTTGGGAGAGGGTTATGTAACTTTTGGACGTTAGAATGAGTTCTTACGTGACAGGTTCCATTGTGTTCATAAAAGGTCATGAAAAAAGCCACAGGATTCAGGAGCTGTCCGTGTTGTTAAATATTAAAAACAAAAACAAAACAAAAAACCCACACGTAACAAAGACATTCCTGACCCTTACCCTGTCTTTCCACTGACAAGAGACAACAAAATAACCAGTCTACACCCTTAGTCTGACGGGTGTTTTTCCAGTCCAGTGAAGATGGCAGCACGAGCCTCCCTTATTTGGTCACCAACAATTTGCCAACTCCTTTTTATATACAAGAGGAAGCCAACATTTGATACATTCCGACAGCATGGTGTATTTTTCCGCTATTTCCCCCTCTCGTAAATTTGGTTCCTCTATTACTCATAAGAGCAAATAAAAATGTAGGGACACTTTCACAGGATCAGGATTCCCTGCAAACACACTACCAAAGGTGATCAATGCTACTGAACTCGTAATGGAATCTTCTGTATCTGATCCTGATCAGATGAAATAATATGACATTATGGAGAACAGTGGTAGGGCATGCCCATGAATCATCTTTTGTTAAAGAGAGAGAGAGAGTATATAATCACCATCATTATTTTAAAGCACACACAACTAAGGCTCTGTCTACTCTGGGTTGTTCTGTCCCTCCTTCCCCTCAATACCTGTTTAATTTACAATGAGGGAGTGCAAACTCCCAATGTGAGCGGCATTGGTCCCAGTTGAGGCTTGTACCACTCTAATTTATCCCAGTAAACTACTGGAGCACATTGAACCAGCAGTGTGTGTCTGTGTTAAGCATTTACACTGGAGTAGCTATATCAGTGTAAATTACTTTAGACTAATCAAATCCCAAAAGTTAAGTAAATGCCCCTCCAATTAACAATTATATTTCCACAAGTAGTACAGTTAAACTCCACTATCACGCTAAGTTTATGATCAACTTACAAAAGCGAGGAGATGCCCTATAACTGCTCTTTTCATTGTATGCAATGAAAGATCTCGACTTGCCAACATGCCTTTGGCAATGATGAAATGCTGAAAGCTTGCTGACAACTCCTCATCCAGAGTGTGACGCAAAGGCAACTGACAACAGGCGAAAGAATCACATTGACTTCAACAGACTGTGGATCAGAGCTATAGGCATGTCTATCCAGACGCAGTGCAGAACTGACCCTAACTTTCACCGTACCAAGCATACGCACTACTTCATTGGACAGACTTTCAAATTTACAGTTTTGAGAGGTAACTATCCACGGTCAAATGCAATGTGGGGTTGAAGATTTTCTTCCATTTAAACAGTTTATCTGCATTTACATTATAAAAAATACAAGGCAGGATAATCAATCACATTTCCCTAATCCCACTAATGGGCTAGGAAACATTAATTGTATTCCCTTTGTCTCTCGTATAATAGCTCATTGCTATTCTGTTGCAGGAAGAGAGTCATCTTTATTATTCTTTTGCTGGATCCCTTCCAGTTTCTTAGTGTCTCTTGACAACCAACAAACTGAGCCTGCTGAAAACTATAATCCTGCCGTCAACATCCATAACTTAAGCTACTAGATAGTAGAGCAAGATAAAAAAAGTTTCTCTCACTGAACCCTTTATCCCCCTACTGTTTATCTGCTTGGGAAAACAAAAGCCACACAGCACTTCCTTCTCATTTAAGCTTACAATGGCAGCATCCACACATTCTAAATCCAGTGCTGTTTACACACTTCTTCCCTCTCTCCCAGCTTGTCTTCACTACAGTGTTATCTTGAGGTATAACTCAAGTGTTGCCCCAACCTGACTCCCATTCACACTACCCTCTCTAGTTTGAATTTGGTGGTGCTTTAAACAGGAGCCAGCTGGCCTATTATGGAGGCGGGTCGAATCTCAAGTGCTGCCAATGCTTGAGCTAACAATACAATGGGGACAGAGCTACTTTGTGCTGCTAATGAAGTCACTCTGTGCTGACTGAGTGTTATTTCACTATGGAGCCACTCCCACTCACTTGGGCCATCCTAAACTACCAGATGTGCCCCTTGGGTGACAGATGAGAGAACCTGATACATAGCATAGCCTGATCCGCATATAACCAATAAGGAGCTGTGGGTCTACAGTTGAGAGTCCGACTAACTACCTGTCCATGTAAAAAATTTCCTAGTTACGAAAACAACCCCCCAGACAAGAATCTGTGTCAATTAGCACGCATGAAGGAGCTTGAGAGGGACTACACTGCAAAATAACATTCAAGCAGCACAGAGTAGCTGTATCCCCATTGCATTACTACCTGAATTGAGAAAGGGTTTGCTTACCAGAGAAGCTTAGTCTTAAACATCAGAGATTTCATCAAAGCCTTCAACTGCATTCATTATGCAAGAGGACAATCTGGGCTTCCCAAAAATATAGAATCACTGGTTAAGATGCTGTATGAAGGTTCAGAATGCTATGTAAGGGCAGAAAGTGGAGAGACCAGTTGGTTTGATATTGTCCCTCCCAAAGATGCAGGTCAATCATAACGTTTTGTGAATTAAATGTTAATTTCGACTGACTGCTTCAGTCAAAATGAAAAAAACCTGCCGATGAGCTGAAATGAATCGTTCTAATATTACCAACATAAACCGTTTTGATATTTAAGGCTAGATGCACAAGGGGATTTAGGCACCATTCACAAAACAGGTGGTAGTGGCAGCACCGCCTTGTATCTAGTAGTCCAGCAGTTAGGGCACTTCCCTAGAACTTGGGAGGCCCAGGTTTAGTGCCCTACCTCAGAGCTAGAAAGTATGTTCGCTCTCTCCCCTGCGGAACAGCTTCCAGAGGACAGACAGAGAGACCCACCACAGAATATCCCATAGCCTCTGGACTAGGGCGACGTTGTGTTGATTTTAAGGTGTTTATAAACTCTTTCACTGTCCAACATTAAAAACAGTAATACTTAGGTTCAGGGGTTTTCTTCTACAGAGGCCTTGGTTTTATTTCGCTCCTCGGCAAACCCCCCAAAGCGTTCATTCTCAAGTTGAAAGTTTATTGATCAAACACAAGAAATTAAAACAAGCATTTATACTGAAACTGGAATTGAGTGATTATGCAAAACAAACTTAAAGTCTCTTTCCTTTTGGAGATCAGTCTTATTTTCAAAACTAACCTTTTGATGTGAAGGGTTAATTTTACCCTCAGTCCAGATGTGTAAAGGGTACTCATTTCGCCTGTTTCTAATGGACAGGCAGATTGATGACGGAGGAGAGATGGAATGGAAAAGGCGAGGGACATATGGCTTTTGTTGATGTTTCTGGAACACTGGACAGCTGGTCAGTCACAGATGGATGCTTTGGCTGTTAGGCCAACCACAGCACCTGTTGCTCGGATCCTGGTTCACATTCCAGTCAGGGATGTCACCTGGTTGAGTCTCTTCTCCTTAGACGGGGCAGGGCTGTGGTCATCTCATCTTGCTGTGCAGATGCAGGGCAGGTGATTTTACGATTTGATGAAAAGCCAAGAGAAAGAGGTAGGGGGGACAGAACAGGATCTTATATGCCTCTGCTATGCTGGCTGGCTGTTAGGTATCCCCCCCACACACATCCCCCCAGATGGGTAAGGACAGGATGTCATGATGATTTTAAGGACTCAAGTGAGAAACAAAGTTCCTTGAACAAAAACAAGGCCTAATGGCCTCCCTCTGAGGAAGAAAGTATTTTGATCTGCTCTGCTCCTGCTGTCTCAGGCTCAGGGAAGATGAGGTGAGTGGAAGATGCCCTGGGAAGACAGTGATGATTTTCCCTCCCTAGTTTCTTTTTAAACCCCAAAAGGGAAATGCGTGTAGCATAGTTAATCCCCTCATTATTCTGTCCACCGAATAGCCACCACACCAATTTTGTTTCATTCATTTCTGGCTCCATGTCTTCCATTTTTACTAAGCATGATTTCAACAGTTCTTGAACCTTATCAGCGGGCCCTTTTGGTTTGGACTAATCCAGTTTGTGCGTCTGGGTCTCTTGCACTTGCTCGTAACATTCATCATTGACAAACAACTTGACTTATTTTCCATGATTAACTTATAACCTTTTTTCCTGCTTGAAAATTATTGTGAGCTGTTATGAACTTGTACATCTTGTTTTACATATGAGCTACAACTGGGGCCATTTTTTAGGCCTGATAGTCACAGCAGCACTCGTCTGGGAGGGAGGGGCACCCTGGGTTCAAACCTGGATCTCCCACATCCCAGGTGAGCGTTTTAACCACTTAGCTACTGGGTGTAAGTGAGGATGACCCCACCCCATCCCCTCCGTTCTGTGATTCAAGCCCTTTATTTTGTTTGCTTTTATTTATTTATTTTTAAAGTCAGAAATGTCCAAACAAAACATTTCATTCAGCACAAAACCAAATTTTGAATTTTCAGTGAATCAAAGTCAGAAAACTTTTACTTTCTATTCAACTCAATCCTAATTTTCTTTTACTCTTTGCAACTGCCAGCAAGCAAACATTTGCACAGCTCTATGCTACAATAACCAAGGGTACTTGCCAAATTATTGGATTTTCTCAAATTGCTTACTAAGGTTTAAATTATTAGATCAGGTTTCGCAAGGGAAATGGAGGATCACCCTATGCTACAGTAGATGTGTATGCAAGAGACATGCTGAGAGACAGGAATTTATAATGAGTTCAAGGCTAAAAGAGCCTGAAGACAGAAACTCAAGATTTCAGAGTCACGCACCAGCTAAATATTTAGGTACACTGTACAACCAGACTAAACTTAGCATCTTTATTATCTTTTTTCAAAACATGACCTTTGTATACAATCCAACCTCAACTATCCAAACACTTGTCATGTCTCCCCAGAGATTCAGAGAAGCTACATTTAGATAATTGTGGCTGCATTTGTCCCTTCTCCCAGGATTCACTGCCAACTGCCAAGCCGTCTACATTCAACTCAGCAGGCTTTGAAGCCTGCTCTCTCAGGTACGCCAATTCAGTTTCAGCTTTAGTCCATTGGAAACACTGGAGCTAATCAGCTGAAATCCAGAGTACCAGCCAAATTTGGCCCAGTCTTAGCCCAGCACAGACTTAAAGCCCACTGAGCCTGTTTCCCCTAGTTATGCCATCCTCAGTTGTTTGGATAGTTTACATTGTACTCCCAGTTCTGCTTCTTCTGATGTAACCTATAAGACATTCTATCCACACTAAAACATTATACCCGGGTACAAGTTCCATTATGATCTTGCTAACTCTATGCAAAATATCAGGCATTTTCATAGAACTGCAGCCATTAGCAAGAGCTAGTTAGAGAACTAAACTGATGCCACATCAGCCAGAAAATGTTACATACTTTCATCTGCAGAGTGGAAATGGATTTTGACCAATCATCCTTTCCCTAAGTTTTAGGCACTCAGCACAATCCTACAATAAAATCTAAAAGGAGAAAATTCACAGGTGTAAAAGATCATCTGCGTGACGATCATTGTTTTGTTGACGTGTACCCGCAATTCCTTTAAGTACAGCCTACATTTCCAATCCCACCCCCCAAAGTTTATCCATTTCTGGGCAAACATGGAGAATCCTAGTCATCCCTTCCCAACAACCCCCCTATTCACACCTCGATTTCAGTTTGATATTGGAGGGTTATTCTTGCATCTGCAACAAATGTCATTATGAAATGCAAGATTATGAAAAAATTCTCCAAGTACCTTTTATTTTATTTTTCCTTCATACATTTTAAGGTCAGATGAGACCATTAGAATGTAGTCTGATCTTCTGCATGACCCAGTCTAGAATTTCACTGAACGATTCTCTCTCTCTCACACATACCCACACACAAATTTATCCTCAGAAACAGCCCTACAAGGTGGGGATAATAAAAGTTCCCTATTTTGCAGATGGGGAACTGAGGTACAAGAGAAATCAAATGACTTTAGATCAGACCCTTAAAGTAAAGGTGGGGGTTCCTGCTGGTCAAAGATACACCAGAGCCCCCATTTTCAATATTTAAGAATTTTCATCTTCAAAATATTTTTCAAAGGGAAAACATTTTTTTTTTATTCTCTCATGATTCCTCCAGAGGTAAGTCAATAAGGGCCCAGTGCTCTTGATGTGTCTGCAGTAGCGCATGCCTAGTGAGATAGTAGATTGAATGCAGGCCTAGTTCCATCCAGGGTCAACCGGAGGGGGGGGGGGGGAAGAAGAGTGTTTAGCAAGCTTCATAGCATAGCACAGCCTGTTGAGTCAGGACTTTAAAATAGCGTACTGGTGAGGGTCAAGTTAGATAATAGTCAGCAGGAGTTCTATTGAATTCGTTTGAAAGTGTCCATTTTTAGTGACTTATACCACCCAGTTAAGAGTTATCCACCCACAGTTATCAGACTATGTTGAGATTCTGCACCATTGCACTATAATTGATTTTCATGACAATTTGAAGTGGTATATTTTTTCCTATTAAAAAGATATATAAAAATCATAAAATGGGAAATGGCATTTTTTTCAAAACCATTTAAGAATTTTCACTTGTTTTCCCCCCCCAACAACAAAAAGCAAGCTTTGGGAGGTTCCCCACCCTCTCTCCTTCCCCTTTTTCAATTGGCAATTATCAGGGAGGGGGAAGGGAAAGTGTGAAGAGAAAGAGAGATGTTGAAAAAACAAAATTTCAAGAGAAAATTTAAAGTTTCTCCTCAGAAACAACTAATATTTTATTACCAACTTTACTGGCAGCTACTATGCGGTACCCAGCTACTCAGACAATGCGTTTCCCCACACTTCTATCCTCCCCATAGATTCCACCAAAAACACTGCTTATATTATACCTCTTTCAAGTACCTGACAAACCTCATTACCTACCTATTTACTGTGTGTACGCCACACACTGACATGCTTTCATTTCGGTACTACAGGTTACCACTCCCATACTATAAATAGGGGGATACATTACCACACAGTGACAGAAGAAAAACAGATTACCCTGAAGTGACAACTCTATTTCTTGTAATGGGAATGAATCAGACTTTCCCCAGCCACCCTTCCCCTTTCACAGGGACCCGGACGACCTATTTGTTTGCTTTCTCCTTTATGTTTTCCTTTTAGGAAAGAACATCCCAAGAAACAGGGCACCTAAACCACCAGAGTCAAGAGGTGGTGTTTCCTGAACCCTTTAATCCCTTAATTTGTATTTTTTACTTCTTAAAAAGCAATTACAAGACTTCCACGTTTTGATCTCACTATTCCTTAGAGAAACCTTTCAGAATTTAGGGGGAAACATGTATATTTATGTGTAGCTGAGCAGGATGTTCCAATGCTGAGGACACTATGTTTGAACCTATAACTGGAATATTTTGTTTGTCTAACCCTAAACCATCTTTCATCTGCCATGCCTCCAAAACAAATTAATTTGGGGACAGCAGTGTCTCTGTGGAACAAATATGATCCCCATTTCGTAGACTGGTGAACTAAAGAACTGTTCAATTTCTTAGGCCTTAATCATGCAATGAGATCCAATAGGCAGCTTCTGGAAGCTCTACCATGCTGCATTGATATCAGTGAGATTCTACAATGGGATCTGAGTAACTATCCACCTCTCTCTCTCTGGGCGGTCACGAGGTTCAATCAATCACAACCTCTGGCGGGAGACAGAACGCGAACAGCTTCCCCTGCTGAAAATCTGCCAGAATCAAGAGGTACGTGAACTATTTCAGAAGTCTGCAGCTCCCCTTCCTAAGGATGCTCACAACATGAGAGCCCCATCACTGCCCCTTCCTCTGGCCTTACTAACAGGTAGTGCAAAGAGATCTGCCGGAGCGCTTCAAAAGCATCCTGCCCAGCTACTGATCACATTGTCATTGGATACTCCCACACTGTCCCAGCTGATCAGGCTAGGTTTCCTCCCAGCCCAACTGCCAACTTTGCTACCATAGCACACTCATCACTTCTTCCTGCACCTCAAGCGAAGTTTTTGCAGCACTCACATGGAAGGGGGGGAGAAAAAGAAAAAAAATAGCAGAATCAAAAGTGCCATCGTATTATTCCCAAGAAGCGTCCCGGAATGGTGGCTTTTGGTACTCAAGCACACTGCAGGGGACTCAAGGTCGACTTGCGTTACAGGCTGTTAGCAGGAGGTCTCCATAAGCTGTTCCCCAGGTTCTTCCTCACTGTGCTTTGCTTGGCAGCCTCCACTCAAGTGCAGAGGCAGGAAGGGGAAGCTGAATTTTGCACATCAGGGAGGCCTGTTCTTGGAAAAAGACAGACCAGCAGAAGATATTTAATGTTGACGAGGAACGGCAGCCATCCCCAAGTGAGAGAAAGCCCAGGGGGAGTTGGAAAGGGAAAAGGACCAAGGGACTCATGAATAAATGGGGGAGGCTCCCATTAATTCCAGATGTTGTTGACTCTAATACTGTACCTAACCCTCAAGCCAAGCTAAGGATGTTGCGTATGCCAAATACAGAGAGATTTCCTCCAATACTAGACCTCGTTGCCCGAAGCCCTTTATAGCTGTGGCCAGGGCGTTGCTCTCTAGTGCCATCTGTTGTGGAACATCTTTATTCCCAAATAAATAAATGCCTGCCACAAGCGTAGGAGAGAAAGGGCATGTTTACACTTACCTCCGACACGATCGATCCAGCAGGAGTCGATTTATCACATCTTCGCTAGATGCAATAAATCGACTACCAGTTGACTCCAGTACCAGAGTCAGAAGCGTAGGCGGAGTCGACGGGGGAGCGGCAGCAGTCAACCTACTGCAGTGAAGACACCGTGGTAAGTAGCTCTAAGTACGGCGACTTCAGCTATGCTATTTTCATAGCTGAAGTTGCGTATCTTAGACCGACTTAACTCATCTCCCTCCCACATGTAGACCAGGCTAAAGAAATCCTGGAGCACTGGGCCTGGTGCAAGATTTGAGGCCTGAACCAGAGGCTATGAACCAAAGTCAGGCTGTGTATTAAACAGATCCTTACAAGTTCACTTTGTCATACATTAACTTGGCAACGTTGTTGCTAGCATACTAGGCACTAGATATTTATGGAAATTCATTCCAGAAGGCTAGTACAGATACATCCCAATCTAGTACAAGAGAAGACGGTTTGACAGAATAATGAATAGGGATGTTTTGTCCGAAATATCAGGAACAAGGGGAGGTTTTTAAAAAAAAAACAAACCCACCACAGATGTCATGAAACATGTAAGGTGGTACGTAAACTGTTTATCCCAGTTGTTTGTCTCAGTCTATAAATGTTGAGGTACCTCACCTTAACCCTTTGTGGGACCAAGGGGACAGCAGAAACTCCCGCCGCTGACTGAGCTGCTCCTTGCCACTGGGCACTCATGTGTTAGTGTACCTGTAGCTCCCATGGAATGCTAGCACTGTGCCTTGGGGGAAATAAAGCTGGCCAAGTGCCTTTGTCATCGAACTGTGCCAGTATGAGTAAGATCTTTATGAGTAAGATCAAGGTCTACTGGATTAGCAGGGTACACTCTCTGCTAGTTCTGATAAGACCAGAGTTCCAAGGACAGGAGCACTGAGCAGTTGGAACAGCTTTATTAGCAACAACTTTCTTCAGCAACAATAAGCAGTGAGAAATACGAGAAGACGACTACAGTGGCTGTGAGCAGAGACCAAAGTGATCCTCTAAAAGGCTTTCAACCCAATCCTGAAGTGGAGATTGCAAGAGTGCTGATGATGGCTCTTTATAGAGAAAATGAATGCTAGTCCTCAGCAGGTCAGCTCAGGCAATTTAGGAAAAAGGCCTGCTAGAACTTCAAACTGGCCCAGCCTGATATGACCATCAGGCTGCCACTCCTTAGACTAGAGGGTTTTTTAAAGCCCAATTTAATAACCAAATATACCAAGTTTCATAGCCATAGGAGCCAGCAAAGGGGAGAAATGGGGAAGAGGCCTTCACTGCCACCAATGTTCAGGGAATCAAGTTACAAAGCAGCTCACTGAGAAAGTATAAACGTTATATATTGGTAGGTAGTCATGAATCAATTCTCTGTTACTGTTGTGACAGCCTCTGACCATATTTCTAGTCCTTCCATTTCAGTTCAGCTTACCTACACCTAGCAAGCTATTTGGATCTAACCAAACCTGGACTGTTTTAAATCTGATTAAGTGTAACTGCTAATGTAAATATATTTCCTAATTCAGTTTAGCTAAGTCTACCTTTCATAGTTCAAGATAATTTGTTTTGAGAATTAGTCCACATTTGATCTACAGTGACATACAATTTGATTAATTCTGCATTTTTAATAGCTCTTAGAGCATGCTGAATGATACAAGTTGCAATTAAGAGGCCACTGAAGCTAGAAAATCATATTTAAAAGCTATCTTTACCTGAATTACTGATAGCATCGATTATTAAAATCTATTTAACTTTTAAAGTGTCATTTATTTTTGATTATTTATGCCATTTACTTTTTATTTTATTTTATTTTAAGTTTTAAAAAAGAAAACAGGCTAGTTGGCTTTGTTTCGGTCAGTTTCAAGCCAATTTCTCTTTCCCATTCTTGTGCACTACCAAAACATTGCAATATTCAGATTGCAGAGACAGCAGGAAACAAAACTGCTTCCACGGACTTTTTAAAAATAAGTCGATGAACAATTTTATACCAATACTAGATTCTGTAAAGCTTCACTCCACAAAGCATCATAGTGTTTAATTCCAGTGCAACAATAGCCCTGACCTGCTAAGTATGCGATAAGAAGAGTAACTAAAACTACAAAAATGAAGACATTTTGAAACCGTATTTGAACCTAATTTTTTAATAAGTCAGGAAAATGGATTAGTTACCAAGTAACAATAAAGAATCACCTGCCACTAATTGAAAATCAACTGCAAGCTAATTTTAAAGATAGATTCTAGCCTTGAACATTTAAAATGGGATTTTGATGCCCAGTTCCATTACAATTAATGAGATTCTGGAGCAAAACCAACTTAGACAGTTTTGGACATCTCAGCCATAATCTTCCCTCAAAACCAAGAAGTGAAGATTTTAATGCTGATAGGGGATTTATTACAGAATTTTCTGAAGCTCTCCTTGATTTAGGGCCAGGATCTTGATGATGCAGCCAGCAGTAAACATCATCATGAGCTAAAAAGAGAAGGCGATGGAGACAGGACATGTACTTGGAAAGTTATTAAAGATTCTAAGATCAGGAATAGATGGAGTAATAAGTCCCCTACCTTTCCTCCTTAAGGGAGCCACTGTCATTCTCCCCTGAAATAGATTTGTATTGGAGGGAAGAGGAAGGGGGAAGACAGGTATTTCCCACTGAAATCAGTAAACTGCTTCCTTCAGACTAAAAGACTTCCTCTCACCAAGCAGAGCCCTCCATCAGGAGTTTCCAAATTACCAAGTGTGGCTAAACTTTAAACTCTCGGTAATCTGCAGGCTCCTGCAGCAGCTTTTAGAGAAACAGGGGCAGCTTTCCCTATCAGCAGGTAATGGCATTAGCCTGAAAGCTGCTTTCTGTGACCCAGGAGACATTGAGCAAGTGGTGTTAGAGCTCAAACAGATGACAGAGAGGTGTGTGGCACAGGAGGGCATTTCAGCCTTTCTAGCTGATCAGCAGAACATCTCCCCACTTTTTAATATCTAGATAAATACACAAGCCCCTTCCACCAAGAACATGGATACTCCTCTACAGAGGAGTTTTTAGGCGATAAACTGTCTCCAGCTAGCAGTCAATCCTACTTCGATTCAGTTATACTGATGACAATCATTCCTGCCTCCCATCAATATACAGGGGGACTGTTTCTCCCTAGATATAGGGGATACCCGGTATTCACCTGCTGTAGCTATAGATATGCACGCATAGACAAGGGATAAGCACTTCCCCCTCTCCCCTGAATATAAGGGAGCCATCACCCGATATATAGATACCTTCCCCATTTATATAGGGAATGCCCCTACCCAGCATAGATGCGGGAACTGGATATAGCTTATGTATTGTGAATGTTCCCCATATATAGAGGAAATGACCATGTTTTATTTATATATATGAAGTGCTCCCCTCTGCCAAATAATGGGGTCCTTCCCCCTTTCCCGTATGTAATGAGAATGCCCACTGCATAGGGCAGGCCACCTTGCCCCACATAGACAGGTGTGGGTATAACTCCCTGTACAGCTCTCCTGTATGGACTTTCGCCCTTTGCTCCGCAGACACAAGGAGCACTTCTTCGTTGAGCTCAAGTTTGTCCCTTCCCGCCATGAATATAGGGGGGGTGCCCCCACTTCCCCGTGTCTCCAGTGAAGGCCCCCAAAATAGGGGCCCTCCATGTGCCCCTCCTCTCGCAGAGGACACCACACCAAACCCCACAGATGGTGAATGACTGACTGACTGAACGCCCCTCCCCCTCGGACACAAGGGACACCGTCCCCCTTCCCCCCGTGTGCGTGGGGCCGCCACGCGAGCCCCCTGCAGGGTACCTCGTGGTAGAGCCGGTGGATACTGATGCCCATCGTCTCCACCAGGAGCTGCCAGGCTCCCCCTGCCGCCGGCGCCGGCTGGCTCAGCTCCCGGCCGGCGGCCTGGAACTGCTCCTCGGAGAAGCCCCGCTGCGCCTCCATCGCCCGCCTGTGGGGGCCGGGCCCGGCGCGCCATGGGATAGCCCCGGCCGGGGCGGCGGCGGCCAATCGCGGGCCCCCGGCGCTCGGCTCGTTCCGGGTTCCGGGAGGAGGAAGCGCCGAGCCCCGGGCTTGCCGCGGCGTGGGGCGGGGTCTGCTCCCTTGCCCGCAGCGCGTTAGGCTCTCCGCCGGCGGGGCCTATGCCCCTAGGGGGCGGGGGGGACCACACAGCGAGTGTGGGGAATGGGGGTAATAGGAGCCTGTGTAAGAAAAGACCCAAAATTCGGGGCTGTCCCTATAAAATCGGGACATCTGGTCACCCTAGCGGGGGGGGGTATATAGGGGGCAGCCCTAGGCAGGCACAGAGGGGGCATTCCCTGCCCATGTACGGTATATTGGGCTTCCCCCAATGGATATCAGGGAACACTCCCCCTCCTTCCAGGACCGTCCTCCAGCATACATATGGGACACTTCCCCCAAGGTATATAGGGGAACACCCCCCTGCTCCAAGCACTGCCTCAACATACATACGGGACGCATCCCCCAAGGTATATTGGGGAACACCCTCCTCCTTCCAGGCACTTGCTCCAGCGTACATATGGGACATTCCCTGCCCATGTGTAGAGGGACTACTTCCCTCAGCATATATGGGGGGACTTACATATATAGGGGATATTATCCGTTCCCCCATCCAATGTATTGTGGGGCATTCTCTTCCTCCCTGCCATATAGGGTCCTGCCCCATCCCAGTTTGTGTATAGGGTCACACCCTCCCAACCCCATGTATAACTCTTATGGCACCTTAGAGACTAACAAATTTATTTGAGCCTCTGAAACATGTATAACACTGCCACCCCACATATATAGGAGCAATCTCCCTCATGGGCCATTTGTATGGTAACTGTCTCCCTCCACATGTATAGCGGGGACACTGTAGCATTGCTTTGTCTGTTAAACAGTTACCACATTCTGTCTGTGGTGCAATTTCTAGGAATAAGTGCAAATGGTGTCAATGCAGTGCTATGGTTTAGAAATCAAAGGGGTATAAGTAGAGCCCTACCAAATTCACAGTCCATTTTGGTCAATTTCACAGTCACAAGATTTTTAAAATTGTAAATTTCATGATTTTAGCTATTTAAATCTGAAATTTCACAGTGTTGTAATTACAAGGATTCTGACCCTAAAAGGAGTTTTGGGGGGGTTGCAAAGTTATTGTAGGGGGGGTTGCAGTACTGCTCTCCTTACTTCTGCACTGGTGCTCGCTGTGGCGCTGCCTTCAGAGCTGGGCAACTGGAGAGCAGTCGCTGCTGTCCGGGAGCCCAGCTCTGAAGGCAGAGCCGCCACCAGCAGCAGCACAGAAGTAAGAGTGGCATGGTATGGTATTTCCACGCTACTTCTGTGCTGCTGGTGGTGGGGCACTGCCTTCTCCTCTGAATTTAGCCCCCAGTTTGTAAAGTGCTTTGGGGTCTCTCGGGATGAAAAGCAATATAAATACAATGGACATGTTGCTATGGCAGCCTGTCACAGACAGCCACAGCAGCCAGGGGAGCAAAATTGGGCAGTGCATGTGGAATAGTCTCCATAGGCTGTACTGCTATATTAAATATTGTTCTGCTCACACAGCTCCTCCTAGATTCCCCTGCTTGGACACAGTATCCCTTGGTTAAGAAAGATTCCAGCAACCCTGAGCTACTAACGGTGGACAAAGAATCAGTCTCACAACACCATTATCATCACCATCCCATGGATGGGTCACTAAATGCAAGCTTAGAAAATATTAGTTCTCTCTAGTTTCCCTGCCTGATTGCGGGCTTCTTTGACAAAGAGTCCAGTGATGTCAGATATCCCTCCTAGTTCTAGCTAATTGGTCCATAATCAGGCAGTGAGTCAAGGATGAAGGTTAACATGCAGCAAGAATAAATGCCTCTAAATGACTTTGATGGATTACATGATCTCTTCTCTTAAAAAGCCATGGCAGTATAAATGGTTAATATGGGGACTGCTTAATGTTGCCTGCTACTATACAGTAAAACCCAGATCCATGAAGATAGTTAGACTTCTAACATCCATGGAAATCAATGGACATTTGGAGGCTAAATACCTTTGTAGATCTGGGCCTAAGCATTCTTCATTATATTGTCTGGATAACACTGAAATGGCTGTTGTATGACTCTACAGCTGCCACCGCTCCAGCACCCTCACGGAAACGAGCTGTTTGTCTCACAAGGTTATTCCAGCAAGCAAAACTTTTAAATAAACTCGCAGTGTACATCTGTGGCCATGTGGGGTGGTGATTATAAATAAACATGGGCGCAAGCACTTCTGAAAGGAGCTGATATGCTCTACTGGGTTAAGTTCTGTTCACTTTTATCAAATGATTTATTATTTGTATTGCACTAGTGCCTAGGAGACCCAGTCATGGATCAGGCCCTACTGTGGTAGGCGCTGTTCAGAGAGGAGTTTATTTTCTTAATGTTACAAGAAGAAACAAATCCATCTGCAAAGAACTAACTAATTAAAAACAGTGGGTCACTATTACGTGGATTGTGGATGGGGTTTCAATAGTGCCTAACTGATTTAGGAGCACAGATCCCGTTGACTTGGGACTTATGCTCCTAAATCACTAAGATGTGCTTGAAAATCCCATCTGATATTCACAATGTAAATTACCTGATTAAAAATCACACTGTGATCCTACTCCCAGTGAAGTCAATGGAAATCTGCCATTGACCTCAGTGGTGCGGAATGGAACTAATAACTTGGAGATGAGAAGAGCCTCCTCCATCAGGAACTCATATGAGGACAAAACCCGACAAGGTTGAAAACATGAGCAAACACAATCCTTGATCTTTTCCTGATACATTTCAGTGTTGTTTGTCTTGTACACCATTTCCATAGCTGAGAGAAAACTGTCAGCTATCCTGCGTTCTGTGTCAGTGTGGCACTGATGCATCTTGAGAAATTCATGACAATAAATAAAGATTTGGGATTTTACTGGATTCAATGATTATGCATTCATGTACATACCATCTTCAATTCTGTTGTATTCAATTCATACAAAAAGTCTGGAAAAGTGTTGTATGGCCCTAAACACTCATCATACCTACAGTATGTATGTTGGTATCTAAATATACAAAGTGGAGTCTTTAGGAATTAAAATCTATTGTTGCTATTGTATTTGTTGATTGCATGAACTATAAAACTTTCTTACACAACCCCATGGCCTTTCTAGCTGATCATGCTCCATACTGAGGGCTACATCATCATAGGTTTGATATGGACAGTTTTGTGAGGTGCTGCACCCTCTCAATTCCTATTGATGTCAAGGGGAATTCTGAGTGCTCACCATCTCTCAGGAACATTCCCCTTGTTTGCAGACTGGGACCCCCGGAAGTCATCATCTGATTTTTTTATGTCCACCCAGTAAGACGCTGGGGAGTCCTGCTAATGGTTAGCTTTGGGTTGTTCTGTGTGAGGGAATAGATCAGTCTCATACATTCACCATCCCTTCTGTGACCATGTCAATCCCTTCCAGGTTTAGAAGACGTTAATAGATAGCTGCTCCCGCCGTTTGCCTCTTTATGGTGGCCTTCTTATATACATAGGAATGGAGAAGTGTAGATGAGCTATGGAAACTTTCATCTCTAAGTCACCAGTTTGAATCTAACCCATGCTGGTATTTCCTGACAGATGTTACTGCCTGATTGTTCTTTGGTGGCTTTTGTAAAATGAGCTGCTGGCCTCAGTCCCATTGGTACAAAACATGACCAAAATAAAACAAAAAACAACAGCAATAAATGGTATCCTTGCTGGCATTCCCCCAAAGAGGTAAAGATTTTAATGGATCTGAGACTGAATTATCCTCTCAACCCTAGAGACAGTTGGTCTACACAGGATTGAGGCATGTTGATGGGACAGTTTGGGAAGGGACCATACTTCACGGCTGTCTGTGCTGTACCTACAATAGTCTATGACTAAATTGAGGGTGGTGGGTTTAAATTTTAAAGAGTAACTAGTGATTGGGGACATGTTTTTTTGGGAGGGTATCAATTTTTGGATGCCCAGATTGAGACACCTTAAAAGGGCCTGATTTTCAGAAAGTGCTGAGCACCCAGCCGCTGTAAATCAGCTCCAGTAGGGAATCCAAAACCTGAGGCATCCCAAGTGACTAGTCACTACTGAAAATCTTGGCAAAGTTCTTATTCCCCCGTTCTGGCACCTTTCATGAGCAACACATTCACTAAATCAATTGAATAGGAAAGGGAGTGGGATTAAAATTTGTATATATTGCAAATCTACATCATACTCAGAAACAGTAACTATACTGTTCCCTTATGTAGCAATTTAATCATTTATAATAATAAGCAAATGTTTGTAAAGATGAAAGAAAATGGAGTTTATTGTGCTGTGAAAAGCGGTGCCGCTTCTGGATCTATAAGCAGGTTGATTGATAGACAGTGCCATCCACTGAAACGCGTGAGATTCCCATGTACAAGAGTTTGGGGCGTGGTTGGAACTTTAGAGGTGTTTTTTCAGGACGTTTATAGAAAATAGTTTTGTGGACTCTTTTATGACTTCTTGCAAATTACCAGAAAGACCAAAGTCCTGCAGAAAAGTCAGTAGTGCAGCCTTCCCCACACGGACTACACCCTGCTCCCAAGGTACCACTTCTAAGAGCGAATGTGTCATTTAATCACCATGGCCCATTCAGTCACTGCCTTCTCTGCTGGGATTGTCATCAAGAGAAGCAAGTAGTGGCAGTTGTGATGCAGATGCCTATCCACTAAGTATTGGATTGAGACCATGTCCATTTCACATAGACAGAGAGGTCGCCTACATTTAAGCACCTGAGCGTGAATTTCACTTCTTTGCAGAAAGCCAGCAGAAAGCTTTTGTACCATTTAAGCCCTTAAAATAGGTTTTAAGTGGAATTTAAGTGATGCATAATACTACACAGGAGTGAATATCATCCTAAATCCATATTTAAGTATCTAACTTCAGTGGGGTTCCATACAGATAGCGATCCTTCTGCACAGAGCTCAGTGCAGAATCAGGACCTGACCTGCACTCTAGCTCAAACTGACTAGCTGCTGCCTCTTAGTACTAATATTTCTGTCTCTACTGGAGGCTTTCATTTTCTGAACTGCATGTGTAGGGGTTTCTCTCTTTCACTGTGGGCACTAATTTGTGACGTGCTTTTTCAAAGACTCAAAAGAAAATAATGTTCACTTCCTGTGTGCTTCCTTTAATGGGTAAATAAACAGGAGCCTATGAGGAGCAAGCCACTTGATGGAGAGGAGGGTCACTCACTTTAAAAGTTAGGGCAAGGAAAGAAAGGATTAAAAGTATTCTTTCTTGTCCAAAGCCATATAGCCAAAAGATAAACAAGTCAATTTAGATCTTGATTTAGTTTGACAGATGCTTCTCTTTCCCGCTCCACATCCTAGAACCATCAAAGACTTTGAAATGGATGGAGAAAGATTTCTAAACATTTCCTTTAGCATGTGATAGGGTTCTGAACAAACATATGTGAAGCCCTGTGTTCTGCTAAAACAATTCTTTTTGCTCTAAAAGGCTTTCCTTGTGTTGAGCATTTGACTGTTTACATAGACAACACATTAAGTACAGGAAAAGTTTCCTTTTGAACTATAGAAAGTGTGCCTGTTCATTCTGACGGATCCTGTCCGGGGTTGTGTTCACCAGTGGAACTACAGGAGAAAGCCATAATGGGTACCAATGGGTGGAAGTTAAAGCCAGACATCTTCAAATTAGAAATAAGGCACATATTTTTAACAGCGTGGATTGACTAACTATTAGGACAAACTACCAGGGAAGTGCTGGATTCTACAAATCAAGACTAGATACCTTTAGCCAAATACAAGTTATTGAGATCAACACAGGCGTAACTGGATGAAATTCTGTAGCCTGTGTTATACAAGAGGTCAGACTAAAAGATATGATCGTCTCTTCTGGCCGTAAATCTATGAATCTACCGTATGTATCAATAGCCTTTGCTGCTCTCACACACCACCAAAATGCTGTTACTTAGCACACAGGATTTCTACAGCAGACCTTCTGTCAGCCTCTAGGAACATAGGAACAGCCAGAGTTTATTCATTTAATCTTTGACAGTGGCCAGATGCTTCAGAGAAAAATGTAAAGCCTCTATTATGGACAATTTTGTAATATAATGTCCGTCAGGGAAATTTCTTCCTTAATCCAGGTAATTAATGATTGGATTATGTCCTGAAGAAGCGTGAGTATAACATCCCTCACACATTTTTATCATTTAGGGACCAATCTATTATGGACAATTTTGTAATATAATGTCTGTCAGGGAAGTTTCTTCCTTAATCCAGGTAATTAGTGATTGGATTATGTCCTGAAGAAGCGTGAGTTCTCACACATTTTTATCATTTAGGGACCAATCTTATTATTCATATTGGATAGGGTAGCAGTCTGGGAGCTAAAATACGTGAGTTCTATTCCCAGGTCTGTCACTGACCTGCTGTGTGACCTTGAGCAACTCACTTCATCTCCTTGTGCTGCTGTTCCCTTCCCACATTTTGTCTGTCTTGTAAACTTTTCAGGCCGGGCTCAGTCTCTTACTATGTGGCTTGGTTTGTTTGTTTGTTTACAGCAATGGCATGGTGAGGCCCTAATCTCACCTGAAACCTCTAGGCTGTACTGTAGTACAGTAAAATAATTTACACCAGCATAGAAAATGCACTGAAATCATGTAATCTGCATGTTTGTCATCATACTTGTGCTCAATTAACGCCACCACCTGGAGAGCTGCAATGGAAGTGAAAGAGTCAGAATGTTCTGCAACCTACTTCAACAAGGTTTTGGATTTAGCTTCTGGTAGCTCACATGCAGCCCTTGCTAACTAAAGGCAAATGTACACACTAGGAATGCAGCTCTTCCAATGTGAATTTATGTAATTATAAAAGGCATAAGAATAATCACGTGCAGTTCCAGATGAAGGGCCCTGTGCTTCCCAGCGCATCAAGAGGAGCAAGTGGAAGTCAAAAAAGGCAGAAATGAACACCCTAGTCCTGCAAAGCACTTGTGTACATTGAAGTTAATGGAATACCTCATCTAAGGGAGATGAAGAAAAGTCCTTAACATATTGCTGTCATCCCAGGGTGCATCCTTTTATAATTAGCAGCTCATCAATTTCATTGCTGGTGTGATGACATATAAAATAGGTGGTTCATGCAGACATTAATGAACAAGGCCAGATTCTCAACTGGTGCAAACTGATGAAGCAGCTTTAACTTCAGTGGAGCTGTGCTGATTTGTCCCATGTGAGGATCCAGCCCATAATATTAATTGACTTTATGAATCACTACTTTTCCATCCCACAGCACTCACATTCAACAGCAGCATAAGGACAACTTAAAACATATTTAAATACATTAAAATCAAAGATCAGTCTCCAAAAGTTCCAGAAAGCAAAATCAACTGGGGCAGAGGAGGGTGGAGACCCACAAAAGGAAAAAAGCAGCGGAGGGTGGGGAAAAGGGAAGAATTGAGGTGATTGAATATGGAGCCCATAATGGTCATACTTTGCTAGATAAATGAATCACTTCCTGCTTTGCTGTGGCCCAGAGCCTGGGAGGCGGTTAATATGCAGTCAGAAGCTCAAAGGCAGCCACAAAGCATTGCAAGTGCATCATTTAATAAGTGGAGAAACAGCGTTGCTCAATTTAGGGGTGCCTCCCTCTGCTTTTTCAAAAGCCCATGAGAGTTTACACTGGGAGGACTTCAAACACTTGCGCATGATGTTTCCTCGCCTGTTGTTCCAGCAACAGCAGGCTGCACCTCCCCAAAGCAGCTGTGTAAGCGCAAAGGTAGGCCAGACAGGGGCTTGTCATTTCCCAGCCATTCCATTTCTAATCCCCTAGTTTCCTCCTAGCCACTCCAGAGACAGCCTAGGCTGAAGTCAGGCTGGAATAGGGTGGAGAGGAGTTGTCCATGAAGAATTCACGCTGCTGTCCGTGTGGCTCCGCAGTACCCCTAGCTACCAGAATGGGAGCCTAACTCCTTCCTCCAGTGACCTGTTCACAGCTGTGACTAGGTTTTTCTGATTCAGCTGGTCTCCCCTTGTCTAATAATTATAATATAGGAATGGCTGCACCCGGCATTTACATAATACCTTCCATCCAAAGATCAGTGAGGTTGGTAAGTATCTGTGATGGGTTGGATCACAGAAACCTCCTTGGGGCTGCCAGCTGATGTGCCAAGGCTACTTCTGCCCCTGATTTCCTGCCCTGACAGCTTAGGACCTCAGTGCTCTGCCTGGGTTGAGCCAGACCCCCTAGCCTGCTGCAAACCCAGACCCAGGTCTGAACCACGCCCCCTAACAGCTGTAGGCTTAACTGAAAGCAATTTACAAAAGTGTTCCTGTCTTTAACACTCAGATGTCCAACTCCCAATGGGGTCCAAACCCCCAATAAATCCATTTTAGCCTGTATAAAGCTTACACAGGGTAAACTCATACATTGTTCACCCTCTATAACACTGATAGAGAGATATGCACAGCTGTTTGCCCCTCCTCCCCCCAGGTATTAATACATACTCTGGGGTAATTAAGAAGTAAAAAGTGATTTTATTAAATACAGAAAGTAGGATCTAAGTGGTTCCAAGTAGTAAGAGACAGAACAAAGTGAATTACCAAGTAAAATAAAATAGAACACGCAAGACTATGTCTAAGAAACTGAATACAGATAAAAACCTCATGCAGCTTCCTTTTACAGACTAGTCTCCTTATAGTCTGGGTCCAGCAATCACTCACACCCCCGCAGTCATTGTCCTTTGTTCCAGTTTCTTTCAGGTATTCTTGGGGGTGGAGAGGCTCTCTCTTTAGCCAGCTGAAGTCAAAATGCAGGGGTCTCCCACAGGCTTGAACTGACTTTCTCTTGTGGGGGGAGACTCCCTCCTCTCTCCTATGCAAAGTCCAGCTCCAAGATGGAGTTTTGGAGTCACATGGGCAATCACATGTCCATGCATGACTGAGTTTCTTGCCCACCAAGCCACATTCCTGGGAAAACTCCGATTGGATTGGCATCTTTGAGTTCATTGTTGGCTTAAATAGTTCTTGATTGGGCATTTAATTTGCACATTCCTTTCTCAACAGAAATCAAGCAAGTATACAGCCAATATTCCTAACTTTATGTACAAAAATGATACATACATACAAATAGGATTAATAGATTCAGTATATCATAACCTTTACAGAGATATGTCACATGGCATATGTAGCATAAAAATATTCTAGTTATGTCATATATACATTCATAAGCATATTCCATAAAGCCTTACAGGGGGCACCATCACAGTATCTCACTGATAGGGAAACTGAGGCACAGAAAGGTGAAGTAACTCACCCAAGGTTGTCCAGTGAATCTCTAGCAGAGTCAGGAATAGAAACCAGGAGTTCTGGCACCAATTCCTTTATATTAGCCACAAACCCACCTTTCCTTTATATTTGCCTACAGTGTTTCCTCCTTTTTATCTCTGTCCCAGTCTCGCCTGTCGCTTTTTATTCTCTGCCACTGTCTCTCTTTCTCTGCCTGTCACCTGGTCTTTCTTTCCCCTCCTTCACCGGTCCCCTCCCACTGCAGTCCTTTGCCAGCCATGCAGTTCTCTCTCTGCTCTGTCTCCTTCCCCAAATCTCTGCATCCTGTTTCCCCACTCATCTCCATCTACCATTGTTCCCTCCTCAGGTGTTAATTCTCTTTACCAGATATGCATACGGAACTCCCATCAGCCTCCCCTATGCTGAGCAAAGGGGGTGATGAGAGTGTGTGGGGCAACCAGTGCCTACGGTCTCCTTCTCCCCCATCTCTAACTCACTGCGATAGTAAGCTGGGAGAAGGAGATGGAGGAAGAGGAAGCAGCCTTGGTTGCCTGCTCAACCCAAGTAGCCCCTTGTCGGTGGGAGGAGAAGCTACAGGGGGAATCTTGCTCACACCAGACAGCCCCGCTAAAGAGGGACACCTCGGGTGAGATGAGTTTTCAGGATGAAATAGCTGAGATCTGGAGAAGAGGACAGGGGTCCTGAGGTCTGTCAAGGACTCCAGTGACTGTCCTGCAGTCATGTCATCAGGCATTCTACCAGTGACCAAGTTAGGTAGAGCTACCATTGCTTTGTGCTATATTCATACAGGGGCTATTAAAGCATTGGCCTAAAATATTAGGGTGAAATACACCCCAGGTCTCATACACTTAGCTCCATTTACATTAGATTCCATTCTGAGGGAGCTGGCCTGTCTTTTGGGGCGGATGAAAGGTGCTGCAAACATAAGCATCAGAAAGGAATGCTAGACAAAAGGTGAAAATAGCGGACTTCTTGTATAAAGTAGTGGCAATTCTCCAGAACACCTCTGGCCTGACTTTGACTGAAGGAGACAGAACCCATGGTGGGATAACTTAAGGGACTGCATCTCCACCACCAGAAAGAAGTTAACACAACAGGAAGAGGGTGAAATCCTGGCCTCAGAAAAATTAGATTTGGCAAGATTTCCATTGACTTCACTGGGACCAGGATTTCACCCCAGAAAGGAGTCTCAAAAGTACATGAACATTCTCAGCAACAGAGGCTGCTTAAAAGCATCTGGTGCATTGCTGATCTATCAAGCATTGATTAAATAGTGCCTTAAATGTAATTAAATGTAAGCTGTGGGTAAACTTAGCCACAAAAACCAAACAGACCCTTCCCCCAACATTTAAGGCAAATGTTCCTGCTTATATCTAAGGTAAACAAAGGAAACCACAATATTAAAAACAACTAAATTATTGATATTATATTAACGGATAGATTGAAGCCTAGACATTCCTTTTAAATGTTTTTAAATAAGATTGAGAAACACCCTCAAACTTTGTTGCATTAAGAACATAGTTCTAAATCTGACGCAAGCCACATTCCTTCCAACGTTATTTTTCAGCCAGTTAGGAGCCCCTCTGGATTTCAAAGCGCACTTTGCTCCGGCAGAGCTTTTAAAAAACCACAAGACACTGATCCTGCCATGAACTCCACTCGAGCAGACCCCCCCACCCTTGAAGTCTATAGGGCTCAGCAGTCCTGCCACTTGGAGCAGGATCAGCGTCTTACACCACATTTCAATTAACCTTCATACAAGGGAGGGTGGGGGTGATTTGCTTGTGTCACCCTCTGGGTTTGTCAGATATCAGGCGCTGCTGTAAAATGCACCTGTTTCCCCAGGCTTGTGGTATCTAGGTTGATATACGGTGCCCATCGCCACGGGCTCTGAGTGCATTTCAGAGGACCTGAAAGGGGGATTCCGTGTTGGGGAGGGTGGATGAGGAGGGCGTATTGTTATTTCTATTCCCCTAGCACCCAAAGGCCAGTCTGGGAGCTCCGCAGGGGCAGGTTTGCTCAGGCCTGGGGGGGCGGGGGGCTGGACGGCCGAGCCTGCGCCCCTCCTGCCCAGCGGAGAGAAGGACGCCAGAGGGGAAACCGAGCAAGCAGCTTTTCCAACTCCGGCCCGCCTGCTGCCAACCGGCTCAGCCCTTCCCAGCCGCGACTTTCCCCCGGTCCCTTAACGGTCTTCCAGCCTGGCTCAGCACTTTGCTCACACTCCCTTGCGCTGCGATGTGCGTCCCCCCTGGCCGCTGTGTGCGCGGTGCAAGGGGCTGGCGGCCCCACTTCCACTCCGGCCGAGGCGAAGGTAAGCGGCGCGCCCCGGCTCCGGGCTCGGGCAGCCCGGGCACCCAGCGGCACCGACGTGGTGCCCGAAGTTCAAGCCCGCTGGGCACCGCGCAGGGGCTTTTCGCCGCCGCAGCCGGCTCGGGCGAGTGTCTGGAGGAGAGGGAGCCGCGCAGCATGAGCGCGTTGCCGAGAGGGATTTTCTGGGTCCGAAGGGAATCGCGAGGGATGCGGCTCTCCGCTGTGCTGGGTAGCGGTCACTGGCCTGCAGGCAGGTACAGGGGTGCGGAACAATCAGTCCGCCCGGCTGTAATTGACCAGCTCCACGTGGGCGAGGTGGGTTTGATCCCTTCTGCTGCGGTTAGCAGAGAACTCGGCTACCTGTTGTAACGTTCCATGGGGTGGGTCAAACAAGGGATGGAGGGTGGGGGGTGAACCAAAGAAGGGATTTCGGTCTCTAATAAATCCTGCCGTGGTCATTTCTAAAGAACCCTATTCAATGTCTGTTGGTTTAATCCTTGTTACCTTCAAGCGGACCTTTCCCCATAAAGGTACAGCGTGTAGTGCATGTAGTTCTTCTTCTTAACTTTAAGGTGGTGTATGAATTCCTGGTGCCAACACTCCTGTGCTTGGAGAGAGTTGCTTCTTTTCTCTAACAGTGGAGTGTATGACAGCAAGTGTAAACCTTTTTGTGCCTGGTCATGCCGCGTCTCTCATATTTGACTCTAGACATGACTGTTATTAGTTCACAGTGCCTTAGGGGTGCATGGCATATTGTAAAGTCTCCCTCCTGACAATTTTTCAATGGCTAAATCGCATACAGTGCTGATTCTTCCCCCACCTTCCCAAGATTATGGCTGAGAAATGAAAAAGTACAATAAACTTTTTGTAATTCTTGCATGCAGGAATTTTGTGTAGCAACCAATATCAGCACCCCCATCCACACTAGGATGCAGCCTGCATGTATATTACATGTACCTCTGCTACCTTTTTTTTATCCTGATCCTACAGGCTTACTCCTGTGAGTAAGTGCAAAGTGTCTACAAAGAACCACAGAAGGTGCAGGACAACAATCAGGCCCAGAACATCTATGCAAAAGTCTTAATCACCTTCCTCCACTATTGCATAAAAAGCAAAAAGGTGCAAAGGCTGTGGCAGCTGGTGCACACTATCTATTTGCACTTCTCCAATGGTATTTGGCATGGAGCTGACCTCCTGAGAGAGCATCACATTGGAACCTTTCGGAGTTTGAACATGAGACTTGATTTAGAGATTTCATCTCTCAACTTTTCTACTTTGATTGGGGGGGAGAAATAAGTTTGCTATGTGGATTCAGTTTTGTGGCAGGCACTGCTATTTCACTGCAACATATTCAAGGGTAAATGCAGATCACTCACAGACCAGCATATCTATTTCTAAGCATGTCGCAGACACAGTGGTTTGTTTAGCACAAACATCTTAGTTAGAGGTTTTTGAATAGATTTCCTTTATAAAATGAATACAGTGGATGGCAAAAACTTTTTTTTAAAATAACTACCTACTGTGTACTTGAAGGTAATTCAGCATATTCCCTTCTTGTTCCTGCAGCAGGACTATGCTATAACTCAGGGGTCGGCAACCTTTCAGAAGTGGTGTGCCAAATCTTCATTTATTCACTCTAAGTTAAGGTTTCGCGTGCCAGTAACACATTTTAACATTTTTAGATGGTCTCTTTCTCTAAGTCTATAATATATAACTAAACTATTGTTGTATGTAAAGTAAATAAGGATTTTAAAATGTTTAAGAAGCTTCATTTAAAATTAAATTAAAATGCAGAGCCCCCCGGACCGGTGGCCAGGACCCAGGCAGTGTGAGTGCCACTGAAAATCAGCTCGCGTGCCGCCTTCGGCACCTATGCCATAGGTTGCCTACCCCTGCTATAACTAATTAAAGGTTTTGGGGGGGGCAGGGTGTGTCTAAAGTTCGGCTAGTAACTTTGTTAGGCATCAGGCACAACAACTTATTCAAGAGGATAAGAAAGGAGATCTTATTTATGTCAGTGATCAGCTAAATGTATTTTAGATACTGTATTCATGGGCATATTACCTTGAGGATCTGGAGAATAACAGAAGTTATTTGTGTAAATGCACACTGCATTTATGGGATATTTAAAAATAACTTCAGTTTTATTATTCCAAGTATTTATTGCCATCCTCAAAGGCCCCACTGCAGAGTTAAAATGATCCTAACAATTTACCACCTACACACACACACACACACACAATGGTGAATAAGCCTAGTAACATAAATCTTTGCCGTTTCGTGAGGTAACCCAGCTGCCTGGTGATCTCACAGCTGTTACTGCCGTTGATAAGTTTCCATCACTCTGCCTGTCTCAAAACTGTCCCCTTGAACTGCTCCAGGTTCTGAGCCCTTAGAAATCTTATTTAAAAAATTCAAAAAAGAAAATGACAGCCTGATATTAAATACAATGGAACAGTGTTTATCAGACTGGGACACAGGCTTCAGTTCGACTGGATAAAAAGGGATCTTTTCAGTGTAATAAAGCTATATAATAGCAGGACACTATCAGTAGATCTTAAAGCGCTTTACAAAGGGGGTGGGGTCTGTATCATTATCCACAGTTTACATGAAGGGAAACGGAGGCACTGAGCAGTGAAGTGACATACCCAAGTCACCCAGCAGAAAAGCTGAGCCTAGAACCCACATCTCCTGAGGATGAGGGGTTAAGGGTTACATTGGGCAGTAGAGATTCAGCCAAATAAGATTCCACTCCATCTCCCCTCAGGCTCTTTTGCCGGATGCTTTAATGGAGGAGGATGTCCTGGGTTGGGTTCCAATGCTCATCGATGAAGGTGGCACACTGTCAGAGGAAAAACGCCAGGTCAAAAGCAAGAGGCTGCTGCCGCCAAGGAAATAGGCACTAAAGAGCAGAGTGAGGGAGGTGGAAAGTCCCCCAGCCTGTCAGAAGCCAGTGCAGAGCAGACCCTTATTTCCTTGCAGGAGCTTTGTTCTGAAGGGCTGATTTTACCCAAACTCTTTTCTTGTAGGAAACCTCTATGCTAGAGCCATATCACATCCAATCCAGCAACAACAAACACCTCAAAGCCCGGAGCTGCTCTTTCTGCTGCCTGACTTTGCCTCAAATTGACAGAGGAGGCTTTTTAAAACCAGCTCCCCTGCCCCCCATCCCAGCCACTTACCAAGTGATTTGCTGTGATGGATTTCAGATGGACATGGTAGGTGCACACAGCTGGATCTTGTTTCAGCTCTTTTAAGTAAATCTCATCTTACATTTATTACTGGATACTAAAGTAAAACATTCCTCTACCCCTGTTATAGCTTTACCTATAGAACAACAACTGTAACACCTTTTGCCCAAGTAAAAATAGCTGCTTGGAAAAAAAACTGAATACAAAGAAACGTGTATTCACTAAAAGCAAACTAAATGGCATAATCCTGTTGGTATTGTAAGTGTGCCCTTCCTAGAAGTTCCTACTTTATAACCATGTTGCCCAGGTGATGGCAATTGGAATTGACTTCACTTGATCTTCATCAGTGTACACAGGCTGAGGATCTGGCCCTTGCTTTTCCAGGAGTGTGTATGTTTACTACATGCATTTAGAAGACTTTATTTATTTCTGTTCCAGTAACTCAAGGTGGCTTAGCATATTTTTGTAAATGGATATTTGTGCACTTACACTCTAATGTAGAGACGGATCCTGCCCCTTTGAAGTCAAATGGGAGTTTTGCCAAGGAGTTGGATGGGGTCAGGCTGTAGGTGATTTGGGTACTTTTTTTAGGAGGATTTTATGTTTCATATTGTTCATTTTTGTTGTTTGACACAGAGATTGCTTACTGGGCAGGCAAGTTAGCTTCTTCCCATAATATTTTTAGGATGCATATATTTGTCCTAACTTTGTGAAGTTTGAGACTATACACCAGGGTGATACAATGCTTATTAGGAATGTACATAACAGACTGACGGAAGCAGAGGGACAGGGACGCTAGGTAGTCAGCAACAGGCATCTAAAGGAGAGGTACAATGAATGTTTTTGGAAAATAAACAAGTTTATTATGGGCCTGATCGAAAAGCCTGTTGAAGTGAATGGGAACTTCCCTGCTGATGTCAGTGGGCTATGGATAAAATCCAAATGTGCTAAATCGTTATTGTGGGAGATGTGGTAAATAATGTATTTTTATAATGTCTGGGAAGTTTAAGATGAGAGAAATAGAGTTAAAATAACACAAAGGTTTTGACCCACTAGCAAAGCTAAAAAACAGCATTCGGAGTTGTGTTCTCCATTGCCCCGCCCCTCCTGTAGTGACTTACAAGGGTACATATTGAATATACACTGGCACCATTCTGACTCAGTAGCATTTCACATCTTTACATGGATGTAAGTCACGGCTCACAGGGTAGAGCAACAGAGGATCAGACCCAGGACTTCTTGCTGGCAATTTTTAGTAACACTTAAGACAGTGGTTCTCAAACTTTTGTACTGGTGACCCCTTTCATATAGCAAGCCTCTGAGTGTGATGACCCCCCCCCTTAAATATATAAAAAGAGTTTTTAATTTATAACCCATTATAAATGCTGGAAGCAAAGCGGGGTTTCGGGTGGAGGTTGACAGTTCGCAACCCCCCCATGTAATAACCTCACAACCCCCTGAGCGGTCCTGACCCCCAGTTTGAGAACCCCTGACCTAAGAGAATTATAACAGCAAGATTCAAGGGAAAAGTGGGTGTTTCTCCATTCCTTCAGCTTGTCCTTCCAAGCAAATTGGATGTGCACACCAAACTCCGATGGCCTCCTTTGACAGTCCCAGATGTTGTCTAGTCAGATGCACCTGAATGGTCAGAAAGACTGTGGAGGTCCGTGGGGATCAGCCCAAGCCATGCTCACTGCAGGGCAGAAGGGTGTGCGGTGTAAAATTTTGCCACATGAGCTCAGGAAAGAAAACACATTGTAATCGAAACAGGCAAATCTGATTGTTAACCCAACAAAACTGGCAGGGGGCGCACAGGGACAGGTGTAGGGCCTGAAACTATACGTTCATTAAACAAAAGAAGGGGCATTTGTACCCAGGGTATAAATGTCTGAAAATGCCTGCGTATAATGCAATTCATTATTAATTGGAGCACACTTTATCTCCAGATTTATCGCAATCCCTGGAGTCCTCTAAGGCTACTTCTATGCTTGAAGCTGGGGGTGTGATTGTGAGATGGGGGTATGTACTAGCTCCCATCGAGCTAGTGCACTATGAATAGTATGTAGTTGCAGTAGCATGATCACCAGTGAGCGGCAGCCTTGCGTACGTAGCCATGGGGTTTGTCACGGGGAGGCTGCTAGCCCGGGTCACCGCTCACTGCTGCCCATGCTACTGTGGCTATGCTATTTTTGGCACACTCACTCAATGAGAGCTAGCATGAGTGTGTCTACGGGAGCTGGGAATCGCACCCCTTTGCTGCAAGTGTAGACGCAGCCAAAGTGTGTCCCATTAAGGATTGCTGTAGTGGTCAATTGGGCAGTTTAACAGCCTTAACAGCTTTAGGCTGGAGTTTTCAAAGAAGCCTACGGGAGTTTGAAATTCAGTGGGAACTTAAATCCCTTTGACAATCCCAGGCCTGATGTATTGAAACGGCAACATTAGAGCATAGAACGAGCCCTCCCCGATACAGGCGCATTTGCAGTTTTTTAGAAACATTCAACCCAAACCCCTTTCTTTAAGTATCAGAGGGGTAGCTGTGTTAGTCTGGATTTGTAAAAGCAGCAAAGAGTCCTGTGGCACCTTATAGACTAACAGACGTATTGGAGCATGAGCTTTCGGGGGTGAATACCCACTTCGTCGGCTGCCCTTTCTCTAAATAATCCTTAACTTGAGAGAGAGCTTATTGTTCAGTGCCAATAGAGGACAGACCCAGCCTCGGGGTGAGAAATGTGAGCTGTCAAATAGACAAAACAAGCAGAGATCTGGGGGCTGGGGTGTTGAGAGAGTCTGGATGAAAGGGGAGAGTTGGAATCGTTTAAAATAAAGCAGCCGTTGGTATTTCCCAGCGCTTGGATTCCACGGTGCTGGGTACCCTGCACGTTACTGCATGGCCGTAGTGTCTAGGAACCCTGATCAAGGATGAGCTGAGAGCCTTGTTGTGCTAGGTCTCATGCAGATATAAATCAAGGGCAGTTCCTGCTCCAGAGAGACCACAGCCCAGGATTTTCAACTGAGCCTGTAGGAGTTAGGTGCTCAAATCCCATTTGGGCACCTAATTCCCTTATTTTCTTTTGAAAATCCCAGATGCGTTTAAATATTTATAAGGCCCTGAGCATGTACCAGTTTACACATGCACTGAATGTTACTCACACAAGCAGTTCTACTTGTCGTCTGTGGCAGAGCCTAAAAGAAAGAAGTAACTTTTTTTTTAAATGAACCAAAAAGCAAAATTTTTTATCTATCGAATGAGAAGTTTATTCTCTGAATTAGTCATTCATTTCATGGACAGCTTCAAACTCATCTTCCAACCCAAGGCTGGAAATTGAAATCGATATTAGAACCGTCAAAATAGGTTTGATCAAAACTGTGCATTTATACTGTAGATATATTTAGGTTGAGATTTTCAGTGGCGCCTAGGGATTTGGATGTCCAATTCCCATTAAAAATTGATAGATGGTATCACTGTTTGCTGAATCAGGGCCTAGATGCAGACAGGAAGTCAGTAAAGTCTTACTTAGCTCAATGGGGCTACTCAGTTATTACTCAGTGTGAGTAAAGGGGGCAGAATCTGGCCTTTTTTTTTTAATGCTTGTCATGATTTGCTTTCAAAGAAGCTGTAATAAAATGATTCCGAGAGGCAATACCCATGGAATCTCTCAGGAGGAATGCAAGTTAAGTACAGTTATGGAAGTTGCAACACTGTTATGAAACTAAATAAATACGTAGTATTGCTTATTTGACACATTCCCTACTGACAGGTGATATCCGGTGATCTAGAGTCAGTGATGTGCTATTTATGAATTGAGAAGAAAGACTCAAGAAAAGTACAAAGGATGTGGAATCTAATAACTTATAAACAATTAATAGAGATCAGACTTATTATTGTAAAAAGCTTCCTGGTTTTATTTATATGTATAAATAAAATAATAGAAGGAAGAGCTGATAATTGTTATAAAAATAAAAAAACAATCTCCCAGGATCAAGCTGTTATATTACTGTTTGCTAGTTTATATTTTTATTTTAAACTGCCTAGATGCTTCATGTACTTTGGGTGAAAATGCATCAGACCCTCCCCCTTCTTTTAAAGCCCCAAGCCTTCAAGACTTACTAATGTGCCTAACTTTAAGTAGGTGACTAGCCTCATTGAACTCAGTGGGACTATTCAGAAGCTTAGCGTTAAATGGGTGCTTGAGTCTTTCCAGGATCGGGGCCTAAGTGTAGATGCCGTAGTGATGAGCAATGCCTATATATTAAAAATGTGATGAGACTAGCCAAATTCTGCTCTCTCGCACAAGCAAACTCACTGTGCCAAATTCCGTAACATAAGCAGGTGCAATTCCACTGAAGTCTAAGAAGTCGCACCTATTTTGCACCAGCTCATTGGCTTTAGGTTGTACAGATATAGCTGACAAGATTTGGCCCAAGACCCTTCAGGGCAAGCGTTTGTCTAGCTCTGTGGCTCAGTTCCTTCAAAGACTTATGCATGTGCTTAGCGTCAGGCCTGGGAGTAGCCCCATTTCAAATCAACTCCAGTTCACTGCAATCAATCAACAGGAAATACACTCATGCTGAAAGTTAAGCCCAGACATAAATCTTTGCCCGATCAAAGATGCTATGTTTGTGCAGCCTCTAGCACAACTGGGCCCTGATCCGGACTGGGACCTTTCTGTGTACCATAAATGTGCGTAATAGTTAAAGACTTATCAGCTGAATGCTTGCATCTTCTTTCCACAGTGTAAGGCATATTCAGCAGAACCTGGTCTAGCCTAAGAATTTGCCTAGAAAGTCCAGAAGCACAAGATGACAGACGAGCCCATTAAAGAGATTCTGGGAGCTCCAAAGCATCCTGAACCTGTAACGATGGAGAAGAGCAATAACAACGACTGCGTGGTAACCACTGTCCCTTTGGTCAGTGAGTGCCAGCTGACTGCAGCAACCGGAGGAGCGGAGCTGTCCTGTTACCGTTGCACTATCCCCTTTGGCGTGGTCATTCTTATAGCTGGAGTGGTGGTCACCGCTGTGGCGTACAGCTTCAATTCCCACGGCTCAATCATCTCAGTGTTTGGACTGGTCCTCTTGTCATCTGGACTCCTCTTGCTGGCTTCTAGCGCCTTGTGCTGGAAAATCAGGCAACAGCACAAGAAAGCCAAAAGGCGGGAGAGTCAGACAGCGCTTGTGGCGAATCAGAGAAGCTTGTTTGGTTAGAGACTACCAGGAAAACCGCGAACAGAAGAGAGCTCCCTTGTAAGTCAATTTGACTATTTTTTGATAAGTCAGACCGCAGGAAGTCTTTGACTGGATTGGAATGAAAATGGGTTGGATTGAGAGACTCTAGGAGCATCTTTGGAATTGTTAGTATCTGTCTTTTCACAGACTTACAGACAGTGATATTTCTTCCAAGACAGAGGGGGAAAAAAGGTGGATTTTTTTTTTCTTCACAGAAAAAAAATGTGTCATGACTTTCGACTGCAGTTAACACTCAGATACTATTGGAAAGGGAGCCCGGTGAACAACCAAGAAAATAACTTAACCTGATCTGATGTGCCAGAAACCTGCTTAAAAATAATACGCACTGTGAGGTCTGACCAAGGGAGGAGTTGTAGCATTTGAACAGATGACAAAAAAAACAAACCCAAAAACCTTGTGGCTAGATTGTTTTTCCCTAGAACAACCTAAGTCAAAGGCAAACAGGAAAAAACAACAACAACTGTGATTGCTCAATAAGCTGATGTGAGGATGGCAGGTCATTTTGGTTTGTTCCTATGAGTTATCAGTGGTACTTTTTAAAAAAACAGTAATATTAAACTTGTTTTTACTATTGAATAGAGGTAGGTAGCTATTTGTAATTATATTTGTCCAACATAAATAACGAGGTATGAGTATAGCTTAAAAAAGTGAGGTTTTTTTTGTAAATTAAAGTGGTCGGATTTAGCACTTTGATTTTGATAAAAAAAGATGAAAAATGTACATTTCATTTAAAATAATAAACATTCAGTGCTGCTAGATCTTTAGAAAGTCTAGCATTTTTCATTGTTATCGGGACAACTTGTCCTTTCAGCTTCGATCCCGGAGCTTTACGATCTTCTTTTCACAACATCCCTTTGTAGAGCAATAGTTGTGCTAATAATTTTGAACACAGAGTGCCCTGTCTCCTCTATACTTACAAAGCCTATGCGTGATCTGAGGAGTTTTCCTTATTTACATCTTCAGTAAAGCTGGAGCTACATCAAAATTATAAGGCTCAGTCCTACGAAGACTTATGTATGTCTGCAATAGTATTTGTACTATGACGTTGATGGGGTTACTCATGTACATAAATATATGCAGGATCAGTCTCATAATTACCACTCTGTTTTGATACATAGGGCCCAGTCCTGCAGATACTCAATATCAGGTGTAGTGCTCATCACCACAAGTAGATCCATTGGTGTCATTGGATCTGCTCACAGTAGCAAGCACGGCACCTGGGACAGTTTGCACGATGAGTGGTATTCTATGGTCACTCAGTGCTTAAGGTGCTTGCAAGAGCTCTGCTTTATTCAGTGTCTGGTCCCAACTGGGTGTCCATAACAGGAGCTTCACTCAATCCTGCCCAGACTCTGTCTGGGATGCTCAGTCCTTAAAGGCACAGTCCCTAATACTGTGCAGTGGGGCTCAGAATTAAAACAAAACACCCTTTTACATTATCTTGCATTTCTCCAGATGCGTGTGGATGTAGAGGGGAAAAAAAGAGGTTTCTATATTTTACAGTTGTATGGACAACATCTAGTAAAGTTAGGGTAGGTCCCTGATTTAGAAAAGCACCCCTATTCAGTACTGCATTTAAGCACACATTTAAATACTGTCCTGAATAGAGTTGGACTTATGCACAAGCTTAAATGCTTTCAAAAATGAGGAAAATCCTAGATTATTAAGGTTGGAAGGGACCTCAAGAGATCATCTAGTCCAACCCCCTGCTCAAAGCAGGACCAATCCCTCAAGGATTGAACTCATAATCTTGGGTTTAGCAGGCCAATGCTCAAACCACTGAGCTATCGCTCCCTCCCTCAGATTTGACTGACTACACACAGTGAGCAGATTTGTGGACTAAGAAGTTGCCATTTTTACACAGTCCCTTTGGTCAGCCCTCTAACCTTAAATGTGCATCGAGATCCAAGGCCTTTGGCAAGAAAGGAGATAGAAGTGCAATCTACTGCTTTAAAAAACAGCTTGCACTGCTGAAAAGACTGAAGCAAAACAGGATTGTAACTGAAGACTATACTGTTTTTGCAGCAGTAAGTAAAGACTCTGCAGTCAGTTTTTATTTGGCACGCTGTCCCTTCTGAGTTAATAGAATATTTTTACAGGCTGTAGCCTTGCAAACAATTTTTTGGTCATTATTCATGGCAGGCAAACACTGGCAACTCAATTACCTATAACTGGCAAGATCTGCCATCAACTACAGGCTCAGGTTACACAAAATCATTTTCTGTTCAAAACTGGATGGAACAAGAGCCCATTTCTGGTGCAGTTGTCCTGCTGGCACAGCTCTGTGCTCTGAAATGCTTTATCTTCCAAGGCTGTCTTGCTCCATTGGTTAGTTGGGTGGGTTGATCCAAAAGGAAAGCAAAACAAAACATTCTCAAGTGATAGCATGAAAGATAAATGCAGATGACTTTCCATCTAGGGCCAACGCGAGAGCCCTTATCCACATCTTCTCTTGAAGCTAATGGCAGTTCTGTTTGCCTGAAAGCCAGGTTGCAGTATCAGGCACTTACAGTTCAATGGGCCGAATTTTCATTTCTTTTTGTGAGACCCAAGAGGCTGAAATGGGCTTGAAAATGACAACCCGAAGTTAGCTAGGACTGGAGGTCAAGACAAAGGCAGACATTGCAAATATTGGGATGGGGAAACGACAGGGTCAGAGGCACTACCAGGGATGGCCCTAGGTGTTTTGAAGGCAAGGGTGGAGAATGTTTTCAGTGCCCTCTCACTGCCTGACAGCAGCCAAGCAGCACAACAGAATGGCACCCCTAGCCGTTGGAGGCCAGGGTGACCACCCTTCTCACCCAGCCCCTGCTCACTGTAATCAACATAATGGGCTAAATTCTGCTAAAATCCCATTAAAGTCATTGGGCTGTAACTGAACTAGTGCCTCAATCTACTTGCTAAAGAGGAGAGAGTTTGTAGGCAGGCCTTTCCCCCTCAAATGCATCTGCACAAGGGCCTGGCATCATCCCATTCCTTCCCACGTAGCCTCATCTCCCTGCATGCCAGGATGGCTTCATAGATAGGAGCACCGACTACAGCGGTTGAACAGGTGCAGTAAGGAGAATCCCTCCCCAGGCACTCTCTGGCCTGGGAGTGATCATGGCTTGATACCACCCAGGCACTGTGGCTTGAGTGCTTTCTTCCCCTCCTCTCCAGCAGGGCTTATGCTTCCAAACTCCCTAACTGATCTGGGGACTTGTGAAGCGCACGTTGTGTTTTAAATAGAGCAGGCTGTACATGCGGGAGGGGATGTTTGGAGTCAGTATTTGCGTTGCTACACTCCGTGGTTACTTGACACGATAATAAAACTGCTTGCATCAGAGGAAAGCTGACAACACATTTTAGCACTTTCATAGCACCAACTTAATCACGGCAGGAAGCTTTCCTGCTACTGGGAGAACATGTTGCGTCACCCGAACATCTGACACTGGTGTCCAATGTCAATCACTTTGCTTAAGGTCATTAAAAAATATTAGGGTGTCCCCTTACAATATAAAGCCTTTGCATGAGTGACAATTAACAGGAAACACATAGCATGCTAAATAATTGAACAGGTGCATTCAAGAAGTGTCTTTCCTGGTTAAAAATGAGAAAAGTGATTGACATCAGCGCAGCTGGAGAGGCCTGGTCAAACACAGCTCTAATAGGCTTGCCAAGTGGGTGTCCTGGGAAAGAAAATCATTTTTCTGCCTCTTTTTTGAAAGCGGATTTTTGTGGACTGCAGTGAAGGGAATGGCTTCAGCTGGAGTATGGGTCATTAGGGTAACTCAGCAGCTTTTGCACTGAAATCTGGCAAAGCGCAGTTATTGAACTGGTGCATGAAGAGACCCATGTATCTCACCCTCGGCAGCAGAGTTCTTTCAAGGTATAGATTCTCTCTTGGAGACACTAAAGTATCAACAAGTGAGCTTGCATGTGACACACAGGGGATGAAAGCAAATTAGAAATGCAAACTAGGCTAGGACCCAAGACCATAAAAGGCCAAATTAAATGATGTTTAAATGAAGGGGGCTGGATGGGGGTAAGTGAGGGCACGTATTGACCATAGGAGTTTATACAGAGGCAGAATTTTCCTCTGTGATCAGCCTGGCAAACCTCTACTGCCTATTCTATTCTCTCCCGTGTGAGTAATTCCCACGGATGTCAATGGGAGATCTGCACCTGCAGGGCGGGAGCCGGCTGCTTGTGCCGCTGTCTGCATTGCTAAGAGGGGCAGTTAGACCTTAGCCTTTTGGGAGACAATGGTGGACAGCATTTCCAACCTTCAGCATACGAGGACCAGTCCCTCTGATGTGCACCAGTACATGTGCAGCATAGGTTCTCATACCAAAGGGGTGTCCCCCAGAAGAGAAACACTGAGGCCGGAAGAGGTATCGGCATGAGAGACTACTGCAGCTCCATCTGCAGAACTCAGCAATCGCCCAGGCAGTGTGAGAAGGTGCATAGCAGCATCTGGCGCGAGGAAGCGTATCTAATGCTTTGGAGCATGATTACAGGGTATGGTTTCTTCCCTATTTCTCCTTACTTTAGGCAAGCAAAATGATAATACCCTGGAAAAACAAGCCCCTTAGCCTGGTCTCATTCAGAAGTGAGACAGAGTTTATCAGGGGATTGGTCCGAGGACTCCTGTTGCCTGGAAGTTCTAGGTTCTCTTCCCTGTTTCATCACGGACACGCTGTGTGCCATTGGCCTAGAGATTAGCCCACCCTTTGCCAAAAAGTGGCTGTTGGTTTTGGGTGCCTCGGTTTTGGGGCAGTTTGAGGCATGTGTCAGTAACGCACATTGCACGCCCAAAGATAAAGGCACACAAGCATGTGACCACTTTTGAAAAGCTTATCCTCAGCCTCCCTCTATGCTTGCTACCCCTCTGTAAAATGGAGATGATACCTACCCACTACAAGTTGCAATACTCGAATAACTGATGCTGTTCAAAGGGCTGTGAGGGCCCTCTGTGGCAAGGGCTAGGGAAGGCCACAGTGGTGTTATTACTTTCACTATACCAGAAAATGAGGATACCACATTCAAGTAGATCTGAACTTCTGTGATGAAACCAAATCTGTAATAAGTGAACCCCCGCAAGCCAGGAAGCTGCAAACACAAAACTCAGCCTATGTGTGACAGAACCATTGCTGAGGTCCATGAGCCCTTTGAGCTAATCAGGATTTGATGTATGGTGTCATGCCAAAGTCATGCAGTCCCCGTGGTTTTGCATCAAAACCATTTGAAACTCAACAATTTCCACTGAATTCCACTTGGCATTTTTCATTAGAAATCCAGAACTCAGGGTGGAGCCCTCTCGGAGATCAACATTAGTTTCCAGTTAAAATGCCTTCCCTTCTTGTATGAAAAGATGTTGAATGCAACAAATGATACTTCAGTTTTGGGTGAGGTTGTGTTGGAGTTAATGCAAATTTTATTGTCTCAACTGCTTGTCTCTCCCTTCCTGAAAGCTCTGGCAGCGTCGCACAAGAAAAAAGTTGCCTTCACATGGATAGAAAATTATCTAATGGGGAATTGCTCTGGTGCACCAGGCAAACACTATGGGGATCTTAAATAATAATTTAAAAATCTAAGTACAGGAATTGTGTCTTTAACTACACCCTGTATTGCTATTGTACATAACGCCTGTTATAGCCTGGAGACTCCAGGTGATTTATCATCTTAGGACTTCGCCACTTTAACAGCATTGCCATAAATAAAGCAGCACAACCCCCTATTTGGATGCAATTACCCTGGTATAAAAGTGCTTATAATGCCATAGGTTATTCCGGTTTGGGAGCTGAAATAAACTACACTGGTATAAGATCACTTTATTCTAGTTTAACAGCATCCACACTAGGGCTTTAATTTTTGCCAATATAGTTATACCTGTAATCAATCACCTCCCTGAATGTGGACAAATGCACCATGAAACGAATGATATACCTGAGATACATCAATGATATTTTCATCCTCTGGACAGGTGACCTAAACTACCTCAGATTTCCACCGCAACTTCAGCAACCACTGCCATCTATTAAACTCTCTCTAGAACATTCCCACAGTACCATCAACTTTCTGGACACCACAATCAGCTTCAGCAATGGAACCTTACAGAGGACTATATACAAGAAATCTATGGATCACCACCCCTCCCTTCACAGATCCAGTGACTACCCCAAACACACCAATAAATCTGTTATCTCTAGCCAGGCAATCAGATTCCGTAGAATATGCTCTGAGGAGAAAGTCCAGGACATACAGTTTAATACACAAAACCACCTTCACCAAACAAGGACACTCCACCAGAAAAGTAGATCACATCATAGAATGGGCCACCCAAATAGCCCAAGAGAACCTGTTTCAATATGGAAATAAAACTCCCCTCCAGCCACACACCCCTAGTTGTCACCTACTATCTCATAGTAGGGGGGAGGGATAGCTCACTGGTTTGAGCATTGGCCTGCTAAACCCAGGGTTGTGAGTTCAATCCTTGAGGGGGGGCCACTTAGAGATCTGGAGGGAAATCAGTACTTGGTCCTGCTAGTGAGGGCAGGGGGCTGGACCTGATGACCTTTCAGGGTCCCTTCCAGTTCTATTAGATAGGTATACTGGAACCCCTACAGGGTATAATTACAGCCATAGGCACAAATTTTTCCCAGCACCGGTGGGTGCTTGCACCCTCCTGGCACACCCCAACTCCACCCCTGCCCTGCCCCCATTCCAACTCCTTCCCCAAATTCCCACCCCAGCCCTACCTCTTCCCCAAGTGCGCCATGTTCCTCCTACTCCTCCCTCCCAGCACTTGCCGCCGCAAAACAGTTGTTTCACGGCAAGAAGAGCTGGGAGTTAGAGGGAGCAGCAGCGCGCTCAGGGAGGAGGCGGCGGGGCAGGGAGCTGCCGGTGGGTGCTCAGCACCCACCAATCTTTCCCCATGAGTGCTCCAGCCCCAGAGCACCCACGGAGTCAGCGCCTATGATTACAGCCCATGCTTGATAGAGACCACATCCTGAAATAAATCATTCTTGCACCCCTCTTCTGGCCTTTAAATAACCCCTCAACTTGTCCAAGCTCATCATCAGAAGCAAGCTCTCCACAGACCAGGACACACCAACTCAAAGCAACACCAGACGCTACCAGAACAACAGATGAAAAATGTATAGACATATCTTCACTTCTACGATGATCAACACCCACCACAACTCAAATTTCAAGATCCCTGGGTCCTACGCATTCCTATCACAACATGTGGCATACCTCACCCGATGCACTAAATTCCCTAACAACAACTATGTGGGTTAAACGAGACAATCACTACGCTCTCAGGTCAACTCGCGCAGAAAAATGATAAACGACAAAAACACCATATTACCTGTGGGTGAACACTTCTCACAAAGCAATCACTCTATATCTGACTTATCAGTCCTCATCCTCAAAGGAAACCTGCACAAAACTTTCAAAAGACAAGCCTGAGAGCTTAAGTTCATAACTTTGCCAGACACTAAAAACCATGGTCTTAATGAAAACACTGGATTTATGGTTTATTACAACAATCTATAACTCACTAAACATCCCACCCCACTTTTTTTTTTCTTTCCTTTCCCCCTGAATGGAGAGATGTTAACTGGCTACTTCACCTTGAATTGTCTTTTGAAATGTGTGTTAAATACTTATGCTCAACTATTTGTTCCACCTTGTATTTAGCTGTGACAAGAATACACTTCCCAGACCTGAAGAATTGTGTAAGCGTGAAAGCTTGTCTCTCTCACCAAACAGAAGCTGGTCCAATAAAACATATTACCTCACCCACCTTGTCTCTCTAATATCTTTGGACCAACTCAGCTACACAACCACTGCATACACATCCCTAACTGACAGCAGACCTGTGTGCAGACCAGCCTTTATAGACAAGAGTACATAGACAGGGCAGAAATTGCTGCTTAAACTGCAGCATCGATTTGAATTTTAGGCTCTTATTGAGATAATTAATATCACTATTAACACAACTGAGGACCGATCACCTCTCTCATGTGAGGGTAATTGAAATCCTAGTGTGCTAGCCAATGCATCTAAAGATTTCCTATGGGAAGATTTGCATTTCTGTTACACAAAGCGCCTTTCAGATGTTGATTCAGTTAATGCTCCAGTGCTTTGTGCAGTAAAAGCTCAAAACTGTGTAAAACCATCTTAAAAATATGGCTCTGTAGGGATTATATTGATGCTCTGATTTTATATAGAATATCTACACCATATGTAAGAATATGGAAAGATACCGTAGCTTTAAAAGTGTGTGTAGATTGCCCAGCTGGAGAAAATAAATTTAACAGTTTATGGAAGATAAAGTCTTGTTTATAAGACACATTTACACCAGCTGGTGATCTGGCCCAATCAGCTCAACTCCAATGAAGTTAATGAAGCTTCACCATTTACACCAGCTTAAGATCTGCTCCCCCCTTTCCACTGTTCCATTTCCCAACCACCCCTCCACCCCCAATCACTAGAGTCATTCCATCATAATATGTTTAATGTGCTACCATCATGTAACCACCACCCTGGCTAGGTGAATTCATTACAATCAAGCATAGGGCTCTTTGAAACTCACAAAGAACTCCCAGGTTCTAGTGAAATAGACACATGGCCATAGCTAAACTGCAGTTTAATCTCCAAGAGTCAGAGCCACTTTATACAGTAAAACAATTAACAGCCTTTTTTTTTTTTTTTTTTTTTTAAAGGCCACCAGTGCTCGGCCCAGCCATGCTACCCTTCAGTCTAAGGTCCCAGGTTTGTGAATCGAGTTAACAGCTTTCCTGGAAAACTGGCCCATGACATTATTTCCTTGTGAACTCCATCCACCTGTCATGTTAGTGCTTGGTGCAATGCCAGCACTGGCAGGAAATAATAGGCAGCAGGATACCGGTGTGTGTCAGTGGCCCTGACCCTCCCATTCCTGAACATGAATAAGTTTCGAGCTTGCAAGGCGTCACAGCGGATTGGCTTCTGGGCCCACAGAAAAGTATGGGTGGGATGCACAGCTATTAAAATAACATCCAGCCGGCTGGGTCACAGAAACCGCAGTCTGGGAAGAGACAATGGTGCATTATCTCTGGCTATTACTGTAATGCAGCTCTTTGTTCTTTTGCCTGCCCTCTCACAGGCAGGGAGTTATACAACGGCTAGTTAAAACAAGACCAAAAATACTAATTTCTGGTCCATCAGAGTCTGAATTAGCTAAAATTCTCAATGATAAGCCTAACACTGCAGCTAACAATTTCCACCGTTAAGATCCAGTTTTCCAGTGGATGAAGAAATATCTCAAACGTGGTGAAAGACAAAAACAAAACAAAAAACCCCTTACAGCCAGAGATTGTTTTCAGACCCATTATTTTCTATTTTATAGCTGTTAGACGAAAGGGTCATCGATCTGGTAACTTAAACTGTACCAGTGCAACAGATGTCATTGGTAGCTTTAATAGTTTCCTGGGAGAAATGAAAGCCATCCTGCAAGGGAGATTTAGGACCAGATTGTGGTTTCGAAGCTGCAGCTGTTGCTGGAGTGTGGTTCAGGGAATGCTATAGGAAAGGCCAAGGAAGGAATTGCTACTGGAGACAGCATGCTGCAGAGGCAGCTCTCCGGCCCTTTCAGTGTGCGCACTGCAGTGTGCATTCTTCCATGCTTGGCCAGCGCTGCTATGCCTCACTGGCAAGCTAGCGTCCGTCAGGCCAGGGAGCTAACAGGGAACAGTGCCCCGACGGGTTTAGACAAAGTCCTTTCACAAGGCAGCAGGAATGCTCTTTGTGCTTTCTGTCCCTGTGTAGAGCAGGGCACTATCTGCGTTCTTCTGTAACAACTCCCCAGTGTGGCACCCCAGAGCCCTAAGATCAGAAAGCTGGAGCACACAACCAAATGGTCCAAACTGGCCTCTGATTTGAGGTGCCACAGTTAGTGGGTGCCTGACTTCGGATACCTTGAAGGATTCTGGTTTTTCAGAGGGTCTTCTGAGCACCAGCCCTCTGAGGATCAGGCCTCTATAAAGGCATCTCATTCTGGCATCCAAAAGTCACGTCACTTTGGAAAATCTTGAGCCCTCAGATGCTGAATAAAAACAACATGCTCCCCTGGTTACACAGAGGAGCAAATAGCCGAGCCTGGTAACTCTAATAATTGAAATGTACAACAGTGCTACGGAAAAAAGAACCCTCATTTCCGGGGCTGGTGGATGGGAGCCAGAAGACGCGCTGGAATGGCATGCTGGGATTGCAGCTGAAAGGAAACTCTTTGTTTGTAAGCAAGCAATCATCCTCCCTCTTTTAGCCTAGCTGATCCCACTGGCCCTCCTCTGGCAAAATTCCTGGTCACTTTCAATGAGATTTCTGCCCAAAGGAATCCAGTGGCAATAGCTTTCCCTGTGCTGCTAGAATAGTGCCAGCCTCTCATCTCAAAGCTACCAAACCACCTGGAACTAACCCAAGAGAGTTTCATGCTCAACTTTTATGGATTCACCACCCCACAACATGACTTGAAAAGCAAAGCAAAACTTTTTACTGTCTCCCAACAGGCGTGACATTTCTGAGATTAGGTTTCTTAGTTTCATAACAAAACCTATGACTGCTGGTCGCACTGTAGGTCGTCTGAGCTGAATCAATCTTTGCAAGCCCACCCCATCCCTTGTGCAACCAACTAGATTTACTTCTCGTTTAAAACAAGGTTCATAATAGCCCCAGAAGAGTGCAGTCTCCCAAGAAAGGAGGAAAAGGCAACTGTCAGCTAGTTTAAAAATATTGTTAGTATTGCTTTACATCTTGAGGCGAGTGAAGGTCACATGATCAGAGGAAGACTTTACAGAAGATCTGAAGTTCTAATGCAGTGGAGATTCACCTTCCATGCAGGATTCTCCTCCATGCCCACAGAGAAGTGCTGTCTAGCAACCAAGAGGTTCCCCTCTGCTGTGTTTGGGTCTCCATGGCCTTGTGGTTGAGGCTGAGGGCAGAAAGAGGCAGGCAGGCACTGGGCCTGATCTGCAGTGCCTTCTCCTGAAAATCCATCAGATTTCCTATGACAGTCTGGCAAGGAATTAGTAAGGCTTCACTCCCACTGGGAATCCAGGCCACACACAGCTAGAAGGGGCCCCAGAGTGGTGAAGGTGCCATTGCAGCAGTACAGACGCAAGACTGGTCCATGCAGACCTGGGAAAATTAGTAGAGGGGATCAGATGTGGCTCCTCCATCCCATATTCCTCTTGTGCAGGCAATGTGCAGGGATCTCCAGGACTTACACCTCACTGAGTTTCCATGCCCATCCAGTCCATTCCTCTGACTTTCTCTTTGAGAGGCAGCATCTGCTATGTCATAGCAAGGTACCTCACTGTTACTTATCAGTGCTCCAATTTAATAAGCTGCCTCTAACCAGGAAAGTAGCTTACCCATCTCTACAACTCACAAGGCTTAAGCAAACATGTCTGTTCCATCAAACTGGATTTAATGAACCTGAAACCTAAAGCAAAATGGATTGAGAAAAAGTTAATCCAAAAACCCATACAAGCTGAAACTGACAAGTTTTGCATTGCTCTATATCTTGCTGTTAGGGTTATAGAGGTGCTGCTCCTCACGTAATGGCAGAGCAGAGATCTCTGACAATTTCCAATTACTTAGCTCAAGAGAAGAGCTTATTGTTTTAGAACACTTGGGGCCAGATCTCTCATTGGTGCAAACTGATGTTGTTCCATTGGGGTCAATGAAACTATGCCAATTTACATCAGATGGGAATCTGGCCCTTTAAAAAGAAAAGTAAGCTTAGTTTTTCTGTTAAGTTAAATATCTGTTATCTGTATCCATCATGCAAGCAGAAAGGCCTTTCAGTCATCATTCTGGCTCATTGAAATCAGTTTGTAAATAGACATCCTGCTGTCATAGCCACTTAACTATAAATAGACAGTTTTCGTAAGAAATTCCAACGATTGGATCGATTGCTTCCTGATCCGGAAACGAAACTGGTGCAGCTAGATTACCACATGAAAAAGGGTTAATAAAATCCATGCTAGAAATAGACAGTTAAATCACCCCCTACCCTTCAACCTAATGCAGGCAAAACTGTTCGAGGCAGTGACTGTAAGATTAGACACATCATTGGTAACATTTCAGTTGTTTGTTAGATCAGCTCCAAAGTTTTAGAAGATAAACATCTCAATTTTTCTTTTAAAATAAAATCCTAGAAAATTAACTTCCCCCTCTACTTGCCAGCACTTGAGTCCAGAGCTCAGTCTTTGCTTTGCAATAGCTGATCACACCATAGCTATTGTGCCCTGATTACCAGGAGCCTCTTAAATCAAGGATTGTGAGATACATAAACTGAAAGCTCTCTGGCACTCTAAGAGTATTCACACAGTGCTGACTAAAGTCCTAGCCCAGCATGCACAGAGTGAAGTAAAGTGTCAGATAGGATCTCTGTGGTCAGCCTCTTTCTTTGGTTGTTCTGACATCCTGGATAGGAATAGAGGCGAATACCCCAGGACGCTCAAAAATCCACTTGAATTGTCAAGTGGTTGTAAAATGAAGAACTGCTGAGGAGAAGCACAGAGCCCTGAGTTCAGGTCTTAACGGGGAGGAAGGACAGATTTTCCCCCTAGCTACTTGTTTTAATATATGTTTACAGCTTTTAAAATTCTGCAAATGATTTGGGGTGTTTACAAAAAACAATTTAAAAACAAATGAACATACAAACACACTACCCTGTGCAAAGTTTTTGCAGTTCTTCTTTCAAACATCTTTGAGGCATGGACAACAAAGATGTACTCGCTGGGACAGTGTTGCCTAATGGTTAAAGCAATGTGGGTGGGGAAGTTCCAGTCAGAGGAATATCTTCCATGTTAAAGCCTTATGGAATAACTCATTCCTGGTGGAAGCTCTCCTCTTTCCTACTGCCATCAAAGGTAGAGGAAGACCTCAGTTCTGACCTGAAGTTTTCATCTATGGGATGAGACTATAGTTCAGTCTCAGCAGGAAATGAATGGGCACAGAGACTATCTTCTTAACTCATGAATGAAACATCCAGGTCAGGACTGAGGGCTTGTCTGCATGGTGAGTTAGCATGCAGCGAGCCAGGGTGTGAATCTACAGGTCACCAGATTGCTGCGCATTAACTCACTGTGTGGACACTGCTACAGCAAAGTGACGGTCCTGGAGTATGGCTTAACACACTGGCAGACAGCTTGGAGAGGCCTGCAGCCCTGCTGCTCATGATGTCCCTGATCCATGGATAGAGCAAAGGCTTTGTTTTACTTTTGTATAAAGCACATGACTGAGTCAGGAGATCTGGTTTCTATGCATAGCTTTGCTAGACGTCTTGTGCGGCCTGGCTAAATCACAATGCATATTTGCTAGTGCCAATTGTGGTGGCTGCTTTTATGCTGTGGCCACCTCTCCAATAGGAACTGGGCGCATAGGCCACGAAACAGTGACTCAAAGAGGTATCAACTTTCCATCTAGTCTTACAGTTAACTTGCGTAAATAAAATATAAAAATAAAATTCCCTTGGTAATAGTGAAACTATTTGCTTTTCTGTTGAAGAATCCCTACTGAGCCTACATTGCAATGAGCTGAACCCCTTTGAATCAGAATTTGCTAATGTTTGGGTCCAGAACAGAAACCTGAACTGAATATTTTGGGCTGCCCACCTGTTTCACTAGAATGCCTTAAACATCCATACATGGCATAGAGACACACCTATGTTCACAAAACTTTGGCACACACACCCCCCCCAGCAATACCTGCTTCATACGCATTGGAACTAGAGATATTTTCATCACAAGGTATGTAGGGCTACGTTCTGCTACTAGCAGCATTCCCCTGATTCTCAGTGATGTCTATATGAGCTGCAGCTGCACATAAAGAGCTACACACAAGAAGTTCTAGTGGTCCTACTAAATGCAAGGACAACGCTGCATATTCTTGCATCTCTCTTTTATAGAGCACTCCTGCAACAGGGACAAAGGATTTCAAGTGGGAGGAGGGGTTGATGTGGGGGAGGAGAAGAAGATCAGGAATTCCAATATGGTCAGTCCTTTTCTGCTGTCTGTCACTCACATGCACATCCTTAGGGTCATGGGGTGGGAGGAACAGAATGAGGGCAGCCAGCTTCAGTAGTGTTACTGAGTATGCTCAGTCCATGTGACCATGCTCAGTATACGCAAAGCAGCAGATCTGGTGGGCACATGACCCCACATGCCCCCTCATGCGTTGACTCCCTGTGCAATGGTGCCAAGTCCGTCTTACACTTTCAAAAAAGTCTCCATTCATTTTGGACGCCAAATTTTAGGCATTGAAGCTGGGCAACCAAAAAGTGGAGCACATATAAATGAGGGAGCACTTCTGAAAAACAAACAAACAAACAAACAAACAAACAGACAAACTCAATTTTCCCAATTGTAATATAAAACGACTGCTATTTACTGCCCTCAGACAGGAGGTTGAGGGTATTAGTTAAACCCTCCTAAAGTACTTGGATATCCTTGGGGAAAAGGAGCTTTCTGAGTGTCATTATTAGAACTGGTTGACATTTTTCTGACTGACCAAGGTTCCATTGGAAAATGGTGATGTGATTAAAATCTAGATGTTTTGTAGAAACAATCGATTTTGTGAAAAAAAAAATCATGGGAAATTTAGAGAAGGTTGAAATGTTTCAATGTTATCATTCAGAGTTTTACGTTAATGTCACGTTTCATGTCAAAACCATAAAAATCAAGAATATTTAGTTTTGCAAAAAGAGCTGAAATTTTGACCTTTTGTCCCAATTTGGGCTGAAGCAGCGTTTCAAAATCTCAGAATTTCCCACAGGACAGGGGTCTAGCGCTCACCATTATTCCTTTGCATCTATTCACCCAGTCAATTTGCCCTGGCAGGAAAAAAAATAACCTGACCCAGGAAATGACCCACTCTGATCAATATCTATGCACACACTGTTGACACTTTGCTAAAACCCTGATTCTGACTATGTCACTCATTTCACTGAAGTAGAGTGTTGGCAGTTTCAGTTTCCTGTGGCTGAGGCAAATCTTTTGTACTTTTTCCTTTTGGTTTGTTTTCTTTTACTGGTGTTGCAAGCTTTCAGAGAGACACACATCGCAGGCCGCCGGGCAAGACGTACAAAAGAACTCTAGTAAAAGTAACAACATGTACATCTGGCATATAGATTTGTAAGTGTGGCTGTCTCAGGTCTTTGGCTGGATAGTGGTATTGTCTCCAGGTGTGGTTCATGCACCTAGTTTAACACTAGAACTCTGCAAATATAACCAGCAGCAGTTTTGCAGGTTAATTTGACAGAGCTTTTTCTTCTATTTATCTGTCATTTGGAAAGGAATAAAAACCACACATTTTTGGACCTATTTGTTAGTATTTTGGTAGCAGCTAGAGGCCCCAATCAGCCTCCCATGGTGGTATGCACTGTACATATATCATAATAGAACTGTTCCAGAGAGCTTACAATTTAAAACATATGGTAAGAGGCAGCAAATTGAGACCAAAAAACAAATTGGGGGGCGGGGAGAAGGCAACAGGGAAATTGTCGGATTTGATACAGTCAGCAGCAGCCAGCCCATGTCTAGCCAGTTTTTATCAGAACAAAGGAGAGGCCAGGTAATTCAGATTAATCAACTTCCAATCTGCCCTCTGTGGGCAATTCATTACTCCCATCTCGCTCTATCATGCCGGTTTTAATTGATTGGCTAGTGCTAACTGTTTCCAGCCATAGTTCAGTCACAATTCTAAACCTAAGGACCTGGCAGTATGAGCAATTTGAAAGGCCATATTGCTTGCCGAGACACTCATCACATTCCTCTCATCCCAGCTACTTCACTGTCTCTCCAGCTGGAACACTGGTAACACAAGGGTGGTTTTATGGTCAAGACACTAGATGAGGGGGACTTCGGATATTTATGTTCAGTTCCTGGCTCTGCCATAGATTCCTCTTCTCTCTCTGTCTCAGTCATCCATATGTGGAGCATGAGTATTGCAAACCTACAAGGAGAAGTAGCCCTCATTTATACCTGACTGACTGTCAGTAAGAGATCATGTGTGCAGTGGATCCAGCATAGTGTGATTATAAGTCAGGCATAAAACCAAGGCTCTTGTCAACTATTACTGAAGAAGAATGACTTTAAAAAGTCAATAATCACCAAAAGTGTAAATAAAGAGGCTACAACCAATTTTTTTTTTAATTAAGCTGAATTTTGGTTCATTTTAAGGGCGAGGTTTCAAATGCAACCCCATAATGATATTTCCCTCGGGCTAACGTAGCATGGGGACCTCAAAATAAAGGATGTCATTGAAGCAAAGTTTGATATGGAAGGAAGGAAGTACCATGAAGTCAAAACTCGGAACTTTCAGTTCAGAGACCTGCATGCACAAAGTCACATTCCTTGGCCACGTGAACTGTATCACAACTCAGGAGTCACAGCCATCTGACAACTGTCTTCGGGAGAAGCACTTGGGGAGGAGTATGTTAAAGTACTGGCAAGCATTCGTTAAGGGCTGCTAGAATGAGTGGGATTACAAGAAGGTAATAATGTAGGTGGCAGCTGATAGCCATGAATTGGAGAGAAACCATCAAGACCTCATGAAGAAGGAATGTTTTAAGTCATTAACCATTTCCACTGTGGAGAATATTTAAAGGGATTTTAAAATCTACTAAAAAAATAGTAACGCATTCATCCAGAGTATGGTTTTTTTCTAGTTAAAATTCTGTTTGAAGAACGTTCAAAGACGCTGGAAACGGGGGTTAAGGTGGGGACAAAACATTGGATCACATTTCCAGTGCAGAGCTTTCACTCTAGTATATGACTGGAGCTCACTCCCTGTATCTGCCTCCTCTACAAGTCACCCGCAGTTCTGAAGACTGGAAATTGCATTTTTTCCCAGATCTTTTTCCACTTTAGTATTTTCCCTTAGTCCTTATTTGTATTTATTTGCAATACAAAACATACATAGACAGCCATCCCACACTCTGGTTCCCCCCCGATATAACAATTTCATAACAAGATGATAGAACATTTTAATAAGTTTGCCAAACATGTGTCTATTGCTCAAGCATTTACATAATTAAAAACAGATTTGTTAGACGCTTGCACCTTATTTCCAGTCTGGGTATTTCTAACTTTCGCTTCCAACTCTTGGGTCTTTTTAGTGCCCTTTTCTACTAAATGAAGGATAATCGTCTCTCTCGATAGGTGCTAACACTCCATGATCATGTCACCTCAATTTTTTCTTCAATAAGCTAAATGGGTTGAGCATCTTAACTCTCAAAGTCTGGAAACATGCCTTAGATGAATTGTTCTTTACATTACGTATGATGTAAAGTAGCGTGGCTGGTCTTTCTGTCACACACAAGGCTGATGGGTGGAAATCCTGGCCCCACTGAAGTTAACTGCAAAACTCCCATTGACTTCCATGGAGGCACGATTTCATCTACTATATTTTTTCCTGTGGACACCAATGGTCTTTATCTTTACAAGAGACATCTGATGTTCATGGCTATTCTAGGGCACTTAGAAAAGGAAATTTCAACAGTCTTCCAAATTTCCTTATCAAAGTAGAGAAATTGTTTCTCACATACCAGTTGAAAAAATTAAGTAATACAGATCTTATGTATATCCACTCAAGTGCCTGATCCAGTGTCCACTGCAATAAATAGGAGTCCTCCCCTTGACTTGGATCAGGTCCAAAGTGTATATAAAAATAGGAAGCTCTTTTGATACAGACACTAAAAAAATACAATCCATACAGATTGTTCCCATGCAGAAAATCCTTTGGGTTTTGGCCATGTATCAATCGAAAAATCCAACCTCCTGTAAAACCACAATCTAATCACACCACACACTTGGTGAAACTGCAGAACAATCACGCTTGTCGTTGCTGAAGAAAAGCCTGCTGTTAAACGTCAATCTTTCTATCACCAATAGGAAAATCAACTTCCAGACTGTTTACAAATCCAGTTTGGGGACAGCTGGGCCTGATCCCAGACAAACTTCCTCTGTGATAATTGCTAACATATCAGCACAACCCGGAGATTTTGTTAACTGAACCCATAATTTGTTTAAAAATCTATCATGCATCAAGCAGTCTCCCTGAAGAGGTTTATTTTCTTATACAGATAGAGGGCACTCTGGGGTACCAGTGATACCTTATTTTCATATTTACACAACCAGAATTAAATTTGACACCAAACCCCCTTTTTCCCTGGTCTATGTATTTGGTCTGGAAACTGTGGAATGCATTTGGTTCAGATAAAAGACATTATAGGACTTGAACGTTGGGAAATCATGATGCTTTAATCCCAGAGTCAGCCTACAATACTCAGATGCTTAAAGTTAAGCAAGTGCTTTGCTGGATCAAGGCTTAAGCAAGTGCATATTACATCCAAATAAAACAGGGGTCTCAAACGCAATTTACCTTATGGCCAGGGCCAGTCCTCAAATCCTCCCAGCGGGCCAATCATGTCACTGAAGATGGTGTTCGGAAAAGAAAACGTTTATTTTTTATTTCTAATTTCTTAGAAACAATAAAACTGTCATTCAACTTTCTACAATTCTTTGCCTGCCAGAGAGTTTTTAGTGTTTACCAGACACCTGGCAATGCTTCAGTTCTGTCAGTTTGCTGATGTTTGGCCTCAGTGACTGAGCAGTGGAAACCTTCAGGATTGCAGCAAGGTGTGCATCAGAGAGTTGTGTTTGGTATTTTGACTTGTTTATATTCACTGTGGAAAAAAGTGACCCTGCCTCCATGGCTGACTCTGCCTGGTGACTAGTGATGGTATCTCCGTCCCTCTCCCCCAGCCAATGGGAGCTGCAGGGGGCACCGCCTGCAGCAGACATTGCTGGCAGCATGCGTCTCTCCTCCGCGGGCCACAGTGAGGAGGTTCTCGGGCCGCAGATGGCCCGCAGGCTGGGACTTTGAGACCCCTGAAATAAAACCTGTCCTGATGCTCATACCTTCATCATTTAGTGATAGGATACCACAACCAGTCATGCAGACAAGAGAAAATAGTTTTGGTTATACATTTGAGATATATACTAAATTACAGATCAGATATTTTTCAGTTAAACCTTCTAATTCAAGGGTGGACCATAACATTTTCCCCCATTGGCTACAAAAGGAATTGGCATAGGATTAGAATATTGTTTCCAAACTAATGTGAGTGCACTCTCATCTCCTGCCCTTCGAGGAAGATTTGGAGAGTCTCCATATATGTTTTGAAATTCCTGGACCAGAATAAGCCATCAAAAATATTTTGCAACATGTGGGTTTTATGATAATGGGGAAGAGGGAGCGTTCAGTTTGTATTTTAAAAGAAAGATTTCATGTTTGGCGTCCCAGACTTCCCATAGCTGTGGAAGTCCGACTGATTTTTTTATTCCATTATTTGCAGTCTCTTCAAGAATCGTTCATCTGAAGACTTGAGTATTATTACATATTTCTTGTTACTAAGCCCAAGCAATAATCAATTTTGTCTGTGTTCAATGAGCAGTTGTTACATTCAATTTTAGATTATTTTCCAGTTCACATGTTCCCTGGTACAGAAAACCACTAATCAATAAGATCTTTCCATAACAGAAAATTCCCATTCCAGGATCACTAGAAATGTACAGGAGTATTGTACAGTACTAGGCAATCAGCTTTGATGTCCATAGTTAACTCTGCCATACCTTTTCATCACATTGTAGGATTAGACCTCCACGTTGCATTCTTTAAATACCATAGTACTACTCTCCAGGTTGCACTGTAAATCTTGTATCTACAATGTGCATCTCTCCCTGAGACTTGTGTAGCCAGGATCATGGATTGATGCAGAAGTATTTGGAGGTAAAACACATCCTGAAAATGTTTTGGAGAGGACTAGATCTTGTACAACAATCATATATCAGAGAAATGTGAATGTAACCAACTCCCCTGCTGACCTTTATTTTACTGTATCTGTTTATTTAAAACAGGAAAAATAAGCCCTTTGGGTTAGTTAATACCTTAGATAACTAAAATATACCCAGCCAGCCCCAATTCCTGACCACTTCCTTGTTTATCTTGCTTCTTGGCCAGGAGCATTTCACATGTATATTTTTCAATTCAAGACCCTATCCTTGGTCACTAAAACCAGAGATGAGGCTCCCAAGTCACTTAGCCATTTTTGAAAAAATTCCTTGTGCCACATAAATAGACAAGTTCATATAATACTCCAGCATTTAGATATACCAGAATCCTGATCTACTGTTATTCCAATCATTTGGACAAACTCTGAAGTAGATCATCATCAAGAGGTTCAAAGGCAAGTAGAATGCTCCACTGAGTCAAGAGTGCTATGCTATGTTACATCACAACTGGATCGGACCCAACGTTTTTTATTTAAAATCCCTTGCAAAGATTGGGGTGGGGGTGAGAAACAAAATGTTAAGTATAATGAACTTATTTTAAGCAAATAATTGTACTCTTGTCTGGCTCTGCTTTCAAAGGAAGACGAGGAAGTTGTGGTGGACTAGACATATAGTGCCAACCAATAGGAGCAAACGGAACACCGGTCTCCGATAAGACCGTCTGAGCTTGGACTTCTACATCCTCGCTATCAGCACTAGGACTGTTACTATGGATGTAAACTGGAGGGCATCTACATTAGGTGAGCCTAGAGGGAGAGATTACAGTGGACAACTAACTGACTTTTCAACTGCTTAGCAAACTAAAGCAATAAAGTATCAGAGGGGTAGCCGTGTTAGTCTGGTTCTGTAAAAGCAGCAAAGAATCCTGTGGCACCTTATAGACTAACAGACGTTTTGCAGCATGAGCTTTCGTGGGTGAATACCCACTTCTTCAGATGCAAGAAGAAGAAGTGCATCTGAAGAAGTGGGTATTCACCCACGAAAGCTCATGCTGCAAAACGTCTGTTAGTCTATAAGGTGCCACAGGATTCTTTGCTGCTTTTAAAGCAATAAAGTGAGTTTGCGCATCTGAAACAATGTCAAGACTTGCTATCTTTGTGCTCTTGAGCATAAATATTTTATTTTCTGTTTCTAAAGTGCTCAGCATTTAAATGATGCATGAGCTTTATTTCCACTTTGTAATAGCATCTGTGAATGCAAACCTTCCAATGATTGTTTGGATACTTGGGGAATACACCCTTTAACAGGGATTTATTCTACTGAGGTGCTTATAGCCTGCTTTTTCAGAGGTTTTGAGTGGACACAACTATTGACTTCAGTAGGAGGTCAGCACTACTGAGAGATCAGGTCACCCCATCACACTGGGATGAAGTACCTTACAAGTATCTAGGGTCTCCATTCTGCAAACCCTTCAGTAGTCTTATGCAAATAATTTCCTTAAGACTAATCATGATAGTTAGGGTGGCAGGATCAGTAGATCTTTTCTATTATCCATCCTTCCAGTGTTTCCTACTCTGTGGGTGCGGACTTTCCTTCCCATTGCCATCCTTAGTTTTTAAACTAGATAGAGCATATACTTGTACAAGATGTTCTCTGTAGTGTCCTTTCTGCATGTCTCTGATATAGTATGTGGGACAGATTAATGTGTTGTTTAATAATTAACTAGTGCATCATTCTACACAAGGTATCACAAGGCAAATGTGAAGGTTTAGGGTGGGATTTCCAGTACTTACGTGTGTTAGGAGCATAAACACATTGCAAGTTGATGAGCTTTGGGCTCCAAAGTCACAAAGGGCCAGATTTGTTAAACATAGGTGCCTAAAGATGCAGATAGGCACCTAGATGCCTTTGAAAAATCTCACTAGACACTATTTCCTGTTGATAGTTTACCTTGAAAATGCCTGGAAAAATATGCCCCTTAGGCAACTTTAGGGTCCATTGGATCTAATAGGTATGAGAGCTGGGGCAGCGAGGGGGGAGCAAAATCAGTTGAGTTAGAACAGCTGAGGGCTTTTCAAGTCCTAATATTCCAGATTTGTTCCAGTGTAAGTGGGTAAAAAAAAATGAAATTTGAATTAACTTCTATTGCTCCCAGGTAGAGGTGAATATCACACAGAACTAATTAGCCTTCAGTAAACTCAGGCAGAAGGGTAATTGCCTCTTAGAACTCATGACAATTGTCCTCTTAGAAAGGTTGGGGGACAGAATAAAGACCAGCATGCACTGAACTGGAAATAATACAGATCTCAGAATCCATTGGTTTAATACCCAGTGTAGATGATTAGTAGCAGCCCAGGGTAAATCCTGCAGATAAGCTACTGTGTATTCTGTACAACATTCCTTGAACTCTTCGAAAATCTCCGTTCATCACAAATCCATTTGGCTTTCACAGGGATCCAGCTGTCTTCCAGGTTAATGGCCATCTGAGGAGACAGAATGCCAAGTATGAGGCAGCAGTTTGCTCAGGAGATAGCTTCATTTAAAGCAATATTTATTCATATTCATTTCTCCCGCATAAGCTAGCAGAAAGAACAGAGAAGTCATTTTCAGTTCCTGTTTGCAACTAGGAGGTTGAAAAGGAACAGATCATCAAACAAGGCATGAGAAGAATGATGCAGGGAGACTAAAGCTAAGTTCTGCCCTTGACTCCAGGCAGTGCGTCACACTAACATCTGTGGACATGTCTACACTGCACACTAAGTCTGGGCACTGACTCAAATTGGCGCCTAAGCCCCCCTGTAATCCACGCACAAATCAGTCTGACTTGGGTCACCAAGGCTCAGGACCTAGGTCCTAGGACCTTGCTAAGGGGAAGATTCAGAGCCCGAGTCCATCTGGGACTCAGGTCCAAGCCCTGTCATTTTGCAGTGTGGATGCAGTTCACGCCACAGACACAAGTCGGAAGGTCTGCATAGTGCAGTATGGATGCATTAGCATGGTTAGGAGACCCAGGTCCAGCAATTGTAAGGCCATGTTTACATTGCAGTGTGGACATTCACGTTTGGGCTTGGAAATGCTGAGTTCCCAAGCCAGGGTCCCACAGACCTGGGTTTTCAAGGCTGAATTTATACTAGTTGTGCTTATAACAAAGTGTAAAGGAGAAAATATGGCCATCTCCACAGTGACTATGCAGGCTCCACCAGCAAGAGAATGGCTGCTGAGTGGAAGGAAGATTTGGGAATCTCAAGGGGAAGTCCTTAACCATCCACACCGCAGAGTCTAGTTTGTGGTTCTGTGGCAATTGTGTGTGTGGGCACGCACCTCTGTAACAGGAAGGAGAAGGGCAGAAATTTTACCCTCAGGCTAGGAATTGATAGTGGGGCTTGGGAAAATGGGGTCAGTTGGTTGGAGGAGGGTGCAGGCAGTGCAAAGCATGTGGAAAACTGTCCTGAGCAGTAGTTAGGGATTCCCCTTGAGCTGGGGATACTCTAGGGTGGGTTAGGGTATGTGCCTACTTCCATCAATCCTGGACCAACAAGGTGGCTCCTAGGGAACTATTCCAGTTGATATAATTACTCCAAGTTACACCAGGGGCTGAATTGGCCCCGAAGAGCAAGGATGCAGAAAATGCAGTCGGGCTAGACCTGAGCCTTTGGTCCTTCATACACAGTTTACCATCACTGACCGGACTGAAGAATAGGTTACACGTCTATACCAAGGATGGAGTGGGACTCAGCTGTGCCATTCATCAGAGATAATGTCTATAGGATAGTAATTGTTTCACAGTTGCTCTCTATTAGTGTTACATTGAAATTAATGAAGTGCACAATACATTCAGCAGCGCTAGCTTTGTGGATTCATATACAGCACCCGCCATTGATATATCTTGGCACAAACCAAATGTGTTCTATCTGGAAAGCTGCAGAGTCGTCAACTAGCTGAAGCCAGGACAAATGCTGCTTTTAATTATACCTGTTCTTTCCCCCTCACCGTAACAGGAGTCAATGAGATTAGCCCCGCTACTTTCACTTCTTGCCAGGTAGCTACAGCATTAGTATTATTCTATCTTCCCCTGTCATTAGCTAAATAGCCCCTCAACAGTTGATATAGCCACTACTTACACAAATGGAATTTGCTAGCTGGGTAGAATCGTCAAGCTTTCACAGCTGTGCATCAGCTATGATCTCTACTGACAGGATCACATGGATGTCCTTTCCGCAGGTGTCCATCACAGCTCTAGCATACACTTCAGCAGCCCGTTCAGTCTGACAGATGGAAGTGAATGCGGAATTCCAACTACAAAACATCTCGCTGGTGCAGCTGTGATAAAAGATATACACGAGCTGACATTGTGTGTGCACTACAACCTGAAAGGGTCTAAGAAGAAAAGGACTGTGATAAAGTGGCAGGAATGCAAAGTTCCCTTCCCGAATTACCCTAAATCCGGGTCCTAGAAACCAGAACAGATGCAGAGTAATTACTGCTGACTCAAGCTGGCAGGCTGATCATGCTAGCCTTGAACAGAAGCTAATTGGGGCTGAGCATTGCTCTGGGATAAAGAAGAGCCTACAGGGTAATCTTAGGACCAATCATGCTTCGGAAAAAAAGCCTAAATGTGTGGTTTATGGTCTGTTGCTTGAGTTATTAATAAAGCCAAACCTCAAGAAGGGAAAAGTGGGGTTGATTCCCCTTTTACTTCCATCAGTGCATAGGTGCTGGAACTAGGGGTGCAGGGGGTGCTGCAGCGCCCCCTGACTTGAAATGGTTGCCATTATATACAAGGTTTACAGTTTGTCACCCCTGCATCAGGAATAGCTCTGCTGAAATCAAAGGCCTTGCACCAGAGCACAACTGGTGCAAATTGGAGGCAAATCAGACCCAGTGTGCATAGCCTCTGTTCCAGTCAGGGAGGAAACTTCACATACTTACATGGTTTGCAGCTACTTAACCTTTGCAAAGAATGTTTTGGAGAAAGGCAGCCAAAATATTTCAGTGCATAGTTAGTTAACAATTATCTACCACCTTTACTACATTGAGGAAATGGAATATGGGGGTGAAAGGAAGAGCTTTATTTGCTGTTGAAAGTGTTAGATTCAGTGTGGTAGACAACATGCAGAAATATGAAGTCATTTCCAGAAAACACAGCTGTTCTCTATGGGCTATGATCTGCATCTGACTAAGGTGTGTGATAACATCTCTTTGGCAGATTTTGATGATTTAACTGCGTATGTAATAGTAATAATGTCATGAAGAACTATTGAACTTTGGAGGCAACTTTTTCTGCTTTATAGTTGTACTATTTATTTTGCTTGTACATAGCTTTACTAGACGTGGTCAAAAATTTGTATTTTTTATTTCAATTTTAGTTCAGCTCAGTGTGACAGGGTTGTGGGGGGGACCCATCTCCCTTAGCGCATAGGCGCAGAGTATGTGTCACTTGAGTCTATATCTCTGTAACCAGAGTCAATAGTCACCTCTGTTAGTGGGGTAATGAGGCCTAATGGCCAAAGTCAACGTATTAGCTCTGTTTTGTGGGGCAGTATGGCCTAATGGCCAGAGTCAATAAATCCCCTCTCTTGGCAGGGCAGTGAGGCCTCAATGGATTCACCCCAGTTTGCTGGGCTGACTTTGGTTTCCAGACCTTGCACTGTATCTGCCCCTGTTAGCAGAGAAGTCCAGCACAGGGGTCAGAGTCAATAGGTTGGCCCCTCTTAGCAGGGCAGTAGGGCCTCGTGGCCAAAGTCAATTAGAACCGGCCCAGTTGGCAGGGTAGTAAGGGCTAGTGCTCAAAATCCATGGATTTGTCCCTGTTCGCCGGGCAGTACGGCCCAGTGGCCACAGTCGCTGGATTCATCCCTGTTCGCAGGGCAATAAGGCCTTGCAGCCTCATTCAGGGAAGGGGGCCACCATGCCCAGAAAGAGGGGTAGTGGCAGCCCGGGTAGGGGGGCCTGGGCCCTCCCTCTCCACCGGACCCCAGCCCAAGTAGTGGCAGAAGCATATGCCCCTGAATTAGTTGGGGGGGGCAGGTCCAACTGAAACATGCTGACTCAATGTTCTGGTTCACTAACTGGGCCACTATCTGTTTCCCTTGGGTTGCTGCCTACTGTGTTTCTCGCTGCTGCGGTCTGAGCATCTCGGCTGCTTCTGGGTTCCGCAGGCTGCGCTGTCCCCGGCGACTCCGGACTCTGAGGCCTCTGTGGGTAGCCTGATGTCTGCCTGGGTTGCAGTGTCTCTGGCTCCCATGGCTTCTGGTTTCGGCTGATCCCTGGCTGGAGCCAGCAGCATGTGTCCTTCCTCTCCGGCAATCAGCCTCAACTGAGCTAAGCTGCTCCCTTTTATACTGGTGCATTGGCGCATGCCCAGTAGGGTTTAGGGGGCATGGCTTCCTCAGCCCACAATGTAGGGTTAACCTTTGCCAATCCAATGTGGGGTGAGTGCCCTGTCACACTCTGCTAAAAGCAGAACCCCTACACAGGAGTACTTCAGTAAATGGATGTTTTGCCCTTAAAGACATGGGATTTGATGTGTTTTCTATCACTTGAAGTCTTATAAACAAGATGAAGCCTAAAAGATATGCTCTAGCTCAGCCATAAGGTCACTGGCATGATGCAGAAATTACTGGGTAAGATTTTTGTGGCCTCTATTATGCAGGGGTCTGACTAGATTATTATAATGGTCTCTTACAGTGTAGGAAAGTGTACCAAAATTCATGGGGATTTAGCATTTGGGATAATGTTTTCCAGAGTGTCTCATCTCAGTTACACAGTGGAATCCCACTCTTGTTAGTCCACCTAAATATTAGTCAGTCTTGTACTGTTGAGCAGCACACATTTTTTAAAAGGGAACATTTTCATTACTATGTTAAATGAATGAGCTGGAGGATTTTATTTAAACTCTTAGGTTAAAATACGTCAGCCGCCACCACCACCACCACCGATTGATCTATGAACGGCAGAACCACATTCAGCTCTCTGTGAGGTCTGCTGTACTGTATATAAGCCCCCAAGGAATCCAAACACAGTCAGCCTGTTAGACTGCGTGTGTGGGAAAACTCCTCTGTGGTCCAGTCAGTTAGGTCAGCAGACATCAGGCATGGCAGCATTGCAGCAACTGTACCAAAAGCGTCCAATCAAGAGGGAGAAAGTAACGGCTTTAGGAATGAAAATGTACTGAGCCTTCTTGAACGTAAATACCTCAGTCATTTTCATGGGGACCAATAGGAATTTCCCTGATTTCATCCACTTGTTTGGGTCCAAAAGCATTTAAACAAACAAAACAAAAACACAAACAACTTTGTTGCATGAGTGTAATTGAGAGCACATGCCACTGTAGGCAATAAGGTTACATGGTTATAGCACAGTAGATTTGGCATTTCATGGTTAAAGTGCTGATCAGTTTATGAAAACCCCTGTGTGCAAGCTGCTTGAGTAGTGAACATGATCATTTGCAATTGGCCATTGTCTGATGCTTCGTACCTCAACTTGCAGAAGAGTTGATTTAGAACTATTTGCGATACAAAGGACGTAAGGTTCTCGGGCAAGAAAAGCTGTTTTGATACACTTATATATTCTATTGCTAAAGCAAGCTTTCCCCCAAATGTAGCTTCAGTCCCATCACAATTTTGCAACTGGTTTGGAGTTAGCTGATTGGTCAGCACTTTTTTTTTTCCTGGCATCCTGGTCCCTTTTATGTTTGGAAGCACAGTGAGGATATGATGTTGTGGGGCCTTGGGTGATCACAGATTCCTGCTATAATTAGACACTCTGAGGTGCAACAACGTCAAAGAATTACACTTTACATCATATTTCTTGCACATAATGTGACTAGGAACACTTCCTCTCCCTGAAAGTAATAAAACAAAACCTGCTTGAGGATTTAACTGTGCTTTCCATTGGGGTCTCTAAGAACTATACATCTGAGTCACGTCCAAAGTTCTTAGTGAAACAATCTTCTGTCTCCCCACCCTACAGTACAAGCCTATTCAATTCATTTTCATGCATTGTTAAGGGACAACCAACTGAGCTAGTGCAAAAAGGCAAATCTATTTGTGTTGAGTAATATTTGGAAAAAACCCTCTAAAATATGGGAAATTGAGATGTCAATTTTCTTTGAAATTGGTTATCTGAAATGATTGAACTAATTCTCCTAAGCCACTGTTGTAATTAAAAGGGGGTGTTTTGTGACATAAAAAGTGTTTTCTGATGCACTGTAAAACATTTCTACTACACGTCTTGAAACAAAGGACCTACCAGCAATCAGCTGAGGAATCTCAATTAGAGCTCTCTGGGGCAGGAGAAAGGCCAGAAAATTAGCACCAATCATTTGTTTGCTTCACTAGCATCTGAAGTTTCTTTAATATAACAACATACCATGACAAATCCATAGGGGGAAGTTATGGCAGAACAATTTATTGCAAGATCTGGGCACAGCTGACTTCTCTACATGTAATCTATCAATGGACTTCAGACAATGAGAGACCCCTTTTACACAGAAAGAGTCCTCCAGCAACATAGTCAGAAGATGGAGTTTTCTAAGACACTGCTGCCCCAGTCAGGGCTTATGATAACATGTCCATGCTCATCTGCATCAAGTTACCCTGGAATTACATTATCATTCTTTCAATTACTTTATTCTAAAAGGCCAAATACATGGGTATCTTGGTTATATGGTATTTATAAAGTAACATGCAGATACACAGTTAAATAACAGGTTTCAGAGTAGTAGCCATGTTAGTCTGTATCTGCAAAAAGAATAGGAGTACTTGTGGCACCTTAGAGACTAACAAATTTATTGTAGCATAAGCTTTCATGGGCTACAGCTCACTTCATCGGGTGCGTGTAGTGGAAAATACAGAAGGAAGACACACACACACACACACACACACACAAAATGAAACAATGGGTGTTACCATACACATTATAAGGAGAGTGATGAGTTAAGGTGAGCTGTTGTCAGCAGGAGAGAAAAATAACTGTTTGTAGTGGTAATGAAAATGGCCCGTTTCCAGCACTTGACAAGGAGATAAGGAACTGGGGAATGGGAAGAAAAGCATGGGGAAATACTTTTGCTTTGTATAATGGCCCATCCACTCCCAGTCTTTATTGGTTAAGGGCCAGATTTTTAAAGCTATGTAGTTGCCTAACTCCCACTGAGGTCAAAAGTTAAAAATTTGACCTTTAGTAATCACACTTGAAAATACCAAGTAATTCAGAAACAAGTCATATAAAAGGCAGTTTGGGGAATTACAGAATTCAGATGTATAACCCATCACTAACAATTGTTATAACTAATATAAATTAAAAGTTATCTGGAGTACTCTGTGTTTAGATTAGAGGTTGGTGAATCATTTAAACCATTTTTCCAATGGATTATGCTATTTGTCTGAACAGGTTGGAATTCTTATTTGAAATTTACCAAGTCATTTGGGTCACAATGGAAGTTAGGAGCATAAACGGCTTTGTAGATCTGGTCTTTGGTGGCTATAGCTCTTCATATCTCATGGTGTGGTTCTTTTTAAGCATGACTTATCAGGCCAGTTTCAGGTTTGTCCTGCACTTTGTGTATTCATTTACACCAATATGTAGCAAGTGCAGAGCAAATATACTTCCATTCTGACCTGGCCCATGGCATCTGGTAGTTGTCAACTCAAAGGGTGTTTTTCATGAATATTCACTTAACATTTTCTGGTTTCTCACTCATTTAGCAATTCACTAGAATGTTTGTGAAAAGCCAAATGAAACATTCATGCACAAAATGGCTGTAAAAGAGGAAGCGAGTTTCAAAGTGGAATGAATATAAATGGAATGTATTTTCCATTATTCACCCAGCTCTACTTTAGATGAGATTATAGAATCCAAAGAGAACTGTATATGACCCAACACACCATCCTAGTGGTCCTGGTGGTGCAGAACAAAGAAAATGGCAGTATCTCACACAGACAATGTCTCAATAAATACAGATTGCCACAGACCAGGGCTTTGAGACTGTGGTTATTCAAAAGAGTATCCAGAGTGAAATCTGTCATTTTTTGCAAGTGAATCTTTTGCAATGAAAAACAGTGGCAGCCACATTAAAGATCCAGATGTGGGAGTTATGAGCATTTAGTCGTCATTCTTGACACAGAAAGGAATTCTTTGACATTAATAATGCAAAAGTAACAAAATGCAAAAGTAGTTCAATAGCTAGAAATAAAATGATCCTGCCAACTCATTTTTGCATCCTGCGTAGCCACATTTCAGTCACCCCATTCAGCTGAAACAACTTCTCCCTGAAAGAACATGAGCCAGCGAGCCTGTTATTCTAGCCGGACTTGCTTGTCACAATTTTGGTTACCCACACTGGGCCATCAAGTGTAGAACCACCCGATCTCCCTCTCGGACTTTGGAGGGTCAGATGCTCATCTGGATCTAAGATTTGTTACTTGGGCCTCTTGATTGATAGGTTTCATATTACTCCCCCCTCTCCACACACCCTGTATAGAGCTTGCTCCAAAGCTCATTCAGGTCATTGGGCATTTCCCCATTGCCTTCAATGAGCTTTGGACCAGGCTCATAGATGGTAGAGACTTACTGCAGTTTGAAAGCCTATAGAGTCATAGAAATGTAGGGCTGGAAGGGCCTGTGTTAGAAGTGTAACCCAGTTCAGGATAACGGGCAGAGCCTGTTACACATCTGGATCCGTATGCTTCTCACTGTGGGCTTCTCTCTGTTTGTCCTATTCGTGACTCCCCTTCAGAATGTTACACAAGTGTCCAGCACATGATTAGCCTCTCATGAAGAGTGGTTTGTTTCTTGATTTAAATAAATAAAAAACATAAAAATAAAAATCTCTGCTCTGCCTTGTCAGACGGACAAAGAAATTTTAATGATTCAAGGGGGGTGGGGGGAGGGGAAGAGTAGATTCTGAACTAACTGGGCACATCCTCGCTGCTGAGAGACTGTACTGCATGTTCAGTAGCAATGGGTTGGCTCAAAATTATCCCAGCAGGAAGCGTATAATGAAAAGATTATTGAGCAAGAAAGATTTAAACTAAAGTCATTTTAGACGGAACAGCTGGCTTTGTTTTTAATTTGTGCTATCAAGAAAAGAAGAAAGGAAATTCTCTCTCCTTTCATGTAGAGGACATTAACAACCTCCAGGTGCTTAATCATAATCATTTTATTGCTCACTTAACACATTCAGATCTATAGTGTCTTTTGTTGAAAAATTTCAAAGCCCATTACAAATCTTCTCTTATGTTCCAAGGGTTGTTGCTATGTCTGAAGACCTATTTTGAAAAAGCTTCTCTTGTAGAGTACCAAGCACTTATTTGGGTGTTTTCTCTTTGTGGTTTTGTGTGGGTAATACAGGAGACAATGTCACTTCTGAGGTTTACCGGTACCTGTAGACTTCTCATCCAGTGCCGAAGAGGTACAAATAATTGCAAGCTCACTGTATAGCTCGGAGACATCTAGCTCCCTGAATGCACCTACAAGCCACATAGTTAACCATCGAGAGCCTATAAAATTCACCTGCCATCATAGGAGCCGACTCCATGGGTGCTCTAGGGCTGGAGCACCCATGGAAAAAAATAGTGGGAGTTCAGCACCCACTAGTGGCCTTGTCGATCAGCTCCTTCCTCATCCCCCCAGCAGCTCCCACACAGTGGTAATCAGTTGTTCCGCAGTGTGCAGGAGGTGCTGGGTGGGAGGGAAAGGAGCAGGGCAGGAAGAGGTGGGGGAGGGGTGGAATAGGGCAGAGTGGGGGCAGGGCCTGGGACTTCCCCCAGGAAGTCCATGCCTATGCCTGCAATTATCTGCACCCAGGAAAGGGGGGGAGGGGGAAGTTGATTTGATGATGGTTTGCTGAAAATCCATTACCAATGAGTCTCTTTCTGTACAAGGTTAAATAGCCCATGTGATGCCCAAATCCAACAGAAAGATGCTACTTTAGAAGTCATCTTTCATCCAAAGTATTATGCATCTCTGCCCATGTAATAGCTTTATGAAGGTTCATTCTGATGCTAAAAACTTGGAGCCAGATCCTGAGCTGGTGTAAACTGGCCCGAGTCCATTGTAGCCAACTGAAGTACACCAATTTGCACCAGCTGAGGATCTCACCTGTAGTGTATATACATTAAGCTCCAAAAGCCTTGAGGTACTGAAGACTGAAAGCTAAGAAATAATTAGATTTCTCTCTTCTTGCCAAAACCAAAAAAATATTTTGGCAACTGCTTACTATGACAAGACACATGCAGCTGGTTCTTTGTTTCCACACTGTATACAGGCTTAAATGGCATATATAATGGGGAGAGACATCGTAGGTTTGTAACTTTAGACTGTGGCAGATTTCCTAGGAGCTACTCAGTACCTGGCCAGGTCAGATCCAAAGTCAACAAAGCAGCTACACATCACTTCAGTATTGCTGAAAGGCTACAGGAAGGCTCTTTCTAATGCACCCTTTTGCAGAGGCTCAGAGCAAGAAGATACACTACTTAATTGGGACATTGGTTGTAATCCTTGCACAGAAGTACAAATGTCAACCCCCATTAAAAATAGACATTTTCGCATATTGCTAGTTGCAGTGACATTACCCACATCCATAACTTTACTGTAATTGACATTAAAGCTGTATTGAGTTTCCATGTAGTAGAATTCACATGAGAAATAAAACACAAAACCTAGGTTGGTATTTTCATAAGCAAAATTCAATTTTACAACAGCCATTTGAGAAATTGTCAGACTAATCACTTTAATGGTTGTTTAAGTGACAGTGATGGTAAGCACATGCACCTTAAGAATAATGCAAGACCTAGTGAGTAGGAGCTGCAGGACACTGTTTCAGGGAAACACGTGAGTCCACAATGTGATACACATGACTCCTGAGCCCGTACAGTGTCTTCACTGACTGCCCTCATCACATTGCAGGACTGAGACTTTTACTTAGTTCACAGTGCTGAGGTACCACAGCAAATCTATTACGAAGGGAAGCACATGGACATTAAGACAAAGAGGTTTTCTGAAAAATGGAAATACTTGCTCCAGTGGGCTGCTGGTTTTCTATAGAGTACGCTTGGGAGCAGAGAGTGTTTGGCTTTTTAAAAACTGACTTTGTTTTAAACTTTGAGGTCTGGTGAGGGCAACCCCTAGCTTCAGGGGGGATAAAAAGAAATGATACACCGAGAGAGATCTCAAACACACACGTCCATCACATTCAGGCCCCACAACACTGCAAGACGTCAGGGTAGATGACCTTTTAAGACTTCAGGCAAGATTCCTGCAGTACCCTAAAAAAACAGCCCACCCAAGCCACTGCTATTGAATAAGTAAAATCAGGTTTTGTTTGCTTTGAAAGAAAGGCTGAGGACTTCCCAAAACAGGAGCATATGGATTTGTTTACTGGGCAAGTTGTTTATTGCACAAATTTCAATATTTTTCTTAAAGGAGGAAGTGAGCTGCAAGTCCCGATAAACACTGTATAATAGATGGTACTAGGAAGGGGCTGCTAACCAAAAATCCATCTGAATGTACACAAAGACTTAACTTAGTGTCTGTTGAATACACGAGACCAATTAATTCCACATCAAGTACTGAAAGTAGTTCTAGTTCTTGGGGTAATAAGGAGCATCCACTCCTGTTTATAAACACGGGCATATACTACAGTAGTTAGAAGTTAGCAATACTAGTCGTTGTAGTGTTGTTCTCAGCAATGTAGGCTCACTTTGTAACTCAGGGTATTGGCTCCAAAGACAGCGTTCAATAGCAAGTTGTATGAGACTGCAACCTGTATGAGAACGCACCCCTTGTAGAGCACCCTTCTGACCTAACAGATCACTCAAAAGTGCACCTAGTGGCAGGCAAGACAGTCCTACTGTTGTTAAGGGGATACTCAGGAATAACTGTTGCAGGATTGTGCCCATATGTAGAAGTGCTGGCCGAGGCTTGGCCCTCTCCAGGGTGGTGGGGAGCCACACCGGTTCACTACACACTGCTGAGGTTTGGAGAATTAGTCCGACCGCGGGAGTCTTTCCTGGCGGCCCTTGCAGTAACTGGAATAAGCACCGTAAGCCCTGGGTCAGGGCGTGGCAACAATGAGTCAGGTGCTCAGGCAGGGCTGAGCAGTGACAGTACAGTAGGAGCAACGAGCCCAGGCCCAGAGTCAGGACAGAGCAGCAAGGAGTCAGACACTCAGGCCCCGTCGGCAGGAACTGAGCACTGGCAGTATAAACAGTAGCAATAAGCCCAGGCCCTGGGGCAGGGCAGGGCAGCAGTGAGTCAGGGGCTCAGGCAGGGCTGAGCAATAACAGTAGGCCCAAGCCTCCAAGGCCTGGGAGAGGGGGAGACGGCCACCCACCAGGGGGGACGCAGCCCCCCCCACTCCACTGCGTCCCAGCCCGGGGCCCTAGCAGCAGCCGACGACCCGCTGCTGCGTCGGTGGGGATCCCGGCCACAACACACCGACATGGGCTCTGGCGGTGCTGCAGCCAGACTAGGGTCAGCTGCCCCCCAGGCTACTTCCGGACTCCCTCTCTCGTGGTACCCGAGTCACGGTGGTGTCCTCCGGGGGGTCCAGCACCAGGGGTTCCTTGGAGTAGCGGGCGCAGGGCTGGCCCAGGCCGGCAGCTCCTCCGGGTGGCGGGCGCAGGGCCGGGCCAGCCAATCCTGGCAGGCACCTTGGGCCACGGGGGTTTCCCAGTTGCGGGCTAGGCTGGAGACATCTGGCCTCCGCGGCGGCTGGGGCCCTACTGAGTTTTGAGGGCGAGCCTTTATACTTCCAGGTCGCCACCTGACCCTCTGAGGGGCGGGCTCAGAGCTCCCTAGCTCCGCCCACTCCAGCCTCCGGATGGGCTAGTCCCGCTCCGGGGCGGCAGGGAGCCACACCGCGTCACTACACCATATTAAATACAATTCTAGTCAAGGGCGGCTCTAGACATTTCGCCGCCCCAAGCACGGCGTCATGCCGCGGGGGGCGCTCTGCCGGTCGCCGGTCCCGTGGCTCCGGTGGACCTCCTGCAGGTGTGCCTGCGGAGGGTCCGCTGGTCCCGTGGCTTCGGCGGAGCTGCGGGACCAGCGGACCCTCCGCAGGCATGCCGCCGAAGGCTGGCTGCCGGCCGCCCTCCCGGCGACCGGCAGAGCGCCCCCCGCAGCATGCCGCCCTGAGCATGCGCTTAGCGTGCTGGGGCCTGGAGCCACCCCTGATTCTAGTCCATCTTTATTAGAACCAAACATTATTGTTGGTACTTTGAATGGGTGCTAAAGGCTAACACAGAGATCTGGACTGGATTTATCCTTTCTACTTATTCTGACTATATCTCAATTGGTATCTCCATACCCTTTCACCCCTCCCTTATGTACCTCTTCAAATTACAAGCCAAGGGTCAGTTCCTGCAAACACTTTTTTCAAATTTTTAATTTTTTTCTTCCAAATTTTGGACAATTTAAAGAAAAATCCAAAACGTTTTGGTGAGCTTTAGCACTTGTCAAGAAGACAAATGAGTTCGAAATGGAAACTGTTTTAATTTCAGATTTTTTGGAAGAAATTTTTCATCAAACTTCAGCTGAATCCTTGCCCCCCCCCCACTCCTTTTTTTTTTAAACAGTCTCCATGGAAGACAAACTCTTTATAGTGTTTAAAAAAGAGAGAGTGCTGTATTTGGTCTGGGTGTTATGTTCTGGGAACTGGAAAATGAGGGTTTAGTGTTGTCTTTACTCCAGGAAGTTGATTTCCTATTCCGAGAGACTAGCTACATTTTCATTTTGATAAATTATCGTGGGTACCTATTACATCAAGTTTATATAAACTGGGAGCACCAGAAGTAAATGCTTCTTTAGGGTTTATATAAAACTGACGGGATGCCAATTTGTACAGAATATGAAATTATTCATCTAGTAGAGCTTCACTGTCCTAATGAATGAATCAATACAGTTTTTTTCCTACTAGTGCTCAGAAATGCCTGATATTTTAATAGCTGGAAAAAAATGTTTTATCAGTGCACTAAAATGATCCTGCTAATTTAAAGAATTTGGGGCCTGATCCTACAAACAACCTTACTCCATTGTTGTCTTACTCAAACCTATAGCTCCACTAAAGCCAGTGAAACTACATATATGAGCACAGACTACTGGAGTGTAAAGGTTCGTAGGTTCAGGGTGTTGTATTTCTGTAAAAGCAATCCTAAGGTGCGTGATGCAGCTGCAGAGGGTCACAGAATGGTTAAGTGATGTAATGAGAAGTTCTGTAGTTTCTCTTTGTCTAAATGAGAGAAATGTTTGTTTAGGAGTGTCCTCCCCAGAGCTGGGTAAAGGCAGAGTCATAAGTTTTGCTATCAGCATTTAGGAGGGAGAATTGGAACTCCCATAACCAAAGCTCCTACACTTGATAGTGTGGGTGGGAGAGTATTTGCCAAGTTCATTTTAGGAACTTTGTATCCTGCATTTGAAAATACAGGATTGACAGAGGATTCCAATGAAATATTGGTGGTGGTGAGCCATACTAAAGAAAATAGTGCTAGCGGTAACTGTGGTTCTACAAACAGCTACTTCAACTGCTTGAGAACAAAATCAAAAAAGTTCTCTTCTAATCCTGTAGTTATGCCATTGGCAAACATCCAAACAGGACGTATGCCTTGAGTAGGACAGAGCTCATTTTCAGAGAAAAATTAAAAAGTATTGCTTTTCTACGCATTGGGTCCCACATTAAATATTAATTCAAGGATTTTAAGGCCAGAAGGAAGTAAATGCTTCTTTAGGGTTTATATAAAACTGACGGGATGCCAATTTGTACAGAATATGAAATTATTCATCTAGTAGAGCTTCACTGTCCTAATGAATGAATCAATACAGTTTTTTTCCTACTAGTGCTCAGAAATGCCTGATATTTTAATAGCTGGAAAAAAATGTTTTATCGGTGCACTAAAATGATCCTGCTAATTTAAAGAATTTGGGGCCTGATCCTACAAACAACCTTTGTTGTCACTCACTGCAAAGCTTTCTCTCCAGCCTCAGCTCTTTAATTTGTTTATTGAGTGGTTCTATTTTGCCCCCTCTCCAATTTTTTCTAACAGCCTTGTTAACAGGGTAACACCAGAACTGCATGCAGTTTTCCAGTCTCAGTCTCACCAATGCTGTATACAGAGGTAAAATAAATAACAAGTCACCCCCCTACTCCAACTCCTCTGATTATACATCCAAGGATTGCGTTAGATCTTTTTGCCACAGCAGGATGTTGAGATCTTGTGTTCAGTTGCTTGGCCACTATAACCCCTAAATCCTTTTCAGAGTAACTGCAGTCACTCATTCCATAGGTTCTGTGTTCTTTGTTCCCAGATGCAAGACCTTGCATTTGGCTGTGTTAACATGCATGTTATTTGAATACGCCCAACTTAACCAACTGGTCAAGATGGCTCCAAACGATGGCCCTATGCTCATTATTTATCACTCTGCCAACCTGTGTGTTAGCATTGAGAATGAAGGGTCTTCATAAAACCTCTTGTTGAGCCATCTGACAATAGGCATGTGACAAACTGTTGTCTAATGAATAGAGCACTGGACTGGCACTTCAGAAATCTGGATTTTATTCATAACTTTGTGAGTATAACTGGAGAGAGTCACCTGTCGTCTCCAAGCCTTGCTTTCCCCATCTTTTAAAGAGCAGGAAATGTTTACTCATTTTGCACAATGCTTTAATTTCTACAAGAGAAGAGGACTAAATATTATCATGTATTAAATATCAAGACAATCATCCGAAGAGTCAGTCTCAATCTGACTGAAATAAAGCCATTCAGAGTTAATTCTGCCACTCTTCTTAGCTGACCCTTCTGTGCCTAGGAACCATAAGGGTAGCGGATCAGCGTTTCATATTTCTTACCAGAACACCACAGCACAACCGGGAACGCAGGCCCAAGTGTGACAGCCTTAACACTGAATTTCCTTCCTCTCCCAGTTAGAGTCAGAACCTTAATGTTATTTTAATGCAGCCTTTTGTGTCTAGTTTCCTTTTTTTAAACTGGACTAGAATAAAAGTTGTTTCCATCTCTTTAGGGCACATCAAGGGGCACTTTGACAATACAAATGTACCACAGTGGTCTACCGGTGAGTGTATTTTTATTTGATGGGTGCTGTGATATAGAAAGACAACATTGTAATACTATCAAACAAAACTTCAGCACAATGTAAGGGCCCAAGCCATAAGGGTATATTGAGCCAGCCCACAGCGTACTGAGCATTCCAATAGAGGGGAAGAATTGCCTGGTGGTTAGGGCACTTATCTGTAACACTGGAGACCAGGGTTCAAGTCTCTGCTCTGTCAGACTCCCTGTGACTCAGTTTCCTAGCCATCAAATAAGTAAATAGTATTTTGACATCTCACAGGTGTGTTGTGAGGATACGGCCTTTAAAAGATTATGAAACAGTTGCTATGGTAGTTGGGGTCCCTTTTAAGTATCTAAAAGGGATAGATTGAATAGCAATTAGAGGCCCTAGATGAGTTACAATAGCAAGCCCTATTGTTGGGCACAATACATATGCCTAGTAAGAGACCGTCCCTCCTCTGAGGAATTTAGGATCTAAACAGACAAGCCAAGCAAAGGAAATTTTGCTATCCTCATTTTACTGATGGCGAAATTGGGCAAACCAATTTGAGTGACTTACCTGAGGTCACACAGGAAGTTGTGGTAAAGTTGGGAATTCAACCTAGATTACCCAAGACCTAATCCAGTGGTTTAGTCACAGGACACCTGTAAAAGCTGGCCAACAAGAACTATTATCTCATCAAGTTTAGCAGTAATTCTCTGAGCAACCAGAGGATTATGTCCTAAACCCCATATACTATCAAAAGCCCTAGACAAGTGTTTGTTGTGAGGTTGCTACTGGAGTCTGTAGTCTCAGGGAGTTTCTCAGGCATGCTGATGAGTCATCTGATATAGAAGAAGTCAGAGACAGAAACTACGTATTGGCCTGCTCAGAAAGCAGTTGATGCTGGATGGTGGTTGCTATTTAAATCATCAGCAGAAGTGTCAATGTATCTGTGACATTTTTAAAAGATGGTTCAGGAGGCCAGAAGATGATAAATGATTCCTCCACTTATCCCTGCTAATTTTGGATTTGCAGTGTTTATAAAACAGGTGTTATAACATCCCCAGGTTCCATGGAAAAATGCTCCCAGAAAACTTGTGTGTTAACACTTTGAGGAATCTGAACCAGACCTTTACGATTTTAAGAACTACCAAATTGGCTCACTCATTTTAGACCATTTATTGAACACAGGAATAGTCTTACGTTTCATCCATTGTGCCATTATGAGATATTTGTTAGATGGCATTGGTTTTATCCTTAAGTATTTGTATGTCCCATATCACAGTAATAGCTGATCACCTTGCAAACATTAATGACTCGATACTCAAAACTCATGTAAGGCATTAAAATATTAACCCCTCATTTTTCACATGAGGAGCTTAGCAACAGAGAATAAACCAATTTTGCCTTCTCCCCTTCCTCCTCCATATAGAACCTGTGATAGAGTTTGGAACTGAACTTTGATTTCTTGAGTCCAAGTCAGGTACCTTAACTGCAAGACCATCCTTCCTTTCTACACATAGTAGTGGCTATGAATACAGTGTTAGTCAGCCAGTAACAAGGGTGCCCAGATAAATACAGGCATTATGGTACCAATAGTGCGTCTCATAGTACTTTGTGTCTGCACTAGCAGTACACACCATGACAGCTCAGTTCATTACAACACCAGAATGGTTTTTAGCATAGCCTTTGGGCTGGGATGTCAGATCTGACCGGAAGACTCTTGCATAACAACAACTGTGGATGTGAAAAAAAAAAAGTGTCTAGGTGAAGAAATATTTCCAATAAAGACACAAGTTCAGTCCACGTATGGCATTGTACACTGGGGCAGGAAACCATCAGTACGTAACGTAGTGCTACCTGCCACAAGGAAGAGCTTTTGAACTAAGAGAGTACTCATTTAAGTGCATGTTACTCTGTTGCACAAAGATATTTCCACTGATGAATGCTGAAGCCTTTTGTACTCAAATGGCTCACACCTAGGCAGAAGGCCCTTCTTTCCAATAAGCTAACTGCAAGCTATTTCACTGTTGATACTAGAGGTACCACACAGCCTATTGTTCTGGTATACATGTAAGATGCTGTTTCTACAGCCATTTCGAAAAACATATTTATCTCTGAAGCATTTCCAAAGAAAAGAGAAAAAAAATCCAGTTTCTCCAGATTTGCACTGGCACAGTGCCTGTGGAAAAGGTCAATGAAAAATAAACACAGTTCCTTTTAAGAGAGATGCGGTATTTACAGGAAAACATTGGGCAACATTGTTGTGGTTCTCTACATCAGTTTACTAAAATTTTAACTTAGGAAATAATTTTTAGCAGCAGTCAGACCATGTCTTGTATATCATATTCATCAACCCCCTCACCCCCACACACAGGCATACATTTTTCAGCCAACTCTACTGCTTTGTAGTTTTTAAATCCTAACATGTTCAAGAGGGAATAAGCATTCAAATGACCAGTAACTGCCTTCACTTTTAAAAGCAAATAAGCGTGGTGAGTTTGTATTAGGCTCAGAGTAGGCGTAATTAAGATCTAGGAAAACAGATGATTTAAGGGAATTAAGACCCTCATTCACAAGCTGCGTAAGCACATATGTAACCTAAAGAATGTTAATAATTGTACCAACTTCAATAAGTCAATTTGTGTTTAAAATTATGCACATGGCTTTGCTGGATCAGAGTAAGTGAACTGCGTATGGCAGAGAGAATATTGTGAGCAGCTCCAGTATTCCACTTTGCAGAGTCACCAACCAGATGTCAATGGATCATTAACAACATGTAATTGTTCCCTTACGGGAAAGTCCTAGAGAAATGAAAGCAATAGCCTGTCTATACAACTTTTAAGCCAGCCTCTAGAATTCAGTAGAGTTGATATGATTCTCTATTAAGTCCTACAGGATGGTTTAGAAAGTCTATAGAAGAGATGTAATTCTTTATTACATTCTTTGCGCTTTTAGAAGAATTCTTATGGAACACAAATTAACTCCTATAGAACCCTGTTGATTCGATCCATATTAGCCTTAGGGGAAAGCCCTGTAGAGGTTAACAGCTTCTGAAAGCTGTCTCTCTCAAGTTAATTCATTTATGGGTGCCACTTCTCCAGCTCCAGGACTCTGGAACGTTACAAGACTTTCTAGTAATGTAACTTACCATGCAGTCATTTAAGTTTTGTGTAAAAGCTATTACCCGTGTTACATCATAGATAGTTCAGTGGTTGAAAAGCAGCACTTGTTGCCATTCTGAGATGTAGTTTGCATGTATAACATTGGTTTTCCAAGAAGCTAGTCGAAGGGTTATTGTATTTAAATGGCATATACAACTGACTTTGAAGTCCAGCTATTTTACCAGTATATATTTCATTTTGTACCACTCCATTGTATGATTAAACCTGTTTACTTCAGATTAGTGCTACTTAGTGCAAAGGTTACAAAAATGGGACTTTAACTCCATGCAGCTCTTAGGGTGCAAGAGTCAGCAGAGGATGTTAAAGGAGAACAACTGAATAAGTATTCAGAAAGAGAAAATACACATCCACAACTAGATTACTTTCCTTTCTCCTGTTATTAGATATTGATTGAAGGACACTGAAGAAAATACTGCCTCAGAAATCAACATTATATCACATAGCAACAGTATGGAAAACTGCAATCTTTGGAGTTGCTACAGGCTTAAGTTGTCCTGAGAATTGCACAAGCATAAGAAGTCAGCAGTACTGACCTGAATAAGAATGACACCATTTTAGGCAGCTGGAATTTATAGTGTGGTGTTTGAATAAGAGGTTTTCCAATTCTAGGAGAGTAAACATGAATAAGTTACTGTTTCTTGGCTGAAGCTGGGCTGTTAAAGGCAATCAGCAGCATTACACAGCACACTTTTGATTATGGAAGTAAATTCTGATACAGCCCCATTGGGTCTAGTTTCTTTTAAAAATGGGCCTGACCCAAGACATTCAGATCCAAACACCCTCATCTGGATCCAAATTGTGTCACTTAGGTGCCTTTTCAATTTTTATATCCTAGTTCTTCTCTGCATCTCACACCGCTTCATTTTTCATTCTTTGAAGCACCATTAGATTAGCTAAATGCTAGATGACTCAGAAATCTGACTTCTGATGGGCCGATTATAGCCATAGTGGATCACATCAGTGGGATACACATATGCAAAGGTCTTCCGGGGGGTACATCAGCTCATCTAAATATTTGCCTAGTTTTACAACAGGCTACATAAAAACACTAGCGAAGTCAGTACAAACTAAAATTTCATACAGACAATGACTTGTTTATACTATACGTTGAAATGCGAGTACAGTATTTATATTCCAATTGATTTTATAATTATATGGTAAAAATGAGAAAGTGAGCAATTTTTCAGTAATAGTGCGCTGGGGCACTTTTGTATTTTTGTCTGATTTTGTAAGTTTAAGTGAGGTGAAACTTGGGGTACACAAGACAAATCAGACTCCTGAAAGGGGTACAGGAGTCTGGAAAGGTTGAGAGTTATTGGTCTATTTTATGTAGGTTCTTCTCCGCCCCCACTCCACCTCTTCCCCCAAACCTCTGCCCTGCCTCTTTCCAGCTTCGCCCCCTCTCCCGAGCAACACAGAGACGGTGGGGCAGAGCAGGGTTCCTGCTGCCGCTTCCCACCAGTGAGTGCAGGCCTGACTTCCACTGCCAGCACCAGGCTCCCCGGTAGCTCTCCAGGCCAGCCTAGCCCCCCCACCACACACACCTCACCTCCCCTGGGCCGGCCTTGCGCCCCCCACATGACACACACACACAGCTGTCCCTAGTATTGCAAACACTGAAGTACATCCATAAACATCACTCATATCCAGCAATCTCATTCATTTCACTCACATGAAGAGAGTTACGTGCATGTGTAATGGTAACTTATCTGGCCAGGCATGATATATAGTCGCTGCAGAGTTTCCTTTCAATGGGTGGGTAGCTTCACCCATCAGCTAAAGAACAAAGCTCCCCTCTTCTTCCAGGAGTTCTAAGGAACCTAGCAGAAGTTCTGATAACTTTTTCCCCTTACCACAAGGAGTGGTGCTCAAATATTTATCATTGGATTTTCTCCAATGCCTTCTGGTTGTGATCTACACGCTGCTACAGGTCTCCTCAGTCTCCATCTTTTGAGATCAAAACACCACCTCTTGCTGAGAGATCTTTCCAGTCCTTTAAAAACATTCCTCTAAGCCATTTCCAGCATCTCTGCCTGAGGAGACACTAAGACCCTCCTCAAATTCCTAACTGTTCTGCACTAAGATTGCTTCTACTAACCCCTCTGGGAGCTCTCCTGGCTTATCTTGCTGTGCCTAGTTCCTTTACTACCTGGGAACCACAAGTCCCAGAACGCCCTGGCTTCAGGCGGACTCTTAAAGGGTCAGTTCACCCTCTGACAACATGCTTAAATGTATGAAGGATGGGGGACTAAGGCCCAGATCCTCACGGGGAGTAAGGGATTTAAATACCTATGAGGATCTGGGACAGAGTCCTTTACAATGGTTACAGATAATAAGGAAGGGAAGCCAAAAAGCAAGTTGAGTTAAAGCACTTCAGAGTGGGGCTGGGTGAAAGTAAAACTGTGAGAGAGAAAATTTGCTAATTCATCTCACCTGGACATCTGGTTTTGGCAAAATGTCAAGAGCCTAAAACCCTTTCATGCACCAGCTGATCAATTTCTAGTGCAACATTCTTGGCATTTTCAAGGGTTCTCTGCATTCCCACCATAGAAGCCACCTCTGGCAGGCAGAGAAAACACACAGAGGAGTAGAGCAACTTCCACAGACACACACACACACACACACACATGTATTTATGATAGCACACAACCAGGCACACAGCAGAGATGGAGGTGGCTAGTGTGTGATAGGCTCCATCTGTTTATATATAAAAAGAATTTCTTCCTAGTCCTACACTCCAAGATCTTCAATTCCATGGTCAGGTGAAGGGTCAAGCTGAGGGATTAGCAGCCACAAGGGAGACAGCAGCTTCTGAGATATTAGTAAGACCAAGCCCTGTTATGTCTTGCATCAACATCTCCACAATTCAACCCTTTGCTTCCATCCCAATGGCTAAGGCAGTAGACCACCGGTCACATTCTATGCTCACTCTTATTGTTTCCTGCTCTCTAGTATCTTTGACGTCATCACCCCGCTCTAGCTGGCCACAACTCATCTCTTTCATCAGTGTCCCAAACTTCAGGCCCCCATAGTTCTAAGGCACTGGGTGGGCCAGACATAATGCAACAGCTGTTCAGAGTCCCTTATGAAATGAATGGTGCGCTCAGTCTATATCTTCTCGCACAAATGTTCATGTTAAATAAACAAGCAGAAAATACCTTTGTTGGCAGAAAGGCAGCATGCAAGGCCAGGGAGGAGTCTAGAGAGAGATCATAGGAGGCTCCAGGGTAAAGACAAAAGCCTGTTACTGGGGCTTGCTTCAGAAGTTTTCTTTTACCCGCATAACACAAACTTGGCAAGTTTCTGCTAGTTGCATTCCATTTCTAGAGCTAAATCAAACACACAAACAAAGCTCCCACCCCTGGAGCATAGTCAGCAAGATCCCAACACTCTGGCTTCTCTAGGCCTAACCCAGCTTCTCTTTGCATCACCTGATTAGGCTCAGCTGCCCCCAGCTGGGTGTGACACCTGAATCCTTGTCAGGAGTTACCCTCAAATAATCCATCTCCTGCCTTACTTGCTGAAAGAATTATTTCTGGTGATACCCTTTCTCAGACTGGCTGACCTATCTTCTCACCCCTTGGGGTGTTCCATCTAGGTCAGGGCCCACTAGGTTGGCAGAAAGCCTTTCAGCTGCATTTTATAGGAGCAGCCTATAAACAATCTTAGCAGGAAATCCAGAAGAGAGAAAAAATGTTCATAACCAAGCCTGGCTGTTATAAAATCATGACTCAGTATCTCTGAGCTGATCGCCTTTTAAAAATCTCTGCTCCCTTGTGTGCTTCTTGGGGGCCCAATCCTATAAACAACCTAGTTCTTGGGAAGGATGGAAGGAGCTCTGTTTTGGGACTAGCACCATAGAACCTGCAAAGTGCTCAGCTCCCTCACTTCCTGTTTAAGAAATCGGGAGGTGAGGGGGCTTGGATCATCTTCTAGGAGACAATCAGCACCCAAGTAGTTAGGGACAGTTTCCAAGGTCCTTAACTGAAGTCAATGGGGATTCCCCCCACCTCAACTAAGGGCCATGAATTTTGGCCTTTACATCTTGGGCCAGATCCTCAGTTGGTGTAAATCAGGCTAGTTCCTTTGATACTAGTAGAGGATTTGGGCCAACGTTTGTAATTTGTTAAACTCCACAACAAGTATTTCTCCTTCCTTGTCCCACTCCTGGGCCTTCCTTCCTCAACAGCTACAGTAATCCCAGTAACTGGAATTGAAAATGTTTAACTAACATTGAGTCAGAAAATGGGGCCACTCCAGTGTGAATTCCAGTGGTTCATTGATTTTCTTGGTTTCAACACACACACACAAACAAACAAACAACACTTGAACTAGTGAAAGAAAAAAAATTGCTTCAAGATTTTACTTACCTTATGCCAGCTCCTAGAAGCTCCAGCCAATCTGAGGGCCCCATTTTACATGTATATACCCCTAGTCCCTGCCTCAAACAGCTTACAATCTAAATAGACATGGCAGGCAGAGCCAGAGGGGAAACAGAGGCACAGAGGGTTGGAGTAACTTGCCACAAGTCACACAACAGGTCAGTAGCAGAACGAGAAGAGAATCTAAGACTCCATCCTGACTCCCGGTCCAGTGACTTGTCCACTACTTCATTCTGCCTCCCTAATGTACTAATAGGTTGCAAGATTCTGCTCTTGATTACACCAGTGTGAATCTGGAGTAACTGTTGAAGTTGGGGAGTTACTCCAGATTCACACTGGCAATGTAACTATGCCAGTTTACACCATCTGAGGATCTGGTCTTAGAAATAAGGTCAGAATCTTTCCCATGATTTTTAAGCAATTCTAAGCATATGTAAATTGACCTTAACAGCCTCCACCGCAGAGGACCATGTGTACAAGCTGTTTTAAGGCATTAGGAAAGCTGAAATAATGTTAGAGGATGTTTTGTTATTCCTTCACAATCAGATTTCCACCCACAATATAACCTGATTTTACTTCCGCTCTAATCTCTTTGCATGATCTTTTGCGATGGTCAAAATGATGAATTACCCAGGCTTTGAGATATGTGTAATTCACCAGGCATGGAAAGTGAAGCAGCCGTGAATGCTCAAAACTTCCAGGCATGATCTGAAGATGCCATTATTGGCGATGGGGAACAATTGTCTGTCTGTACTCCAGGCCAATAAATGTTTGCAGGAACCCCTAACCAACGGTACATCTGCATAGAGCCTGCAAGACTGATTTCATGTAGCCAGTTTCTCTCCTCTCATTTTTCAAACGTGCAGTAACAGTCATTTGAAAAGCACTGTATATATTATAATTGCACAAGGAAACAGGCCAGATTATGATAGAGTACGTCTGTTGAGTGATGTCGGCTGGGTCATACCCTGATGGAGATTACAACATAAACCAGTATAAAAACACACAATGTGTCTGTCATATGTCTTAGTTATTAGTCTGGGTTGCCTGCAGTTAATTAAGAGAGCAAGGAAAAAGTAGAGTATATGATTCCTACAGAATCCAGCCAGATCTCATTAAATGGATTATTTACTCTCTCTTTTGGGGCCAGAATTTGATTTCACCTTGGTGTAAATATGGAATAACTCTTCTGAAAATCATTGAAATTAGAGAAGTTATTCTGGACTGGTTTAAGGCCCCAATTCATCATTTACAAATCTGAATCCAAGTGCTTTGCTGAATTGGCACCTGACTAAGATCAGAATCTGGCCGTCTGCCTCTCTTTTGGCGAATTTTTCTTAATCTATTAAATGATCCATGGAGGCTTTCAAGCAAACAAATGAGTACAGTGATAAGAAAATCTGTGCTACACAAAACTCACATCTTGCACAGCTTGTCTGTTTTACAAATTTTCCACATTAAGACCTTGATCCCTGTATAACCTATGAGGGAAGGTTTACCAAGATTTTGGAGAGAGATTTGTACTGCTGGAAGTCATTACTGTGTTGGCAGTGAGTACAGGGTGAGTTATTAACACTTAAGATGTAGAGCCAAATTTGGGTCTCCTTTACACTGGTGTAAACTTAAGTAACTTTCTTCAGTGCAGTCACTCCAGATTTAGATTGGTGTAAAGAACAGCAGAATTTGACCTAGGGACACTACTGAAATGAAAATGAGACCGCAATGGGTCAAATTCTACTGTGTTACACCAGTGTAAGTCTGGAGTAACTGGTTTTAATGGCGTTACTCCAGATTTACACCAGCTTAACTATGCAGAATCTGGGCCCCCCGTGAGACAGAAGTGATAAATATGTCCATAACATGGAAGGATATGCCTGAGGGCACCCTGCGCTGAAAAATTAAAAATTATGCGCCAAAAAAATTAAAATTTCTGCACACAATATTTTAAAATTCTGCAAAATTCTACACATTTTATTTGTCAAATAAATGCGAATGCTCCAGCATGGCATTGTGGAGCACAGAGATGAGTGATCACTTTGCAGTTCCCCCTGGGACACGGACTCAGCAGTGAGGCTGCACCCAACTCTGACACAGTGCAAGGACCAGGCTTGCCCCAGCAATATCCCAGGGCCTTGCCCATCTGTTCCCCGCTCTGGATCCCTGGTTTTGAACCTGTGACCTTCACTCCCGTCCCTGTTATTCCTTAGTTGTCCCCCATATTCAGGTGGATCCCGGGTCCAGTGGTTCCTCCTGCAAGGCTGGGCGAGGGACTTTTAGACTCAGGTGAGTGCCTTACCCATCTGTGCCAGGTGCACCAGGTGTGGGCAGGCAGGCTCAGCAAGGCAGGATCCAAGTGTGGAAGGGCTTAGTGGGGGGGATCCAGGTGTGGGTTGAGAGGGTTCTGTGTGGGGCAGTTTGGGTGCAGGTAGCTCACTGGGAGATCTGGGTGCAAGGGGGATCTGGATGCATGGGGGCTTGTTGTGGGGTTCTGGGTGTAACAGTAATGGGACTCTGCAAGGGGGTCCAGGGGAAGGCAATTGGGGCTCAGTGAAGTAGAGTCTGAGTGGGTGTGGGGGGGGGGGTAGAGCTCGGAAGGGGAGTTGGGTGTGGGGGGTTCAGTGCGGGGTCCAGATGCTGGGGGAGTGGAGCTCAGTGGGGTGGTGATCCAGGTGCAGCTGGTTGGGGCTCAGTGGGGTGGGGTTCTGGGTGCAGGTGGCTCATTGGGTGGTCCAGGTGCAGAAGGAGTGGGGCTTGCTGGGGGCCGGGTTCTGAGTGTGGGGGGTGAGGTGCAGCAGGAGGATCAAGGCATGAGGGGATCTGGATGCATGGGGGTTGGGCGGACAGGGGAACAGCTCCCTGTACAGGGATCCCTCCCCCTGCAGCTGAGGAGCGATAGGTGCTGGAAGTGGGAGGCGGGACTTTGCAGACCTTCCCGCAGCCAGAGGAGGGTCTGACTCAGCCCTGGATGCTGTGCAGGGGAAGAGGAAGTCCCAGCTGGGCTAGGGAGGACAGGACTAGCAGCTGAGCCTGCTGCAGTGTAGGAGCTGCCAGCCAGGTCTTCCCCACCCAACCTCCTGCCCCACAGTGATTTATCTCTCTGCCAGCTACCCTGGGCACCTGAAACATACTGCTGGGGAGGGTTGTGTGACCACTCTTGTGGCTGCCTTTGCTTCCCCGTCAGAAAGTCATTTTTCTGTGAGGAAGCAAAGAAATCTGCGGGGGACATAAATTCTGAGCATGCACGGTGGCGCAGAATTCCCCTAGGAGTAATGATGTTCAGTCTTTGAATAGTCTAAATAAAACAATAGCTCCAGCCTATAACTAAAACTTTCATTCAACACTGACATTTTCAAGAGTGAAATTGAGGGTCTGATTCTCATTGACAATAAGATCACTTGAGATCACTCTGGCGGTGTAAAGGTGCCTTAAAGTGAGTGGAAACATAACTCACACCTACCTTATGGCCTTGCTGTGCTGCCAGGGTAGTGTGGAGTAACTTTAAACGTAAATGACACTCAGGCCCTGAGTATCTATATAAAACCTCCAACATACTTCATTCCAGTGTGGGAGACTGTTTGGCAGGGATAGATTTTTCTCCCTGTTTAATGAGTGGTCTTTTATTATCAGTAGCATTTTCATAATAAAATCCATGATGAAGGATTATTCCGATTCAGAATTTTGGTTTTAAAAACAGCAGTAATGGCCGATTTTGACTCAAACACCTTAACTCTCCAGGTGTTTTTTATGAAGTGAATCAGCTCCATTGATGCAATACACACAGTTGGCTATACCAACCCTGAGAGCTAAGGGCCTGATTCTGTACCACTGAAGTCAATGGAAAATTCTCCCCGTGGGAGCAAGAGCAGGTACTAAAGTAAGTGTTGGGTCTGTACTGCTATACAGTATATTGCTTAACGTTTTCCAAATGCTGTTTCATATCCATTGTTAGCCACCTGAATAACAACAGTTGTTCAAGGGCAAATTGAATGAGAATGGCATGAAGACCACTGAAGTGTTATCCCCTATGCTCTATTTGCCCATAGAGAAAGACAATGAAAAAGCGATTTCCGCTTCACTGCTTATGGATGGAATTTTCAAAGGGACCTCTATTAATAATATGTCCAAATCAGTTCCATTGAGCAAAGCCTTATTTTGCTATCTGTACAGTTGCCTTTCACCCTCCTTTTCATATCCTGGACCCAGAGGAGAATTGTACCCTTGATCATCGTAAAACCTAACTCGTCATGTACGTCTGGAATTGGACCTGACAGACACAGGGATGTTCATCCTGTTCCTGGTTCTGTGAGTTCAAAGTGCCTTGCCTGCAGTTCCCACAGCTGATCAGCATTGCTCAGCATCCCACAGGAGCCGGGCCCATCTCTGTAGCAAGCATAGCGCCATACTTCCAAAAAGAGGTGAAAGTTCCTTTACATTCTTGTATCACAAAGCTAGCACACAATGGAACTGGAGCTTGCTTTCCAACCCCCGGAACACATGAGGAACTACATTTTAATGAGAACTATATAGGAATTAAAGTTTCAGCCTAGAGATCATGAATTCCACCCAGCACACTACGTGATATACAGGATTATGCTGAAAGAACCGCGCCCCTCCCAGCTTTCTAATTAGTTGGGAAATCACAGTCTATTGCCAGCTCTCAAAGCATGCTGCATAAGTTGTTGTCCACAGACTGGGCAGGATGTTTAAGGAGGAGAAGCTCTGAGCTCACATCGACAAATGATATCATTACAAAAACAAACAAACACAAAGCAAAAGAGCCCTCAAGAAACTCTGCTCCCTTGTTTTGCTTGCGTATCACAAAGCTAAACACAGTATTTTCCCATTCTTGGGCCTGGATCAATTTGTGACAGTACAATTGGAGGCCAATGCTTGAATTGCATTGTCTTGTGAGGCTTACCAAGGAAATTGGGTTGGTCAGCAATTGTAAATATCCTCCTGGTAATTCAATTTGTTTGTTCTGAAGTGGGCTTCCAGCAGTTAGTGAGTTATGGGACACCCTGGCACCAGGTTTTTGCTGGGAAAGATCAGCTGCTTAGATAAGGATGGGAGTAGACGCCACCTACAGACATGCCACACACAAAAATCTGATTTATCCATTAACCGCTTTGAAGGCTGGTGAGTGTGACTACAACAATAGGATTTTGACAATAAAATGCGCAATTGGCAGGAAAAGTGCTTTCCCTTTGCTCTGCGATTATAATGCGCTTGTTCTTAGAATTATTAAATGCTTGCAAATGCTGCAGTGGCTGCCAGAGGAAAAATGAAATAAATGTACCCACTAGAGTAACTGCACACTGACGTGGTCATTTCCTCTTGGGACCTAACATTCCTATCAACGTGAAATGCAATTAGTTTCAATGTGCTGTGATTGCATTTGAGGGGTTTTGATATAGGTTTCATGCAAATTGCAATTCCAGTAAACTTCCCAGAAAGATAAATGATACACTTACAGTATTCTACCTATGATGTATTATTTGTAAATTGCCTTTTGCTGGGTCTCCTCCTTGGACTTTTCATTTCTATAGTTTCTTTCATCTAAGGATCTCAAAGTGCTTTTCAATTAATTAATATACTTAGACAAAATGGGTATAGTAGCCCACTGCAAAGATAGGTAAATTGAGGCACACCAGGGCACATCCTCAACTGGTGTAAACTATCATAGCTCCACTGACTTCAGGGAAGACCCAGGATCACAAAGAGTCAGGGCCTAACACCTGGACTCTCTAGAAGCCAGGTCCTCAGCTGAGGTTTACACCAGCTTGCGAAATGGCCCATTGACAACTACCTTTCTCTGAGTAGTTCCATTGAAGCCAGTGGGCCTAAATGCAGAGTAAAGTACTCCTCATCATGAGCAAGGGTGTCAAAACCCTGACGCTAAACAAGTTGGAGATGGAGCTAGGAACAGAACCCAGGGACAGAATCATAGAAGAGTAGGACTGGAAGGGACCTCGGTAGGTCGTCTAGACTAGTCCCCTGCACTGAGGCAGGGTTCTAGCTGAGGCCGTATCAGTGCTGAATAGAGTGCTAGAATTACATCTCGTGTCTTGCTTACAATACACCTACAAATACATCCCAGAATGTTGTTTGCTTTTTTTCTTTTTTTCAACATAGTTGCATTGTTACCTCATATTTAGTTTGTGATCCACTATAACCCCAAGATCCTTTCCGCAGTACTCCTTCCTAGGCAGTCATTTCTTATTTTGTATTTGTGCAATTGATTATTCCTTCCTAAGTGTAGAAGTCTGCATTTATCTTTATTGAATTTCATCCTATTTATTTCAGACCATTTCTCCCGTTTGTAAAGGTCATTTTGAATTCTAATCCTGTCCACCAAAGTGCTTGCAACCCCTCCCAGCTTGGTATCGTTTGCAAGGTTTATAAGTGTTTTCTGTATGCCCTTATCCAAATAATTTATGAAGATATTGAATAGAACTGGACCCAGGATGGATCCCTGCAGGACCCTACATGATATGACCTTTCAGCTTGGTTTGTCAAAAAGCATGGATCCTGCACTGCTCTTCAATATTGTGCTACACGTTATGAACACAAGGCTATAAGAGGAGCTCAAAGGGGGAGGGGCTATTCACCACCACTCTGACTGCAGCCCTCTCCTTGTAGGAGCAGCACGTCTGCGGCTGCACACCAGAGGCCATTGTATTCTGCTATGCCTGCCGCAGATCTCTGAGTTTTACACGGCACTGCTGCATGTCCCTATCACAGCCTTTCCCCTCCATTCCCCAGGCAAGTTCCTGTGGCTGGAACGGCGCCGTGCCTGCAAAGCCCCCTCTCCCCACAGACCCAGGAGATCCTCCTTCTCTCTTGTACTCCAGGCAGGAGCATGTTTGCTGCGTGGAGCTGGCATGCTCAGCTGGGCAGTTGCTATGTGAGCGCTCCACACCGAGCAAACAGGAAGAGAAAGTTCAAAACTTCCCAGGGCTTTAACAGGGACAGGGGCTTTCACCTGAATACCTGGCTGCAGAGCAGTGGAGTTCAAAACAGTGACCAGAGTGGACACAACAGGATACCTCCTGGAGGCCACTTAGGTCAATGCAGTGTTTACACTGATATAGTGTCACTCTGAGCCTCCCATTGAGGTGGTTTCATTATGTTGGCCTAGCAGGCAAGTTAAAGCAGCAGGAGAAGCATTGCAGTGCATACACCTCATTAGTTGAGGGCAACATCAGGGGACTTATGTTGACAAAGCCGCACAGCATAGACATGGCATTAGTGATTTATTCCCAGTCATACAGAGTCTGTGATAGGAAGGTGAACCCAGGTCTCCTACAACCCCGGTTAGCATTTGAACCACTAGACCATCCTTCCCAGCCCTTAATCTTCTGCTTTTTCAAGCAGCTAACAGTACCACCTCTTTTCTAATACTCTGGTGTTACTTTGGCTGTGAGACAAATGGTATCGTTTTCCTATTCCTGTTTCTCTGCTATTGGACTAAATATCGTTTATCTTCATATTAGTAAAGCCTGTGAGTGGCTCCGTTTTCATTGCAGGGAAGGGCACACCAAAAATAACACAACATTCGCCAGAGAAAAGACATCTGGGTTTGCATGGAACCGACTCACAGTAGCATGGATTTCTACTAATGATTTTCTTTCCAAAATGCAGTGTAAACAGGCTTTGCTCAGATGGGTAGGTCAACAAATCAGTTCTAATGAACTTACCATAAAGATAAAATGTGAGTAAATCATGTCCAAGAAAAATCACTACAATTCTTTAAATTCATCATCCCGTGCTGCTGAGTGAATTATTACCATCCTAGACTTGCTTGCTAACTCCAGGCCAAGTTCTGAGTCCGTGGAAGTCAATGGCAAAATTCCCATTGATTTCCATTGGGCACATAAACTGCATTTTGACACTTTGTTTTAACACCGAGAAGGCTTCCTAAAGGAATCTCTCTCCTGTGCCTTGTCAGACAAACTTAAGTCTTTTCTACACTACAAAAGTAGCCCATTGGTAAGAATGGATGTCAGACCACAGTTGATCTGCGTCACAAACTACGTCAGCTCTATAGCGCCCTGGGCTGACTTAGTGTGGTGCTGCAGGCACTCTCTACCTCGGTTTCCCTTCTCTCAGGGCCCTCAACAACTCCACACAATCCAAAATTCCTCTGCTGGGGTTCTGCTTTATTAAATTCAAATAAACTTGAAATAAAGTCACTCCCCTTGGGCCCAGGGAGTTGCACTGCCCTCCTCCTATGGACCTGTGGACTCTGGGATCCAGGAACCGCATGCTAATCTGTAAATGTAGACAAACCGCATGCTAATCTGTAAATGTCAAACGGCTTCCAGCACCATAGTTCAAAACATGCTTGGGAAACATGTACCCAGTGAGGACTAGATTTTCAATAATTTTTCTCTTACTTTATAGATGAAGATGCTAATGAGCCCAAGGTTCAGATCTGCTCTACATTAGAGCAGTATGAATCCAGAGAGCAAGCCAAATCCTACTTTTCATTACATTGGAGTAAATATATAGTAACACCATTACAATCAGTGACATTACTCCTAATTTATACTGGCATCTCCACTGAAGTCAACTGAGTTACACCAGTTTTACACTAGCATAACCAAGAGCAGAATATGAACAGTCTTTAACATGCATTGTTTCATGTTCAATATATACTGCATGGGTGGCTGGAATCTCCTAGGATTTTATGGTTATTACTTTGAACAAATTGCTACACCACCTGGTGCTTCAGGTGATCCAAAAATTCTTCAAGAGGCCTTTTTAGTACTTTTGGAAGAGTTTCAGTACGATACCACTGCACATCTGCAAGTGTCTTGACACCAAAGAAGCAGTAAGTAATTCTGGCACAAGACCTATGACAGGAACTCTAGAAGGACTCGCTGGTTCTTTAATCTCTCTGGGAAAAGTGTCAGACAGCAAAACTATTGGCCTGAACTCAGCATATGAACAATATGCATTTTGACATCAAGGGCCCAATCCTGCGTCCAATGAACTGAAGAGGAGTTTTGCTATTGAGTTCAATGTGTGCAGGGTCAAACCCACCTACAATAAACAAGTCCAAGCTGAAGTGCCAAAAACAGAAAGGCAGAAGTGAAACAGATGATATAACCTCTTCAAGTTTTAATAATATATTGTGGCATATAGAGACTGTCTTTGTTTTTACATGGACCCGCACTTAAAATCTAGGTCTGAACACTCACTATGGAGCTTTGGGGAAGTATGTTTCCAAATCCAGAAGTATTTCACAGGGAGAAAAAAATCTGTTGGTCTAAGGACAGGAACCAAGCCAAATAGAACAGGAGTGAGGAAGATTCTACAGTCCTCGATTTGCTATTACCTCACCTTTCTTGACTCTCTAATATCCTGGGACCAACATGGCTACAATACCCCTGCAAATATCAGTACATTGTTCATCTCTTACTTGATTTTCTGAATACAAGATCAAACGTGAAATATGCCCCTGTGCAGAGTCACGCATGGGCCTTGGACTGCCTCATAGCGGAGTAGTGAATTTCACCCCAAATTATTTGAAAAGGATCATTCAGGCATTCAAAGCTGGAGCCCCTCGAAAGTGGATGGGAATTACTCACGTCCTACAGGAAGCAAATGATGCCCTGGATCTGATACTGTGCTGATGGCTGTTATGTGGATAATAGACATATACAAAATATACAAGGGACAGAGAGATAAAGAATGGGCATACCATATATCCTTTAAAAAGCTGCGTCTGATTCAAAAGGCAGAAATCTATTGTTTGTATATAGCATGGAGTCTTTTCCCAAGAGGATATCCTGTCTGAGATTATGTGCCAGTTTGCTCTTTACGTTCTGAAGGGAATGGCTAGTCAAAGTGAAAAGAACCAAAACTGCACTGCAAAAGCAGTGATTTATTTGTAGGTATAAAAGGGGATGGGAAAGCCAAAGTTCTTGGCCCCTCTAAACACGTTTCCTAGTTTTATACATTGAAATCTACATTTTCAGTGTAATTGGGCATGCTTTTGCCACGACCGCACAGGAAAATTGCATGGTAATGAATATTTAAATGTACATGTACTTATTTACACTCCTAGTTGTGGTAAACCTACATGTAAATATAATCACACAACTGCGGCAAATGCACATGCAAATAAGTGCACCGTTTTTTGGGGGGCGGGGGTTGCTTTTTATTCACTTGTGCCAAGAAGCCTCTGCACACTGAAAACTTTGCCTTCAAATAACATCACAGCCGGACAGTCAATTTCTCTATAAGTTGCATTATTATCCTTTGGTAAACATAGTAGGACAAACTATTTCCTCTAATGCACCGATCTGAGGTATTTGTGTAATATTACAGGTTTGAATTATTTCACCTTATTGGTCCTGTTAGACTCACAAACACACAAAAAAGGAAGATAAGGTACCATAAAACCAGGCATTATTTTACATGCAGAATTCAAAGATGGAGAAAATAAACTTTGTTTCCTGCCCAAGGATTCAGATGCCTCTGTCAAGAACAATTCTGCAATGCAAGAGGCTGATATACTAGTTTATTTCAGCAATAACAGAAGGGGATGCTCTTTTACGAGGCAATCTGGTTCTCCTAAGGATAAGCTGGGATCAAAGGTGGGGTAATGTCTACCAACGAGATAACTGGATCATTGCCTATATAAATGCTTTGCCCATCCTATGATCGCTATTATGCTGTAAATGAGAAAGAAGCAGCAAGGTTGTAAAATTCATTGAAAATTGCTTTCGACAACTTTTAGAATCGCCACCAATAATGGCAAGTAACAGCCAGCGGGACAGGATAATAGGTCCCAGTGGCATGATTTTCTGAGACATCACCAGAGAGTTAAATATACAGTTAAGCAGCCCCATGGAAGAGACACAAAGCAAAATGCCACTTCCCATCTGGCGGCTCCAGTATCATCACAGTGAGGGAGCCAGCGCTGAAAAGCTGTAGTAGTTCTAAATTTGGTACAAAACCCAGCAGTAATGCTACTTAATGTGCTGTTTAAGTCCTACCCCACCAAGAGTTCCAAAATAGATATAGTGCTCCTTGGGGAAATGGCATATAATTAGCCCCAACTAAGTCAATTTCAGCACTGCTAAATGGGTCCTGGCTCCAATTAGGGCAATGAAGCTTTGAGCACTGTATGTGTAGAATACTCCACTCCAGGGCTAGGGAAGCATTGTAGAAATCCCTTAGCAGCACTTGTCCCTTAGCACGTTTAGCAACAAACTAGCTATAGGCCTGGAACGGCTGTAATCAAAGTCAACGTCAAAGCACCTGCAGAATTCAGTGGCAGAAGGATTGGACTGTGGGGAATAGCCCATAGAGCTATGTGACCTATCAAGCTTCATAGTCAAGTTCAAGGAGCATGTGGAGTCCTGACTCTACAAACCAGCAGCAGTGCTGGGAAGGCTGGTCCAGCCTCTGGAGCTTTGGCCGGCTGGGGATGAGCAGAGCAGAGAAGCTGGCCTCTCCATTTCTCAGAGCCATGGTTGGCTAGAAAACTGACAGGAAATCCCGCCTCTACTTCCTGCGGCCAGCTCTCCTCCGACACAGGAGGATAGGTTTGGAATTTTGTAGCAGGGATGGCATGGGCTGCAGGAAATGGCATATGCCCTTTGCTGGGACACAGCAGGCAGAGAGTTTGAGCTTGGGACTGGGGAACAGACCCAGAGAACAACCTGAGTGCATAGTTAACAACTAGCCCGCACCACACTTAAGCCATTAGCCACATGCTAATAAAGGCATTGGGGCAGATATGTCAATTGTCATTCTGGGCGGAATTCCTGCCTCCCTAAAGGTTGCAAGAGTCTGGAACAACCTAGCAGAGAAGGGAGCTCCCACCAAAGCTTATCACTAGCTAGGGTTACATTATATTTAAACTTTATTGGATCTATAATTATAAGAAGCTAGAGTGAAAAATGTCAGTAAACAGTGATCAACTGAAGATAGAAAAGTTTCTGGCCAGAACCAGAAAATCTTTAGTTTGGGGGAAAAATTTGGTTTCCAGTTTCAATTGCCATCCATTGCAATATACAGTATGTCCTGCACTTCCTTAAAAATACTCCAAGTTTCTCAAGGGTTTTATATATATAATATACAAATATATTTATATATATAATTTTAACTTCTGAACATTTGTTGTATTTCAAGAAGTACGGGCTTTTTGTACTAACATTCACAGATCTTAAAGTAAGTTATCTATTAATAGTGATGATAACATTTTTTCACATAATGTCTTTCATCTGAAGAGCACAAACCAATTGAACAATGCAAATTAAGCACAAAGCTGCTATTCTGCATAAATGGTGTCCTCTAGTTATCTCTAAATAAGAAGTATTTAAGCAGGAGAAAATGCTGAGCTCATTTATTTTATATTTATTTATTTAATTAAATAAATAATTTAATTTATTTAATTAAATAAAATTAATTTTATTAATTTTCATCTACCTTAAGGTTTTATATTTCAGCCCATCACCCCAGTATCTGAGCACCTCTCATAAAATTGATACCAATTGATACCAATATCAATCAAAATTGATACCTAATGGACTCTATGAAATCTCTGGTACTTCTTACTTTGGGGGTATAAACTCTGCCTGGGGGAGGATATTATACTCTAACTATAGTTAGTGGGAAGCCTTTGGTTTTTGATCACTCTTTTCACTGTGACTTATTCAAAGGCTTGACTATAACTGAAGACAGAATCTTTAAAACAGATAAACATTAGTAGATGCCACAGATGTCAGTAGCACAAGAACTGCACATGCAGAGTTGACTGTGGGTGACTTCACCCTTGGCTATGGGTGTGTGAATTTTTTTGGGGGGGGGAGGCGACTAGGAGGGACAGGAAGCAGGGGGAGGTCAGGAACTGCCCCCACACACACACAATGCTGAGGGGTCTGTGAGCCTGGGAAAACATCAAAGGAAGGGCTGGAAGGCAGGACGCCTGGGTTCTGTTCCCGGCTTTGGGTGGGGAGTGTAATCTAATATACGTAACTAAAAGCTGTGCCAATTCTTCACCATATTAATTTGTTTGTATGTTATATCCCAGTCCCCTAGCCTTTTTCTGTTTGAGTCTTTAAACTCCAAGTCCTCCAGGCAGGGATGTCTCTCTGTTTATAAAACACCCTGCACAAATGGGGCCTTGTCCCACTTGAGGCCTTTGGATGTGCCCATAATATAAATATTTACTACTTGTAATAAGGAGCAGGGAAATTGGTTTTCCCTAGCAGTTTCTTGGAGAGAGGGGGGAAGGCTTAATGATGTAGAATTTGTTTGAGAAGAAGGCTGCTGATCCAAAAAAGCATCAAGACAAACAGACAAAAGTTATGCAGAAAGTACTGCAGTACCGCTAATTTCCTCCCCAGCTTTTGTAATCACTCCAATGTCTGTCCCAGCTGTGGAACACATGCTGCAAAGAAAGGAAGCAAAACAGCAGGAATTCATTTTTAGGTTTAAAAGCCTAAACCCTCCCAAGGCGAATATTCCAAGTTGAGAATGAAGCAGATTTCATCCTCCTTGCCACAATGGCAAATTTTAATGCATTACCCAGTAATACAGAAAAGAAAAGGAGCATATGGTAACATTTGTTTAAAAATCACCCTTACTCTGAAAACTGGCTGCATTTGGCACCTTCTCTTGCCTCAGAGCTGCTCCCTGGGTGGATTCAGAGTATGATCTCCCTACGTTAGTGATCCAAATAAATCGCTATTGCTTTTAACTCCGGTTAGCCCTGCAAATCAGTCACAGCTGTGGGAGAGTGAGCTGGATTCTATTCTGGCTCCTGGCTCAGCAGAAATGTTAACGACTCTAGAGACAGCGGGTGGGATCGGCGGGGGGGACTTAGATCTTGCAATGCTAGGTGTCCTGGCTCCTAGAAAATCACAGGAACAACGCTGCAATTCACAGAAACTGAGTTAGATGCTTGGGTGAATGGGGAGAGAGAGAGAGGTGCCTTAGAACGTGATACACAAAAGCCAGCACACTGGGTGGGGAGCCACCTAAGCTAGCCAATGGGGAAATGCTGGTGACAAGGATGTGTCATAAGCCCCACGCTGTCTCAGAGATAAGCACCTAAGTCCAGGCTGCAGGGAGGTGCCTAGCTCTGTTTAGGGACCCATGAATGGGAACTGGCCATCTGGAGTCAGACAGCTTTGGTGCCTAAAGCATTTCTTGTAGGAATGAGTTAGGTGCCTGCCTCGCTCCACACAAAACAGCCCAACAAGGAGGTGCTGGGGCCCACCTTATAACTTTTAGCTGTGTGGTTAGAGCTGTGTGGTAGGAAGACCAGGTTCAACTGCCTCCTCTCTGCCAAGGGGGAGAAAGCACTGGAACAAGGGTCTCCCATCTCTGAGGCAAATATGCTAACCACGTAGCTATGGGATATTCTGAGGTGGAGCTCCCTCAGGCTCTCCTGTTGAAGCTGTTGCACTCTGGAGAAAGAATGATTGGAGCAGGGGGACTGGACCTAGAGTCTCCAACTTCCTGGGTGGGGGAATCTTTTACCCTAAAAACTTAGGCACTGGGTAAGTTTAGGGGCCTACAGGGATCAGTGGGCATTTTGTGGGTCTCAAGGAGCCAAAACTGGGAATTAGACATCTATGTCAGGGGTTTAGGCCCCTAAGTAATTTTGTGGATCCCACCCAAAGTGCCAAAGCCTGTCTTCCAGTGCAACCCACTGGGATCAGGTAATTAAGGAAGGATGGTCCCGTGATTAGAGCACTAGGCTAGGCCTTGGCAGAAATGGGTTGGTGGATACTCCTGTGTGTGACCTTGGGCAAGACTCTCAGATGCTCTGTGCTTCAGTTCCTCATCGGTAAAATAAGGATAACAGCACTGCCCTACCTTGCAGGGGTGCTGAGAAGATAAAGGCTTTAAAAGACTGTGGGGCTGTGATAATGGGGACCATACAAGTCCCACATATAATCAGCCTCATTTGGAAATATGTTTTTTTCTTGTATTTCAGTACAAATATTCAAAAAAGCCGCTACTGTGTTTGCAATTAGAAAACCAGAGGCATGAGCTTAGAGTTAGCCCTCTGCTGTCGCTACATGGAGAGGCTGCTGTACGTATGTCTACGCCGCAGTTAAACACCCACAGCTGGCCTGGGGCTCATGGTCTCAGGCTGTAAAAGTGTGGTGTAGACGCTTGGGCTGGAGCCTGAGCTCTGGGACCCTGCAATGGAGGAGGGTCTCAGAGCCCGGGCTCCAGCCCAAATGTTTACACCACAATTTTACAGCTCAAGCCCCATGAGCCCAAGCCAGCTGACGGAGGCCAGCAGCAGGTGTTTAATTGCAGTGTAGACATACCCTGTGAGATTTCTACACCTATCACCTGTTGGAAGCTTTTGTTTCCTCTCTGGGAGAGTTTCAACCTGCTGCCAAGGTTCACTGAGGGGAGGGAAGAGAGATGAGAGGAAGCTAAGATGATGGCCATTGACAGAGAGATTCACTTAATGTCCCTTTGTTAACAACTTTCTATTTAAGTTGTCCTTGCTCTGCTGATTTGTACACATTGTTGCTTATGAACTCTAAGAACAAGTAACAAGTAATAAGTAATGCTTACTCCCACTCAACTCAGTGGGACCATTCGTGTGAGCAATTATTCAACATAAGGGTTGCAGAATCAGGTTCTAGTTAATTAAGCCTCATGACATCCTGAGTGATGGGTGAATATCACTATTTCAGTTTCTTTCTGTAAAATGGAAACATGGAGAGTTTAGGTGACTTGACTAAGATCACACAAATCAGTGGCAGAGCCAAGAAAGCCCCAGGAGTCCTGGTTGCCTCTAGTGCATTCTAATCTCACTTTATTTCCTAGGAGTTACCTGTGTCCATGAGGGGCTCTTTGGGTGATGGTGGCAGAAGATTTAGAGGCTGATTCTGATCCCACTAACACTGGGGTACCTCCAGTGACTTCAGTGGAGTTCCACCTGCATTACACAAGGTCAGAATCAAGGCTGTGGAGCTAAATTTTCAAAAGAGCTCAGGGCCAGACCTTCAGGTGCTCCCTCTTCACAACTGGGGCCACATTTTCATAAGACTTTGGCTCTGATTTAAGCATTTAAACAAAGTCCAGATTTTCTAACTGCTCAGCGCCCAGCAGCTACCACTGTGATACTTATGCCCATTCCAGTCAATGGAGTTGTATCCACTTACAGCAGTACTGAACTAGGCTCATTTTCTACCTCTGCTCCCCTCCCTACCACCTTCCACTCATCTATCTCCAGCCTCTGCTCTCTCACGCCATACAGTCTCACCACTGCTGATTATTAGCACCTTTTCTTATGTTTCTCCTGTGGTGTATTGGATAGAGCACTAGCCTGGGTCTCAGGACTCCTGGATTCTTATTCCTGGCTCTGCCACCAGCCTCCTGGGTGACCTTGGGCAAGTCGTTTCATCTGTAAAATGGGGATAAGGATACTGGCCTCCTTTTTAAAACAATTTGAGATCTACTGATGAAAAGTGCTGTATGAGAGCTAGCTGTTATTACATTTATTATCTGCTTTCTCTAAGGCCTTGTCTACACTGCCACTTTGCAGCGCTGCAACTTTCTCGCTCAGGGGTGTGAAAACACACACACACACACACCCCTCCAAGCGCTGCAAGTAGCACTTGTAGCTACTCCCCTCATGGGGGTGGTTTTTTACAGCACTGGGAGAGAGCTGCCGTGGCAGCGCTTTAACGTTGCTAGTGAAGACCCGCCCCAACTCCCTACTGAAAAGTTTGGAACCAGATCTTTTCCCCTCAGCCCTGTACAAGTTAATAAGAATGGGAGAGGGAAAAAAAAGTCTTAACTGTGATATTCAAATACATATATAAAAATACATAAAGAGTTCTGTGATACAATTTGTATCAAAAATGCAAAGTGAAATAAAGCTGTTACATTATGGTATGATAAAGGTAATTGTATGGGTTGGAAATGGTTCGGGAAGAAGAGGCTTCATGGTTATCTTAAATGGCCGCAACTTGTGTTTTTAAATTATGTCAAGGGCATCTAGAGTATATGGATGGATGCCATTGCAGCACTCCTATAAATTGGAACAAATACATTAAATAAATGAGGTTGCTTCCGACTGTTCAGTGCTAAATGGGACAGATCAGCTGGTAACAAAGTCTTGACTAATGATTTTATTTGGTGCTCAGAAGAACAGATAACTTAAGCCAAAGATCCACTTTTGATGATGATTCAAATGAGCCATGTCCAAGTGAGATATTCCTTTCTTCTGCAGAACTGAGCCCTCTGTTCTCAAAGAACATGTTCCCCTATGACAGGAACACACTCTGGGGTGCTGTACTTCTTGCCAGAGACTAAGGCAATAACCAAATGTACTGCTGGATACTACTTCCTGCAGGGATTTCTACCAGCCCACTGATCAGCCTGTGGCTAAACTGCCCTTGTCATGGGATGGAGGGTTGTACTCTCTGAAGATAGTGTCAGGAATCAGGCCTTGCGGCAGAGCCAGTCTGTGGGCCCTAACAAACACAGCTGGCCTGTTGTAGGTTGCCTGATTGGCTACATTGCCTGATTGGAGGAAAGAGTCAGCTCTGTCTCTTGACACTGGCCTCTGACTCTGACTCTGGGCTCCTATTTCTGGCTACCAGTTCCAGTCACTAGACATGACCACCCATGTCCTGGTCTCTGACAGTCTTTGAGAACATTTGCCATTTGGAATGCTCTGGGTGGCACAAAAGCTTGCTTATCAGAAGTATCTTCATAAGCCCGATATCCAAGCCCCATCAAAGAGGCATGATCTCCAGCAGAGTTAGGGAACCACACACACACACACACACACACACACACACACTGCTCCTTGCTACCATCCTTCAATGGGAGCCTCGCGCCAGATACAGGCAACGTCATAGTTCCATGTTCCACCAAACACATACCTCTGTCTCACTACCATGTTATTAAACAGCTAAGAGAAGGAAAAGTAAATGAGAGACCAATTGCGATGCGCCCTGGAAGTGGCCAGCAGGTCCAGCTCCTAGGTGGCGGGGAGGGGGCAGGAGGCTCCGCGGCACACGCTACTCTCACCAGCAGGTACCAGCCCCCCCAGCTAGGAGTGTTGAGCCAGTGCTTGGGCAGTGCGCGGAGCCCTGTGGCCCCCCCGCCTAGGAGCCGGACCTGCTGGCCGCTTCCAGGGCACAGCGCAGTGCCCCAGGACAGGTAGGGACTAGCCTGCCTCAGCTCCGCAGCATCGCTGACACCTGGTCCCCCTATAATTTATACAGCATGCAGGGCCTGTTGGGATAACCGGGCCTACGAGTTCACCCTAATTGTAAGCTCAGGTGTAAGAACTATATGAAAGTTCATAAGATGTTACTATAACAAACGTTGCTGGAAAATAGGTCAAAAGTTCTTTTCAATAATGAATGTTATAAACAGATGCAAGAGGTCTAGGCAGAGAGACTAAATTAGTCCTAACAAAAAAGGCCTTAAAGAAAGACTTTAGGGGGGAAAATAGGGAAGAACAGACCGAGGCTACTGGAGCAAGCTTCACTATCATGGCTGCCACTCCAATAGTCTGCTTCATCCTAATCCTGAGGGATGTCCTGATCAGATCGGGCCAGACAGAGGGACCCAGGTGACATCGCCGCCCGTTCCAGCCCCAGCTGATTCCCAAACACCAGCTGAGATGAAATGGGATTGGACTTTTACAACAGCTCCAGCCCATTTCATTTAACAACTTCTCTTTCCCCCCAAAAGACAGTTATTGCCATCTTTGATACCATCTAAGAGACTGTCAAACATGGGTTTTTTCCTTCTAAAGCTCTCTCCAGCTAAAGAGAAAGGGAACAAGGGAGGTTGTTAAAATGAAAGCCCGATTTAACACTTTACATTTCAAATCCTTTAACTGTTTTTCCTTCTTATCTTTAATAAAAGGATTAAAGGATTTTTACTGTTGTGTTTGCCATGGTACTAAGCAGACTGAGGTCTCTGTATACCAAACCCCAAATCTCATTTAACACTGTTTAATGTTAGACAGTGACTGGGTTATGTTAATACCTTTGGCCCCCTTTAGTCCATCTAAAGTAATACAACAGGCCACGCAACTGAGTGAGGAAAAGGCATGTGTGTGTTGGGAGCTCCACCCTGTTCCCCCTACCCCCAAAGCGGGAGGCTCCATTCTGGCAAGAAGAGGAAAAGACACAGACTGCAACAATTTAGCTCGGCCCTGAGAGCTTCAGTATATCTGGTCTTTCCTTAGGTTTTCCAGTCAAGTAGGCCTGTCATTAAACTTGATTGGCCTCTGCCTGGCCATTAGCTGGATGCTAGTTCCTGAGCAATGCCAGAGTAATTGGACATGATTTGTTGTGTTAACAGGAGTATATCACCAGCTCTGAACTGAATCAAGTCTCTAGAAATTTCCTTGCAGCCAGGGGTGCTGGAACAATTTGTATAGTGGGGGTGCTGAGAGCTATTGAACCAAACTTTTAACCCTGTATATGATGGAAACCACTTCAAGCCAGGGGGTGCTCCAGCACCTCCAGCACCCCCTAGCTTCAGCATCTTATGCTTGCAGCTTCTCTACTCTCTGAACTAACCAGGGAAAATGCAGTACAAAATTACAGGGCGCTTGTCTGTTGGTGCATAAAACCCAGACCAGCCAGGACATTCAAGATTAAAGCCAAACCCTTAGAATTAGGTTACTCTGTGATCCGTTTTTTTTAAATCTGCTCACCCGTACGGTTACATGACAATTTTGCAGATTGCCAGCAAAAAAACCACTGCTTTGAGAGGGCATGTGTGTCTAGAAAAGGCCAGGTACATGAATCAGTGTTCATTTTACAAACACGTGCCCTCTCCTAAGCGCTGTTTTGATTGGCAGTCTGGAAAGCATCAGTGTTGGCAGGAGGAACATTGTTGCTATGGTACACCAGAGACTAACACAACGTAACATAACTATCTCAGTGAATGAATGCACCGTTTAAAAACTGATCAACAAAGTGATGTAACCTTAAGTGTCCCTATCTGTTTTGTATTATACATGTGCATATATAACCCTTGACAGATAGGGCCTGATCCAGAATCCATTGAAATCATTGTTAGGATTCCCATTGACTTCAATGGGCTTTTCAGAAAAGATTTGTAGACTAGTAAATAAGGGTCTGGATGCAGCAAAGCACTTAAGCACATGCTGAAAGTTAAGCAGCTTCTTAAGTGCACTGCTGAATCAGAAACAAGAATACTAATGAAGTACACTGGACCAAAACCATGTGCATCTTTACAAGTCAGAGAGCCAATCATTCTTATTCCCACTGGTATCAATGGTAGAAGTCCCATGAACTTTGGCAAGATCAGGATCATATCCAAGGACAAGCATCTTCAAATCAATGTGTTTGACTATGAGCCAATGCTGCTCATTCAAAATAGGGAAATTTTCCTCCCATGGGAGCCATGTTGGAGCTAATCCAAAGTCTTATCAACCAAACTAGCCCATCAGGAAGTACTATGGTTAAAGGAACACTCTCAAGGCTGGCATTATAAGCCCATAATCATCCCTAGACCTGCTCTTACTTTGATTGGTGAACATACTGTACCATCCACTTACCTCCACTCTTCTGAGCAGGCCATTTTGGAAAAATCCTGCTCCTCAGGATACCCTTGTTAAAGCAAGTTAACTTGGGAGCTTTGATCTTCTATCCAGAGCCAGTACTGGGACTCACAAATCTAGCAGCCAAGCAGAACTCCAGAGAGGTCATTTGGGCCCAGATCCTCAGCAGTATTTATTATCTAATTTATGTATCTATTTGTTTATTACATGTATTATCATAGTGCCTAAGAGTCCCAGTCATGGACTAGGACTGATGCGCAAGGTGCTGTACAAACAGAACAAATAAAAAGACAGTCCCTGCCTCAGTTTAGTCACCTAATGCCCACTGATTTCAAATTGATTTGAACCAATGGGAGTTAGGTGACTAAATACCTTTTAGGCTCTTGGCCTCGGGGTCTTCCACTCCTCAAGCTCAAACCTCGTTAGAGGCCTGCAAAAGTTCTGTCTGCCCTTTTTCCTCTCTTTTCTTCTTCTTCATGAACCTTAGCATTCTTCTGTGATTTGGCCAGAACTCAGAGTGGAAGCATTAGACAAAATCTTTAGACAGAGCCTTTACTCATGAGAGTTCCAGCCCAATTCTGCAAACTCAAGGGATTCAGAGAAGCCTTGGGATTGATGAATGCTTATCCAAACTGCATGTGTAAACTACATCAGCTAACTAAGAAGGTTCTAGCAAGAGAGAAATGGGATTTTAATTTCACATCTGAAGAGCAAATGATAAATGTGCTTTCCTCCAAGATATTGCATTAAGTCTGATTAATTTCACTAATATACTCCAAGCAGTTTTTTCCCCCAGCATGAGTGTTCTTGGCTCCCTGGTCTTTGAGAACAACTGCTAGGAGACAACAAAAACCATAAACCCAAACTATAAATCAGAGTTGTCAGTCTTCCCCGCCCCATTGTGTAAACAGAAAAAGCCTACACAATTATTATTCAATTTTGTTAGTTGGCTCCACTCTCCTTCTCTTGAGACAATTCCCTTTTGCAATTAGATTTAGGCGATATGTGACGACGGTGCTGTAAGCAGAACGGAGCTTTAATTGTAACAGCAGTCTCATATGTGATCTTGCCAGTTTGGGTTTTATAGATTATTGCTTTAAGCATTTTAATACCCAGAAAAAATAAATCAGGAAATGCTGACCGAGATCCAAAGCAAAACAGATTCCAAATATGCAAGTCTGCTGATTGCAGTATTTGGAGGTCATGCTCTTCTTGCTGTCTGTACCTCTGCCACTATAGAGATGTCTTATCGAAAGCCCCACTTGAATTAGCTTTTCCAGTCCAGAAGAAGGATCATGTTAGATTGCTTTAAATTAAGCCACGATTGAAATTTGCAAGGGCAGCCTTTCGAGGCAAGATTATTTCCCTGGTTTCTTCTGGAAAGGGAAGATGAATTTAGATGGGTCCGTAAGACACAAATCCTGCCTGCTGTGCCTCATGCATGAGCTGAGAGACTGCAAAGTGAGCAGAGAAACACCACACACCAAATGTTTTAACCAGCTGCAGAGCAGATATACCCTATGAGTTCAACTCAACTCCCCACCTTACAGCACAGCCAGGCAGGTCCAATGGGTGCTCAGGTTTCCACACCCTATGTGCACCATGGGAGCTCCCTCCAGATCCATGCTCCTTGGAGGTGGGAAGAACTATGTGGATTTCCTAGTCTTTATCTCCCCAAGCACAAAAAGGTGCTGCAAACTCCAAGACACTGGATGCCTGGAGTAGCAGCCACAGAGTGGATTTGCTGTTACCCCTGGCTAGAGTCTCTTTGTCCCAGCAGAGTCTTCAAGGGTCCAGCCAAGATGCTCAGGGTGGAAGCAGGATTTCTGCCTTGGAAAAGAGGCGTAGGGTGAAATCCAGGCCTCATGAAAGTCAATGGCAAAGCTTCCATTGATTTTAGTGGGGCCAGAATGTTACCTACAGTCCATACACCTTTTCCTGTTGTGAACCGAGATGTATATTCAGGTGAGAAATTCTTTGATTGCAGCCACGAAGGCTGAGATTTTCAAAAGTGCTCAGCATGGGCCTATCTCTGCTCCTGACAACTGACTCACTGATACTGCTGAACTCTCTGGAAAAGCCCTGCCTAAATGTAGGCCATCACTGTGGTTACAAAAAAAACCAACCCAAATTTCTTCCAAAGAAAGAGCATGGACCAAAATCAGAGAAATGGAGCAATTGATTGCCAGTAACTGGAGGGAAAACGGGTCAAATGGGATGAACTGATTAAAAACAACAACAAAATCTTCATACACCAGACTCCTGATTTTCTGAATCCTTATTATCTGAACCTGGGCATTAACCAAATCCCTTCAGATAAGAAAGGGATTTGGATAATGCCGAGGTTCAGATAATAGAGAAGAGACCCCTGGGGGAAGTCACCCTGCTGCAGAATGGCAGTGCAGGGAACCCGCTGCAGCCTCATCAGTCAAAGGAGGGAGTGAGCAGGGCCATGACAGAGGAGATACAGAGGGCTCCTTCCACTGCCACTCCCATCCTCTCAATTATCCGAACTCCCGATTACCCAGCCAAACTCCTTGTACCCCATGCTAATTGGATAATCAGGAGTACACTGGGCACCTTTTACTAAAAAGTTCATGTTTTCCAAACTGACTCGGAGATTTGGCTACACGATTCCTACCAGAATCAATGGGATTTGTGTGGCTAAATCATCTAGCTGGCTTGGAAAATCTCCACCAGTATGTCCCCCTGCTTTGACTTGCACCTGTTCTAGGGTAGGCAGGGCGGTCTAGTGGACAGGACACTGGATTGGGCCTCAGAAGGGTTCTATTTCTGGTTCTTCCACTAGCCTGCTGGGTGACCCTAGGCAAGTCATGTCACTGCGTTGTGCTTCAGTTTCCCCATCTATAAAATGTAACAAATAATGATACTTCCTATGTAAAGACAAATACAGCACTCGCCACTTCCAAACTTTTATATGAGATGGAGGACATTACAAATAATTCTGTATTGGCTCTTCATCTGAATTACAGTTTTCATCCTGTGGGTGGCACCAGTCCACCAGGTGCCTGGAAAACCTGCTTTTTGAGTAATAGGGTTGACCTTAGTCCTAAAATTTGGACTATAGGCTATAGTCCTATAACAGGCCTTGGGGTTCCTAACTAGTACATATTAATTGAGAATGGGGTCAGCCTCAACTGAGCCCCATACAGCATCTGTTTTCCCCTTTGAACACAAAAAAGAATGGCTACATATCAGTATCTGCGTCAAGATCAGTTCTGCCCATTGAGACAAGTGCATTAACAAACCCGGCATTTTTATACACTCCCTGCTGGCCTCATGCTTTTTTATTTCCGAGTCTGCTTCCCTTCCGCCTCATAAATCATCTGGCCAAACAAATCATAGGGCAGAAGTCATTCTAATAGGTTCTGGTCTGCGTGATGAGCGTGTATTATTCCTCACAAAGCCATCTGCGCACAGAGCGTTCTGCAGAAAGAATAGCCACCCCAAAAACTGTCTTTCAGAATGTCGCGAGGAATGTTCTTACCCTAATGATGGTCGGATGGGACTCCTTCCATTGATATCAATGGGCTTTGGATCAGGCCCTGAATGAATGAAGCCCCACTCGTGTAAAAATCATGTGACACACCCAAGCTAATCAGCTCCTATTATTCCAGCCACTCCAGAGTCAAATGCTGTATGGAGCATATCCTCAGCAGGAGGTGTTGGGACAATTTACACCAGCTAAGGATCCGGCCCTATGACCTCAACCTTTGTATTCCCTGACCAATGCTAAATTTCCCACTAAGTTCCACTGAGGGAAGTCCCGATATTTCTAACCTGTCCTGCTGCCGTCTCCTTGAAGCAATTGGCTCACATCAGACAACAAAATAAATGTTAACCCACATAAAAGGCTGGGTCTGAAGCATGTCATGGTTCCTAAAATATCCTGCTCACTGGGCAGTGTGTGCTGTTCTAAGGTCAGCCGTATGTGGGTGGACATTAGGTTTGAAAATCTCCTCTTAATACGTTCCATATGACGAATATCTGTGTGTTTACAGGGAGGGGACGATAATGGACTTTGACTTTTGGACAGGCTGGAGGAAGATTTCCTTTTTAATTAGAATGGGCTGCCAGCTGTAATTTTAAGAGCATAATTGATGGCCAGGGCTTGTTTACACATGAAAGTTGTTCTGGATTAAGGGAGGGTATGAATTTAAAGTGGAGTAACTCGATGTGTGGACACAGACCTTATTCCAGAATAAGGATACCTTTTCCTGATTTAGCTTAATCCTCTTAAACAACTTGGCGACATGGAAGGCTGATACCCAGCCTATCATACTCACTGTTTCCTTGTACTCCTCCGTCAGCCGCTCTGTATCCATCTGTTCTCTCTTGTTTTAGACTGTGCACATCTCTGGGGCAAGGATTTTCTTTTTGTTCTGTGTTTGTACAGGGGTTCTGGTCCAGGACTGGTGCTCCTAGGCATTATGGTTACAATAACAGTCGTCACTGTCCAGCTTGAATTTGATTAAGTCGTAGGCTGTCATGGCAAACCCCAAAGTTGTAGTTGCGCTAGTCACAGCCAAGTGGAAATTGCCAATGTTTGGGATTATATTTTACCTAACACCCATGTAAACCCTATTTTGCCTCACATAGATTATACTAATTGATATGTGTTGAATTACTGAAGAAAAGCCTTATTTCCGATTGGCCAATTGCCTCCCAAACATTGCTATTGTCTAGTCTGTTTTAAAGGGCCGGTGCCTCCTGTTTAGCCTTTACAAGGTAGAGTGAGTACATTCAGAGTACACAGAATTTGATGCATTTCCGCTCGCTATTTATGGTTGTTTAATTCAGATGTTTTCTTGCATTTTAGGAAATGACTCATTTATTTTTGCTCCAGGGTAGTTTGGCCAAAGAGGATATGGGTTTCAATTTTGCAAAACTTGGTCAGAGGGGGCTATCAGTTTGTGAATCCAAATCCAAAATGAAGGGTGACTTGGATCCAGGTTCCAATTTATCTAACATCAAAGTATCTGAACCTGAAGTTGAGGGTTTGGATTAAGATTCAGGTTTTAACCCTCTCTTGTTCAACCATCACATCTTCCCCTACAAGAAAGAGCTTGCAGACGGCTTCTCTTGATGGGCTTCAAATACCATCAAACCCTACTGTGCCATCCCTGTAAAAGTATGAAATGGTAAAGGCGTCTCTTAGCTCCCCTCCTTCCTTCTTAGGTGCAAGTTTTTTATTAGAGGAAGCCCAGATCCAGATTTCTCCATGTTTGTGGGGTCAGATCTGAGGATTTTAGTTTGAGCTTCCTCTCATTGTATTGACTCCTAGTAATTAAAGGAACGCAATTAACTTTTAACTTGCCTTTAAAAGGTTTTGGTCTAGTGGAGAATGGTCCGCAAGGCTTTAAATATTGATATGTACTGAGAGCCAGATTATCAACCCCTTGCTCACATTGGTGAGCAGTTGCTAACTCAGCGAGTCAGACTGATGGTCCACCAATGGGTTTTACAGAAAAAATAAGATACAGGGCCAGATTCTCTGGTCTGCCCAATTCACTTCGTGCTTAGGTAACATGAAGTAAACTTAAAGTGGGAGGAGATGTGCACCCGAGAACTCCCTCTACACACGGCAGCACAGAGCTTCTGATAGCCACCTCCTGTGCCAGCTCTGCTGTCCAACTCCACTGACTCTTGTGCAGGACATGTGCTTCATGATGTCAGGAGAGGCAGGGCATGTGCTGGGGACAGGGAGGAAGGGGTGTCATGAGGAGGAGAGAAAAAGATTATGTCCATGGAGCAGCAAGGCTCCATTGTGCCCTATTCTTCCATTTTAAATTTAAATTTAAAGCTGCCCCCTTCAGATCACACCAGGAGGAGCAGCTGAGAATCATGGACCTGCAATCGGTACCTTATCAGAACCCACGTCCACTGACTTTGAGCTCTGCTCAGGAGCAGTGCATCACTGGGTCCACCATTTTTTAGGCCCTGAACTTGCACCTCTTGAAGTCAGTGTGCAATGGATCAGGCCCTAAGCAACTAACTTAACATTTTCTGCTTTCTAAGAGACAAATGATAGCCGTAGCCTCAAGAGGAAAACTTAAGTCATCAAGTGCACGGCATATAAAAACCAGAGTTCTACAATATCGTGAGATAATTAACTCTCATTCCTACTAATCTCTAGGATTCTGAACTAGCTCTCATTCCTACTAATCTCTAGGGTTCTGTACTATGTTTGCTGATAGTCAGACTTTCTGGTAACAAAATATGTGCAAAAACAAAATTCCCTTAAAAAATCATCCTTGTTAAGTCTCTTATATTTTGTTTTGATGCTCTACCTTTAACAATATATTGGCTCAGAAGGATTGTGATGCATCAGTTCTTCACCTTGCGGAGATGGGAAGATGTGATTTAGATTGAAAGGTCTTCGAGGCAGGGACTGTCTTTTTGTTCTGTGTTTGTACAGCACCTGGCACAAAGGGGTCCTGGTCCATGGTACTACATATTAATAACACAGGGCCTGATTTCCAAAAGGATTCAGCATGCAGGGACTCTTCTTGCTCTCAGTGAGAGTTGCTAGGTGCTGAAAATTAGGCCACGTTCTTTCACGGGGCCTAAATGGGCTTTTGAAAATCTGGACACTTATTTCAGTGCTGAAATGGGAGCTGCTGACTACATCAATAATTTGTGAGGGGATCCCTGTGTCTGGTGCTGTCATTGGTACCCATGATTACCCATGTGGCACATCTCTAACTTGAAGCAAAAAAAACAAAAAGGATTTAAACTTTGGTGCTTTGAAAAAAGTGTAAAACAATAACAAATGAAGCTAATATTCAATGGAAAACAATATCTAATACTTTTAGGGAGGGGAGCACACAAATGGAAACTAAGCTGCACTACATGGGCCAGATTTTGCTCTCACGTAAACCTTTGTCTATCCAGAGTAAATCTACTAACAGCAATGGGGTTACTCCAAATGTCCAGCACGGTCATTTGACCCTGTATTACAAACAGCACAAAACAAGTAATAGGGAGTATAACACTCATTGTAAACACTCCTGGATATCTACTGTGGACTCCCCCAGAGATCAGAAATACCCTGGGGACTGTGCTGTCAGGGTTATGGGTGGTAGAGAAAAGACGAGCGGTTTGGGCTAAAGAAGCTGTGCTTTCATTATTGGCAAATAACATGGCAGTTGGGTTGAGGTGGTTTGACAGGCCTGAGTTTCTGAATAGGTGTGAAACCACAGAAGGCCCAACTATCTGAACTATGTGAGTACCAGGGGCCTGCCAGGAGCTCTTGGCTCAGAGCAATCAGGGCATCTCACAGACAACACTGTCATCGCTTTGCAAAACTGTATCTATGTACACATGCAAAACGCTGAAGCTGTGGTGCAGAAGTGGGAATTCAGTCATGGCACTTTTCCTTATCACTAGTGGTTACGGATCAAAACGCTGCCAAAGGCAGTGTCTCTCCTAACTTGGAATATCTAAACTCAAGAGTGGGGGTGGGGATTGTTATCATAAAATTTCCTCTCTGCTTTTAAATCGTGCTGGAAGGTGAGAGGATGTGGGTTGTTTTCCTGAGTACAATAACTTTCAAGTCGGTTCCACCTCTTGTGGAAACCGACCATAAATTGTTTTGGGAATGTGTAAATGCTCAAAATAGGCTCGGGCTTCAGTGGAGTTACTCTCGATTTGCACCAGCATAGGTAAGATCAGAATTACCTGTACCTATTACTGTGATAATTACTCATTTATGGCTGAATAAAGAGGATTTTCTGTATTTGTATTATAATAGCAACTACAGGCTCCAACCAAGATCAGAGCCCCATTATGTTCAGCTCTGTACAAACATATAAGGGACAAAGAGTTTATAATCTAAACAGACAAAGGAGGTATTGTCCCTATTTTACAAATGGGAAACTGAGAGACTAAGTGATTGACCCAAGATCAGGCAGAACATCTGTGGAAGAGGAGATAAGCTGAACCTATTTCTTCCCTATCATAGGCTAGGACTTTAGCCACTAGGCCAATACCAAATTCAATTTTTCTAAGTCCTAGTCCAGTTCCTTAGCTACAAGACCACCCTTCTTCTATGAGATCAGAGGCATTGTTTGATGGTTAAGGTAATGGAGCAGGATAGATGAGAGCTTGCGTCTAGTCAGTGGAAGGAGAGTTCTTACCCCCTGTGATGGGGTATTGAAACCCCACACAGGGATAAAAGGGACTAAGGAGTAGTTCTGGGTCCAAGGAACCCCACTGCACCTGCAGAGCCTGCTCCAGCCGGATGAGAGTTTAAAAGAGGCCAGACAGCTCAGAGAGGGGGGTAGTAGGTAAGTCCATCCCCATGTCCTATCTGCAGAGCTCCTGAGTCAGGGCCTGGTAGGAATCCTTGCTGTGGGGAAGTGGGAGGGGGGTGGTCTGCAAGCCACAGCTCTCCCAGGACCTGGAGGAGGGACTAGCCAGTCGGTAAGGATTAAAGAGCAGGTGGCTCTGTCTTTTCTTGGATTGTTTGTGAAGCTGTGACATGCCCTGACTGGGAAAGGAAGTGGTAGGAAGTGTCCCAGGGAAGCAGCTCCGGAGCACTCCTGGGTGCTTGACAATGCTGCCATATATATGGCCCTCGGCTGGAGCCTGGCAGAGAGGGAGTGCCTGGGCTCCCCTGCCATCCAGCTATGAGGGTGGCATAGCCATCTTTTGGGATAAGGGGGATAAAAACCTTGTAAGCCCTGAAGTAAGGGGGTGAGGCCTTTGGGGGGTGCAGAGCTGGGCCACAAGCTCCTTGTGTGTGGGGGGGAGGGGATGTCGGCCTTCTATTCTTTGCTAGACTGTTACCTCAGAAAGGGGTGGGCTTCAGTGGGGAGCTGGCCAGAGGGCTGAGTTACTATCTACCATCACAGTGCTGGAGCCACCACAGGCAGGGACCACTAAAGATGGGGGAAAAGTTGTGACCCAGGGCCCTAACCACTAGGCTGTACCACCAGTAAGCCCAGCCCTGTCACACACCCCTATGCTCCTGTACAGGCAAACAGTCCAGGGCCCAGCCTCGCACTTGAGGACCAAATTTGCCAACTCTTACATGGCTCCACTTCAGTGTAAGTGGCGGCAGAATGAAGCCCTGAGTGCATCAATAACTTAACTGGTGGGTGGGGGCCCAGCTAAAACAAAAGAGTTGATGTCAGAGGATTTTATTTCCACTTCGGCACAGATTTCTCAGAGCCTCCAAAACACAACACTTCACTTTCTGTGTGCGAGTCTGAGAGGAACATCTGGTAAAGGTTAGGGTCAAACGTATAAATGGGAGAAAGCGCAGCCCATTTCATTAAAACACTCAAGCTGTGACGTCAATTGAACTGATCAAGCCCTTCTGCACTGCAGTCAGGGAACCATTAACATTATCCACTGGTGGAGTGTTTATATGGAAAATATGAAGCCAGGAAGTTTCTCCTGAGTGTGATATTAAGGCTACCAAAGTAGCTCGTTCTTCCATGTGTTTTTCTGCATGTGTTGCTTCCCTGCTCCTTCTCTCTAACACCAGCTCCTTCACTGCAACTTAAGTCACTGCTTCTTGCCCTTTCCTCTGTTGCAGGGATGATGCCGCCTTTTCTTGTGTATTGTGTCGAGTATCACAGAAGTCTATGGATTCTGACCCAGTTCTCACATTTTGCTGGGAGTTGCAGCTTCCTACAACACATGCACAAAATGGCCCCGGTCCAAAATACACTTGGAAGACTTGGGATTAGGTTTTAGGAGTGTAATAAAAAAAAATAGCTTCCATGAGAACAAAATCCTTATTCCTGTAGAGTTGTTTAAAAATCTAGAGTGTCTTTTAACAGTGCACATAAAATATAAGGGAATCGGAATACACATGACTTATTTATGCAGCAGTTTCACTGGAATTTTGTGGCTTTTCTAGTAAGACTTTTCCATGTTTTATTATTTTTCCCCACAGATTTTCTCCAGCAATTCTGACCCATCCAAAGCCTGAAATTCTGAGCTCTCACCAGTCAGCCTGTTTCTGCTGGGGAAGCTGTTTTTTACTGTCAGGACTCAAGAAAAAGGGATTATTGAATGGGCTTGACAATAGTGTCTTTCAGAGATCTAGTCCATGGGTAAAATTGAAAACATACATTATAAACCCCAGATCAGCAGGTACCAAATGTCAGACTTTCAGTGCCAAAGCACAGAACTTGACAACATGAGCTTACTCTAGCAAGTGCCAGAGGACGATGCTCTTGTTCTCTGTGTCTGAATCATCTACCCAAGGGAACATGGCACATGCAGCAGACCTAAAATACATCTACTTCTGCTGGTAACAAAATGAGTGATGCCACCAATAAGACATCTCACGTGTGCACGGCTTTCTGCAATTTGGGGGCTGAGCTGGCCATCCCACAGACTATGCTCTGAGCAGCTAGATTTCACTACTCCTGGTCTCTGGCTCACTGGGCAAGCGATACATGGACAGTCCCTTCAGCCCCTCAATGGGAGAGAACGCTTTACATTACTCAACAGCCAATGCTGAGGTCCTATTTGTTCGCCCCACACTCAAGGATGATGCAGAAGCATCTAGAGGGTGTCACTCGGAGCAGAATTTGACCCATTTCCTTGGGATGGGGAGATTGACAGGAAGGAGTTGATAGAATAGGCTCGTCTACATAAAATAAAAACCTCTGCCATCTCTCTTTTAGACACAGGCAGTTGTTCAAGATCCTCCTTTTGATAAAATATTGCCCAAGCTATCACAAATCGGCTGACACCTGGGACTTCACATTTGTCCTTATATTGCACTCCCATGGCCATATGAAACTTCACTGCCTCAGCAGGGATGGGATCCAGATTCTACTGTTCCGAAAACACAAATGCCTGAGAGAAGAAATGTTAGCAATACGGGATCTCTGGTACACAGCAGCAAAGTGCTGATTCTATCCATTAGAGGGCAGTGGTATACATACACACTAGCCAGGTTGTGGCACTGTAGATAGGTATACCTCTGTGTGTGTGTGTGTGTGTGTACACATTGTATACAGTTATCAATCTAGACAGACCAGTTTGTACATGGATTATGAGAGAAATTTTCACATATCCACTGCTGTGCAAATTTTATTTCTTCTAACAATTTTGATTCATTATTTTAAGCCTTGCTTACAGAATATTTCCCAAAGTTTTGCAGCCTGGTTCATCACAGAATCCTATATTTATAAGCCCTTCACAGGGCTGTTAATGTGCTATTTTTTAAACTGGGGTGCAAAACCCTGACCTTACACTTTCCAAGGAGAAAGACATGTGAGAGGATCCCTCCCCCACCCCCCAGACATTAATTGAACTGCTCAAGGGAGGGTGTTGTGATTTGTGGGCTCTTTCCCTTTCTTATAGGTCTGATCACAACACAGTCACTGCTGGATTTTATCCTCAAAACACCAAAGTCTTGCTCAAGGTGACACAGGAAGTCTGGGACTGAAATGAAAATTGAACTCACATCTTCTGAATCCCGGCCCAGTGCCTTACCCACTAGGTCATCCATCCTTTCTGTAATAGGCCTGTTATGGTGTCTTCATTTTCCCTTCTAGCTGTCAATGAGGAGGGGGTTTGCTCTCTCCTTTTCAATCCTGCATGATTTTTCCATTGCAGATGATGCTGCATTTTCTCAATTGTTTCAGTCTCTCTCTCTCTCTCTGTGGTTCTTTTTTTGCATGGGATGGAGAAATGCTCATGCACTCACTAGTAACACACACAAGCCACTTCAATACTGAATGCTTGGAGATGGCCCCCTTCAGTGGGAAGGGGACCCCTGCAGGTATATTTTTATTTTGAAGAGTTTTTGTTTTATTCTGAAGCTGGCCCTTTTGCTGTTAGTGACCTGATCTTGGGCATACAGAACAGCTGGGAAAACAAGAGAGCTGTCAAAGCGGCATCAGAAACCATGAGAAAGATGGGTTTCTTGCCAAGCAATTGGGTGGTCCACATGGAGTCTGTGTCTCACAATGGACCTTGTGAAACTTACCACAGCCCTGAACACAAATGTCTCCCTTAAAGACCCAGGCAACTTATTTATCTCCTGTTACTGCTCTGCTGCCAGCCCCTAGGACTTCGCCCTAAGGCATATGCTCCTTTGTTTTGGTTGTTGTTTAAGAAGAGGGTTTAGGTTCCTTTGGCTCTCATGAGGGTGAAGGACTCATAGCAGAGGAAGAGAGGCCCTGCACATCACCTGGTCAGTGGAAACAAAGAGACTGCTCATGGGTTTTAAATTGAGTTCAGCCTGGCTTCCTTCAGCCTGGCTTCTAAATGAATCCAGACCAAAGGGGATGGCTTTGTGCAGTCAGGGTCTAAATCTTGCAAACAACAACATTACCCCAGCCCAAGGATGTAGTGCTAACAGCCAGCCAAGGCCCTCCAAACACAACCCTCTTACAGTGCACTGGGGGAATAATCTCATTCATTACAGCCGGCTGAGTTCCACTGCCCTCTGCACAGAGTCTCTGCACTCTGGGGGTGGTACTACTCCAGGAGAGACTGCTAACCCTTCCCCAGCCAACCTCGGGATGGATCTTGTAGCCCAGATCACAGGACCCGCTCCTGCTGAAGACTTTTCTCAGCCCTTTTTAGAGAAGACTCTCTCTGCTCCTCAGAGGAAAGAGCCTAATATGTAGTCTCCTTTAGAGACAGACACTTCCCAAAACCAAGTTCATCACCATGGGCAGAGATAGTGTTCCACAAAAACACCACACCAACTGCAGAACCAGCCGAAGGGGTTTTTGCATGCGGCAGGGCGGGTGGAGGTGGGCATTGGTGGTAAGCAATCTGCCTTACAGACGGATCTGTGGGAAAGATACATCGTTATACATGTTCCACATTAATCTAGCCTTTACATCCCAATTCAGTTCCCATATGTTTTCTACTTCTTGTAGAGCTTCATCTTTTGCTTCTTTGTGCTTGGGTCCAGGCACATTCAGGGAGGTTGGAACAATCAGAACTGCTACTGCAAACTCAGTCCCTGCATTTACCGATACGTCAGCATAACTGAGTAGAAGACTAATGTTGCCTTGGTGAATGATAAGGTAGGGCTATCCTGTTGGGTCACACAAGGCTCAGGTGCTAAAACCCTATATTAAGATGCAGGGTGGCTACAGCTGTCATAATAATTGGCTTTGACCCAGATAAAAAGTGAAGTGGATACAAAGAAAATCTGTAATGGGGGGGGGGAATGGGAGGATAGAGGGAGTCTGGTGGGGGGCACGGGAATTCTAAGACCAGCCAAGCTTACTTTATTTTATGTTATTGCTTTTTTTCAGTTACCCATAAATTTAAATCTCATGAAGCGGGTGAGTTTTGGACACTTAAACCCCAAGCCTTATACACATGCTTCCCTTTGCATATGAGCAGTGTCACTTACTTATGGGATCACTCGTGCCTAAAATGAAGTACATGTCCAAGTGCTTCTAGGATTGGGGCCTGACAGTGTGGGAATCAGCCCATTCATAAACAGCACAGAAGAATGATTTTCCTTTCTCCCACCTTTTCAAACGGAAAAGAACAACTCCCTCCCTCTGCCGCTATTTAGAAACCTGATTGTCTATTTGAGGAGGTAAGAAATCAACCTTGTTTTCAAACATACGTAGGTACGTGCAGCTTTAGAGGTTATGATCCAGCACAGGGCAGCCAATATGCTAGAAAAACATTGTTTTATTCAAAGTGAAATCATTCCTACTTCTTTGAACCAGGGCAATCAATTGAAGTACTTCCAGACCCAAAGCCAGCTGTTTGAAATAGGATATTAAATTTAGTGTTTGCCATTTAGCACTGTCTCCATGTTGTCTATAAAAAAAATAATAAAGGAAAGAGATTTTCTACGTCTAAAGGATCTGCCAAGCATAAGAATGTTATTTTGCTCTCTAATTAGATGATCCATCGGGCTAAGAATGAAAACAACACCAGGTTGCACTTAGTTTGCTGTAATACAGCCCAAATGTGGACAACTGCAGCCTGTGGGTTGGAGTGGTTTTATCTCCTTGGGGTATGTGTGGTCATCAGAGACCAAATTCAAACCAGTGTAACTGAAGTGCAGGCAGCTGAGTGACACCAGTGACTGATCTGGCCCCTTCTACTTGCTACTCTTCAGAGGATTTTCTCTTTGATTTGCTGCCTCTTTGCCTGAAGAGGGTACAGACTTGCAGGAAACTGTGTTTCAGACAGCGAGAACAACAAGGTTACTGACTGAAGTGAGAGGAGCTGGCAGTTGGCTGGCAGTGGCCTTCTCCTAAGAATTCTAGTGGATCCTCTCTAATCTCAAAGAGAGTCAGCTTTGGGGAAAGTATCTTGTAAATCAGGGCCGTAATGAATAACCTGGAGGTAGGAGGGGTGACACCAATAAAACTGTTGTCTGGAGAGAAGAAATGAACACAGGTCACAACCAGACTGATCATCAGGCTAGTACCGTGGCAGACAACAATCCACAGCTGGACCAATGGACACTGAAAGTGGCCTCCCTGCCCCTTTTTTCCATCAGGGAGCCTCAGCCACAAACACTTCATAACTTTGCTAGATTGTGCAACTTGGCGCAAGAAATGGTTCAAAGGGCAGAGTTCTATCATCACACATTGAGCCTCCTTCTGGGTTTGACAAGTGATGGATGAGCCAATGGTCCCATGGTGTCACTTTGGGACCACACCCAAAAGAGGAAACTAAACCCAGGACAGATCACTTGGGTGGATAAAGCCAGCCACTCAGCTCAAAGAAACTGCTTGAGTGAGTTTCCTCCTTTTCTCCCTGGTGTGAAGAGAGTGCACAAAAGAGAGCTGGGATGCGCTGGGGATTTTGGAAGCTGTGCTCTGACACCTCTGGTAAATACTGGGCTCTGGATGGAGTTGGGGTAAGGCCCTGCCAAATTGTTGCTGTCGCCGTCCTGATTTAGTGTGAGCTGTCTGTAGGCTTGCTGCTGGACAGAACACAGGGAAAGACATGAATTGTAGAAGTCAAGGATGATCAGACCATAAGCCAGCACCCTAGCCAATGAGGGATTGTTTGTTTCTACAGCATATCCTCTCCTTTCTGCTTTTAAATGTGCCAATTGCTGGTGCATTCCCTTGGGAGACTGTTTGGAAAGCTTTCTCTGATAGTCAACCTAAATTTTTCTTTCCTGATTTTTGTCCCACCCTCCTTATTATGTCCCCTCCTACTACCCTAAAGAAGCCCCCTCACTCCTTCATGTTTGCACCAGAGCAGTGCGAACCTCGGGGGAGGGATGATATGTAAGGATTCATGTACTAATACAGGCATCTGTCCTGCAAACATTTATGACTTTACTCCTATCAATACTCCCACTGAAGTCTATAGAAGTAAAGTTATGCATGTACATAAGTGTTTGCAGGATCAGGGTCTTCTTTTATTTTGGTCTGAGTTTCACCTTAAATTTTAGGATTGAAAGATTCTGATATGGGACATTTGGGCAATATTAACATATAAATGCATTACTATTAATAGGTTGATGACCCAAAATGTCAATGCAGAACTATTGATGTTCAACTAACTCCTCATCAAAACCCATGAATGAAGCCATGAATGTTGCATGATTTCAAAACAGGACAAGCAATTGTCACAAGCTCATTCAAAAGAAGCACAGCAAGCCTTTTGAATGAGCCTGGGCCAAATTCTGTGGGTCTCATGAAAGGTCAGGTCAGGCGAGGTTTCATTGTGAACATGGGTCACCATCTCACAATCTGTTTCCACGTCAGTTTCTCTTTCCTCGCCAAGCAGCTGAAGGCTATATTGATTTGAGATCAGTTGAGTTTGCACTAAGATAAATCATTATGAACTGACAGAACTAGAACTGAACCTGAATGTTATGAAAGAAACATATCTTGAGTCCAAATGGAATGACATGGAAACAATATGACTGAAGCCAAGACTCTAATGCTACACACAAAGACCAGGAGAGAGAGAGAGAGAGAGAGAGAGAGATGAACATGATATGAAGCCCCAAAGGAACAATACAATACTGATAAGAAAGCACTGAAAGGTCACACTGCAAAAATGATGGGGACTAAATTCAAAATAGAATGTTGTGACAATGCCAAGATAGAAAAATCAGGAGTGGGGGAGGCTTGAGAACAACATAATAGGAAGTGTCTGAATTAAGAATGGAGCAGTTTGAACGAGGCTGAGCAGCAGATTTCAGATCCACTTCCAAACTGCCCCAATGCTTAAGGGTCCAGTACACCTGCTGCAGGATAGGAGAAATGCCACTCACCTGCCTCAACAGGTGGGGAACTTGAGGGACAGTCACTGAGGGAGACAGTCACTGAGGGACACCATGTAGCTCCTCCCCTTCACACAGTCTCTGACACCCATTGGCCAGTTGGGGAGGGGAGGTGTTGATTGGCCAGCATTTCCCAGCTCCCAGGATTTAACCTGGGGTGGGGGCCATGTGGAATCCCTTTTGGCTCCATTCCACCAGTCCCATCCTACCTCCTGTGAATAAAAAACCAGCCTGACAGCTGCTGCAGGTTTAGCTGATCACTGGTTTGGGGGTCAGGAAGGAACTTTTTTCCCCCCTGTGGGCCAATTGACAGAGGGAGAGAGGAGTTGTTTTGCCTTCCTCACCGCACCTTCAATCCACAGTGGGTTAAGTAGGAAGGTGCTTGGCACTTAACTGAGGTATTTGGCTGAGTTGCAATCAGAAGAACAGTTCCCAGAAGTAAAAAACCTGGGATGTTGGTGATGGGCCTGGGACTCATGGAATGGGGTCAGACCTTGTGACTGTCATGGCTGAGGTCCCTACCCTTCTGCACCCTCTGACCCCCTTGCGGAGGGAGGGGTAGGACGCAGAGCGAGCTGAGTCTTGGGAGGTAGGCTGAAGAGGGCCTACCCCAGTTATGGGTTATATGGTAGGAGCCTCGTGTAACCCCCACACTGGAACCAATTAAATGGCTGGTATAGTAGAGTGGGTGATGGGTGGGTAGCGGCCCTCCCCTGTATTTAAGCTTAGTAGAAGTTGCGGTTAAAATCCACCATGTGTCTTTCCTCATTTCACCCCTGTCTCTGCCTCAGACTCCTAGGCAATAGGGTCCTTGGCAGATCTGGGGTGTTAATTTTGTCCCATCACCACCGAATACAAAATAAAAAGGTAGGCGAGTAAGAAAGAGAGAGAGAAACTTGCCTCCTGCGAAACGGGACTGAAGGGGTACAGTACAGGAGTGAGTGCCTGAAGTAGAGTGAAGAGAGGGAAACTGGGCAGCGGTGAGTATTTATTATTACTATTTGGATTTTGGCAGCTCTCTCCCTCACCCAGGGAGACAAAATCCCTGCCCTGAAGAGTTTATACCCTGTGCGTAAAATAGGGTTGCTTGTAAAGAGGTGCTGGCAGCAAAGTGGTTTCTATGAGGAACCAAGCTTCCCTATGGTTCAAAATAGCCACAGTCTGACCTTCAAGGCAGGCTGCAAGATTCAGCTCTGTGTGCACCCGCTGCTGCAAGGGGCAGTGTTTGATGGGGGTTGAATCTGCATAGGGGATGGGAGCTCTGGCTTAAATTTTGCTGGCTCTCCCAGAAGTAAGATGCTATTTAAATTTAATCTTTGTTCTGCCAGCAGGGGTGTCTGGATCCTTGCAAAGGTCCCCTCCTTTCTATTATTGTATAAATCCAAGTCAATTAATCAACCAATAAAATTAGTGTATTTTGGGGTCACACTGAGGGATGGAAAAAAGAGAGTGACAGACTGAGTACCGGAAAAGAGGACTATGGGGCAATTCTCAGGGGTTCACCCGTATTCAACAGAGCATTGAACTGTAGGCACCTGATTAAGTCCCATTGATTTTAAAGTGTGTTGCTGAATAGAGATGGATTTAAGCATGTGGCTTGGGGGATTAATTGTTCGTTGATTTTCATAGAGAAACAGACAATGAAAAGTACAAAAAAAAGCTAAATGACTTACAGCTTGTGTATGGTTCCAAATACTTCACAGGATCGCCAGTAAAATTATGGAATTACCCAAATTTATAACTTGTCAAAGCTGCAAGCCCAGACAGTATAAAACCAGACAATAGACATAACATGAGGGAAGGAAAGGCATTGGGGGGGGGTGAAGAGGAGGGGTTAGGTGGAATGGAGGTCTGGTATTCCATGAGCCATCTCAACATTTCTATCCAAATGTATTGAGAAATGGGGTCCAAATTTCTTCAACTTCATATAGTTGCTGTTCATTTCTTTGGCTGCTAACTCAGACAGGTCTGAATGCCACTGCTCTGTTCTAGGCATAAGCCTACTCTTCCATTTTTTGTGAAATCATGGATTTTGTGATCATTGCATCCACAAGAACCAAAGTCTTTGCAGCTTTGCTGATTTAGAACCAGAGGTCGTAGAATGGATCTTATTCCTGTTTTTCAGAAGGTTTGTTCCTAGAGATCATTAGGCAAAGTGTGTGTGTGTGTGTGTGTGTGTGTGTGTGTGTGTGTGTGTGTGTGTGTGTGTGTGTGTGTGTGTGTGTGAGAGAGAGAGAGAGAGAGAGAGAGAGAATGTGTGAGTAAAAGTTGCATGCATCCGACGAAGTGGGTATTCACCCACGATAGCTCATGCTCCCAAACATCTGTTAGTCTATAAGGTGCCACAAGACTCTTTGCTGCTTTTACAGATCCAGACTAACACGGCTACCCCTCTGATACTTGAGTAAAAGTAGACCATTACCTTCTATATAACCAGTGCATAATAACTTGAATGCGGAGTTTGGAAACCATCCTGTATGTGATCAGCTCTGTTCTACCATGATGCCTATAGCCAAATGATTGACATCTATGTTTCTCCACTTCCACTGAAGTAATTTTTCAATTTCCTGTTGATGTCCAGACTTGATCTATTTTTCCAGTTATCTGGGTTTTACAAAGTGCTCCAGAGCTGGGCACGTGGGCGCTTTTTGTCCGTTCAACCCTCTCAGCGCTCGATTGCTTCATTGTGTTCTGCAAACAATGAAACGAGAGATGGAAAGAACAGCTGTGACTAGCTGGGCTTGTTGACTAGGTGTTTGGTTTGTACGTAAGTCTCCGTCTTTGGGGGGTTGCTAATCCCTGCAAACTGCTACAAACAGCTGAACCCAAACAGATTTCGATTTCTCCAGTGCCTTCAAACACAAGACGTGACTCAGTCTTTGTGATGCTTTTTTTTTTTTCTCAGATTCCAGTAGGGGAATATTAGTATCCTTCTAATTTACTTTCTGATACATCGGGGACCCCAGTTGCAGCCACTGTAATGCCATTAAAGTGAATACACTCTTGAACTTCCACCACTGGGAAGACTAGTAAATATTTTACCAGTTAGCTGGCCTGCCTGGTGGAAAAACTAAGAGTGGTCTGGGCTCAGTAGAGCTCCTAGCAATGGGCCTGGGAAAAAAAATAAAACAAAATCATCTACCCTAGGAGCCTTCGTTGCTTTTACTTTTCCTTCCCATTCCTATCCTCTGTTGGGTAGGACATTGAGCCACTATTGGATGAGTGGCGTGTTCTGCAGCATCTTTCAAGCCAGCGATCGGCTCAGGCTGTTTTCGTTTTGAAGTCCCCCACCTCCTATCATCCACCTAATCTGCCTGCAACCTCTTCCTGTTACACGGCATCCAGCAAAGGCGCATTCTGGGTTGAAGAACAGTTGGTTTCACAGAACAACGTGGAACAATTGTCTCCAGCCTGGTCTACGCGCATGGGTGGTCCCTAAACTCTGCTACCTTCTCATTTCTTCTCTGGGCGAGACCGTAGACTCCTGGACCAGCAGCCTCTGAGCAGTCTCTTCAAAGGCTCCGGTATGATGGGGAAGTCATAGCGCATGAATGAATGCCCATAAAAATGCACGGACGACAGGGAAGGCACCTCTACTCTGCCACCTCTCCTAAGGCAGTGGAATCTTGAATTCAGATCCAGAACAAATAGTCCTGCGTTCAGAAGCAAGACTCTGTCCTGATTTATTGCCCACAGATACAGTAACGTTCCCTCAAGGGAATTCAAACATTCATCGGGAATAGTGTATTCCTTATGCTGCCCATAGCAAACATGTTTGTTCCAGGAAAATGAAGGGAGAGGCAGCCGTGCATATCCAATGCTGAAGAACGGCATGTAGTATTTGTGCCAAATAGAGCAGGGAACCTGTTCAACAGCTTCTCGTCCTACAGTAAAGACTGACACCCAGCACTGCCAAGGTCTCTGAAACCTTTGGGTACCCACCCTCCATCTGTTGGCCCCAGACTTAGAGCCTCCCTTGCACAACTTGTGCACTTGACTCTTCCAGGAAAGTGTGTAACTCCCGCATGGCTACGTCAGTACTGTTCCTTCCACCTTGCTGTGGTCAGACATTTCCCCCACCACCACCACACACACACTCTCCTTTAGCATATGCTGGCTATGGGCCTAGTCCTGTGACACCCAGAGAGGACAGCACTGAAAACAAGTCACACAGCAGGTCTGTGACAAATCCAAGAATAGATACAGCCCCCCAGGGAAGAGAAAACAGCTGATCGTAATATGCCACATGATGGTAACTAGTCTGGTTTCACTGAGGACTAAATTACACCTTTTACACCTAAATTACCAATTTCTTTATCTACGACTTCCCTTTTAGCTGAGTCACAGATAAAGACAGTTAGATGTAACTCAGTACCATGCTCTGGCAGTTGCAGGCATGATGGGGATGGCAGATGAGTAAAACCAAAACACTGGATTTAGGATTGTAAGCTCTTTGGGGCAGGGACCAACTTTTCATTGTGTGTGTGTACAGCACCTAACACAATGGGACCTAGATCCCTGATTTGGTCCTGTAGCCTTGATTCAGTAAAGTGCCTAACTTTAAGCATGTGAACAATCTTAACCTCAGCCTTGCTGAACTGGGGCTGCTAGAAGAAACCACAGTGCAAATAAATAATACTATTTGGTGGAGTAGGTGCATCCAACAACTAGGCTACTTGTTTTTCCTTTTCATCTTTCACCCCAAGTTTATATTCCTTCTTTATTAGTGATTGTTTTAATAGCTATATTTTCCTCATGTAGTGCAGATCAAATGGATAAAAATGCACCTCTAAAGCAGGAAATGGTTTAACTACTGCACTTAAACATTTCCTGAGAGGAGAGAGTATAGCATAAACCATGAACAATAACAGTGGAAAATTGTTTCTCTCTTCAGAATGGGAATGACAGTATGGACTAAAAGAGTCTGAAAAAATAGAGGTCTCCCTCCTAATCAAGAATGTGTATGTTTCTAACGTTTAAGGGAACTTACAAGAAAGCAGTTGGGATTTCCAAATGCACATGATCTTTTAATGCCATCTACTGGACAAGGAGGTACAGTGCAGCATCACACAGAGGAATTCTATCCGGTCCATGGAAGAAATTCTGAAAAATTTCCTGTTTCCAAATTGGTAATATTGAGAATTTTCATATCCTTTATAGGAAAAGTAGTAGTACATAAGAAACACAAATGGGTATTAGGCACTCAGACACCAGGGCAATGGACATCCTTATAAAAACCTAGATGGATACATGGAGATCTAGAGATACGCTTGGAAATTAACTCATTGTGTGTCATAGCACAACTAACTTTACCCGCCCTATGCCTCATTTTACCCATCTTCAAAGTTGGAGTAATAATATCTACCTCATAAGGGTACAGTATTGCCAGTTCTCACAATTTTATCACAGGTCTCATGATATTTGGCATTTTTCTCCAAGCCCCAGCTCCTGGAGTCTGGTGAAACCCTGAGACTCTTAACTTTTATTTTTAAAAAGGAAAGTTACTAGTGGAGAAAAGCTTGGAAACCTCAACCCTAGAAGCTCCAACAGCAGAAGGAAAAGAGAGAACCCAAAAGGTATCAACTTTTAACATTTCATGGTTTTAGGGTGACCGGACAGCAAATGTGAAAAATCGGGATGGGGGTGAGGGGTAATAGGAGCCTATATAAGAAAAAGGCCCAAAAATCATGACTGTCCCTATAAAATCAGGGCATCTGGTCACCATACATGGTTTATAAGCCAGTTTCATAACACTTTGAGGCCTGTCTCATGCTTGAGGATTGACAATAGTGGGGCTGTTGAGTGACATAATGAATTAACAGTGGGAAAGTGCTTTGAAATCCTCAGATTCAAGGTGCGATAGAAGTGCACAGTAGATCCTTATTGTTACAACAAATTATTATTATGCATTTGTATTGCGCTAGCACAGAGGTGGGCAAACTACCACCCACAGGCCAGATGTGGCCTGCGGGACCCTCCTGCCCGGCCCCTGAGCTCCTGCCCCTGGAGGCTCGCCCCCGGCCCCTCCCCTGCTGTTCCCCCTCCCCTGCAGCCTCCGCTCACCCCGCCGCTGGTACAATGCTCTGGGTGGTGGGGCTGCGAGCTCCGGGGGCAGCGCCGCTGCAGAGCTCAGCCTGACCTGGTGCTCTGTGCTGCGCGGTGCATGGCTGTAGTGCCGCCAGCCACTGGTGCTCCAGGCAGCATGGTAAAGGGGCACAGAGCAGGGGTGGCTGGATAGAGGGAAGGGGAGTTCAGGGGGTGAGCATGTGGATAGGAGTCGGGGTGGTCAGAGGGCAGGGAACGGGGGGGGTTGAATGGGGGCAGGGCTCTGGGGGCAGTCAGGAAGGGGGGTTGGATGGGGCGGCAGGGGGCATTCAGGGGTAGGGGTTCCAGGGGCTGACAGGGAGCGGGGGGGCGTGGATTGGGCAAGGGTACCGGGGGACCCATCAGGGAACAGGGGGGGTTGGGTGGGACAGGAGTCCCGGGGGTGGACCGTCAGGGGGCGAGAAGCGGGGGGGTGGATAGGGAGTGGGGGCCGGGCCATGCCCCCCTCCACTAACCGTCCCTCCATACAATTTCCAAAACCCGATGCGGCCCTCAGGCCAAAAAGTTTGCCCACCCCTGTGCTAGCACGCTGGAACCCCAGACATGGACCGCACTGCACAAACAGACCCCAGTCCAGCCTCGCTCCCTTGCAATGGCTCTGCCCACTGGGGAAAAGCTAGAAAGGAGAGCTGTTGCTTCACTCCCCCTATCCTGGATTAAGTCTATTGCCTTAGGTGCTGCATTTACTAAGTGTCCAGCCTACATTTATACATGGCTGTAATGTATGAGCTCACCTAACCCCTCTAAATTAAAAGATCCTGCTTTGGGCAGCAGGAGGTGATGGGACAAACACCTTCCCCCGCTGGCCTAAATCTTTGCCCACCAAGATACCACTGTTTACTAGTGTCCTCTGCCCACTGGACCCTGACTGAGTTATACTGTGTCTTTGTGCTGCAGTTAGAACTGATCTCTCTCCGTCTCTTATTTCTTCTATTTCAGTAGCACCTAGATGCCCCAACCGAGCTCAGAGCCCCATTGTGCTAGGTGCTGTACATACACATTGTCTCTCTCATATGCATAGTAAGACAGTCTCCAATCCAAAAAGCGTACAAGCTAATTAGCTCAGACACACAGAGAAGTGGGAGAAAGAAAAAAAAAATCTTCATTCCATATTACACAGGGGAAACTGAAGCACAGAGACACTAGGGCCAAGTATTTAGGCCTCTAACGCTCCAGAGAGGGGTATGGGATTTTCTCCGAGGTGCCTAACTCTCACTCATTTTCTTCTGTCCTGACATTGGAGAAAAGCCGCATTAACTTGTTCTCAGGGAACATTCACTAGGTGAATATCATCCTCCTGCTGTCTAGGAGTCAGGCAGCAGGAGGTGCTATCAGGCTCTTACCCTCCATCCCTCCTGACTCGTGTCCAATATTTAAACTAGCTTCTGAAAATCCCACTAGGCACCTACGTGCATCTTTAGGCATCTAATCCTTTAAAAATCTGACCCTGCGTCACTTGCCCAATCTCACACAATAAACCTGTGCAATTCCAGGAATTCAACCCAGCTCTCCTGATTCTCAGTCCAGCACCTTGAAACCAAGACCATCCATTCAGTTAAATGAAATACATGCACAATAGAGATGTTGTGCCAGTTTATTCCTTTTTAACCTAAACTTCCTAAACTTCACTTGTTGTTATGAGCTGAGTGACACCTTGTTACAAGTTGAGTGAAAACCTCGTTAAAACTGATGTGTGAACAGGCCCTCCCTTAAGATAGTTGCAAGGGAACACACCTAAAACAAGGCTTAATAAGGTCTGCCCAGAAACTAGTTCTATGTGGGAGGAGGGTTCAACTGAGTATTGATTTGTGTGTGTGTGTGTGTGCGCGCGCGCGCACGCAGAACAGAGACAAAGGCAAAAAGCCAGGAAGCCAAGCAGCAGCCTAGGAACATGGTCTGATCCTAGGGAAGCGAGAGAGAGTTTTTGATCTGGTGTTGGCTAAAGAGGGTGGGGGCTCTAAACCAAGAAATCCCACCTCCTGCATGCAGAGAAGCAGGACTTTGTAGAATCCCTGTAAATAAACAGGACTGCATCCATAGGTGGCGACTCTGTGGGTGCTATGGGGCTGGAGCACGCACAGAAAAAAAAAGTGGGTGCTGAGCACCCATTGGTCAGCCCCCTGGCAGGTGGTCCTCCTCCTCCCCCCCCCAGCATCTCCTGACCACCAGAGGCCCTGCCGATCAGTACCTCCCAGCACCTCCTGCCCGCTGCAGTCAACTGTTTCACAGCATGTGGGAGGAGCGAGAATGGGGCATGTTTAGGGGATTTAATCTCCAGCTTCTAACATTCGTAATGTGCATAATGTACCCTGCCACTATAGAATATGTTCTGTACAGTTGAGGCTTAGATCAGGGTTTGTGAACTAACTACAGTTTGAATAATCATTGCAGCACGTTTGTTCCTGTGCTGTTATATTATTCACAGCTTTCATGGCTGGGCTATGGCCATGTGAAAATGAGAGCAGGCAGATTTTACAGCCATAGACCTCAATCCTGCCACTGTAAGCATCCATTTTCTTCAGCTGCAAAAACAGCAATACAGAACAGGATATATCCATCAACTAATCCCATCCTATTCTACACCTGATCTCAGTCCTCTATTTGTGTTCTACATCATACACTGGGATTGCTGGCATCTCCACTTCCCTCCTCTTCCACTTCAGACTAAGATTAAAGGGGTTTATTTATCCTAGGGCTATTCTTAGCAATGACTCTGTTCTCTGACAGAACAAGCAGTTAAACCAATCAACCTAGCTTGTTAATAATGATGACAATCAGTGTGTCAGTTAGCTTTCATGGTGTAACCAGCTGGCATCCATAGAGTGATGCTTGGCTTTTGAGAAGCTATTTTCAGTTCTGTTTGAGGCTCTGTTTGTGCCACCGGCTATCAGGATTCAATTCTGGTGAGTGACATGGGTGGAAACTGCTTCCTCCTTCAATTATTTAACAAAAAGCCTGAGCTGTATGGTGAATTCCTTTTGCAGGACCCAATATGCTTCCAGACTACTATAACACCTGAGAGTTACTAATCTAGATTGTGTCACTGAGGCACAAACCTTAAGTTTGGAGTGGCACGCTGTTGGCATTTCTGGAACTTCGCGTACTTGAACAGTGTTGTTTCATTGTTGCCTGGTGTTTTACTGTCTGTCTCCACCTATTGTGTCTTGTTTTAGGCTTAAAACAGGGACCGTCTTTCTGTTCTGTGTTTGTACCGCTCCTAGCACAGTGAGTGCATGCAGGTTGAAGGCAGATCCAGATCAGTGGTCAGAGTTCACACAAGAGGTTTAATAACCAGGAGATCCAATCCAAGGGGAGTGCATAGCAAGGCAGCTGGCGGGGTCAAGCTGGATCCAAGTGGCAACTAGCAGGAAATTTATATATGGACACCAGCCAATCAGGGCCAAGAGCAAGTAGCCAATCAGGAAGCAGGTCACAGAACCCTGGAAGCTGGCCCACCCAAGTCTGTGAATTCTCTGGTAATTGGATGAGTTGGTGTTGTGTGATGGCCAAGACTACTTCCCAAAAACCCAGTGGGTGTGGGTGACCAGGATTTGAGACCTAGGTCCTAACATCAGGCCCCTTGTCCATGACGGGGGCTCTGAAATGCTACCATGCTGCAAATGATAATAACTGAACTTGTGGGGAATGCAGCCGCTGCATAGCCCTTTAGTTGGCTGCAGTAGATGTGGGAGGGTTGGGACATGGCCACCAGGTGCCTTTTAAACAGACTAGTGCCCAGATGGTGCTAGCAGGGAGCCGGGGTGCTGGAACAATTTGTGTAGTGGGGGTGCTGAGAGTCATTGAATCAAACTGTAAACCCTGTATACGATGGAAACCACTTCAAGCTGGGAGTGCGGCAGCCCCTCCAGCATGTTAGTTCCAGCAGCTCTGCAGGGAGCAATTCTTGTGCTCAAGAAAGAATAAGAGCCATTATTGTCACAAGCTCCTATGCTGGGGGGAAGGATCCCAGAGCTCTCTCTCCTTCCCTTGTGTCCTCACAGGAGTGCTGGTCACAGTCAGGCCACTGGCAATGATATTCCAGCTTTCTCACCTTTCTTCCTCATTAGTATCATTTTTTTCTTCAATACTGATTTCACTGCAGCAATTACTTCCTCTTTCTTTGAAGGATGGATTGCAGCTACTCCAAATGAATGAACCATTCTTAGCTGTCACTTCTTCCTTCATAATCAGTACCCACTGCTTTCATTTTAAGGTGAGTATTATTCTTGTGGCCATCTCCTACCTAATCAACTCTGATCTAAAACTCCAGGCTCCATCCTTACCCTCCTTATATTTTCAATTTTAGTCCTAGCTAGACTTCTTTAATCTTTGTCCAGTAATTCCTTTTCTTGTGAGTCCTGCTGAAGTTAGATGCAAGTCACGTCAGTTATGATCTTGCATGTTTCCTCTGGGTGAAATTCACTCCCATCGCCTGACACACAGTTGGAATCAATGGGATTTCTGTGAGGGAACCATGCAAGATTTCAGTGCAGTGGAATCAATCTGCAGGTCAGACAAGACAGTTAAGAAGTCCCTCTGTGGTTGCTATACCAGCCCACAGGCTGTTACTTCTGTGTCTCCCAGTGTGAAGGTTTTTATGCACTGGATTCAGATCACTAGCGACCAAACTAATTTACTGACCCATATAACTGCCCATAATACAATCATCCCTTTCAGGAAAGTCTTGTTATAAACTTTCTCAAGGTTTTGTTTTGTTTTTTAACCCATGTGTGGAATTATATCCCTGCTATGGAATCTGATATAATGGATTTAAAAAGAAATGATAGGGAAGATCTCATTTGCTATTAGATGGGTTATTATTTTATTAAAGTGGTGCCTACAGTTGGGATTATGGCCCTATTGTGTTAGTCACTATATATATACACACAGTAAAAGACAGGCCCTGCCCCAAAGAGCTTGCAGTATAGAGGGACAAAGAGTAGGAGAGGAAATGAAGGAACAAAGAGGCAAGTGACTTCATTCAGGTCACAGATTAGGTTATTAGCAGGCCCCAGAATAGAACCCAATCCCACTCTGTGCTCTCTACCCATTAGACTATGCTCCCCATAGAGTTAATTTCTATAGACTGTATTAAATATCTGTAGAACCCTACTAGCTTTGTTAATGTTACTGTTTATAGGACTTTAATATGAGGAATAACCAAGAGAACAGGAACTAATCTTTTATAGGAAGAACTGGAAACCTTCATATTTAGCCTCTGATTTCTTGCACAAAAACACACGTGCTGCTGCTCAGGGCATGCGAACAGATGTTTTCACACTCAAGCCAGGGAGCTGGATACATTTGCACAGGCAAAATTTGAGAACACAGATGAAAATTTGTCCCCCAGAGTAAATTCACCAGGTGCCCTACAGCCTCATCTCTTGCCACTAGGTGGCCTCAGAGTAAACTATCTAAAAAGCATTTCAGCTGGGCAGCACATGATATATTTCAAGCGTCATGTACGGACATAAAGCAGTACTTGGTAGCAATTTCTCTCTGATAAGCAACAATATCAACAGCCCTTCCAATCTGTCAGTGAAGCCAAAATATAGATCATTTGATTAGTGATTAACTAGGGTTTGTTTGTCAAGTATCAGAGGGGTAGCCGTGTTAGTCTGGATCTGTAAAAGCAGCAAAGAATCTTGTGGCACCTTATAGACTAACAGACGTTTTGGAGCATGAGCTTTTGTGGGTGAATACCCACTTCGTCGGATGCAAGTCAGGGTTTGTTTAAGACTATATAGTATGTACTGACAGCCCTTGAAAACAACTGCAATGCATTCTATTTAGGGGCTCATTCATAACCCAGTGTTATTTCATCAGACAAGAAATGGAAAAGAAACCACTGTTTCTGCACTTCTGAATTGTTGAAGAAAATTCTGAGCCTTGAGAAATATGGACGTAGATTAGAGGCAAAATTTTGAAAAATGCCCAAGTCCCATTTTCAACAGTGATTTAGGGACTTAGGAGCGTTAATTTCACGAAAACCAATGGGACTTAGGTTCCTAAGTTACTATGCTGTTTTGAAAATTCTTCCCTCGAACTCAAGTATATTACATTTTCAAAATACTTCTTGAAAGATCAATAGGGTCTAATTTACAGCAAGGAGAGTCAGCATTAACTGATATGTTTTGTTCCACATAAGATACTCATCAAGGCTGGGAGACCTAACATTTTGCCATGAAGCTAGTAATGGATTTTAGCCTTTTGAAAAGTCCCCATTAAAAGCCCCACATCTAAACTATAAAACGTTTTAAGAATTGAATAGCAGCTTTTAGAAAGACATCTGAAAGTGAACTGTCAGTGCTGAAATATTTCTCATCCAACTTCTCTCATTTTTGCCAAAGCCATTTGGCACCAAGAAGCAACTAAGAATTCCAGAAACTTTCTTGTGCAGGAACAGTACTGTAACTTCAGAACTCAGGCTAAGATGTTCAGGATCACCTTGTCCATGCCTTACCAACTTAAACCAAATCAAAATGACCCCCCTCTCAGTTTGAAATAAAAGTGTCCTCACACAGACTTGCACTGAGATATAAAAGGTGTGGAATAAAACTGACATAGCTATTTCAGTGTGTAGCCAAGCTTCAATGTGACTCAGGAGCAGAAGTGACACTTTGAATTTGACCCCAATTTCCCTTACTTTTCATGGGAATTGTGTGCCCAAACGGCTCAGCCAGACGTGGAAAAAATCTCAGCCTTGATCTCTAATAAAACACAAACGGTTTCTGCAATACTTGATGCCTGCCACAGAGCCTGTGACAGATCCAAAATGAAGGTTGCACAAACGTGGTTTATGCCAACATTTTAAATTGCTGTGGGATTCCTTCCTTGAGAGGAAACGACTCGTTCTGCAACTTCAAGTTCATGGTTCTTTACTTTTTGGTGTAAATAATTTTGTGACAGTTAAAGCAAGAGAGAACCCTGGATTTATGTGGAACATAGATGAGGTGGGTCTCAAATGAGTGGCATCCTTTGAAATGAAGTATGTTTCAAGGGTATGGCCTGATTATATATTTCCTCTTCACAACGTAAACACCAGGGGCCTGATTCTCATTTACGTTAAAGCCCTTTCCATAGTTCTGGCAATGCCAAGAGCCATAACTTCCTACTCCCTTCTTAAATCTCTCCTTTGCTGAGATGCCTACAAAAAACTAGACAAGGGTAAGGCCACTGGTGTGATGAGACCATTGCCTCTCATGTTGACCAATACAGTCTCATTGTATCCTTGTGCTTCCCCATCTGTCTGTATCCTCCTATTGTCTTATATTTAGATTGTAAACTCTTTGGGGCAGGGACTGCCTTTGTCTTCTGTATTTGTACAGCACCTTGCACGATGCGGTCGTGGTCCATGTCTGGGGCTCCTAGGCACTACCAATATAAATAAATAATAATTTACACATTAAGGCCCCTTTATACTACCAGGGCAGTACAGAGGTCCCATAGCATAAATGAGAATCAAGCTCATTACATTTTAAGAACATTTCCCAGTGAAAAAATGTCTTGTTAGTCTATAGAGTCATGTGTGAAATACTATAAATCCCACTTGGAATAATCTTCTGTCCAAGTTCTGCCTTGTTTCATCTTTTTCCCCCTCATTCAGCTCCCCACTTATTTGCAGCTTTGTACAGCTAATGTTTTGTTATCTGTGGCCTTCAGTAAAACCTTCTGATAGTCATAATAACTCGCCCTGGTGCATGAAGCCATCTCTGGAGCTGAGTAAATAAAACAAATGCATTGTTTGATGCGTGCCCGCCAAGAAAAAAGAAAGATGGGTTCTAATAGCAAGATGGATAGTCTGCTGTTAGTAAAGGAATCAAATTTAGCTTCTGCCAATGTAGCCAACATGGTATTAAAAGAAGGAGCTTAAGTTATTAAACTGAGCAGCTTTAATCATCCAGTTCAGGAAAATCCATTGCTGCAGGAGTGCTGAGGCTTAATGTATTTTTACCGCAAAGCCAATACATTTATTCTGATCAGCTAGCCATTGCTCACTAGTGTGTATGAAGCTTCATTCTCTGAGTTCTCAGTTAATAGTATGGAATGAAATGGATTTTTACTTGGAAATTGACCCTGTAACCTTGAACTTGATCATCCTAGTAGCTAGTTATGTTATTCTGCTTTTGGTGTTCCTGATTTCTTGCGTGCTGTATGACTGTAGGGGGATAGATCCCAGTAAGGAATATGCTCCTGAGGTTCCTACGGATTCCCAGCCTCCAATCCGGTTGGTGGTGATGCAACAGAACTGCCCTGGTACCCGCTGGGCAAAAGGACTTGTCTCTGCTTATGAAAATTCTTCTGATCTCCCAGGGAAAAGAACTACTGTGGTTTAGGGGGCCCCCAGTTGCTTCTGAGCTCTAGTATCTATGGATAAGGTTTCCTCATCTGCCATGCTTACTTTCCGTTTGCAAATGGATAATGCACCAGCAAGGTAAGTCGAAACACTGACTGATTTGATGTGGTGGTGTCACCGAGTGAGTTATTTTGTGTCTGGCTTTGTTCTGTGTTCATACCATCCTAGAGACTTGCAGTCCCACCAGTCAGGCCATAAGAGAGAGAGGGCCTAATTTTTATTGGCACGAAGGGTATGTCTACACAGCAAAGGAAAACCCGTGGCTGGCCCATGACAGCTGACTCAGGCTCGGGCTGCGGGGCCGTTTCATTGCAGTGTAGACTTCTGGGCTTTGGCTGGAGCCTGAGCTCTGGGACCTCCCACCTCGCAGGGTCCTAGAGCCTGGACTCCAGCCTGAACCCAGAAAGCCACACAGCAATGAAACAGCCCCACAGCTCGAGCCCTGTGAGCCCGAGCTGGCTGCCATGGGTTTTTCTTTGCTGTGTAGACATGACCCCTACCCCACTGCTGCACTGGAAAGGGGCCTTTGTATCAATGAGATTTGAGCTCCGTGTCTTTATTTTTACAGGCACACAGCATTGTTCAATGAAACCCACCCCTGCAGGACTCAGCTGTACGATAACGGGATGTCTGCGTAGGGCTTCTATCAGCCAGACTGCAACTGACCTTGATAGGCTGTGTATTTCCCAAGTGGAAAAAGAAATCCTTGGGGATTTTACAAGCATATAGATGAGGTGTGTCTGATTTGAGCCTGCTGCGGCTGCTATCAGAGTGTAACGTTTATGATGTCATTTGTAGGCTCCTCGGAGCTGGCAGAATCAAGCCTGTTTTGTATCAGATACAATATGATCGTTAACCACTGCTGTAAATTGGTTCTGAGTGCACCTTTCTGTGTTACCGTCTTCCACTGAATATTATACGCGGATCTAAGATAGTTCTGGGCTGGGTGTGATACCTTCATTCATTATGAAAGCTTTATCCTGGTTTAAGTTTTCATTAATGCAGAAAGAATGAGTCATAATCAATGTTCTCACTATTGAGAAATGTATTGCATGATCCTTTATAGCAAGTGCAATCAAGTTCTATTTGCATACATGCATTTATATATGCAAATTTCCCTGGCCTTTCTCACCAGAGCTTTCCTTTTGCTGTATTAAATTGTAGAGGTTGATCTCTGTCTGTAGCATTTGTACAGTCAAGATTTCTAGTATCTACAGTAACAGCATGATCTCCAAACAAATGCAAGAAGACTATACATTAAGAGCCTTCTTCATCAATGAAAACCTTCCTATCTATCGTGTTTACATAACCCCCCATTACCTTAGTATCTGAGCACTTCACAATCTTTAATGTACTTAGCTCATAGAGGTGTTGTGAGGGTAAGGAAGTGCCATTATCTCCATTTTACAGATGGCAAACTGAGGCACAGAGAGACTAAATTGCCCAAGGCTACACAGCAAGTCTGTGGTGGAGCAGAAAATTGACCCTAGGTCTCCCAAGTCCTAGACTAGTGCCCCAACCATAGATTCCTCTGCCTCTGTATGTAGATTGCTTGAGTTTTTATGCTAAGGGTACAGATTGATTGTGGATCCCAACTTACAGGTATTAAGGAACAAGGGTCACTATGCTCATAAAAGAGAGTGCTGTACTCTTGAATGGAAACCTGAAGTGAGTATAGAGCTTTCCTTTCTGATGGGTTGTAATGGTCACCATTGTTTGCGTTCCTCCAAAGCGGCAATAAAATTGTGGCATCTAGCCACCATTCACATACAACACCCGTGTTATTCCCCTTTTCTTCCTCCCCCCAACCCCCACTTGAGTTGCACCAAAATTACACTGGAAAGAGATCAAGGGAAGGTGTTAAATGTACAACAAAACAAATATTTTAGCCCCATTAAAAATTACTCCTACAGCATTCCAGAGTGTTGTGATAGCCCAAAACCTGCTGAAAAATAAGTTTCAGACAAAAAAAAATTCACCCAGCTCTTGTTAGGTGCTACGTAACCAAGGTCCTGCAGAGCAGAAGTGAAAGTAAATAAATATAGAACATTTCAAAGGTTAAGCTGGCAGTGAAGAGGAGACCACAAACCTCACTACCTTCCATTCCAAGCTCAAGGCCTACATCTTCGACCTTGCTTTTGCTCATGTAAACACTTAGACCAGGGTACATATCATACATTGTTTTGTTTTTTTTAAGAAACCCACACACGTTCAGATTGGGGAAAGGAAGAAAGAACCTCATGTTTGAAACAAACAAAAGAACCATGAACATGACAACTATTAATCATGTAGCTTACTGCACTTTGGAAGACATTCCACTGCTCTGGTGATGACTCTGAAAAGAATGGAACAGGGATATCTAACGGAGGAGTTCTTGAGAGAGCACAGTGCTTTGGTATTAACAGGATCTGACAAAGACCCTGAAGTAAATAGCAACAAATGCTACAAAGAATGTTTGCTAATGGACACAAGGCAGCTGATGTAGAGCAGATGTGATGCCTAAGCCTATTGGACAGATTCTGATACCCTTAGTCATGCTGGGTATCTCCTTACTCTTCAAACAGTCCCACTGACTTCAGTGAGTAAGGTTCTATTCCTCATAAGTCAGGGCATCAGAATCTGAGCCCGGGAATGAAAATCAAGAAGCCATGAAGATCATTATCCCCCTATCCACCTGCTGATGCTACCCTGAATTCCAAGGGACCAGATTTTCATTGCTTTTAAGGCCAGAAAGGATCTTTATGAAAATCTTAGTCTAACCGCTTATAGCATAGGCCTGAGAGCCCCACCCAGTAATCTCTGCAACCAGCCTATAACTTCTGTTTGAGCTACAGCATCTCTTTTAGAAAAGCATCCAGTCTTAATTTAAAGACTTCAAGTGACAGAGAATCCACCAACATCCCTTGGTAATTGTTCCAATGGGTAATTACCCTCACTTAAAATGTTATGCTTATTTCTGCTTCTCTGGCAGAAGCACATGCCACCTTTCACATACTACAGCCTGGTGACTTGTGCCCCTGGGTACTCTGAAGGTGGTTCTAAATATGAAAAATTATAGGCCTCATGGAGACGGCTACAGGGAACTGAGGGGCTCCATGCCTGCAGACGCTCCAGGTAAACAAAATGACAATGTATTAGATATTCAATTCAATGATTCCCTAGAGTTTAAAATCATCAAATTTTGGTGTAGACCCGTTTATAAGCCGACCCCTGCTCTTTGATGCGTCACTTTTTTACCAAAAATATTCAGCTTATGAATGAGTATATATGGTATGTTGGGCTCTTTTTGTTTGTCTTCTGTTTTCGGAGCTCTTAGGGTGCACTTGGGTCACTTTTTCAGGCTTTCCTTTGCAACCGTGAGGGATAGGACTATACCTGTTTTTAAAATGAAAACACAGATTCTCATATAATCACTTCTCTCCAAAAGTTGGGAATTTAAATAAAACACGAAACAGTGCAAGACTTGCAATACAGTCATTAGACCTAGCAGCACTGTGCTCTGCAAGTAGTCCCCACTGAAATCATTCTTTTTTTAGTGTTTCTTTTGTTTTGATTTTCAGTAGAAGAAAAATTAAGTTATTCCAAAATCAATTAACTGCAAGTAATAACCACCCTGAATAAGGTATTTTAAGCTTTGCTGGGAATAGATTTGGGGGAAAACCTAAAAATAGAGAAAGAACTACATAGGACAGAGAGTGTGATCACAGGACATTTCTTTGCTGTTTTTGAGGTGCCATATGAAATGCCAGGCTGTAGGCAAAATAGCAGATCTGTAGCTGTTTAGAAAAGGTTGTGGAAATATTTTAATGGTACTATGACACACTCACTGTATCTCTATTAGCTCATTGATATAGAGTAATTATACATGCAGAGATAAAGACTTGCAAGATTATGGCAGTAAATATTCTTAGAGGGCAGAAATCTGTCAGCAATACATTTTCCTATAACTTGTGTAGATTTTGTTTGATTGGCACTTCAGCCCCTAGAGTGAAATCCTGGCTCCATGAAGTCAATGGCAAAATGCCTATTGCCTTCAGTCAAGGAAGGATTTCACCCCTAAATATTAGAGAGAAGTAGGTCAGATTGTGTCCTCACTCTTACAGGCCTCCAGTGACATCAAGGATTGAATGGGATAACTCAAAGCAGAATATGTCCCTGAGGTTTTTATGATAACAGTTTATAGAAGCACAGTGTTCAGATCTGAAGGAAGTAATCAACTGCAGCACCGTTTATGGACTCTGCCCTGACATGTGGAGCTATGAGCAGTAAATAATCACTTGACACTGATAGTAGTTTCCCACAGAGTATGTACAATTCTGCTTACAGTAAATGAAAGATTAAATGCGTATCAAGTACCCATGGCCGATAAAAAAATTTCTTAGCACTTGTCTGTGCTAGAAAGTTGTACGGCTTTAACTATACTGGTATTTTGTCCAGTACTGTACTGAACTCTACTACTTTATCTATACCAGTATAGTTAAAACTGTACAACTTTCTAGCATGGACAATTATACCAGTATAATTAAAGCAGTACAAATCCCCTAGTATGGATGCAGTTATACTGGTATGATGGTGCTAATACCAATATAGCTATTCCCATACAGGAAGGGAATAAGCTACACTGGTATGAATGTCTTTATACAAGTATGGCCAGCCCACACTAGGGGTTCACAGATTTAAAATCACTCTTTGATGAGGTGTGCCAGGTGTTTGCTGCCTGTTAATAGAGGCCCCGCCCCCTGGGTTCTGTCTGTCCAAAGAAGATGTCCTTCTGGAAAAAAGAGCAGCAAGCTCAGACCTCCAGGAGGTGCCTAGAGAGGTCATCCAGGATTAGCTGCTGGTGGAACCAACAAGGATTGGTCCTCCAGGAGCTAAAAGGGGTGGGACTAGGCAGAAACCAATCAGGCCCAACAGGCAAGATAACAGGGCTGGCTGCTGCTTCTTTCAGGGACCAGTTCTGGGTGAAGCTGGGGCAGGGGGGGGAAAGGATTTCATCCTGTCTTAACCCAAGAAACCTGGCTTGGTCAGGAGTCTAACTCTGACCGCATGTTTTTGGTTGGACCAACAAAAGATTGTTGTCTTATGTTGTGGCCATCTTGAGTTAAATATCAATTTCCTGCTGTAAAATTAAGGTGAGCTTTCTTTGTGAGATGTCCCATTGGCTGGGCTGAATGTGTGAAACACACCTCTCACTTAAATAGTTCAACTGGTAACAGGTTGTGAAAGGGGCCTTGCTTATTGCTACTGAGGATTAAACAAAATAGAAGCGCTTAACGGAATTTTTGAAGATGACATAAAATACCTTGATAACTTCCTTTTAAATATTCTCTGTACATTCCAAGGTTTGACCTCCGTCCTGTTCCCAGTGGGCAGCTGCCTGCTTCACCCATAATCCCCCATTTCATCTGGTGTTCATTGGCTCTCCGGCTGGTAGGTTCAGTTGAGAAACCAAAGACTGAATAAGCCTTTTAGGCTGAGCTCTCATTTTCCTGCAGTTATGCCCTTCAACAAGTTAGTGGCGTGGGGGAGTTTGTTCTGACGCCACTCTCCCTATTCCCGTGGGAAAGAAACAGACCACAATGGCCCAGAGATCTCCAACATATTAAAGTAACAGCCATGTAGCTCTTTGCACATACTCCACTTATCTTGCTTTCAAATTGCTACCCTGTTGATAATGGGTATGTGCCTTGCTAAGTCGCAGCTGTGGGGTATGTTTGTTACATTCTAGCTTCAGCAGTGTTTTACGCCCTCATCTTGATACTTAGCAATGGCAGTAAGTTCCCTTTGTGAACAAAGGTCTGAGGAAAAACTGCATCATTTAACCCTGACTGGGAGGCAGAGTGCAGTTTGGAGTGGCAGTGTGGTCTGGGGGATAGAAAAGTAGATGGGGTGATAGATGATGGGAGACCAGAATTCTATTTCTAGCTCTGCCACCGACTCACTGCATGATCCTGAGGAAGTGACTCTGTTTCCCACTCCCATTAGTCTTGTCTATTTAGACTGAAGGCACCTCAAAGGGGAGAGAGAGAGAGACTCTCTCTTACAATGTGTTTGTACAGTGCACAATGGGGCCCTTATCTTGGTTGGAAACCGTGGGCAGTGCTCCGGTATAAATATTGTATATGCTTACATTATGCACTGGGCCTTAGAGGGGTCCTCTGAACTAAAGTGAATTTCACCCTTAATGAACTGCACAGAAGTCCTCAATTGACTCAAAAAACAAAACACACCTCCCAGTGTTTTAAAAGCATTTAAAAGGGGGAGGAGTAGGCTAAATGAACAAACTATAGTAAATACATGGCAATCACAGGCTCTAAAAGCCCTTTCTGAAAACTTGCTTAAATGGGCTGACATTCATAATTGCTAGCTAGCATTTTGTGGCTGCATGTTTTGAAGGGGGGAGGGATAGGAATTTGTTCTGAGTTGGGGTAGGACTTCATTCTATACCAACTCCTGTTTATTAGGCTGTATTACCTTTTGTTAAAGCTACATATTGTTGCTTGCTGAGAAGCCTTAATTCAAGGGTTTCCATAGAAACAGCAACAAAAAAGTGTTAGCATTTCACTTGCTAGATTTTTACGTTAATTCAAATCAAATGTGTAGTTAAACTCCCTATGGCAAGGAAATATAGCTTTACCATGTGCCAGTGCTACTGTAAAGCCATAAGATTTTCTAAAATCCCTGATAAGCCGCTGTATATGAATATAGGATTAGTTCAGACAGACTAAACCTCCCTCACAAAAGCAGAAGAATCCCAGCCCATAGAATTAGTGTTTTGAACTTTGCAATTTTGAATGTGCTGTGTCTTCACCAATTTTATTAGTGCCCTGTTCTCTTACAGCAAATCATCATCTGTTGATATTTCTAAATACAGAAACATAGATTCATCCCAGACAAAAGGCCCTGGTTGTGAAAAGATATCTGCAACTAGCATGGGAGAATTATTGCTATTGCCTACCATCACCTCACCTTGTGCTGTGAGCTATTCAGCTCTCACAAAATAAGCATCATGAAGTTGGACCAGTACTTGAATGAGGATTTCCGCCATCTAGCCATAGCCTTGGAAATCTCTGTCTCTGCACGTATCGCTCACTCATGCAACTGAGCTGACAAAGACACAGCAAGGGTCATAGTACCACTGCAATATTTGCATGGCCTTTTCTAAACTACCGAGGTAGTAAAAGTGATGTTGGTTATTTAATGGGAGGGTCTCTTGCTTCTGACTAATGAGCCACTCCTCTTCCATGGCACTAGGGGGGCGCTGCACCGCTGGAGGTACAGTACCATCTTTTGGGCAAGATATAAAAGTGAGATTAGGACCACTTGTGGTAAAGATATTGGGGCACTTTTTGTAAGAATAACGATGTTAACTCTGGTCTCCTGGGCATATTCCAATTCAAGTAATTACATTCTGCCCCTCCTCCCTTCCCCCAACGTTTTACACTACGTGTCCTAAACTGGTTTTGCAGTGTTGTGCTGAAGTCAATACCAGGTGCAGGCACTTGGCACCTCTCTGACTCCGTCCCACAATTATCTGTGCTGATAGAGAATACACATGGCTGCATTTCAGTGGTGGACGATGGCATCCCTTCATCGTTCTTCCCTACCACACGAGTGGTGTGCAGCTAAATGAGCTGTTGGTAAATCGTGTTGAAATTCTCAGCTGAAAGGTGCTACTGAAGAGTAAAGAGCTGTTACTAGTAATTTAATGAAACACAAATATAGCATAAATGTCCAAAATTTGGAAACCATAACTGTCATCAACTCTATTTTTCTTTTCTTGTCTTCTTGCGTTGTGCTTTCTTGCATGTATTAGTTTCCCCAGACCTGTCCATCCCTGAGGTCCACCCCCTTATATTTCCAGTATTTAACATTAACCTTTCAAAAAGGCATTTCCATACCAATCTGACACTGGGGGAAGGGCAAGTTTTCAAATGCAGATACCTTAATAGGGCACCGAACTCCAGCATTTGATCATTCAGCCCAGCCTGTGGGTGGGTCAGTCTGTTCCCAGCCCTGCAACAGATGTTCTGTGCCGGTGACCAATCTGCACCCCCATTTCTCAATCTGTTAAATGGTGATAATAATACTTATATCCTTGGGATGTTGTGATGCTTAATATTTATAAAGTGATTTGAGATCCCTTTTGTGCGAGGAACTATAGAAGCACAAGGTATTAATGATTACTGTGATTATTTATTCATGTCCATTTCATGCCTTGAAGTTGGATTTGGATGTCATATTTAGGCACCCACCTTTCAAAACTGAACTGTATAATGTTGCAACTTATCATGCCAGATCATATATCCCTAGTGCACCCAAAAATCTCACTGAACCCAGTGTCATTCATTCATTAGGAGTTTCAAGTGTGCAAGAAAGAGAGGATCAATACCCATCACAACTTCTATTGGTGATATTGTTTTGAATTGGAACTGGAAAATTTAGTGTAGTTAAATTTAAAAACAAAGCCAACAAAGACATTTATATTCTTGGCATAAGCATCTGAACAGTGACTGTTTCCTAAGAAAGATAAGGAAGCATTAGAGTCTGATTCCATAATGTCCCCAGATATGTGTTCTTCCAAATGACATTACTCAAGCAATTTTCATGCCATTGAAGAATTAATATGAGCTGCCTCCAAACTGCTATTGATGTTTCGATATTCATAATGTTAGAGAAATCAAATGTAATAAACATTAGTATGGTAGCTTCTTTTTTTTAAAAAAAAAATCCATCTGTAGCAACACAACAAATGATCGAAATGTCTTTACAATCAGGATTATTAAAGAACATAGGATTTCCCACTTAATCCAAAGGGCAGCCAGATAAAGATAGGTAGTATTTGATGGATGAATATTAATAGGGCTTATTGCAGCTGATTCATATTTAGTTCTATATAAGTTCTTATATCGTGCTCATCACCATAGTATCTGATCACTTCTAATAGTGTATTAAGCAATGTGACTGACATCTGGTTATTCTCTCATCCTGGCCCCCCCCGGTGAAGAAGTATATGCAGTGAGATGTCTTGTTTTGGTAATGTTGTTCACTTTTAACATACACGTCGCTGTGTGTTTGTGTTAGGCCAGGCCCAAAGGAAAGCACTTTGCACCTGGAGTGGAAGATGAGGCTTGTGATGGTGCTCTGTTCTTGGGGGGAGTTCATTCCAGTCTCAGACTGGCCTCCAAAAAATTCATAAAATTGTTAGGGCCAAAGAGGAGTATAGCTTTTCACTTGCCAAACCAGGATAAGCTATTCTGGCAAAAGCTCTCTTTTGTTGATATAACTGCATCTACACTGGGAGGATTTGCTGGCGTAGCTGTATCAGCAAAACTTTTCTAGTGTAGATAAGACATTATATAAGTACAGAGGAATATATGTATAAATCAGCCTAGCTGAAAATAGAGGAAATGCTTGCGAGTATTGGTGTTTTGTCCGTGAGGTATCAAATAGAAGCCAAGTATCAGAGGGGTAGCTGTGTTAGTCTGGATCTGTAAAAAGCGACAAAGAGTCCTGTGGCATCTTATAGACTAACAGATGTATTGGAGCATGAGCTTTCGTGGGTGAATACCCCCTTAGTCAGACGCAAATAGAGGCCAACTCTTTAGCAATGGGATGAGCTTTGGTTTTGGTTTTGGCATGAATCCCAACACCAACTCTGGACATGTGAAGAATGGCTAGCTGGAGAGAATTAATGTAACGATGCAGACAGGACAACGCCAGGAGTTCCAAGGCAACCATAAGTCATTCTGGATTCGGGGGGGAAATAAGTCGGAGTTGTGAAACGTTGACATGATGTCAGCGCCTGCATTCAGGGATCTCTTGGAAGGATTGAGGCTTATGATTTTATATTACTGCTACATGCCAGACCCCCTGAAAGGAGTTGCTTGCAAAATCAGGGCCACAAACTGGACTGGGAAGAAAGATTCTGTCTTGCCATTGTTAAGTTTCCTTTGTGGATTTCTCATTTTGCAATTGTCTTGGCATTATTGCTTTGCCTGCACAGGCACACAGTGATATTGTATCTTTCTCTCTTTAAATCTGTAAAGACAAGGGGTTCCTTTGTACATGGTAATTCTGTTTCCCCACATTTACAACACCCCAAAGAATCAGGTTTCCTTCACGTTGCAAGCACACCTGCTCAACCATCAATATTACCATCTCAAAAATTAAACAGAGACATAGGGGGTGGAACTAGGAGGGCTGCTGCACTCCCTGGCTTGAAGTGGCTTCCATCATATACAGGGTTTACAGTTCGGTTCAATGACTCTCAGCACCCCCACTATACAAACTGTTCCTGCACCCCTACGTCAGGGAGCCAGACTCTGATGCCCTTACTCAGAGTGGGTACCTCACGCCTAGAATAGACCCAACGTGGTCCTTCAGGTTGGCCCTTAGTCTATTTTAAATGTGTTGGGGTGAATTAGGAAGTGACATAAATCCTGGGGTCAGTAACACGTGTATGTGACATATATACTGTGTATGAGGAAAGGCAGGGCTGTAGTTAGGGCTGGTTGGAATGTTTCGGTCTAAACTTTTTTTGAGGGGGACAGAAATTTTGGTTTTTAAAAAACCCAAAATGTTCCTGGAAAGTGTCTGTTTTCTTTTTTTTTTTAATTAATTTTTCATCAGAAAACTGAATGCACAAAAACTGGGGGGAAAAAATCAATTAAAAGACAGTTATCTGCTGAAAATGAAGAAAAACAAATGCTAGAAATTTTCCAGGGGCAGAGAGACATTTTCCAGCTCCAGTTGTAGAACCGATCATTGGGAAGGTCTAAGATGGTATCACTGAACTTATTATTGAGTGTAGGTAGTAAAGATGGGTTTGCATCTCCTTTCATCCCCTTTATGGAAAAAACATTATATACATTCTCTGCTCGAGTGAATTTCTATCAAAGTGAACTCCTGTTATTTTACTTCTTTATAGGTTTCAGAGTAGAGAGTATTGTAAAACATAAAACATAGACAATAAAGTGTGCAGAGGATTTTGAAAACCTACATATACATGATAGAAGAGATGACAATCTCTCTGCAAGAAGGCCAGAAAAAGGTTCCAACAGAAGATGGATCAAGTCTTGCCTATTAAAACCTACATAGGCACATCCTACAAAAGCAGAACCTCAAAACAGGGGTCCCAATTTAGAACCTCCATTATTTCTTCTTTTGTCATTTTAATAGCTGCATGGACTGGGAGGATGGGTTTTGTGACTGTGATTTTTCTGGGCTCCATTTGCTGGAAAGTGTACAGGATAACCCTAGTGTGAAAAGTAACAAACAAAGATTGTAGAGACAGGCCCAATGCCACTTTCAAAGTACTGAACAGTTTGTGCTGAGCAAAGGACAATGTCTAAGGAAGGGAAGATTTGATGAAAGAATGAAACAAAATAACCTAGGGCTAGATTGGGCACTTTACTTATTTGTCCAACCAGAAGAGGAACGCCTTTCTCTATTTCCATGTGCATCCAACTCAGACCCATCTGAACAAGAGCTGGTTGGCAAATGTCAAATTTTCTGTTGGGAAAATACGTGTTTTGTGAATTTTTATGGAAAGTGTGTCCTTTCCCCCTCTCCCTCCCAAGCAAGTGTAATCTGATTCTTGCATCTGCCCCTGGTCTGGAGCACAGCCCTTGCTCTGCAGATACTTCCTGCCTCTCCAAAGCTACCTTTAAGCTCAAGCTTAAATCTCATTGACTTCAAAGACACTTCAGCACCTACTGAATATGGTTAGACGTATGTGCTTTACAGAATAAGGGCCATAATAACTAAATGTATAGTTTAGAAAGGTGGGTAGAAGGAAGAGTAACTCCTGAAGAGGGAGAACAGAGGGAGAGCTCTGCTGGGGATCTCTGGCCAGGAGGGATGCTCAGTAAATAGCAGCCCTGTTGTACTCCCCTTTCTCTAGCTCTCTGAGGATCTTCCACCTGCATGCCAGCATGGTTAGGAGGCCCCTATTTCCTAAACACACACACTTGGTTTCTCTAGCTCTGAAGTTCCTTGCTGCATCTGTGCCAGGTTTACAGCCTCTTTCAGAATCCACTATGTCACCAGGAGAGTTAGTTGGCCGATGGCATAATTTCTCAATTGCACAATACACTCCCTCTTCAGCTGAGGGCTGGGAATGAACCCCCTACCTAGCACCTTGAACCTCTGCCAAGCTGGGGAGCAAGAAACAGCCTGGGCATTTTCAAAGTAGGTTTTCCGTTATCACAGCAGTTCCCCTTGTTTGGAAGTTCCTGAGCCCTTGCTAGCATCTCTGAATTCTTGGCATTAGGGATAACAACTCTTGCAGAGTACGACGTCAGTGAATTCATCTCTTTAGAGATCAATGACTAAATCAACATGAAAACTTCAGGAGATTCCCAGCTGTAGCTCTGTGCCTGAAGAATAACTTTCTATGCCCTGTTAAAGTTCTTTCAAGAAATAGTACTAAATGCATTTAGGTAGTAGCACTTCAGCGTTATAGGAGTGTTTTAAAAAATCCAGACCTAGAAAACTACACGCCTGTATTTGGGACAAGTCTAGACAAAACCTGGGTTATGAATGACCCTGGATTTGTTATAAAATCGGAAGATAAATGCAAGGTATTTGGAGAATTGACACTCTGAATCCAAATTTGTGACTCAGCCATTTGTATGTTGAAATCTAACATACAAACTTAAAAAGTGAAGCCTGGAGTCAGAGCACACTATTGATGATGGATCCAGAACGATGTGCTATAGCCGTGTCAATAACATATAAATTCAAGCTAGCACCAATCAGTGTTCTTTAGTCTGGTGTCTTATGTGTCCACTGTATTCAGATGTTGCTGTGGATGCAACAGAAAGGAAATTAAATGCTCCGAGAGAGGTATGGACTCTGGCTGGCCCTGTGAATCTGCTGTGAATTCCATGCCAGTTGGAATAACTCATGTGGTGTTTGTTGAGTGATACAGATGGAAAGAAGAATGAAGGCAGAGAGGGGGGAGGACCTCATGTATGAACCCTACTAACTCATCCCCTTAGAATGACAAAACAACCCAATACCATCTCAATTGCCTCTCAACCTTCCAAATCAAATTCTGTATTCAAAGAAAGAGCCGAACAAGCTTACTACACAGAAAGGGTCAGAACAGCTGGCCATCAAGCAAACATAATAATAATAAAAAGACTGCCAGGAAGCAAGCCATCTCCACCCACAACTTCCCTGCACCTATCATAAAAACAGAAGATACATGCAAGGAATTTGCATGTAATCAGAAGCAGATAAACAAGAAGAGTATATCTGCCATTCCCTTGATGACCTACCTTATTATTTTTCTTTCCATTTCAGTCATGCAGAAATCTGGGTGGTCACAGTGTCTGTCAGAGCTCATCTACGGCCCTTTGGGTTCACCACACTGCATGTTCTTTATGATCGGCAGTAATTAGGAATTGGCTATTGTTTCAAAAAGAATTCTGGACAAATGCTAACAGGTCCAGCCAGCTGTGTAAAACAAGTCAATGCTAATGCCAAAAAATTCAGAGGGGAATAATTATATTTAAAATAAGGGAAAGAGACTTTTCAAAATATATCATTTAATAAAACTTGTGTTATGTGCATATATATTAATTCTTATTAAATAACAAAAACACAGGGGCAGAATTATCCCAGGTCAGTGGTGTGGTGAGAGACAAATTCAGAAATCATACAGAAGCTGGTGTGTGTTAGACCCTGCTCACATTAACTTAGACCTCCTTTCTCTAACACACATACTCATTTGTATCTGCTTCTCCAGTTGAAGTCAATAGGACCTGTTCTCATTGTTTTGACATGTTCCATCAACCAAGCGCTGTCTACAGCAGGGCTTAGGTTGGTTTAACTATGTCTCTGAATAGTGTGAATTTTTCACACACCTGAGCAACATAACTAGGTCAATCTAAATTTTAGGTGTAGACCAGACCTAAGCTGGTTTATCCCAAATTGGGCCTGATCCAATGAACTTTGAAGTCAGTGGAAATTTGTTGAGGACCCAACAAGAAGAAGATGAATGTTAAGTAACCCTCACCTTACTTCAGGGTGGATTTGATTTAAATCACCAGTCAGGAAGACTCGATTTAATCATGGATTTCTACATAAAAGTGCATTCTTGTTGGTTGTTATAACCTTAATACATATTCTTCAAAACTCCGAGATAGATGAGACCCAAACTGGATCTCTTTTATGGCCTGCTGCCGTTACAGGTTTTCCCTTCGAGCGTGAGAATGGTATGGTAGATCTCAGATCAATGAAGGCTACACTCAGAAAGACCTCAAGACTTCTGGAATATGCTGCTCAAACAGTTTCACTTTTGTTTCTATTGCCTGTCCCTCCCTTCTCACATTTATCTCCAGACTTCTTCTTGTCCAGAGCTATTCCGCCCCCAACAATCTTCTATTCGTTGAACTTTTTAAAACTTTGCACTTTTAGAGAGAGGTTTAGAGACTGATTGTGTGTACACAAATTTGCAGAGGGACAATAGGGTTGAGGTCTGTTATTTCTCACCTCTATATATTATATTATTTCTTTATTTTAAAACATTTTTGCTGTTAACAAGCATGTTATCTCTGGAGACACAAATCCACAGTTTGAGAACTACAAAATTAAGTATCTCTGATGGTATCTTCTAGACTTAGAACTGAGTCCTATTGGGTAGATAGAAAGATTATTTAGGTTAATCTATATAGAAGCACCTGGAACACCATGAACGATTGGGTCCCTAATCCATGAACTATAAGAACTCATTAACAAAACTGTTCTTAAACATTACATGAATATATTGTCTCATACTATAGAATAAGAATTTATAATCCCTAAAGATATCTTTGAGCTATAATGTGTCTTAATTAAAACTATCTTTAGATTGGGTTTTTCCTCAAAAAGCATTTTATCAAAAAAATCTGGTTTAAATAAAAAAATCTGTTTTTTTTTAAATCATTGATTTTTATCCACCCTGCCTTACTTGAACTTGTAATTTGTTCCAATTCTTTGGCATGTAAACTTAAATCAACTCAGGGCTGGTCTACACTGGGAATTTATATCAGCATAGCTACATCACTCAGGGGTGTGAAAAATCCACACCCCTGAGAAACATAGTTAAGCTGACCTAACCTCTGGTGTAGACAGAGCTATATTAATGGCAGAATTCTTCTGTGGACCTACCTACCACTTCTCAGGGAGATGGATTGCCTATGCCCACTGGAGAACCTCTCCTGTTGGAGTAGGTAGTGTCTACACTGACGCGCTATAGCGATGCTGCTGTAGTGTTTCAAGTGTAGACAAACCCCCGCTTAAAGGCATATGTGTAGCTCAGCTGGAAGGAGGTTAAGGGGCATCTGCATGAGTATACACGATTCTAAATTACACCTCCTTACACCTCACTTCTGTTTGCAGTACAGAATGACCAATTCCTTCAAAACAGATGAATGGCTATCTTTGAAGGAGTATTGATTAGTTACGTTGGGTCCCAAGGTGTACGAGTCTGTAAAAGAAAGTAATACATTTCTCAGTGACCGAAAATTCAGCTGATTTTTAGCATAGATGTTCAAAGGCATTAATAAGAGTTAGGCACCTAATTCTCATTGACTTCCAATGGGAGTTGGGCCCCTAACTGCCTTCTGTGCCTTTGAAAACGCTCTCTTACTATATAACCTATGTTTGGCTTGGATTAATGTTTACCTCCAGAAATAAAGTAGTTGTGACTGACAGTGTCATTTCTATCCCATACTCTAATAGTCTACACCATGGAGGCTTTTTTGCACACACATTCTATTGATCTTTTTCAAAAATGAAAACAAGAGGGGATGCACTGTGATCCTCCGGCTTATGGAAATGTTTGCAGTGTGGAACAGGTCTAATACATCAGAATGTACTATTGGTTTAGACTTTATGTAAATAATGGCTTTCTGTAGCAGTGTCTGTGTACTTTATCTTGCACACATATTGATTCAAATGCAAAACACAAAGCTTGGGAAAGAGCTGGGTTTGCAAAAGGCTGTAATTGCAAACTTTTTCCTTCTTGTGTTCATGTTACGTGGGTGATAATGGAAGCTGATGTGTTACTGTGAATCTCTAGGAAAGGCAGTTTATTCTGTTTTAGAAGTGGTAAATGTGTGCACAGGACATACATTCCATACATAGCTTACCAGAGTTTATCTGCAAAGAGGGAGTCACTTTGAATGTGGAATAAAAACAGAGCTTCAAGAGAGAACCTTTTCTTCATTGCTTCTCTAATCCATTTACCCATTGCTGACAATGGAGGTTACGGAACCCAATTTAGCTGCCGATGGAGCCAAAGAGAAACAATGTCCATCAGCATTTCAGAGACCGCTGCAGAGAGCAGCTGTTAGAGGGTTCCCAGGGTGGAGAGATTTCTTTTGACCAGGCCTGCACTGCACTATGTCCCAGAACATGGGTGACACAGGGGAGCCACATGAGTGTCTCTGCCTGACTCATAGAATCCTCTACCCAGAGCAGAATTCTCCACTAGGTTTGTTAAACAGCTTTAGGGCCACTTGTTTGCACTCCTCAGATCAGAAAATCTAGTCCACCCTGTTTATCCTTTGCCTCCTGGCCTACATCCCCAACAAGAAAAAGAAAAATGAGACTGTGATTTCCCCCTGGCCACGTTACAGAACTACGATAGATTTTGGCATACCTGGCAGTCTCTGCTCAAACATGGCCTTGGGTGCAGGAACTGGGGTGTTTCAGACAGCTTAGGGCTGAAGCTGAATTGGCAGAACCTTGCCAGGGAAGCATGCCTCGTGGCTGCCTGCATTCCGATGTGCTTGGCTCAAGTCTCCCATTGCCAGGCCTGTTGACATTCACACACACGTACAGGAGCAGACGATTCATGACACCGTTTGTACAGGCAGCACAGCTGGCCTAGAGCTGACATAGGCCCAACACCTTCACCAGCTCCCCTTGCAGCAGCCTTGGCATACGGGTTGGCATTAAGGGGGAAACTTACTGGGGCATGGCCATACGGCACCAAACTCCCTTGGGCCCTGTTGTCAGATGCATAGTTTAGAGCACTATCCAGGCTGCTCTAACCGATGATGGAGCTAAGGCTAGGGTAGGGCTGGGTAGAAAAAAATATATATCTGTAACTAGCTTCCTGCTGCCCTCCCAACGCCAGTCCTCCCACCCCACCCCCGTCTGCACCCTAAGCCCGAGTTCCACTGGGTGGATCTTGGCTGCAGTAGAGAATCTATCCCATTTTAAAAAAAATTGAGTAAAAAAAATATTTCAGTGGTAAACCTAGGGCAGATCCTCAGCTGGTGTAAATTGTCACAGCTCCATTGAAGTCAGCAGTGTCCGTTTATCCCAGCTGCCTCACTAAGTTAAGGTCAATGAGTTTTCTCTCTTTCATGCCGGATTTAGTACCTTTTAACTGAGCATATTTAATAGGAACCTTCTCACATGCAGCAATGTTTAACAGGCACTAAACCTTTTTGGCAACCTTTCATTGTAGATTGGAGAGGAGGTTTTATGGGAACTGGATACACACACATTGCTGTATAAATATTTGCACTCTGCTCCTTAGCAGCAAAGGGATGAGTACGCTCAAGAGCTCCATTTAAGGTTCCGTTCACTAGTTACAAAAACTCATCAATTCAAGCCAGTTTTGCTTTCATTACAGACCTCCTGTTTTGCTTTCTGCAGGAACAAGGATTAAGTAATACTTTAAAAGCAGTGGCTTGGAAACCAGTGCCAGTCAGTTCTTTCGCTACAGTTCTATAACAACGACATCTGAACAATGGAAACTATACCCCTAGCTGTGAAAAGCACTAGCTTCTTCCTTCTTCTTATTCAAATATTTTTGCTAACCAGTTTTAGCAAGATCTCTCCTTCTACGGAAAGTGCAGTTGTTCTCCAGCCAGTGACTGTAAAGAATCATAGCAATAGAGGGCGCAAAGGGACCTTGAGAGGTTACCTAGTCTAGCCCCCTGCACTGAGGCAGGACCAAGTAAACCTAGACTGTCCCTGATAGATTTTTGTCTAATCTGTTCTTGAAAACTTCCAATGAAGGGGATTCCACAACCTCTTTTGGAAGCCTATTCCAGAGCTAACTACCCCTAGAGATAGAGTTTTTTCCTAATATCTAACCTAAATCTCCATTGCTGCAGATTAAGCTGATTACTACTTGTCCTATCTTTAGTGGACCTGATGGACAACTGGTCACCATCCTCTTTAGAGGAGCCCTTAAGCTATTTGAAGATGATCAGGTCCCCCCTCGCTGGTCTTTTCTCCAGATTAAACATGCCCAGCTTTTTCATCCTTTCTGCATAGGTCAGGTTTTCCAAATCTGAATGGCACCACTGAGGATTCATGTCCTCCAACCCTTCCATCAAATCTGCATGGGTAGACACTGGAGCCCAAGCACAGACCTCTGGGGCCAAAGTCCATCTGCAGGATTTGGGGCCCTTGATTTGTTATTCCCCAGTGATTCTATATACACGTCACTTTGCTTACAAGACTTCACTGGGGCTCTGAGCAACAGCCTTCAGTAGAGTAGGATTGAGTCTGACTAGCCATGCCCTTGAAAGAGAGCAGCAGTGTGCTCCTCCGCATAACAACCCACCTCTGCTGGCCAGTGCACGTGGGAGAATGGGCTGTGACTTGATTAGGATTTTGTGCACAAGCACTGACATTGGAATGGGACCTTTAAGGCCTTCTAGTTGGTCACTTCAAAAATGGCCATAGCACCAAAGGAGAGAGAGGGTAGTCCCGTGTCTTGGCTGCTGGGCTGAGCATTGTGAGACTGAGGTTCTGTTCCCAGCTCTGCTGCATGGCTTGGTCCCTGTGTCACTTCCTCTCACGTTATCTTGTTTAAATGATAAGCTCTTTGGAGCGGGGAAGGTGTGTCGTGAATGAGCAGGGGGCTGCAGGAATAGAAAGCACGATCTCGTGGGTAAGGCAGTTGAATGTCACCCTGGAAAATGGGATTCTATCACTCCCACGGAGCTCCTATGTGATGCTGAGCAAGTCACTTAAACCAAACTTTTCACAGGTTGTGTTCCTCATTTTCTGGATGCCCAACTTGATACCCTGGGGTCTGACGTGCAGAAGCGCTGCTCATTGGCAGCTGAAGTCAATGGACGCTGTGCTTTGAACATCAAGTTCAATCCTTGAGGAGGCCAGTTAGGGATCTGGGGCAAAAATTGGTCCTGCTAGTGAAGGCAGGGGGCTGGACTCGATGACCGTTCGAGGTCCCTTCCAGCTCTAGGAGATTGGTATATCTCCAATTATTACCTTTATTACCTTTATCTAAAGTGCTACGTCATGCTAAATACGCTGAAAAATCAGGTCTGAGTGGCCTCAGAATGGACACCCAAAATTAGTGGAAACTTTTTACTTTAATCTCTGTGCCTCGGTTCCCCTTCTGTAAAATGCGGATAATGACACCCCCTCGCCTCATATTTGCAAAACACTCAGATGCTCTAGCAATGAGCACCATAGGAAATCCCAGGAGGAAATGAATAACTCCGTCTTTAGAGCTGAGTTTGAATAGTATGTGGAAAATAAACCCTCGGGCCACCCATTGAACAATAATGAGAAAACACGGTTTTGAGTAGCTGCTCATTAAGTGAGCACCCCCCATCCTGGGCACTGAATAAGGCAGGGGGTGTGTAGAAAAAATAGCATGTACTAAAGACTGTATCATGATATATAGGCACAAGGAGGCTGAATTAAGGTTCCCTGGGCAACTGTAATCCTAACTTTTGAGTGCTGGACATTTTGCAACATTAATCATGTTCTTTTACTGTTGTTTTTTGTGTGTGGTTATATCTATGGTATGACCTGAGCAAAATGAGGCCCTGATCTTTTTGGGGGGCTTTATGAGCTACTGTAATACAAATGATAACAATATACTTGAGAGTGATGCCCTTGATGGTTATTTAGTCCTGTGTGAGTTAAAAGCACACCCTGAGTTAGGATTTTAGCTTTAATTTCCTCTTCTGGCTACATATCAGACCAGTATCATTAATGTAGTTTAATATTAACTTTGTGAGGCTTAAGTACAAGAAGATTTCTGAGATCCCAAGTAAAGTTACCTAATTATCTTAATAACTTCCTCATTACTGTCTATTTAGCTGGAGACAGAAGGTTCAAGAGCATATTTAATTGTGGAGGTGTCTGCATCGTAGCATGAAATCTCAAACAAAGGCAAGGTATTCTTATAGCATGTATAATCTGGAGCTTTAAGAGGATCAGTCACCCTTAAATAGCAGTGTATTGATGACTAAGAGCAGCACAAACTGTACATCAGTACCCAGTGTTCCTGGGACCTTTTACTTTAGCTTTCTATTTTTCAAGAATAGGAATGAAGACCTGGTATAGTATTGCCCTGCGCTTTGGGTAGTGATTTGCACTAATGCAACGTGAGTAGGAAATTGACACTAATGCAACGTGAGTAAGAGGTAGGAGTAAACTATCAAATCACTTTGCATTAGTGTAAATGATTACACAAAGTGTGGTTCAGTAATGAAGCAGACCCCTAGAGTCTAATACTCCTCTGGCTGACATCAGGAAATGTCTTCTTGCTGTGTGGATGGAGAGATACATGGAGATTTCCAAAACTGTGATCTATAAGACTCCTTGGAAATTTTCCAGCAAAACTGTTTTTCAATGGAAAATTGGAGTTCTGACTCAAAAGTTTTCACGAAAAAGTCTGCTTTCCACAGACAAGTTTAATTTTTTGTTAAAAAATCAAATATCTGAAAAGTTTTTAGGTTTTTGCCCAAAACAGAAAACATTTGGTCAAAAACTTCAGTTTGGAAATGGCACCAAAGGAGTCAATTCTTCAGGCTTCAATTCTCCTCTATAAGCCAGACTCTTCAGCTGGAATATCTCCTGTGATGCACCACAGCCCTAGGACTTCCATAGTGGCTCACCAAGCGGAGAGTTCATGGTGCATCATGGGAGATGTACTCCAACCAGGGATCCCACTCCGAGGAGGCGGGGAGCCTGAAGCACCTAAACTACAAGTCCCATGAGGCACCATGGTGGCATATCTGAACTGAAATATTTGGTTTTTAGACCCCCAAAAATTGTTTATCAGCCAATATTTTGGACTAGCCATTCAGGTCCAAAAAGGGCAAGCCTACAATATATTTCCTACAATATGTTTTCTCCTGTTTTGTCCAGTTGTATCTTCAATATGTAAAATGATGGGGCTTTTTTACTACTTCCCTGTGAAGAATGTTCCATAGCCCCTTAACTGAAAGACAATTTCTAAGTATTCTTTCTTTAAGGGAGAAAATAGTGTGAGACAGTCACAAAGAGCACGCTAGTACAAGCCTAAACCCACGTTAAGGTTTATTATTATTATTACTATTATTCCTTGAGGCTGCTCTGTTACGGAATTGAAGACCTACTAAGTAGGGGTATAAATTTAAGTGCTGTTGTCAGTCTGGCTTCTCCTTATTAAATTGACTCTGACCGATTATTAACATTGGTCCTTATGGGTTTAATTTATCCATTTGTTCCAGGTCACATCAATAATTCATTTCTCTTAGTTTCTATTTCAGGAGCTTCTACAAAGAGTTGTGTTAGACAAAGCTCAGTGCTAGTTAGCTGCCTGTATCCATTTGAGATCTAGTAGGTTACTTACTTGCTGGCTAATGTAAAGGAGGATTCATAGGCCCAGGCCCTCAGTTGACGTAAATGGGTGAAGATCCATTGATATCAATCCTCTTAATAGATTTTAAGGCCAGAAAGGATCACCAGGTCATCTTGTTTGACCTTCTGCACATCACAGACTACTATTCCCCTTTAATGAGACTAATTGCCTGGATTAGACTAAAGTATTACAGTCATCTAAACTGTGCATACCATGGGCTACTGAACCTCACTCAGTAATTTCTGCATCTAATCCATAACTTATTTTTGAGCAATAACATCTCTTTTAGAAAGATATTCAATATCAATTTAAAGACTTCATGTGATTGAGGTTCCACCATGTGACTAGGTAAATTCTTCCAATTTACAACAACTGCAGATTAGGCCTATAATATCTTTATACCTTAACCACTAAGAGTATGTCTACACTGCAGTGTAAACCTAGGGGGCAAACTTGGGCTCATACCTAACCCTCTTCCCATCTACACACACATTGCACTAACCCAGGATTCAGACCCAGTGTCCCCAGACTCCATGAGAGTGCAGGGTCCAAACCAGAGTCACTGATTTGCAGTGTAGACGTAGACCACTGGACTCATGTTCTGGGGGTATGTCTACACTGCAATAAAATACCTGTGGCTAGCCAGCCTGGGTCAGCTGACTTTGGCTTCTGGGTCTCATGCTGCATATCTATAAAATGGCAGGGTAGACATTTGGGATCAGGCTACAGCCCAAGTTCTGGGAACCTCCCCATTCCTGGGCACCCAGGACCTGGGCTCCAGCTGGAGCCTGAATGTCTACACTGTAGTTTTATAGCCCCCAGCCTGACACAAGCCAGTCACGGGCGTTTTATTGCAGTGTAGACATACTCTGGCAGTCCGCCACTAATATCCCACAATCCCACAGACTGACTTTCTTTGTCCCCTGGACAGTCAAGTTTGGTGAACTGTCAAGTTTTCCCATCAACACCACGAACAAAGGACTAGAGCAGCCACATTTGGGGAGGGTGCTAGGAAGTCTGAGACGTGGGTGGTTTGACTCAGGCCTGCATAATGCAGTGTAGACACTGGAGCCCCAGGTTGGGACCCAGGGTTCAACTATTCCTAACCTGGAGTTACAAATAAATGTAGATGCTCAAGCCCTAACAAACCCAGGAGCTGCTGATTTGACTTCTACTTACCCTGGGCTTACATTGCAGTGTAGACATACCCAGAGATGTCCAGAAATAAATTATTCACAGTAACAGTATCCTATCATATTGGTGCTTTGGATTATCATGAAACTGATTTAGAGTACATTCAACAGACACAATATTGCCAATTCAAAGAATTCAGAACTCATGAATCAGGCCCAAAATCATGAGGCTGTCTTAAAAAAAATCATGAGATTTTAAAATAATTCCTTTGGAGTCTTTTTTATTTGCCATCTAGCTTTTGTACCGTTAGGGTTCAAATTTTCCAGCATTTATCCAAAACCAAGACAGCTAGAATCTTAGTGCTGGGGTTTGGTTTGGTTTGTAATGAAAACTGAGAGTTTAAGAAAAATACCAGATATCACAAGACTCACACTAACATTGCAAGAGTTGGCAATACTGCAGAGGCCAGCGTTAAATGTAAGGGTGATTGAAACATTTATGCTATATACTGTCGATAAAATTATATTTTATGAGCGAGATCATGCTAAAAGAAACAGAAGAAAGAGAAAGGTGTGGCCTAAACTCAGGAGGTGTGGTTAAAATGAGAGGCAGGAATTCTTGAAGTCTGATCTATCTCCAGTACTGATGATCTTTGGGCTGTGAGAAAGTCACTGAGAAGCACATTTTCAAAGGGTGGGCTCTGTTCTGAGGCTGCAAGTTGCACTCCCCAAAAATGTAGCTGCATCTTTTGCATCCACAAGTCATAGAGTGCAAGGAAACTAATTCCCAATTCACTGGGGACCAGGTAACTCCTGATCAGCTTCTCTATGCCCTTCCTCGGGTAACCAGAGGAAAGTGCTGTAGAAATAAGAGAGAAAGAGTCAATGGCTTTGCTCCATCCACACCCAGGTATCATACAACTGACCTGAACTTTCCTCTAGGGAGTTTGTCTGTTTATTTTCAGTCTACGTTGAATGATTTTATCTTGTTGTAATCACTGCACCCTAACCTCAAGATTCAGTCCTGAGGAAGAGACTTTGCAGTCTAAAGTCCCAATCCTCCAAATAAGAACCGTGTGGGTGGAACCGTCATTCCTGGAATTTATACCATGAGTCAGGTCCTCAGCTAGTGTAAGTCAATGCAGTCCAGCTGAAGTCAACAGAACCACACTGATTTAAACCAGTTGAGGATCTGGCCCCTGGATCCACTTGTGGGTACAAATCAGGCAGGCAGTGAGGCACAGGTATTCAGATTTCTGCTTCGGTTTATTCCCCACAAAAAGGGAAGCCAGGCCTCAGCCTTTCTGAAAACTTACCCCTTATCCTCTCTTTCCCCCTCCCACGTTTCTTCATCTATAAAAGATGACGGTTAGGTAATACCACCCTCGCAAGGCTGTTGTGAGACTTAACTAGATGGCAAAGATAAGAAGTGCTGGTAAGTGTCATTATTAATAGTAGTAGCATCTGTCTGGGAGTCACTCAGTGTTTGGCTACTACTGTAGTTAGAACAGTGAGACAGGCAATTGATCTCTTGATATCTCTTTGCCGCTGACTGTGCAACCTTTGGCAAATGACGTAACCTCTCATTGATTCAGTTTGCTCTTTAGTAAATTGCATGTAACAATACTTTGCTACCTTGCTGAAGGGATGTTGTGAGGATCAATTGATTCAGATGACAAGCACTATAAAAGCATCAAGTATGGTTATTATTTTGTCCCAGTGCCAAGGTCCCCGTTGAGCGCCACAAATTGTTCCGTAGGTTGAGTGGAAAGAGCTACCTCATCAGTAATGACATGAGATGATTACATCATGACTGTTCTCATGCTCTTCCTCCCCACTTCCAATGCGGGTAATATTTTATTTTAAAGTTAAACAATACTTAGATTGTCAGCAGGAACTTCCTGTTCGTTCTGAGTTTGTATAGCGCCCTGTACAATAGGATCCCAGTCCATGACTGAGACTCCGCAGTGCTACCAAGTACAGATAATTAATACAAATCCAGTGAAAACAGTTGAGAGGGACCGATTGGAAAAAGAAATGCCATGTTCCTAAAGCCAGGTAGCTGCCTTTTCCACAATGAAACATATCTATGGAGCCAGTCCTGGAAGGTGATGTGCACTTTCAAATCTCCCTGACTTCATTCTATAGGTCAATAAGCAATTTGGGATAGGAACTGTCTCTTTTAAGTGTTTCTACAGAGCCTAGCACAGTGGGGCCCTGATCTCATTTGGGACCTCTGGGTGCTACTATAATACAAATAATAAGATGGCTCATCCATAGATTCACATGTTCTAAAATATTTCCTAATCAGGTTTGAACCTAAACATTAATGAAAGAAACCCCACATGTTATTGAAAGGAGTTCTAGTTTCCAACACACATGATAAAACAGTAACTGGTGAGTACATTCATAGAATCATAGAAGATTAGGGTTGGAAGAGATCTCAGGAGGTCAAGGCAGGACCAACACCAACTAAATCATCCCAACCAGGGCTTTGTCAAGCCGGGCCTTAAAAACCTCTAAGAAAGGAGATTCCACCACCTCCCTAGGTAACCCATTCCAGTGCTTCACCACCCTCTACTTTGGATTTGGATTTATATATGATAGCTTCACTTCACTTCTCAATGACTTTTGCCATTAACAGAGGGCCGGAGGAGACCTTGATTCTTGATTTTATTAAAATCTATTTCTCAAAAGTAAAAGAATGGAGATGTTTATTTCAAGTTTGAAAGTGTGCTTCTCAGTCTATATTTGGGTTCTCCGATTCCAAATTTATTATTCAAACAACCTAATGAAAACCATTTTAACAAATAACTAGCATAATGCTGTCAGAGTGGTCTGTGATCTTAAATGAATGACTCCTCAGCTCTAAGCAAATCCTGGGTCTGGTCCCAATACTAAACAAGAGATAACTTGTCATGTAAACACAATAGACCTGCTTCTAGTCCCACTTACACCATTTTGATTCCATAAACTCCAATGGAATTCTTCTTGATTTACATCACTAGACATGAGAGAAAAATCTGTCCTGAGATTTTTATTTATCTATTTTCTGTTTATTTCTCTTTATAAAAAAAAGTATAACAAAAGGACTTTAGGTATCTTTGTATTTTAAAAACACAATCATATAAAAATAACAAAATCAGCTGCTTCTCATCCTAAATCTAGACAATACCCACTTGGAATAAAACCTCTGCCATGTTTAACTGTATATTAGGAAACTGCAATTTTTTTCCTTCAGTTAGGAAACAATGTATGTTAAAATCTGTAAATATGAAGGGCCAGATTCTGTGATCTTTATTTACTGAAGGCCTTATCCAAAGTCTTTCTATTGTCTTCTCGACGATAGATCATGGCTTTAGATCAGACCCATTAACCTTACTCCGCCAAGTAGTCCCATTCATTGCAATGTCAAAGGAAGGTATTCCTTAGTGTGAATAAGGATGGCAGAATCTGGCTCATCATCAGTGTGTTCCCAAAGGGAAAAAATCTGAGGTTTGGGAGGAAATGAGAGAGAAGTCTTTACATGTAGGTGTCTGCTTTACCAATCCAGACTAGTTCTGCTTTGTTACTGAAGAGGGACTTGCAGGTGTATTAATTATATAATGGATGCTGGCACAAATGTGAAAATCCCATACTTTTTTTGACAATATAGAAGGTAAAATATTGATCAAATATCAGTGCCAAGAAGAATGAGTTATTCTGAGTGAATGGAACATTGCCAGGAAAAGCTACAGAACCTTGTGAAAAACCTACACTTAATGGGCTGAAGAATTAAGGACTCATCATACTGACAACTGAAGTTATCAACTTTCTCATGTATTACATCAGCTACTTCTCTGCATGGTCATTCTCCCATGCTGGAGTGTCAGGACCATCAACCCTGGCTTGGAAGGACCTTTCTGCTCTGCAGAGGAGAGAACCGATTGGTATCTTCGGCCAGACTGTGATATCTTTATTCACGCTGAATAACACCTTTCACCAAGTGTAAGTGGCGTAAAACACCACTCAGTGTGAGTAAGGATATTACAACCTGCCCTTTATCTGTATAATGTTGTACATTAGGGCAGATGATTGAGTTGTCCCAATTTATCTGGGAACCATCCAGCTCCAGAGATGATACAGATTGTAGAGATAATCAGTGCCCTGATGACCATCCAGACAACCAACAAGCTGAGCATTTGATCTATGAAATGCTGTATTTTTAAGTGGAAAGTGGGGTGGCTTTCAAATGTCATGTTATTTAAATTACAGTATATGAATGTACAAGATGATAGTGGTCAGGAAATTTGTGGATTTTTTAAGAGGTCCTAATCACTAGTAGGAATAGGAGGTTCTGGTTCTTCTCATCTGTGTTATAGGCACAGGCCAGCAGACAGAAGCCCATGTTCGGGAGAGCAAACAACCCACCTTTGCATGTGCTGAGCATTCCATGGCCGCAGCTGAGGTTCTGACCTCATGTCCTCCCACAAACTCTATTTGTTGCTCATGCAAGAACCTAACACCACAAATCAACAAATGGTGACTATTTTTCTATCAGCAGTATCCTATAGGGGGAGGTGTTAATAGCGAATGTCTCCCTCATAGTAGGATAAGACTGAAAGCAATCAGCAAGAGAGGAGGAGAAGGTAGAAGACTCAGATTCACGAAGAGTCTGTTGAGCTAATTATACTATGTATTGTTATAAACCCAAGAACTGTTAGTTTTTTATCTACTAGTGGAGACTTCCTTGTGGCAGAATACAACATCATGCAGTATGAATTGTACTTATTAACATTTGGTTAAATGCATCCCAATACAGAGGGTTTGGCCTTCTGCTTTAAGTCACTATGTTACCCGAGGTTTTCTGAACCCAAATCCATGGTAACTAGTCTCGGTTTTCCAGGTGGCAACAGGAAATAAATCAGTGGGGAACACAGCACCTCCATCTGATAAACAATTGGTACACACAAGAGTGCTTTCACCCCCAAATCCTTGTTTTGATTAAGTACAAAGCACACATCTACAATAGCAATAGTCTCATCTAGAGCAACCCAGTTATAGTTACCCAAAGTTTGAGATGTATCGAGTAGTCAGCAGCAGGGTTTCCAGTGGCCAACCTTTCTCCAAGCCACTGCGGAGTTTGGTGTCAGTCTTTTAGCTCATTGAAATCTATTTCAGAACTTCTCCAAAGTGCACACTCTAACAAATCTCTTTTATAGATAGCTCAAAACAAAGCACATAACCCCTAATGGGTCAAAAAAATCCCTAGCAACAGCAAAGAATTCATAATTTCTTCTTATCAGCAAAGCAGCTTCCAACAAGAAACTCACAGAAACCCAGAGCCAAGGTCAGCTATCCACACTCCCTTCCATTCGCATGAATCCTTCGCTGTATCTCTTCTTGTTAGCAGCACACTTTCAGTGTTGCTGGTTTGTCTGCCTAAGCAACAGGCCAAATTATTCCCTCCTACCAGAGCAGTCATCTAGCTCCTCCTCTACTGGAAAGCTGGATTCTGTTCAATGCTTTTTTTCATCCTGACTTACCCCACCCCTCCTGATAAGTCCAACCCATCAATACCTGGAGAGCAAAGGAGTTCCACCAGTTAAACTTGTCTCCTCTTGCCTCATAAAGAGACCTAAGCTATTCTCTGCTATGTTAAAATGGATGATGGCTCCCAGAGTCATAGAAGGAAACTGGCCACCTTAGCTGTGTACCTGTGACCTCTGAAGACTCAGACAAGGATCCAGGAATGTAAATCAGTCAGTAAGGAAAACATTAGCTATTACTGTGTAAGCGTTTGGTGACTACCAAAGCACACTCCAGAAACAATTGCAGCTCCTTATTCTAAATGTTTGTTATTCTCTTGATCTGACAAATGACAAGGCTGGGTACATCATGTATGTCTGACATACATACTAATGACAATAATTCCTACGTTGTCAACGTGACAAGAAGAGATTCAGCTTCTATCTGAGAGATTTAATTTTGTTAGTAGGACGTCTACACAGACTTCTTGTGGGACACTACAATTTAGCCTTGGCCATGGGGTGTGTTTTGCCTATGCCAACCATCATATGTAGGTTCTGCGTGTGCTGTGAGGTAGAGTGAAAATGGCAGCTTGTCATAAAGATCCCATCTTTCTGTCCCTGTTAGTATAATCTCCCCATGGTTCTTGATGTCTGTGCCAAAAAGAAGAAATGATATATATGTGTGAACTGAGCTCATGAAAAATGATTAATGAACTGCTCGGGAGAATGAATTTCTTGATCCACAGAACAATGGCAGGGCAAGCTTTGCATGTCCTCCAGCTCCTCTCATGTGTCAAACCTGAAAGAGCAATGAAAGAATAGGTCATTCCATGTGGCCCAGCCACTCGTTGTTCTCTGTGATGAGCCTGCCACTAAGCATGGCAATTAGCAGCAGGTTTGCTGTGTGGACACCTGCCTATTAGGAACTAGACTGAAACTATCAGGCTCATTTCACATCACCCATCTAACAAATTTCCATTATTGTCGAGCGGAGGTGTATTCAATCCGCTAAATTAGAGGTGAAAGCTTCTGTATCTTATTAGCAGTCGCCTGGGCCATCCACCATCGGCATGCAGCCATTTTGTTTCTAGGTGGACAAAGACATTGTAGCAGCTAGGGTTTCATCCCTTAAGAAACCATTGGCAATTTTGTTTAAGCAAACCTGACACATCGAAAAATGCACTCCTAGCTAAAGCGAGGCAACATGTTTCTAGTGCCAGGAGCACTTTGTAATAAAGCAATGAAATAGCATCTTAGTTTTTTTTAATTTGTAAAGTATAAGAGTGTAATAAAAAGAGTGGCATTTGGAAGACCTGGGAGGATTTAGTTTCTGCAGTTTTGTGCTTGATGCCGGTTTTTTTTAATTAATCTGTAGCTCCTGAGACCATAAAAAGGTCTGAGCTCTTCTGATATTTACAAAATACAATAAAATGTCTGAGTCATTAAAACATGAAATGCAATTAGAGATGGGATTTCTGTGTGAGTGGTAAGTGCTAAGTATGGTATTGTTCAGAATCAGGCTCTTAAATGTGAGTGCTGAATAACTTACTTTCATTGCAAAAAGAAATATACATATTTGACTCAACATCAGCATCACAAAATCTTACGATTTTTATCACAAGTCATGTGATTTTTTTTCTTTTCTTAAAGCCCCAGATGCTGCAATCAGGTTATTCTCTGAGCCTGTCAGCTTTTCATTAAAACACAGAAGTAAGTTTCTAATCCTCATGATTCCAAAGAAAAACTTGAAAATGTGAATCCCAGTGCTCATGCAGCAGAAGGCAAATAAAAGGAACCCAAAACTTAATATTTTTTAAAATCTCATTATTTTAAGCCACTCTCATGATTTTGAGAGCCTGATTCATGATTTTTTTTTAACTGTTCAGGGTGGGCAATACTGAAATACTGTATTTTAATAGCTACATTCTACAAATATTCCCTGGGAGTCTTGTGTGAAAATTTGACCGAATTAAATTTATGTGGGATCATGGAAATCTGCTATACTACATGATTTTTAATTGTAAGTGTACTATGCACTGTGAAATAGCTAGAATGTACTGAACAAAGACACATGTGCATGCATAAATCCTGCAAAGACTTATGTACATTACTTACTTTTTGTGCACTGTTTTACTTAATTCAATGGCTCTATACAATTAAGCCTAAGAGTAAATCTTTGCAGGATGGAAGTTCTCCCATAAAGAGATTATCAGCTAAAGTAATGAATTGGTATAAAATTATACAAAAACTCCAGTGCACCTGCAACACACAAATCAGGCAATCAAAGGTTGAAGTGCACTTTTGCAATTTTTTAACTACAAATAGATAACATGCATTAAAAATGTTTATATTTGGTGGTTTACTTCTCCCTAAGCCACTGTTCTCCACCCTTCACAAGTCATTGTATGCTCTTTGGGGGTCTATGTTTGTTCAATGTTTAGCACCCAGAGGATTGGGCAGTCAGTGTGCTACAGTAAATAAGGCCAACGTGGAATAAGGAGGCTGCTACAAGAGTTTGTGGGAGAAATCAGTTTTGAGAACCTTGAAGAAAGACAGGAAGTCAGTGTGCCACATGGGGAGTCTAGAAGGCTAGTTCAAATATAAGGAGGCAGCAGGGAAAAAATGAAGCAGAGACTATAAGAGGAGATGACAAAAGAAGCAGCAGCTAAGAAGAGGAATAGAGAGCATGTAGGCAGAATAGTCTGACTGTCCTACCAAGAGAGATTTGAGGGTCTGACTGGATACATTATATACCATTCACACATGCTTTCTGCTTTACCCTCCTTGGGCTCCACACATTGTGCTCTGCTCACAGCCACAGTCTGATGATGCAGCAGTGTCATGACAGTTTCCTGTACTTTCTTCATACTTTCAGTAAGCAAACTTACTATGGGAGCAACAGAGGAAAACCACCACAGACGGTAGGGTGTTGTGCGGGAAGGCAGTGCTGCTTAGACTATGCGGGTATTCAAAATATGACCATGTATTCTGATAGGCTCTTGGGTTTAGCACTCCCGTTCTGGAGCTCGCAATGCCTTGCTGTGCTCCTTCGCCTTTGCTTCTTTTTGATTAGTAGAAAAAGAAGTTGGGAGGGAAAACAGAGGTACAGAAAAGTGAAGCAACTTGCCCAGTGTCACACATGTAAATTGGGTAGATTTTCATACTATGAACCTCTATCTCTTTTCTTATATGCTTTGATTTGTAGTGAAATAGTTAATTCATGTCCAAATTAAATGTTAACATTGTTAAAACCTGAGATTAATAGAGGCCATCTTGAAATTATTTTAGGCTCTCTGCAAACACAGGAAAATTAATCTGCAGTGGCTAAACCCATTTGGCAGTTTGAAGGTTTTCTTTTCAAGTACAAGGGATAAATTTGCCATTCCTCTCCCTTCCCCCTTTTTTTTAATGAAAGCTTAGGTGTTGTCCATCCACACCGGGAATTTGTGTACCTGCCATGATGAAAACCCTTGCTGTAAATGAGAAAGGTGTGATCTGCACCACTGCAGCTCACTCCAGTTTGAAAGTAGGATAAACTGCATCATAGCTTAGGTGTTTACATCAGTGGCTGGCCGTGGTCACTTTCCATACAATCCCAACCATAAACAAGGCCTTAGATTCTTTAATGGAAGACGGGAGCTTGTGAGAGGTGGTACAGCATCCCACTTCAAGCCCTGGTATTTGGTACGTCTTAAATGGAATGGTGTGTTTTCCGTAACAGCATTGCCTACTGTCTCCAACATAAGTAGTGTACAAACACATTTAGAGGCAATCCCTGCTTGGAAAAGGCTGTAGTCACAATAGACAAGACAAAGAGTGGGAGGGAAAACAGAGGTACAGAAAAGTGAAGCAACCTGCCCAGTGTCACACAGCAGCTCTGTAGCAGAGCTGAGAACAAAAGCCAAACTGCTCTGGGCGCAGCATCCAGTGCACCATGCCCGAGGCCAAGCTATCTTCTCTCCCTTGTTTCTGTTATGGTGAAGGTATCTCACCTTTTTATAGACAAGTACATTGTTCTTAGGGTCAGGAAGATTCATCTTTTTAAGGTCACTGCTTCCTGGGGCAACTAAATGAAAACAAAGGGACTGAACCCACTATCCTTTCTGATTCAGCCCTGGCCTCTTTTTCAGCTGCCTGTCCTAGCTCTCCTCTTTTACTTTCCCCTTCAATTCCTTCTTCCGCCCTTCCAACTGTTCTGTTTAGGCTCTTCCTCCAGCACCCGAGTATCCGAACGTCTCCTAGCTTACATTTCCCCCTCCTTTTACGTTCTGCCTTCTCTCTAGTGGCACTAAAACCATGTTATAGTGGGGGGTGCAGAGAACCATTGAACAAAACGAAATCCTGTATATGCTGGAAACCACTTTGAGCCAGGGGGTGCTGCAGTACCTCTAGTTCCTGCATGCCTGCTTCTCTCCTCACCTAAGAAACAACTGTGCTCAGGTCCAGCCCGGCTTTCTTTGTAACAGAGACAGAGAGTCAGTGTCTACACACACGCGAAGGGAATTCCACGGGTCAGCCCGAACAAGGGTTTTCTTCTTCTCCTTTCAGGCTGACAAAGGAAACCCGGCTTGCTACCAGGATGTGCTTATTCGTGTTACAGAGCAGCGTCCCCCCGGCCGCTGGACTAAAACAGGGGCTGATTTGCCACCTCGGCGGGGGACTCCCGCGGGCGGCCCCGCGTGGGGTTTCCATTGGACCAGGGGAGGCGCTGCCCCCCCCGGGAGCCCTTTATGTCCCGTCCCCCGCCCAGAGCTCGTGTCGGGCACGGGGCCGCTGCGGCCCCCGGCTGCAGCCCCCGCGGAGCTGGGCGGCTCGGCCCCCGGACGGGCGCTGGAGCCGGGCGAGGATCCCCCGGCCCCGGCCGCGTCTCCGCCTTCGCGGCCTCCCCGGCCCGGCGCCCAGAGGGGCGGGGCGGGGCGGTGCCGCCGCCGTGGGCGGGGATGGGGCGGAGGGAAGCCCGGGCCGAGGGGCCGGATAAAGCGGCGGCTCCGAGCGCCTCCCCCTCCCCGTGTGCCGCCGGCTCCGTCTCTCCCGCGCACGCCGCTGCCGGCGCTCCGGGCCGCGGGGCTCGCAAGCCAATGAGGGCCCGGACCCCGGCCCTCGCCGCCGCCGGAGCCGCCCGCAGCCCCCCGGCCCGACCCCCCGCCCAGGACCCATGCGGCTGCTCCAGGAGAGGCTGCGGAGGTGAGCCGGGGGCCGAGCGCCCATCCCCGGGGGGACCCGGGGCTCCCCACGCCGCCCCCGGGGCTGGTGCCCGCAGCCCCCCCCCCGCCCTACCCTCCTCGGGTGTGTGCGCCCCTTCCTGGGGGTCTGACCCCTGCCTCTCCCACCCCCAAATACTGGACCATGGGCGGGGCGGGGGGCCCATTGCTGAAGGCTTTGCGGGGACCAGGGGCTGTTTGGAGGGGTTTAAATTCCAGGGCTAGAAACCCCCCCCCCCCATAGCTGCATGCAAAGCCCCGCCAGCCCCCCATGGGCTGCATCTGTTGTCACTGGGGCGCCAGTCCCTTCCCTCCTGGGGGAAGGGCCCCGGGCTGTGCCGGCTGGCAGGAGAGAGGAGCCAGCGTGTCTCCAGAAAGGCACTAGATCGCAGGCAGAGATGAGATTCTCCCTCCCCCCCGTTTTTAAGTGGGTGAAGGGTCAGGCATCCGGTGGGATGGTTTGTCACAGGTTCATCTTTGGTTGGACTCAGCCAGCTCTCCCTGCGTGTGCAACCGCTGGCAGGGGAATTTCCAACCTAGACATGATCTGGTCTCGTGAATGACTTGGCCCTGGGGTCTGTAGGGTATAGGGTGCTTGGGGAGTATTATGTCTGGCTGTTTGTTTTGGCTGCTTTACGATCCAGAACGGTTGGTAGGAGGAGAAGGGTTGGCAAGGGACAAGCAGAGAGTGTGGTCTTTTGTGCTCTGATGTGGTTGAGGAGCCTTAAGTATATGGGGATATTTTCAATCCATGCCGGCTTCTTTAGATGTCCCTTAGAGAAACAGGGAGGGTGAGGTAATATCTTTCTTTTATTGGATCAACATCTGTTGGTGAGAGAAGTTTTTAAGCCACATTAGTCGCTCATACCTGAAGAAGAGCTTCTGGGTGGCTCCAAAACTTGTCTCTCTCGCCAACAGATGTTGGTCCAATAAAAGAAATTACCTCACCCTTATTGTGCCTCTAATATCCTGGGACCAGCACAGGTATCACTACACTGCATACAACAAGTAAGATGCCCATTAGCAGACAGAATTAGAATGCTGGCCTCATTCCTTGTTCTTGTCCCCTCCCTTCCAAAAATGGGTCAGCTCCAGGAACAATAGAACCCAGTACTTACATAAGTAATGAAGCACCTGAAAACCCAAATATTCTAACATCTGATACAATGAAGGTGAAGTTTTGAATGACAGTGAGCCTACCAAGGATTCCCCCCCTCCCCCCGCAAGGAGGTACACCGTCTCAGTCTCTTGCAGAATTGCAATAACTTTTTACTTCTGAGCAAGCAAACCAAAAGGCAAAGATTGAAAGATCAAAGAAATCAAACCTAAAGTAGACATCAGGGGAGAGACCTTGTCTACATTGCCCATGCCGGTTTTGACATTCTTGTTTTGTTAGGCTCCCCAGCTCAGACGTGTGCTGCAGCATTACATGAGTGTCATCTATCCTTTCCCAGCCCAAGCCCCATTATTTTCTTCTCATTTTGAGCTCTGCCACCTTAACATGCCTTTACTTCACAATTTCCAGAAATCTGGGGATATCGAGGCACGTATAGTAATGAATTTTAGATTAGGCCATAGGGAAATATAAAACAGCAGGCCTCTATTTTTATAATAGAGATTGTGAGCATATGGTGGGCTTGGGTTAACTTTCAGCATTCGCTTATTTCAAGAAGACTTGACGGCCTCGTTATGTTGGCTTCAGAGTTCATACTACTTGTGAACGGTGTTATTTATTTAATCTAATGTTGAATGTGACAAATGGAAGCAATCTAATTTTGTACTGATACACGTTTTGAAGCATTTTGAATTCTATTGCCTCTAAAATAATTCTGTGTGGGAGTCCATAACATCTCACACAGTTAATGATCAGTGTGGTCATTTTATTTTGTGAAGGGATTTCATTTATTCTCTTTATTCTGGGAAAATATGGAGGAAAGTAGAAATAGCTGCCAGGTAGACTATGAATATCAAGCTTGATGCAGAACTGATTTTTTTTTTTTAAATTTTAAAATTTTTATTTGTACCTTTTATTTAGAGAAAAATAAAACAATGAATGGAACAATGGAAATCACTCTTCCTCCTCTCCCCCGCCCCGTGTTGTCTAGTCTCTTTAGTTCCTTAAACCTATTACCTTGGTATCTAAATGTGGAATTCCATTTAATTGATTCCCCTGCTAATGCTGGTTTGTTCCTGCCAGTGTATTTTCTCGTACTCTGTCAATCATGGATTTATTTATTTTATAAAAGGCCATTCAGACCTCCTACTTGGGCTTGCCAGTTATGCAAAAACAGAAGGGCACCAAGTAAAACAAAAAGGCAACACTTTTTAAATGGATGAAAGGAAATACCTGGGGCTTAAAGTAACTTACTCTATGAAACTAAATACTGCAAAATATTTGCCTCTAAAAGATTACAAAACTGGACCATTGTGTGAATAACATCATACAGAGTTACTTAGCTAAGGGCTATTGCTTCGTGTTTCAAAGCTGATGTTGATCACTAGATGAAGTCAAGAATATGTTGCAAAATGGGCAGGTTTCTTGTGGATGTTTTTCTTACTAAAGCTTTGGATGTAACCCAGTGTTCAACACAATATTGAGTATCAGAGGGGTAGCCGTGTTAGTCTGGATCTGTAAAAGCAACAAAGAATCCTGTGGCACCTTATAGACTAACAGATGTTTTGCAGCATGAGCTTTCGTGGGTGAATACCCACTTCGTCGGATGCAAGTAGTGGAAATTTCCAGGGGCAGGTATATATATGCAAGCAAGAAGCAGGCTAGAGATATTGAGTGTACAATTAGATGGGCCACTGGTCTGATTACAGAAAAAATAAGATTGAATTGTGAAGTAGTGTCTTGGCTACAACAGTGCTTATACTGTCTTCCAAACTCGTGGTCCATGAGTTTTTTTTTTTTAAACTGTATTTCCCATAACATAGGACTAGTTAATTCTATATAATTCACATTTGAAATACAGAACACAGTGAACAAGGCAGTCTTATGGGAAATGAACAAGAAATTACATTAAAAACTTTTACATGAGTTCTGTCCTTTTGCTAATCTCATAGGTTACTCTGTTTTTTATTTAAAAGACTGTCAGATACTTTAGGCAGAAAGTTCAAGTGATTTAAAGGTGTGGGTTTGGGTGAATTGCCCAAGCCACTTGCCCCCCTGTTCATTACTTTCCCTGTCTGTGAGATGAAGATGTTTGCCCTCATGTGGGATTCTGCATTGAAGATGTAAAGGACTTGGTTTGCCTTTGGTCCAAGGCCATTGTAGTTTGATGAATAATTCATTTTAAAGCTTGGTTGCCTTCAAACATATTTTATACATATTGCAATGCTTTCACATTGCCTTGATACAATTGACTGGTAACAGATCTAAGGGAGTCTCGTGTCAAAATTGATTTTCTTCAGCAGAGCTAACTGGGGGAAGTTTCCCTAGCCCAATCTGCACAATCTCTGTTTCTAATTAGCATTATTAGTCAATTACTTTCATATACACTAAGGTCTAATACACCAACAAATCAAGAAAACCAGAAACCCTATGTGTCTTTTTCCTAATGGGCTGTAAAATCCCTAAAATAGCAGTTAGTGTTGATCATATAAACATGGTACAAATTCTCTCCTGCAACTCCTTTTTCAAGTCATGTGTTTACCTGATGGACCTGAATGACTTGGGCTTGGTCTACGCTACAAAGTTAGGTCAACATAAGCTGCCTAGTTGCATATGTCTACATTTTAAACTTTGTCTCTGGTCAATGTAAGCACCCCGTTACACCGTCTTCTCGAACAGCGCTGAGCTATCGTCTATGTACTGAGAGCCATGCAGTGTCAGTGTAGACACTGTGTGACTCATGTCGACCCTAACAGTCTGCCAGCAACTGTCCCGTGATGCCTGACGCTGACCACTCTGGTCACAATTGTGAGCTCTGCTTCCCAAGGGTCCACAGAGAATGCAAGTCACCCCCCCGCACGCGCACACTTTAAAAACCCTTCACCATTTTGAAATACTTCTTCCTGATTGCCTAGCTTGGTGAGCACAGCTAGCAGCTTCCCCTGGGGTGCAACTGACCACACCGTCTACACACTGTAGATGGGCTGCTGCCTGGAGTAGATGGGAGGTAATGGGTTTCCTGGGCTCATGGGGGGGGGGGGGGGAAAGAGGCTGTGCAGGCACAGTTATACAGCAGTCATAGAAACATCGACGTCTGCAAGCAGATTGCATAGGGGATGTGGGCGAAGGGGAACAACCGGGATCAGCAACAGAGCCGCATTACGGTGAAGGAACTACAGCAGGCATACCGTGAGGCCAGCAGTCAATCCAGTGCTGAGCCACAGACATGCCGCTTTTAAAATGACCTGCATGCCATACTTTGCGGACACCCCACTAGCACCCCACAGAGCACCATGGGCACCTCCAAGGAACTGGAGACACAGATCTCTGCCTGAACAGAGAGGAGGAGGAGGAGGTTAGGTAACATGTGACCAAGGAGTCCAGCCATGCTGAAAGCCAGGACCTGTTTGAGATGCCACAGTCCAGGCCGTCAAGCACAGGGGAGCCTGCTGCAGGGTAAGTGTGTGAATGTATTTCCCATTACAATCTTTAAATCTACTGATGGTGCCTGATCCCAATGTAGCAGGACCCATCTATTGACTTATCTTCCTCATACTAGAAGTAGTAGTGGTACAACGAAAAGGTAGTTATCAGCTTTTCATTCCTCACTAGAGATAGGCAGAGGGTAGGGGACCTGTGGAGCATTTTGTTTACATACACATGGATGTCCTTTGAATCGTCCTGAAAGATCTTGAGCTGCTCCATGGAGCTGCTCTGCAATCCTCTCCTGCAGGTTTCTGGGTATGATCACCTTATTTCTTCCTCTGTGGTAGGACACATTCCCACTCCACTCTGCGAGGACTTTGGCAGGTATCTTTGCAGTTGACAGCTTGCAACATACAGGTCTGGGTGGTTTCGGGTCACCAGCCGCAGCTGTGCTCTCTGAGCCTTTTCGTTACCCTCAGAGGAGAGTTCAGCTAAAATCACTACTGCCTGTGAAAAATGTTGCCCGTATTCACTGCCATTGCCCTATACTTGTATCGCTTCACGCAACCAAACAATTCCCTCCTCATTTCTCTTCCCTCCGCCTCTGGCAGCCCACGTAAACTTTCTATTTTGACTATATTTGCAATGATACCTCTGTGTGTGTTAGCTGTAGCGCTTACCATTGTGGCCTTCAGGGGTCCACCTGCACACCTGTGGAATGCTTGAGCTAGATAAGGAAGAGGAAAGAAGAGACTCTGTGGAGAAGGAAAGGGTAGACAGGAGACAGGCCCATCAGGAAAAGAAGAGGCAGATGCACCAGGGCATAATGAGGCCATTTCAGCACAAAACACAGATGCTGCAAACCATCTGGTGGGCCTGCAGGATCAACAAGCCTGGATTTGCCTCCCTTTGCAGTCAATGGGAGGTGCTAAAATGGCGTTCTTGTGCATCCCTCTATGCTCTCCAGTGTTCCACATGGCATCAGGGCTGCATCCCTACTCCTGCCACTCCACACTGGGAGACAATAAGGACAACCACAGTTTCACATCCTGGCCTGTGGGAGCCATGATTGTTGTCTGTGTCGCTGAAATGGACATGAATGTTCTTTCCCCATGTTTAGTTCCTTTAAACTTATCAAAAGAAATGTTTTTTTTAATTGCATATAATTTCTATGTACTGGCTTTGGTACCCAATAAAATCTTTTTGAGAACATAATGTATCTTTTATTATTTCACAACATAGTGCCTAGCACAACTGAAAGCACCCACTATTAGTTATTGTACAGGGCAACAGAACTCATGGGATCAGTGACAAACACCATAATAATTACGAAGGTACAACAAGCACTGCAAAATTGAACACTTGAAGAACATCAGCCCCCATGGTGAATTTTCCAACTCCAAAATGATTTCCCATGTATCAGGAGCAATTCAACATTGCAGACTTCCCCAGTGTGATCATTGCAGCCTTCCCCAGTGTGATTGCCATTCAGTTCTCAACTGTCCTTGCAACTTTCATTCTGGTGTCCCTGTGCTGGAGGGCCAGGGTAAGCTCGGCATACAGATCCAAGAATGTGGCCTTTCACAACTCAAAAGTTCTCCAGCCTCTACTTGTTATCCCAAACCTGCATTAGGATTCAATCCTACTTGTTCCCTCAGGTCCAGAAGCCACACTAAACCATCTGTAGCTGCTTCATGAACACCTCCACCAACCTTGACTTGGTTTTGCTAAGCCCCACAGCAAGATGTCCTCCATGAAATTATCACATTGCTCGCAGCTATGGTTCTTTTTGTGGCTCTGCAAACACCAGAGGACCGTGCGTTGCAAACACAGAATGCTCATGACAGTAGCGCAGAGCTATGTGAACTCCACTATCTCTGACAGAAGCAGGGACAATGACTAGTACTGCATGGGTTTGTGGGATTTTTACAAAAGGCACGAATGTTATGGGATAGAAATGGCATAGTGGGATGGAGAAAGTTGCATGATCAGAACTTGATCCTTCACTCCCAGACTCCCTTACGTGACTCATTTCTGCCCAACCATGCAGTGCCTGAATTTCCCAAAAGAGGCTGCACAATGGCAAGTTACACACTGAGGTATCTGCCCATGGTGCACCACACTGTGCATCAACACAAGCGCTCCTGATGAGTGTGTGCAGTGCTGGTGCAAGGAACTCAGTAGGCACATGCACAAGCCATATCTTAACTGCAGTGGCTTTACACTGGCGTAACTTACATTAGCAAAGTTTGGTAGCATAGACAAGTGTGTGTGTATGTGTGCACGTGCCTAAGCAGCGCCCTGGTGTCCTATCCTGGAAACTGTTTGTTTTACAATCTTATCTATATTGACTCTATAATGAAAGAACTAGTATAAGAACAGTATATCTTCACTGTTCAAGAGTCTTACACTGGAAAACGTTTATGGATTCTCTTGGATAACTAAAACTAACTGGGTTTTCTTGTAAGCTATTACTGTGCATTCCGTGATTTTTTTTCATCTGCCTGGAATATTCATTATTTTTATTTTCAGGGTTTTATTTATATTTTGAGGTCTAATTGTTCAGCTTAAGGCTATGTCTACATTGCACTTTTGTCAGTAAAACTTTCGTGGGTCATTGGTGTGGGGGAAAAAATACGCCCTGACTGACAAGTTTTGCCGATGAAAAGCATCAGTGCGGACAGGTGGACAGCGCTATGTTGGTGGGAGATGCTGTCCTAGAATAATAGAATATCAGGGTTGGAAGGGAGCTCAGGAGGTCATCTAGTCCAACCCCCTGCTCCAAGCAGGACCAGTTCCCAACTAAATCATCTCAGCCAGGGCCTTGTCAAGCCTGACCTTACAAACCTCTAAGGATGGAGATTCCACATCCTCCCTAGGTAACCCATTCCAGTGCTTCACCACCCTCCTAGTGAAAGTTTTTTTTCCCTAATATCTAACCTAGACCTCCCCAACTGCAGCTTGAGACCATTGCTCCTTGTTCTGTCATCTGCCATCACTGAGAACAGCCTAGCTCCATCCTCTTTGGAACCCCCCTTTCAGGTAGTTGAAAGAAGCTATCAAATCTCCCCTCATTCTTCTCTTCTGCAGACTAAACAAGCCTAGTTCCCTCAGCCTCTCCTCATAAGTCACGTGTTCCAGTCCTGCTGATAAAGTTACCGCCCCTCGTTTGGGGGGCGGGCAGTTGTTTTGTCGGCAGGAGAGACAAAGAGCAGTTACGCTGCGTACCATAGAGCAGCACTGCGGTAATGGCACAGCTGTGCTGCTGTAAAGTGTGCAGTGTAGATATAGCCTAGGAAAGTTTCTCCTAAGAGTAAATTTGTAGATTCAAACCTCCCGACCCTCACTTTTTAACATACGACTTAGGCTGTATTCAGACTATCAACTTTTCATTTATTCTCCCTCTTTAAATCTGAATCCCTTTTGCCACTACAGTACTTATTATTTATTTATTTATTTAAAGTGGCACATTATCTCTAATATTGGGTTAGCAGGAAAACCCGTACCATCATCACTGCAACATTCATGATTTTTTAGGGAACAAAAAGCAGCAGCATTCCCACAGGCGAAGCAGAGCAATCTTGTGCGTGATGTTCCCAGCCCAGACTGACTTAAGGAACAAGCATCTCAAAATCACCTTTTAACATGGCATATTGGGTCAGGAAATCAATTCTTCTCTCTGTCTCAGTGCTACAGTATAGTTTTAACTTTCACATACAAGAATAGTTGTCTGAGCTGATCTTTCACAGTAGATGTCAAAACCATGTGTTTGTTTTTGAGTAGGTAATCTTTAAAAGTAACCTTTTCTCTCTTTGGCTCAGTTTCTTCCTACACTGAACCAAAATAAATAGCAGAACTTTCTCAACACATAATGAAACTTGCAAATGGCAACAAACTCTCAGTTCAAGATTGGATAATTATGAGCACTTCTCAGGGGCAAAAAAAACAAAAAGCCATATGTGCCACAACAAAATTGCTGTAGAGCATGACCTGTCTTGAATGACCACTTAAGGGACCAACAAACTAGCTGTTTAAGAAATGCAGTCTGTCAGTGTGGAGCATACCTGTACCTGATACAATTGTAGATGCTTGTGGATACAAGACAGAAGGTTGCCCAATAAGGAAGTGTCCACATTTCACTCCACTTTGGGAGTTGGAGGAGATTCTTGTCATGAAGGGAAGTGGCTGATCTGCGTACGATATAAAAACATTAAATCTACTAGATTAAAAAAACCTAGACTTTTCCAATAAATTCCTCCTTATAAACAAAATTATACTAGCTGCTGTACCTTGCCTAGTGCTCCTAAGGCACTAGTCTTCTGTTGTAGAAAAAAATATTTCACCATTTTCTTCAAATTAGCTTTACACTAACATTTGGTTTGTGTGTTTCTTGGAATATTTTTTTACTATGTTTGATAAGTGTAAAGAAATACACCAGACCCTTGCTAGAACGTGGGATTTGAGACTGTGTTATAGCGGGGACCGTGTTAAAATGAATTACAATTAAAGTAATTAAATTTGGGATCCATGGGCGTGACCGTGTTATATGCAAATTCATGCTATATAGATGCGTCTTCTAGCGAGGATCCAGTGTACTTGTAAATGTTGGTCTTCTTGGAAATCTAGAATGGGAGTCAGTGTGACCTAGTAACTATTGTGGTGTCAGTGAGGCATGAATTTTTTTCACAAAGGACGTATGGGGGGGGGGTCACACCTAAAGCTAATAGGTGATACAGTGCTTTGAAATCTTCCCATTAAAGGCACAGTAGAAGTGCAAATTTTTAGAACTCTTCCAAGATCCAAAGGGGAGCACTCGTGTATTATCCCCAAACTAATTTCTCTGTCTTGATTTGTTTAAACAAAGCATTTGTAGACAAACTAGGATCTCTGTCACTCTATGGATGAGCCCCTCCCTAAAAACACAATTCTGCGAGACAATCATCTATGGTAGAAAAAGGGCAGGGCTCAGTTTCCATTTAGTAGCTCAGTAATGCTGCTCTTCCAATAAGATTCTTGCTAAAGAGCACTGAAATTCTCTACTGTGCTCAGGGGCAACTCTAGGCTGCCTTCGGCGGCTTGCCTGCGGGAGGTCCCCAGTCCTGCGGATTTGGCGGCAGCCTGCAGGAGGTCCGCCGAAGCCACGGGACCAGCAGCCCCTCCGCAGGCATGCCGCCGAAGGCAACCTGCCTGCCGCCCTTGCAGGGACCGGCAGAGCGCCCCCTGTGGCTTGCCACCCCAAGCACGTGCTTGGCGTGCTGGGGCCTAGAGCCGCCCCTGACTGTGCTGTCAATGTGTTAACCAAGTGGAAACCTTCAAACAAGCTTCTAGAATCTTGTCTAAAGAAACAGACTCCATGTTTGTGAAGATCTCCAAACTGTTCTACAACAGGGCTTTTAGCCAGTGTAATTATGTTGGTTAGCGGTGTGATTCTTTACAACACATTTATACCAGCAGAAAGCATTAGTATAGATGCAGTTTATACCAGCAAAAAAGTTTTTTGCTGGTATAGCTGATTTCATTTGGTAAATTAGTATAAACTATACTGCCAAAAGAACTCTTTTGCTGCTATAAGATGTCTAGACTGGTATTGCTTATATCAGTGGGGAGTCTCCACTGGTGTATGGTATACCAGCCAACTCTTTTGGAGATGGGGACTTTAGTGAAAGTCTGCATCTAACCCAGTCCTATTAAAGTCATTTAAGTTCATCCAGTCCTTAGAGGATCTGGCAATGCATTCACCCATCTCCTGTGCAGATGATGATCTTTGTTTTCATTTAGATATAAAATTAGAATATAATTTAATTTAAACTTGTACTGCAATGAACTATCCCATTAACCATCTTAAACTTTCTTGTAAATCATGAATAGTTCAAAACATCCGAATCTTGAAATAAGCAAAACTTTAAAGTTTACTCTCAAGATATAATTATCCCTTTTTGTTTCTACATATAATAAGGCCTCAAAGGTACCACTGTGGTCCATGGAGAAATTTTGTAAAATCATCCCAGATGTAATCAATGGAAAGACGTCTCCTGTGGTTTTGAATCCACTTAACTGTGCAGGAGCAATCTAATCCTGAACACTAGAATAACCCAACAGATGCTTTATTTTTAACTATTTTCCCAACTTGGAAACAAAACTGAGTGAACTGTTTGGCTCCCTCTAGACAACTTTCAGATAATCTTTAACAGTTGTTGAATAAATAAAGAGAGGCAACCAGGCATTAATTCCATTTTCCAAATGTCCTGGAAATCTGTTTACCTCTGATTGCAATCCTACGGTTGTTCTAGAGACTAAGAACAGGTATAAGTCTGCTAAATTCCTCATTGTTTTAGGATTTAGTGGAGTTCACTGCAGTTAGGCATAAATGTTCAGTATTCACTGGTGTGTGAATAAACATTACATTTTGTTATGCCTCTACAGGGAACCCAGAAAATGCAACTTTATATAGAGATTGTATTTGTTAGTGGACCAGTTTAGAAGGGGAGTTTAATTTTGATATCCTGCTCAATTTATCAGTCTTTGATAAATAAGGAATCCTGCAGTTTAGTATACATGAATAAAAAACATTAGCACCCAGAGTTTCAATGTTAACTTGCGCTGATTGTCAGTTATGAATAGATAAAAATATTTGTCACTATTTTCTGTTTCACAAATAGGACTCTATATTTGGTCAAAAGAATTAGCTTCCAAATGTCACATCTTCAGCTGCTAAGATTGGCCTGGTCTGACGTCACAGCACAGTAAATTGATGGTATTTAAATAGGGCTCTTGACTTAAGAAACCTAACCAGGAAAAACAAAGTTCTTGCATTATAAACAGGACTTGTGTTATGAAGCAGTTTTGAGCTCTGAACATATAAGCACCTGTTGGGAAGTGGCGGGGGGGGGGGGGGAGAGAGGATGGGACTGTGCATTTATGATTCTGTTCCCTGCTGGGTACCAGTGAAAGCCTATGAGAAACCCAGTTGGGTATTGCTGGTTATTGGTACAAAATGATCTACTTGGAATAATTATTAACTATTATTTTGTATTACTGTAGTACCTAGGGGCCCCATACCAGAACCCCGCTGTGCTAGGCACTGAACAAAGAGGATCCCTGTCCCAAGGGACTTAGTGTAAGTTTAAAACAAGAGATGGATATAGACCGACGGGGGAGTAAGTTAGTATGACGTTTCTTCTTGAACATTAATTTTCCCTATTTGTGTATAGCTTTAAAAAAAAAAAGTTTTAGAATGATACAGGGAATATTTGCATATTGGTTCTGGTCTTGTTGCCTGTGTCTGCAGTTTTATGTGACACAGGGTTTTTCCAGCTGTTCTCAGAAGAATATAGCTTATGCTGGCAAGTTTTTTCTAACATTCTCTTACGTTTTCTCAATTGATTCTATTCACGAGCCTCTTGTGATTGACTCTTGGTTCAAGCAGAATTAAAATGCATTATTTATTTTAGATTTATACTCCCATCCACTTCCAAAGGACCACCTATTCTTGCTCTATGCAATCCTTCGCAATTCCTAAATAAACAATAGGATATTTGCCACAACATATTGAAATGTTACCTAGATGTATGTTTGACCTTGAAACCATTGTGATCTGAATGCAGTGCTAAGCGGGCAGAAGATGATGTATAGTCTTAAAGGAAAAGTCTTTAGAAATGGGTTCATTGGTCTTATTAGGCTACCTATAAAGGAGCTCTAGCTCTATAAAAATACTACTCATTTTTGGTATTCAAAACTATTTCTACATTTATAATGTAGATAAAATTTTTGACTTTTTTAAAATAATGCATCTCATTCTAGAGCTAGCAAAATATTCCTTTAATTGCTTGGTATTGAAACATGTAGTGCAGCATGGAAGGGCAAGTTGAACATCTCAGTTGTCTGGACTGTCTAATAAATGGTATAAATTGCCATATTTTTAAACACCAGCTGGAAATGATTTATTTTAGTGTCCTGGTGCTACATTTTTGCTTAGAAGTTAGACTGGAAAAAATATGGGGAAACATTTTTCATCAGAACTAGATTAACAGTAGTTCATGAACAGTGAGAACTTTGATATCCCCTTTGGCTCTCACTTCTCTGAAGCTACTATTGAAGTAATATGCTCTATCGGAAAAGTTGAGAGAGTTCAGCCATGCTCCCTCTCCTCTGAATCTAATCTTAATTTGGAATAAAACCCAATTTTCCTCCAGGATGTTCTGAATACTATGGGTCCATATGGCCTGGGGAAGAGACTGTGGTGAAACAGTCAGTCAAAAAAGAAAAATATGTCTTAGACTTGGATGGCAGACCCAAAGTCTTGACCTTAGCTAAAACAGTTGGTTAAAAGACTAGGCACACTCACAATTGTTGAGGCCCCTTAGAGGAACAGAAACACCAATATCTCAGCTGTCATAATCCAAAGGATTAGTCTCTAGTATCTAGATATAACAGTTTTCTCTAGTTCTAACTTTAGATAAAAGAAATCTTGGTCCTAGTGTTACTCCTATTTTAACATTTATTCCCTAGAGTCATGGCCATTCCTCAGAGCTGCCACCCTGTGTATGTTTAAAGAAAACAGAACAAGCCATGGGGAAAAACTAAGGTCTGATCTTGCATGCAACTACTACTAAATTAAGAGTCTTCCATGTGTAGGGGATTGGTCTTCTATACACTGGGACATAGAAAAAATTATTTAATGAATTTCTTCATTAGGTCAGCTTTCAATTGTATATTATATCTTTAAGATGGCTTAAAATATCTGTAAGAAAAACATCGCTTTGCTTATATTTTTAACATGTTAACAGATTTAAGTTAGATGCTACTGTGTGTGGTAGTGTGTGTTAACTTTTCTAAAAGTATTCCATGATTATCTGAACAGGTTCATGAACCACCCAGCTCCAGCAAACAGCCGCTACAAACCCACTTGCTATGAACATGCTGCTAACTGTTATACACACGCAGTAAGTAAATTCATTATTTGACCAGTTCTTTCAGTGAAACCCTTTATGGTATTGGAATCCTACATTTCTTTTAGCTTTGAATTCCTAAATGTATTTGTTTGCAACTTCTAAAATCAATCTGATGGTATACTATTACTAGAAAGTAGTAGTAAATACAAGTAGTGATCATAAACACATGTTCCGTGAGCGCAGAAGGATCCAAGGAGTCATATTTTGGAAAAGTCCTGCAGGTTAAAGGTTTTGACCCATCTATTTCCCTTCTGCCCAATCAAAGGGTGACTAAAGCATCATGAAAATGGATCTCTATAGGCTAATGATTACTATAATCCTTTTAGACAGATTATTGTTCAGTACAGGAAGAACAAGGAAGATTTAACAGTTTAAAAACTTTTGAGCCTTTAAATACAAAGTTGCGGCATAGGCTACATTTTAGGATAGAAATAAAACTGAACAGCTTTGCAATGATTAAACAATTTAGAAAGAGAAGATTTGAGAGAAGTCTAGACATTTTTAGACACTAACAGTTAAGGTGAGTATAAACTCTAAGTATCTGAATATAAATATCCACATGTTATCCTGGACCAAAAAAATGTTGAGTGACTAGTTTATTCACCCAAAAATGCAGTCTCAGGTCAACTAAAACTATTTGTGAATTTGACCCTAATTTGGCAAGTAGTTTTGGGGTGGGGGGGAAATGTTCAGGCTAGATTTACCAGGGAACTTGATTGCTCTTCAGCCTGGTGGTGGTGGAATGCCTTTTGATCCTCCAACCCAGTGGTTACTGCACTCATCCAGGATGTGGGAGGCCCAGGTTCAAATCCACTCACTCTTTGATTTGGAGCAGGGACTTGAATTTGGATCTGCCACTCTCTCAGTTGAGTGCACTAACTGTGAGATGCAGGAAGGGCAGCTAGCGGATGAATGTAGCGACACTCGAGTCTGCTCTTTTTGTAGCTGCAGGATCAGGAAAGAAACCGTGCCTATGAGTGAAGCTGGGAGACATTTACAGTTAAGTTGCTGTAAAATAAACTCCATTTGATATGGGAGTGGAGGGGTCAATCTGAAATTATCCAAAATCGAGGCGTTTTATACCTGTGTCGAGAGCACGTGCTGTACAATAGTGAACTAAAATGAGCAAAATGTGAACAACTTGTCTTTGCAACAATTTTAAAAGTCCCTTCCCACTTGCTTTCAAGGGGCTCTCTTCTTTCTGTATTTCAAAATGAGTCCTGGTCTATATTCCCCAATGCTGCATCATGCAGTGGGGAGCAGAGGACTGCAAGTATTCCCGGAAGGGAGCAGTGGAGAGCTTGTCAGCTCCTTGGAGGAGGATCCTCAACAGTGCAGATTGTGAAAGAGCTAATGGAGAGAGGGCCCTGTTTCTCTCCAGCCACTGTTGGGGAGTACAGAGAGAAACAGTGTATGGGTGTGTAGACAATGTGGCATGGCCAATGATCATGCTGTACTGCCAGTGGAGAAGTCATCTCTGAAAGCCATGTACAGGGACAGGCAATCAAACTGAATGCCTCAAGATCTTCAGTGTTGAGGCTGGGACTGCTGCATGCTTCCCTGTGAATACTCAAGTTCCACATAGTGCTACCTGCTTTACATAGTCTTTCCACTTGTCTCCATACACAGAGCAAGCATTGAGGTTTTGCACGCTTTTGCCTCTCACATGGAAAACTTATCCAAGAGAATAACTTTACATTGTGTTGTTGTGGTCTGTGCAACAAAAAGAGTAGTAACTTAACACACAACTTGCCTGCACTTTGTGCATAAGCCAACACGATCTAACTGGTGTAGCTACTGTACAAAGACCAAAATGGTGCTACGTAAACAGTATGAAATGTGGAACAAGTTGAGGTAAAGTAGAGTCTATACCACCCTAGTAAACTGCGAAAATGACGGGAAGTTTATACTGTTCTGCCACAGTTTGACAGCAAACAGCACGTTGGTGTTGCAATATATAAGTTTTCAGTGGTTACCTTACATATAAGTTCTGTGGGCTTCATTTTGTGCTGCAAGAAGCTTATTAGAATTGTGTGGAGGATGCAGTTATGTTTCACGAAGGACTTCAAGTTTTTGTTGTTGTTTGTGGGTTTTGTTGTGGGTTTTTTTTTTTAATTTGGCTTCATTCCAAATTTAAACAAACTGAAAAATTTCGAAGCTGAAAGAAACTTCTAAAAAAAATTGTTTGTTTAGTTGAAATGTTTTGTTTCAGCAAAATTGAAACATTTCATTTTGATTTTGACAGTCTTATTTTGCATTCTAATTTGAGATGGTACACATTTTTAAAACTTCCAAATGGAAAGTTGGTTTCAAAACAAAAAATAAAAAAAAAAATTCTGAAAATGTCCAGACAGAATGTTCTTACACTGTTAAACATTTTCTTCTGGTTTTCTTCCAAAAGGAAATTCCAGGGGCATGACAGGATTTCACAGAGTGCCAAGATTTCAACAGCTCTGCATGTTCCGATGGCACATGATTCCATCAAAACTTCTTCTCCAAACAGCTTTAGGGCTTATTGTTTCTGCATCATTCATTCTGCTGTGGGCCCTAATTAAAGTTGCTGTTATGTGTAGTAATAGGGAAGTGCTATGGACTTTCCCCAGTGTATTTGCCATCTTTCAGTTCCTTCAGCAGATATTCCTGCCAGCAGTAACTGCGACTTTCTCATAACTGAATGATTAGGATTTTTCCAAGGCTCTAACAGAGTTAGGTGCCTAAATCCCAGCCAGTTTCAATGAACATTCAGCTCCTCATTCAACAGGCTCATTTGATAATCCCAGCCCATAGAAATAAACTGCATAAACTGTTAATGCATCTTAACTCCTTCCTGTCCTTTCCTTAATAGAAAGTAAAGCAAATGATGCTCAGACAAGTTTCTCAAATGTATTCTAAAATATCTTGGTAAAATTGGAAGAACTAGGCAGCAGTTCTGCTACATCGCCTCTAAAATACTGTCAGTTCCCTGACCACCACCTCCCTCCCTCCGCCTCTCCAAAGTTCACTGCTCACTTCCTCTAATTTAGCAAGTACGCTTTGGCTAAGGTGCTCAAAGTAATTGCTAACCTTGAACTACGAAATGGAATTCTCTCTAAATTGATTTACTTTATTTTAATGCTGGCTTTTGTTTCAGTTGGGCTATTTATAAAGCAGTGGATTTGGCACACGGAATTAGCACCCTGGTACAGTCTCTCCTGTTAATATAGTTTTGCTTACACAAGGAACGAAGGTGTAAATTTCAGCAAATTTGAATACCAAGAACAAGACATTGTCTGGCAGTTTAGCACTGTTACATTATATTGTGACAACTCAGCATTTTATGATTCTGTCAAAATAGATCCATTCCCTCAGTTTGTTAGTAAATATCACCCCTAAAGGTACTGTCAGGACTTTCCCCTTTTGAGAACTGATACTGTATTTGTCGTGCAATTTTTGAAGTTTTAAATTTCTAAAAGATCTGCTCCAGGAATTATTTTGGGAAAGTTGTATAGCCTGTATTATAGATGGACCCTTCTGGCCTGGAAATCTTTGTATCTATGAAAAGTTTGAGTAAAAAACTTGTATTGCTTATCACTGCTCTAAGACTAAAGCTATATCTTGCTTTTTAAAAGGTGGATGAGAAGTCCATTTTTATATGCGTCTTATTTTTATTAGAACCTATATTGTGTCAAGTGTAATTAGTGTAGTAGAGAATTCTGTTTGCCAGTAGGTAAGCAGACAGCAAAATTTCTCTTCTGGTCTGACATAAAATGGCTAGATTGAAAGCAAACACCCTGGAAGTAATGAAACACCTTTTGTTTAGTTAACTGTTCCCATGATGCTTTTGGTGGCATATAGGCAAGGCATGCTATTTGCCAAATGGGCCACTTAGAAGAAAAGAGAAATGTAGAGTTTATAATTCTTCCATAGCAGGAGTGGAATTTTTTATTTGGAGCTCAGAATAAAAGCCAGGAAAATGGCAGAAATAAAATAACATTTGATTGAAATCTGTATTGATTTGTATCTGTATTCATCCTCTAAAGACATGAAGGAAGAGATGGTAAAATAAACTGATTTGCTTCACCCTGCTATAACTTGAACTACGGTGGTCTTTATAAAAGTTAGACCCCCGCCTTGTCAAAAATATCTGGTATCTTAAATGCACTGTTTCTTAATTGTGTAAAAGTTTACTTTTTAATGGCGACCACCAGTGCTTAAGGTGTCTTATGAGTAATATACTTCTAGGCTAAGGTATTCTTTGGGGTTTATGTGTATTCCATTAAATCTGAGGATGGAGAAGACTAAACTGCATTCAGTGTGAACTTCAAATTAAAAGGTAAACATGTCTCGTGCATTGGTCCACTTGCTGTGGTACTAACAGCGCAGTACTCAACATGTTTTTACAGCTCTGCAGTTAGCTAATATATTCTAATCTTTGTAAAAGGATCTTGAGGTCTGTGAATGGAAGGCAAAGGCATCACAGAAATGCAATTGTTGCATTCTGTGTGTGTTTAAGGATCAGTACATGCATTTATCTCCTGGAGGTTTTATTTTAAACAAAAAAAAAAGGCACTAGTTCTGTGCTTTTAAATTGGTTTGTGAACTCTAGTGTTCAAGTTGCAAACTGTTTTTCAATCCACATTGCAGACTTTTCTTGAATGATATCTATTGTAGCCATGCTCAGAATTTCCATTTATGCTACAGGGAGTTTTGCATGTGGATAAAGTACAGTATATCTACAGTGTAGATCAAGGAAGAACTTTGCATCCTGTAATTCTGTCTTGCATTACAGACTTTTAAAATGGTGAAGCATTGTCAAATTCCAGGATGCAGTGTTTATCACGAAAGACCTGTGTTTTCCCACTTTGGGCTGTACCAATAATTTCATTGGTTAAATTAATATTTCATTTTTTTCAATAAAGCCTGAAAAATCTATATCAGGACCAGTAGAATACTTCTTTTGGCTACAGAAAACTGCTATGTTAAAAATACTTAGATGTATATTTTCTGTTGTTTGAAGGGGGCAGGTTGAAATGTTTCTTATGACCTAAACAGACCTCATCTGAGCACTTTTTATCACTGTTACCAATTTGTCAGACCTACAGTCACACACACACACACACACACACACACACAAATAGCAGGTGATAAAGATCTTTGAACTGCCACTATTAAAATCTAAACCAAAGTGGCACATTTTAAATTTTCTTCATTATAATTATATAAAATTCACACAACCACTTTTTACTTTATTTTTTTTATTACTTCTTTGGATTTCATGTAGCATATTTTTACCACTAAGACTTAAAGGTAACTCAGGTATTCAGAATGCTACTTCAAGCCTAAAAGTGATATAGGTTATGTTTGGGTTGTGAATTGGGATTATTTTCTAAATGTTACTCTGCAGTGGCCTTAACAGATCCTTGTTCTGTTATCAAGAGTACAGAAAAACACCATTTAAATGCTCAGTACGTACATGAGAATTTCCTCCTGCTCTTATTTAGGCCTCTCTACTCACTGATTTTTGTATCATTATAACCATTTTGCTTTGGAGGTGGGATTTTAGTGAAATAGTTATGCTGGTACAATCCCCAATGTGGACCCAATTATACCAAATTAAAGGTGCCTTATACTAGTATAAGCAGCAAAGAGTTAGTCTATAGACTAACAGACCTTTTGGAGCATGAGCTTTCGTGGGTGAATACCCACTTCGTCGGATGTACATGCGTCCGATGAAGTGGGTATTCACCCATGAAAGCTCATGCTCCAAAACGTCTGTTAGTCTATAAGGTGCCACAAGACTCTTTGCTGCTTTTACAGATCCAGACTAACACGGCTACCCCTCTGATACTTATACTAGTATAGATTATTCCCATTCCCTTCAGGAATAAGTTATACTGGTATAAAGGCATTTATACCTGTATAAATCTTCCTCCACACTAGGGGGATGTTGTACTACTTTGACTATGCCAATACAGTCAGTACTTAAATCCTCAGTTCAGCAAAGCACATGTCAACAGAATTTAGACTTCAGTGAGGCTAAAACACCTGCTTTAGTGCTTTTCTGAATTGAGGCTTTAAGTTTCCTTTAAAGATTTCTCTTTAGACTTCTCAGTCGTTATACTAAAAAGAGAACTTTTTTGCTCATGGATGCATGCACAGGGTGGGACTCTCTCTTAGCCTCCAGTGGACACTGTGCATGCATCTGAAGGCAGAAGTTGGCCCTCAGTTTGCATTACTTCCAGCTAGGTAAATATACCATATTGGGTTTTAATCTGAAATTAGTTTGGGCTTTGCAAAGCAGTTGTGAAGACCAAAGATCTCCTTCAAAATCTTTGTATTTTAAGTAGCCTACTAAGTGAAGAGCTGTGCTGAGTGTCTGTATCCCTGGTTCTTTATGACTGAAGAGGCTAATGATTAATCACAAACACTAATGTGAGGAAGAGGTAGAATTGATATATAAATCTACTAGGAGTAACCTTTGAAATATTTAGACATTGGTGATATTAGGTTTTGTATCATTTGTGTTGCACAGACTGATGGCAGCTCCCTAAACAGCTAATCAGGTCTTACTTTATTTCAGTGAAAAGAGGTTGTGCGAAGATGGACAAGCACACACTTACTTATTGCAATAGACAATATGCTATTTATAATTGGGTCTGTTTGCTGTTGCTTGTGTATTGTGACCAGAGAAATCCATAGTTCTGGAATGGGTGGGTGATTCTACACAGTGGCTGGGGATAGAGAATAACATCTATGTTCTTATTATTGTTTCCTTAGTTCCTCATTTTTCCAGCCATTGTGGGTAGTGCCCTCCTCCACCGGCTCTCTGATGATCGATGGGAAAAGATAACCGCATGGATGTATGGCATGGGCCTCTGTGCACTCTTCATTGTTTCCACGGTGTTTCACATTGTTTCCTGGAAAAAGAGTCACTTAAGGTATCCACAGAACACTCACTGACCATAATGTTTTTCATGCTGCTTCTGAAGTGGTCAGATTCAATTACCCTGACTAAGCAGACCAAGGAACACTTTTTTTCCGCTTTTGCAGAGCATTGTGATGGGTGCCTTCTGTGCTGTGTAAGAGATTCTCCAGGAAACCTTCATTCTATCAGTGCAGATGATTGGCTTGCAAGGTTGGATCACTAAAGTAACCATATACTCTGTTGGGAAGAATTATGCCAGAGAAAACTAGATGCACTATTTAAAGAACATTAGAATACTGAACAAAATGTAGCTTTGTGTCACATTTCTATGTTCCTGCATGGCATATTCAAATATGAGTTGACTTCTATGAAGTCTAAGCTCAATATTTAATAAGACACTGAACCAAAAATAAATTGGTCTTCTGCTAATCTTACACCTACCATTATTTCTGATCACTTTCTATAGGCAGAACATAATGAATCACTAGCATGTTCCTGACTACGTCTTTATTAAAATAATAGCATATACTGCCTTCTATCACAAGACTCTGAATCACTTTAACTATATATGTACAGGACAGAGCAACACAACAAAACCACACAATTTATGCTGGCATTAACTGTTGCAGTTAACGTATGTCACAAGCAACTCAACATTATTCTGTAGAAGAAAATTGCTAGATTAAAAGTGAGGTGGATTTTTATCTCAGTATAGAAATGTGATTGCTGGCTGGATGTTTCGCATTCTACCACACATTGAGCTCGACACAGAACCTGCTAAGTGTCTTACAGTATAATACACAGTTGACCAGACAAAGGTTCTGTTTCAAAGTTAGTCTCTAATAGCAGAACTAGGGCCAGATTCTTGCTCCTGCTATGATTCCTCTGGGGTCACAAAGTTGCCTTAAACAGCCTCTTTAAGGATTCCCTCTGCGTAGTGCCTGTCGTTGGGTGATGCAGAGCATGTGTAGCAACTCCATGCTATCTTGCCCTAACATGGGGTCATGGCTGGGGAAAAGACATGACAAGGAGTACTGCTGTGCTCTGGGTTGCTTGAGCCAACCCAACGTAGATCATCCTGGAGGCTGCTGCAGGCTGAAGGCATAGCCAGCCCTGAAATGAGGGAGCACAGAGCCAGATCTGAGCACTTGGTCCCTACTCTAGTGTCTCAAAGACCAAGAAGCTTTACTATTGTACATGGAAAGCATTTAAAATTTGAGAACTTTCATGTTGAACACTAAAAGTGCTAATGCTTTTTCTTGACAGAGAGGAATTGACATTTTTCCAAAACTTGTATTTTAGCAGCTTGTTTTTTCTTTGTTAGGACAATGGAACATTGTTTTCACATGTGTGACAGAATGGTGATCTATGTCTTTATTGCAGCATCATATGCACCATGGTAAGAAATCGAATGTATATTTTCAAGGGATTAAAACTTCCTACACTGTTTTATCAATATGATTTCCAGATAACTTTTGTAAAGGTGTTGGGAAGTAGTTGACAACATTATTGAACTGGGAAATGGAATATGGCCTAATCCCTTGGGATTTAACTTGGCTGCCTCCTCCCGCTTTTGTATTACAAGAAGAACAAATTGTTTTTGTCACTCTTTGAATTCTGAGCTACGTGACTAGAAATTATGGGCCTTAACCTGCATTCCTGCTTATCCAAAATTCAAACTGACTTCAGTGGGACATCAGGTTTATGTAAGGAATGTAACAGGGCTCCTCTTTTTTTTTTTTTTTGTAACCTTGAGTTTTAAAATTTGGACTGAAGAAGAAAGGGAGCTAGCTGATAGTGATACTCCTTTCGACTGAGCAATTGCTAAATTATTCAAGTATTGCAGTTGTCTTTTTCTCTATTCTACTGTCATAAGCCAAATACTCTACTTCAACTTAACTTGTTATTGAAAATAATCGGAACATTATCCCTAAAAAGGGATGGTAGAAAGGGATTTGGAAATAGAAAAAAGTGCTCTCTCTTCCTCACATCTGTCCCAGCACACCTAGACACGACTTAGTTTAGGTTCGCAAATAAGTTTTCTTACCTCTCCAAGAAATCCCAAGATTTCCCCTTCCCGTTTTCTAAACAAAGTGTAGCTCATATTGTTTTTAAACAAATACAAAGATTTTTATGTCAGTAAGTTCCATTCATTCATCACTTCTGTTGTCTATTGTAATCTTCACATTTTCAGGTTAAATCTTCGTGAGCTTGGACCTCTGGCATCTCATATGCGTTGGTTTATCTGGCTAATGGCAGCTGGAGGAACCATTTATGTATTTCTCTACCATGAAAAGTAAGAATTCTAATCTGCATTAAACTCTAAACTGCATTTGAACTTGCTGCTTTTTAAATACTGCTATAATAAAATGTCAGCTTGTCTTGCATATTGACTTAAGAACTTCAAAATAGCAGAAATACATAAATAGAAGGATGCAAGCTTGTATCTTGTGAACGGCTATTTGCACCCACTTTATCACATACAAATTTACAGTAACTTGTATATCTCACATTTAGAACAAATTTATAAATGCTCTTATGTCTTCTGTGGAAAACTAAGACACAGTCCAATAAATACATAAATCTTGCTGGTGGAAAGTAGGCAAGGAGAGGAGGAGTATCTTTATTGACTTCATTCAGTAGTTGATCTGTACGGTCAAATCTCTTGATGGGAGTTGAGAGAAATGCCTAGACAATCAAGATGCCTTCATTGCTTCCATATTATACTATGCTAACTAATTGATACAACATTCCTTATAGAATTACAGTGCAATATAATGTAAGTTGCACATGGAGAGGTTACTAACCCAGGAAATTTCTACAATGCCCCTGTTGAGCTGTTTGGAGAGCTCAGTCTATTTAGTTTACACTACTGTTTTCTTCAGCCTGTGTGACTGCCTCTCATCACATACCCCATTCCCAAGGAACGAGCGACTAATCTTCATAAGTCTTTCCCCACCTATTAAGAAAGAAGGGTTGAAACAATATGCATTGACCCACTTGGTGGGAGACTCAAAGTAGTAGTTACAGGTACATCTCAAAAGTATGGAGGAAAAATCTACGTATTTAGCCATACATAGAAAGTGTGTAGGCAATGTGTCTAGCAGCCCTCTGTTATGTAAATAAAACTTCAATGTGATGTATCTGTAGACAAAGTCTTTAGGTGGTTGATGGGCATCTGTTAGTTTAAAAAGTCATACATTAGCTGTTTTGTCTTTTAAGGAAATATTAAATGTGCATTAAAATTCATCTTGTACCTTTCCTTAAATTATTCCTTTAGGTATAAGATTGTTGAACTCCTTTTCTATTTAGCAATGGGATTTTCTCCTGCTCTGGTAGTGATATCCATGGTAAGGAATATGCTGTTAATGTAATAAATACCTTTCCTTTTATAAGTAGTTTAAAAGGGAGCTCCAGTGAAGTTCCATTTTTGTCTGTATAGCTGTAAATTTCAGTTCAACGCACTGTTATAAATGCTAGTTGTAGAAGCATTGAAAGTATTTAACCATCTGTTTGGGTTGAATGGCCCCTCCAGGACTCCTACCCCATCCAACCCCTCCTGACTGGTCCTGGATTTCCACCACCCCTGTTCCCTGCCCTCTGACCACCACCCCGAACTCCCCTGCCCTCTTACTGTGCTGCCTGGAGCGCCATCCAGAGCACCGGATCAGACCGTGGCTTGGCAGCTGGGCTGCCCAGCTGCCCAGAGCATTGCACTGGCTGTGCAATGAGCTGAGGCTTCGGGGCGGGGGTAGCCTCCTGGGCCAGGAGCTCAGGGGCCAGGCAGGAGGGTCCCGCTGGCCAGGTGTGGCCCGTGGACCATAGTTTGCACACCTCTGCCTTAAGAAGAAGGCTGGAGAATAGTCTGACTTTTCCCATTAGAGGCATCTCCAGATGAATGGATATAATGTGTTAAAAATTTAATCACAGGTGTCACTACTCAGAACCACCTCTAGCGAACTAATTAACTTTTCTCTACAAGAATTTATTATTTAGTGACCATTATACCATGCCACTGGGAAATGTGTGTTCTGGTTTCTTTTGGTTAAATCATTACATCCTCTTAATCTGTTCAGTATAGCTTGAAAATTATCAAAATTACCCATTTTCAGCTCAGAAGTCTTGACAATAGCAATAGACACAACAGCCAAAGCACATTCAGAATTGCTTATCAACTTTTTGCAGTATACATAACTATAATCGCTGTTCTTGCAGCAAAACTGAATACAAGCCATAAAGTATGCTTCAAATTCGATCATCTCTCCCAAGTACTTGAGAGAAAAGATGTGATTTGTCCAGAAGGTTATAAATCTGGAGTGTGGTGGCTAGTTCCCCTCTATTATTATGAGCAGTTGTAGATACATTTTCTGGTAGAGTCAGATTTTGTATGTACGGGGTGATAACTCAAACATCACTTGTAGTTTTAGAGCTGAACGTTCTTAACTCCTGGAGATAAGCTGCATACAATCATGTATTTTTTTTCCCCTTTACATCCATTTTTACGTGTTTGTGGTCTCCCATGTGTGTACTCCGCTCTCAGCTGGATAGAATGTCAGACCTGCTCAACTCTGATCATGTCACCTGATATTGCTTTGATAATAGTAACCTGTGAAACACATCACCACACACACACACACAATCAAGAATAGCCGTTATATTGTAAATATTTAAGTACATTACAGCTTGTTGCTCAGACTGCTAGAACGGTGAAGTGATAAATCTGAAACAAAATAATAGCAGAAACAGCGACCCTCTAACTTTACACATGTGGCGAAACATCTTATAATGATCACAACACCAGGCCAGTGTTCAAACAAGCTGAGTCTGAAACTCCAAGCTGAACTGGAAGCATTTAGGATTGGCTGCCCTGTTTGATCTGTTCATATTAGCTGTCACATGACAAGGTTTAGAAACTCACCCACAATTAGGATCGATATACTATGTACTCCAAAGTGATGTCTCAGAATAATATTATGTGGCCTCTTAAATGTCATTAAATAAGTCATCCATCCCATCTCCCCGCCCCAATAACAAGGCCTGGAGACTTATTAACTTTCTGTTCCAGTTTTAAATTCTGAAGGCTAACTTTTTTTTTTGTCTCCTTGTTAATTAACAGAACAACACCGATGGACTTCAAGAAGTTGCCTGGGGAGGCTTAATTTATTGCATGGGAGTGGTGTTCTTCAAGAGCGATGGAATCATTCCATTTGCCCATGCCATCTGGCACATGTTTGTAGCTATTGCAGCTGCAGTTCATTACTATGCCATTTGGAAGTACCTTTACAGAAGCCCTGCAGACATTATCCGTCACTTATGATTTTTTTAAAAAAAATCTGCACTAGGCCTCCATAACAGTATTATTTGATGTAAGGAATTCTGGGGAATTGAGAAATTGCACAGGAAAATCTGCACTGACATAGATAGTTCTCTGAATGCATTTACTGTGAACAGATGTTAAATAATGTGTCCTGGAATTGCCCTTCATACAGCAAGTACTGTAAATAATCAGGACACTAAAGTACAGTACTGATAGTCCATTCCACACTAGTAGAACTGGGTTCCTGATGTTTACTAACCAGAATTTTTGTATTCTAGATTAATTTTACAGTTTTTACTATATGAATTTTTCTAAATTAGTGATTCAAATTGTGAAAGTCAGTGCAATAGCAAAGATGTAACTTCTTTTGTTTTAAAATTGGTTTCTACTGTTTTTTCACTAGCCATTTAATAAACATAAATCATGGAGGGATAGATCTAGTTTTACCGCACGTCATCTTGGCATAATATGACTTTTATAGAAATTTTAAACTTTTTTTTTTGTAAATTTTAAAAGTACATTTATTTAAATGAAAACACACAACTGTCATCTATGCAGTTATTCATATTGCAAACTCTTAACAAGAAACTTACATTCCACATACTGTACTGACAAGCAAACATTATACCTCTTCCAAAAGTTTTATTACAAGTGTGGTTGTAACTACAAGTTTTTAAAAATTATGAATTTCAAAACGTGGTTCTGCCAAGCTTGAGTGTGAAAACATGCTGCTCACTATAATACATTTAGTTACTTCGGGCTTGTCTACATGGTGGAATAATGCAGATTACAGGGTGTGATTTGTAACGTGCACTAACATGCTACATTGTCCTTATGGGCCCAGATGCTGCAAAGGCTCTCTAATGCACTTTAATGTAGTGCTATTTGAAACAGTATTATGTTAAAGTGCACTAGGGAGCCTTTAGTGCACACCAGCATGGTCTGTATCAACCAATTAATGTGCAGCATACCCCCGTAGTCCACATTACCGCACCATGTAGACAACCTCTTAGTATGGCTTATCAATGAAAGAAACAAAGTGTTTCAGACAAGTAGTTAATACCAGTCAAACATTTTAAGACACCTCCTCACATGCCATCTATAGAGACAGTTGAATTGATGAGAGCGGACTTTTCAAAACTTGGCAGTAGCAATGCAGGTGGCCAGCTATTAAATATTCCAGTATCCAAATGACAATGAGGAAGCATCAGTAATTGTCCAGAAGAGTTAATATATATTGGTGCTGAAACATTAAGGCTACAATATCAAAAGGATCTCAGCGGAGTTGGATACCGGCAACCCCTGGCTTTGAGTGGGCGTTGTATGTCTAACTCCCTTAGGCTCCTTCAGAATCCCAGCCAAAACTGGTATATTGCGATTGCTGATAACGTAGAGTATTTTATGGTTACTGGTTCTTCACACACATGGCCTTCTAGTGAAGAGAGCCTGAAGAACTTGATAGAATCTCTCATCAATTTGGGACCTTAAGAAGAGCAAAACTGGGCTTAGCATATTGCTATTTTCTGTACAGGAAAACGAAATGTAGCAAGGCATGATTGTAGAACACGTGCATTAAATATCTAGATGTAGATGCCTCACTGTAATGCTGTGTGTCCAGTTATTGTATCTGTCCCACTACATTATCAATGTCTTATATTAAGATTGACTTGATCCTTTTTTCTAATTTACTCAGTTTTTCATGTCAGTGTTTTAAAAACTAAAAAAAACAAACCTGTTGCCTTTTTCAGATTTTGTTCTGGATATTGCCTGTCTTCAAACAATAGACTAGTACAATAGGGATGTTTTTCAAGGTACTATTTAATATTTCATCTGAACTTGCCAGTGGGTTGTTTGCATATTACAGAATCTGTACATTTCTATACAATTTCCAGGAAGGGACACTTTATTTAAAAAAAAAAAAAAAAAATCAAGGCGTGGAAATGAGTTGCCATACAGTGTTAGCTGGTGACTGGAAAACGGCACCACTACACTAGTCGTGTACCACTAGTTAAATCTCTAAAAAAGCATAAAAATGGAACATCTGGGCAGACAATCCTTTGTATGACAGTCTTAAACATGCGGATGCCTGCAGTTTTTTAACATGTCTGTTTTTAATGTTTTTCACTTCTGTGGGTTCATCTATTCTGTTCAAATGGAGCACTGTTAAAACCACTAAAATTGATGTAAATGTTTGCTTTTTTGTCAAAAATGAAATTTTTGCTTGGATTTGTTCCATTATCTTTAGTTAATTTTCATGGCCAGTTGTTTGGAGTATTTAATGGTGAAAATGGTTTTTAAAAATTGGAACTCGCCAAAAATATTTTGAATGACTGTATTCTAGTCTACATGAATTTGAATGTACTAGACTATTAAAAAAATAAATATTTTGTGAATTTGGAAACTTCATGGTGTGTTGGGTTTTTTTTGTACCCAAATGAAGCGCCAAAGCCAGTGTGGGTGTGCCAGCTTGTGCTGCAGTGTAGACATGCCCTAAAACACTAGTCCAAAATATACAGACCAAGACAGTCCCCGCCCCAAGGAGCTTACAGTGTAAGACAAGACACAACAGATGGATAATCCTGCCGCATGGATCCACTTTGGACTGTCCTCTTTATTCAGAATTTTGGTTCCTTAACCTGGTTGCTTTTTGTAGCCAATAATTTGAATGCTGAAAGCAGTACTTGAATTATAATACACATTTGTTTTAGAAGTTGTTTCACCATAGTAATCGGTGAGGGAATTAAGTGAAATTGCTGAGGATATTTGCACAAGTTTGGTTTAAAATTTAATGTTTAATATTCTTTCAGGCACTGTAGCATACAGGAGTTGTACTTTTACCTCTGTGTGGAACATTTTTCTATGAGATGCCTCCAGGATTCTTTCTTTAGGTCTGGGTTATTTTAGCCTCCAGAGGAATCCAGTGACTGTGGCCGTCATGTTGACGTCATGTGCTTAACTACGTCCTTTTCTCAGGGCTTTGCTATTTTTAAAAGAATACAGGATGCTAGTTTATGCTAGATAATTGCTTTGAGTAGTGAGAGGTGTAGTAAGAGTAAAGCTAAAAATAGTTAGAATTTCTTGTTATCAGAAGAATGCCCAGGATGAACACTTTCCTACTTGGTATAGGAGCCTTTTTATTAAATCCCTATGTCAGCCTCGTTTAGGGTTGAGCAGGTCACTTAACCTGCAGCTGTTCCAGCTTTAGATCTATTAAGAGCCTCTATCCTCATGAAGTAAAATCTTATGAGTTTGTAACTCATTCATATTTGTTTAATGTGCTAGTAAATAAACTTTATACACTGCATAAATTACAAATCACTTGTAATTCATGCCATACAATTACTTGAAATACATTCAGGCCTATGGTACCACCCTCATTTCTCCCCCCGCCCACCCCCAAAACCACTCCACAATGTATTTCTCTTTCCCACGGCTGGAATCACCACTCCTTTTGGTTAGGAGGGAAGTTAAGTGGTCATGTAGACCCCAGAGCTGCAAGGTGCTGAGCAGGCAACTCCATTGCTGTTTAGGACACATCTCAGAAGATTGGAACCTTAGTCAGCTAATCCAAACATTAGGTCTTGTGAGCCTCGCCTCAGGGGAGGGGCTCTGATGGGAGTAGTGGTTTCTGAGTTTCTATTATCAGAGGGATAGCCATGTTAGTCTGGATCTGTAAAAGCAGCAGAGTGTCCTGTGGCACCTCATAGACTAACAGACGGAGCAGGAGCTTTCGTGGGTGAATACATGCATGCGTCTGACGAAGTGGGTATTCACCCACGAAAGCTCATGCGCCAATAGGTCTGTTAGCCTATAAGGTGCCACAGGACTCTTTGCTGAGTTTCTATTGAGATACTATTCTCTAGTAGGCAGGCACAAAGTTCATATTCCCATTAGTGACCTGAATGCTATTTGCTAAGATAATTGGCATAGAAACTAGCCTTCTCTCTGAGCGATGTATCTCTGTCATCAGTTTATGTTGAATACAAGAGTATTGCATATTTCTTTTGTGAAATAAGGATGCTTGTTACTATGACTAAGGATAAACCAGAGGAAACGAGAGTCCTCTTACAAAAGTTTAGGGGGTAAAATCCAGTGAAGCCGTGGAAGGTTTGCCGTTGTCTTTACCCTAGAGCTGTATGCACTTATGGGAATATTTTCACATGTGCCTCAATGAATTAGGAGCACAAGTTAATAGGATTTGTGTTCTTAAATCGTGCAGGAGTGATTTGCAAATTTCTCTCAAGTTTTCTTTTTATATATATATAACCAAAAAGTCATTGACCCTAGTCCACTAAATTACTGAGGCTTTAGTTCCTGAAAAAGAGTTCTTGCTTTCTTATGCATCCTGTTCAATTTTAAGAACAATGACGCACAAGTTTGGGTAGCAGGGTATAAAGCTATTGATCTGCCAGAATGTTATAACAGATGCTGACCTTCTTGAAGCTTCCCTGACGTGAGCGGTGTTACCAATGTCAACCGACAGCCCAGCCTCATGTCAGACAGGAAGTTCAAACCCGATCACAGGAAGCTTGGCTGGAAAAAGGTTTGTGCTTATTCATCACGATGTTAAAATAACACTAGACTCAAACCCACAAAAGCAAGAAATTTAGTATGGGGCTTATTCCAACAATCATGCGCTGCTTCCTGCTTTTAAATAGTGTGATGATCTTAGAATGTATCATATAATACATGGGCACAGTAAGTATACAATGCAAGCTTAAATCACTGAAATTTCTTGCTCTCGGAGTTTAAAAGGTCATTTCGCTAAAAATCACAAACTTACAAAACCTAAATTCTTTACATGTTACTAGAATGTATATGTATTAAAACAAAAATTTTAAAATTAGATAACGTTTTTCACTGTGATCCTTTTTGGTTTTTTGGCATTTCACTCGGCTTGAGAAATGAAAATAACCTAGTCAACATTAATTGGGTCAGTTTCAGTTTTGGATTCCCTTGCAGTGACTAAGGGCTAGTGCAGGGGTCGGCTACCTTTCAGAAGTGGTGTGCTGAGTTTTCATTTATTCACTCTAATTTAAGGTTTCGCATGCCAGTAATACATTGTAACATTTTTAGAAGGTCTCTTTCTCTAAGTCTATAATATATAACTAAACTATTGTTGTATATAAAGTAAATAAGGTTTTTTAAAATATTTAAGAAGCTTCATTTAAAATTTAAATTAAAATGTAGAGCATCCCGGACCAGTGGCCAGGACATGGGCAGTGTGAGTGCCACTGAAAATCAGCTCGCATGCCGCCTCGCGTGCCATAGATTGCCTACCCCCGGGCTAGTAGTATCAAACTTTCAGGGAAATGTTACAAATTCAGGGCCAGGGTTTTCACTGAATATTTTTGCACAAGAAATCAAAACCTTCATATTAAGTAAGTTTAGCTTTTGTAAAAAAAAAAAAAAAAAAAATGTAGTGTCCTTAAATGTGTGCCCCTTTCAGAAGTCAGCTGTTTCACTAATATAGCAAAATGGGTGTTTTTGTTGTTGCCTGGCTTAGTTTGAGGGAGGGGTTTGTAAATAAAATTACCTCAGAAATAATCACAGCTAATCAGAGCAAAAGTTTACCACATTCGTCCCTCTCCCCCATCAACAGATGTGTTAGAAAGTTGGCCTAGTGTTAAGTCAAGCTTAATAAAGACAATATGTATCTAAATACATGGTAATAGTACTTTGGTTAGCATGATGTCTGTATGTAGAACTCAGCACCACATAAGATTGTGTCATGCACTGTGGCTGGATTAAGATAAGGATAATCAAATTTCAGGTTTGATGGGGTATGCTCATATTTGCAGAGATCAATAAGCAATTATAGTATTTCACCTTAATTGCAAACTGGCCTCCTAATGTGTTTTTAAATAATTATGCTTTGTGCTGATGTAAAAAGATTGGATGTGTTAACCCTGTGAAGAGTGGCTGGGAATTTTGGAGTATTACTCTGACGATCTTGGGTATAGCTTCTTTAATTAACTTAATTCTGATTTGAGAGCTGTCCTTCCAACTTTGGCAGAAACCCAGTGGGGCGTGTGTGTGTTTGAGAGTAGGGTTTGGGGTCTCATCTTTTTCTCTGCTGTCCATGAGTCTAGCTGAGGAAAACTTGGGTTAAAATATAGGCAGCAGGTGTTTACAGAATGTCCAGTAGCTTTATAGCCATCTGCTATTAGACTGTATAATCATCTTCATATCATCTCTTCACAAATGTTAACATTGCTTCTCTTGAACCTAGAAACGCTATCACTGACATGTTGGGCATGTTCTCAAATGAGTTATGTCTCAGTCAAGGCCAAACTTGGTGGTCTGATTCACACACACACACATTTCTGTGTGAAAACTGGTAGAGATTTCCTGTTTGTGGGAGCAATCGGGTAGTGAACTGCTTCGATGCTACTATCTGTGGCCACATTTAATTAAAACTGCAAAATTAGAGGCTAGATTAAGGCCCCTTCTTAAAATGTGGCCTTTGCATTTGGAGTTGTAGTTATAAATGTTTCCATGAAGAGAGAGGGAAGGAAGTGGAGGGGAAAGATGTAAAGAAATACCTGGTTAATATGGAAGCCAGCTGCAGCCAAAATCTAATCCCAATATCCATTTCAAGATGGATTTGAACTGGGACTCTCAAAGCATTTTAAGATAGTGCCCAACTCCCACTGAATTTCAGTGGGATTCAGGTGCCTAACTACCTTAGGTTCCTCTCAAAATGCTACTCTTTGTGACTTAATATTGTCTATAAATAACTTCACAAAAGAGCATTTCCATCCTCTTGGATATTGAAAGTTTTTTGTCTGGTATTTTTTCAGTGCCCACTGTCCTTCTATTTAAGCCTTTGGAACATCCCACATTTTCCTTTTACCCTCCACATTCTGCCTCACGCAAGGACTTACATTTATTTTAGTCCCCATCTCCATAGAGTTCTATGGAGTCTTCTTGAATAGTTGTCAAAATTTACTGCTTATGCGTTTCACGTACAAACAGCTCCCTAACTCCGCAAAGGAGGCGAGTCGTAATGAGAGTTGGTGTTGCCTACAGTAAGGGGTAGCTTAATGACCTGAGCCTAATACTCAAGGTGGATCATATTTATCATTCATCAGGAACAAACATTAAGTCCTGTCTTGGGCAAAACAACTATTGAAGGCTTTGAGAGTTGAGCCCGAGTGCGGGGTCAGGTTTCTTAGCACTGTGGATCATTGCTTATCTCAGCCAGCATTTGTGTAGCTTGGAAGTCATTCACCGCAGGGTATCTGATGTGCTTTAGATTAAGATTTGTTTTCTACGTGACTTTAGCTTTCCTTTTCCTTTCGCTTGGGCCCTAGAGTTCATTTCCTCAGTCACACTGAAGCATTATTGCTTGAACTTTAATTCACCTATTAATTTCAAGGATCCTTTTCTAGCAACATCCCGCCTCTTTCTAGAACACCCACCTCCCACCTTTTCCTAAGAATGACGAAAACATTAGTCTTGTAAAGTGGATAATGTAGGTCATTGGAGTGCACGCGCAGCCCTTGTGTTAAACGAGGTGTGCTCCACGTCAGATACACTTTGCAAATGAATTTAGTGGTGGGGAACAATGATTTGTTTTCAGCACAGAGCTTGGAAGCACAAGGGTCCCTAGTTTATATTAGAGAAGGGTTCAATCTCCCATGATTATTCAGTCCTTGGCTCTTTTACTAAAACTGCCAACCACGTGGCCAATTAACATGGCAGCTTCTGTTATATGGACATACAATTTATAGAGCAGCATAGGGCCCTTTATCCTGTTCCAACTGGCGTCAGTGGCAAAACCCCTGTTGAGTTCAAAGTGAGCAAGATGGAGCAAGTTGGCAACTGAAGTTTGAAAGACTTATTGAGTTGTTGTCCTTTCATTGCATCTCAAGCCCCCATGCAAATAACCCTTTAGACCTTGGGAAAGCGAAACAGCTTTTTAGTCATAATTATTATTGACCATGAATTGACATCACCCATGGAATGTATTTCATATAAGAAATTATCATAAGCAGTAGCCACTACCAGGCTTTAGCAGGTGTCTAAATATCAGTGGCAAGGTATTCGCTTAAGCTACCACAGTTATTACTGTGAGGAGAAGTGCTGCTGTTTGGATGGGGAACTCGCTAAGACCAGAAGAAGATGGATCAACTGTCTCAGATAAATAAGGGCCAAGTGATCTCTTGTTGGAAATGTGAAGTATGGACACAGGAAATGGGGGATTAAGGTCTGAAGCCAGCATCCTTTTGATCCAGGGCCTATAGTCCGAGGGATATTTGTTTCAATGGGAATTGCTTGAGCAATGGACAGTGGAGCTGTGCACAGCTGTGGAGGGCAAGTCAGCCACCTGCTCCTGGGCTGGGCAGATGATGTGGGTCCCTTCTGAGGGTTTGGTGGCAGATTCTCTGATTTTGAAGGCGTTAGGTAGAGAGGAAGTCAGTCCATGCAGGAGAGAGTCTTCTCATAAACATCCTGGAGTTTGGGTGTATCTGTATTTAGCCATACTCCATCCTTACTGTGGCACCAATAATGCCTTGGGTGCCACAGCCCATCAGCAAGCAGCTTTTCTTTCTCATTCACTCTCCCAGTCTGCTGACTTGGGGTGAAATTGTTGCAACAAGGCCAGACCTGATCAGAATTCCTGCTTGCCCCCGGTGCAGAGATGGGGCTTTGCAATAATAATTAGCTGGGCCCCCGATGCAGCCAACAAAGCCTACAAAAACTCATGATCGTTTCAATGTTTGAGGCCAGATTCTGTGCTGCACCAGCCCTATGTGGAGAGAATTCCCTCAGGGATTGCTCCAGTCCCTTCAAACCACTGGGCAGCCTAGGGCCCAGGATCCGGAGCAATGACTGCATTTCTTTCCTGTTTTAAACAATACTAAAGTGAGAATCTCAGACCCTACGTTCTACAGCAGTGGCCCTGCAATGTTCTGGACAGTTACCGTTGTGCTTAAAAAGGGGACCTTTGTCCAGGTAAACAGTTTGCTGTAAATTGGGTAAAGAGAGAGGGAAACCTGCCTCCAACAATTTCCTACCCCACCCATCACTCCCTGAAATATTCCCCAACGCAGAACAACTCCTTATTTCTCCAGAAACTCCTTTCCTCCCCTTTACTAACATTTTCTGAGGTAACGTTTTTAATGTGTATTTTAATGAAATGTCTGTACGATTCCAGTGCTGCATTTGGCACTATTCTAGCGCCCTCTGTCTTAGGATCACTTCAGAAATGGCCATTTTCATAACATACCTGTGACATATTGGACCCAAATAGCTCTAGGCTGCCTCTAGCTGCTCTCGGTCGCAGCCTACACAAGGCCAGAGAAGTTCCCATGAAGCTCACACCCTGTCGTCCCCTCCACCATGATGGGGTCCAGTAACCCTATAGTGTGTCTGTCTCCTGTACAGAATTTCTGACACCGAGTGTCTGAATGCTCTCACCACATCTCTTATTAGTCTACGGTAATTTCTTCCATTTAAAAAAAGGTCAGTTTTCCTCAGCGCAAAAGCATCTGCAAGCTCCTGGGCTCTCTGTCCTGGTGACTCAAAGAGGGAGAGATGTTGGCAGTTAACACAGAGTGGTACAGAGAGGCACTGACTAATGTAGACACTTGCCATTCTGTACCAGTTTGGGTCACATCCTGCACCCAGAAAGTCAGTGAGAGCTTTGCCAGTCGTTTCATGCAGCAGGGAGAGGGGATCTGGCCCTTAGCTTCAGATACACGCAGTGCATTGTTGCTCTTTCTAAAGAGAGAGAAATTGGCAGCTGGCACTGAGTCACACTTACCCCATTGTATAGCCCGGTCAGTTCCAGAAACATTCATCTTTCTTTCCAGGGGCCTGTTTGCTTACAGTTTCCCATGGTTACATCTGTCAGTACAGGAATTGCCTCTTTCTATCTTGTTGTCTCTATTAGGCTGCCTTGTGGTTATTATTAACCATCATTGTCTTGGCTTTGATACACTTGTCAAACCACTCGTTTATATTTAGATCAAAAGGTGAGTTGCCTTCTGGTGTGTTTATAATAACCCATTTCACTGTCACACGGTTGTTTTATCCCCTTAATATTAGTTTATATTTGATTCTACCCTACGATCCTGTTTTGTAATGCCTAGGACTGATTCATTGACTCTCTCTGTAAACCATGAAATAGTATCTTTAATAAAATGCTCCCTCAGGAGGCAGTGGAGAGATTCTAACGGGACCTGGACTTTGATGCCTTAACTCTTTTTATTGATTAATCCTAGGCCTTTTATTAAGGAATTGATGTGCCTGGCTCCTTCCCTGCCCTTGCATACGCGCAAAGAGCCCTCAACCAAAGGGACTTATTTTCCACGTGCAAATAAGAAGAATGTTCAAATTTCCCTTTTCCCCCAGGGATCTCAAAATCTTTTACAAAGCTGTGTAAGTCCTAGCAATGCCCTGATTTACAGATGAGGAACCTGCACACAGAAAAGTTAAATGACTTGCCCAAGGTGACACAGTAAGTCACTGGCAGAGTTAGCAACAAAACTCAGGTCTCCCTGCTCTAACCACCACACCATCCTGTCTCTATAGACCCAATTTGGCTGGACCTCATCCATAGATCAGAAATACCAGTGCGCCCACACATGCAGATTTCTGCTCTGTAAACAAAAACTACTGCCGAATGCAGAACGATCCCTGATGTAGATCACCCATTTATGAGACCTTTCCTGAACACAGCAGAATCTATATTGCATTATCATCATATACCATCTGACACTGCCTCACACCCACCAGTTCAAAAACACCTATTGTGTAATTGGGAAACATGCCAAAGTCTGTATTAATTACTGAATCTCAGGGACATGTAACCAGCAGCCATGGTCAGAGTCAAGGTGTCATGCTGATTGTTCAGGAGGAGGTTGGAGACATGAGGGTTGTGGATGGTGGAAGGGGAGAGAGCTGAGGTTGAGAAGGGTTGCTGGTGAGTGGGGTGTGGATGAGTTGGTGAGCAACTGCTTTTTTCCTTGCTTTTTATTATTTGCATGGAGGGTGGGGTATATGCAGTCAAGCAAACTGAACCCACAATGCATGAAGCTTTTTCATGTGGGAACATATAGTCTGGAAGCAGGAACCTATGGGACTAACTTTCCAAATACACCGGTTTTAATTAATCCAACTGTAGCTCTTCCAGCATCACACAGTCGTCTTGGGAGTACCCAGTTTATACCCCTGGATCTGTTTTTAAGATACAGATTCATGGGAGAAACGTAGGCTCAGAGATATCTATCTATTGCCCACCTAGCTTCTCTGCACACAGATGGGTTCAGAGTGATTTGTTTTTATAGACTGTACCATTGTTGTTCTCAAGAGTAGGTGCTGTGTCAGGTTCCAAAGTGCATCAGCCAGGTTCCATCAGCTATGGTGAATGATGGAGCGTTCCGTTATAATGCAATAAAAATCCCTGGTTTGAGACTATTGTGGATTAAGGACAGTGAAGTAGCTTTTAAATAGAGTTTTAATTACAGATAAAAAGGCAAATCCATCATTAGGGAAACTCTGCTGAAGTCGATGAAACTGTCCAGGGCTAAATTTGGCTATCGCTTTGGCTATCACCTTAGTATGACTGGTTAACAAAAACTCAGTTTACCATGAAACAAACCAACTGCCCGTTAGCCCCTCAAGGCCAAATTATGTTCTTTGCTCCTGCATCGGCACAGAAGAATTTAAACACAGCAGATCCACGGTGATACCATAGCACAAGCTGGAAGGGTAGTTAGAAAGGAAATGGAAACCTTGATCTGTTCCAAAAGATCATATCACTCCTGGTCTTTACATTGCTTGAACTGTCAACCCTGGCAAGCTTTGCAGAGTTATTAGTTATGTGGGTGTTGTCTCCTCAGCAACCATTCTGTGGTCTCAGCGCTTTCGGACACACATTTCCAACCACCTGTAGTAGTAACATTAACATCTGAGCTAAAACGTCCTCTCTGGGTGTCTTCCTTCTGGTTGAAGCTTAATACGATAATAATAATGGGGTGGGGGGGGGGGGAGGAGTGACAGGTTACACGTTCAACTGAAGGATCAAGATGATACTTATAAAAGTAACTCTAGTATGACCTCTGGTGTTTGAAGACAGGTTTGCAGCCATGGTTCGATCATTGGAGATAATCTCACTAAATACATATATAATACTTTGATGTGAGATGAACTATATACATGAAACTCTCATCTCTCTGTCAGTCCACTCATATATATCTATACACACAAAGAAGTTTACATATATCTATGCAGGTATACCAGTATTGATTTATGTATAGTTTCCTCTCTAGTTATCTAAATGGATGGTAGTATACCCATCTTCACATACGTAAACATCTAACTTTGTGTGTTCCCATATTATCGACAGACAGCTAGAGGGATAAATCTCACATATTTCTCACACACATCACGCAGCATTTAAGCATGAAATATACATATGAAATTTGGATGTGTACCCAGTGATCCAGCCATAAAAGCAAGTCTCCTGTCTAACCAAAAGATGTTATGCAAGTGCTATTTTAAGTACCATTTTGCAAAACACGTATCCATTGCTGCAGGTACTCTGTAAATTTACACTGTAAAGATAAGGATAAGGTTCCAAAATACAATCATGAATAGGTGCTGTAGAAATTTTTTGTTGTGTTCAAACAGTGCCTACTGTGATACAGTTCTGATTAGTCTCTCTACATCAGTACAAAAATATATAATCTACATATATACGCAGATAATACTTATTAAAGTAGTTCTTACATTATCCCTTGTTTTAGAAGGTTCATGTATGAGATAGATACAAGTATCCATCTAGCTATGATACAAACAATGAATCATATGTGCACAGAGTGTACAATACAAATGAGTGCAAGCAGTAGTTATAATGTGCACGCAGATACTAGACTAATGAGCCATATAAGAATCTCAAGAGAGTTAAACTTTTGACCTGTGTTCAGTGTCTGTGACTAAAATTGCCCATTGAAAAAAAGAAAGAAACACTATCATCATTAATGTACTTATATTTTAAAAGACACATACTTGGGATCTACATGGGTTTTTCGTTTGTTTCATTGTTCATGACCATAAGCCCTTCCAGTGTGCCAATCCATTTTATTCTCTTTCAATGTCCTTCCTTACTCTTCAATGCACAACTATGTTATCGCATAGGATTTTCAAATGTTCCTAAGGGCCTAAAAGGCTAACTGCCAGTCAGCCAGAGTATGCAACACCCTGAACAAATTATGTACTTGGATTGAGGGGAATTTGTTGATGCAATCAATAATGGCCATATCCTATATATATTCTGAGGATGTCCCTCTTCAGCTCGGGGAGGAGTCTGACAGGGAACTTCTAGCACTATTTTTTGGTGGCTAGAGCCCAGAATTTCCAAGCTTCATGGATACCAGATGTTTGGCTGGATCCTGTCCAGGTGATGGCGCTCATGGACTGGTACCTAAGCAGTTCCCAACCGGAAAATGATGTGCCAAAATATGGCTCATATTCCAGTTATAAATCAAGTGGATGAATGAACTCCTCTATGCATGATTGTTTGGCTTGATAAGAACAGGAGTTAAACTATAAATATAACCAGGTCCAAGACTGTAATAATGCATGTTATCCTTTATTAAGGAAGAATAAGGCCTCTCTCAGTCTCTCCAGAGATTTACAGCTCTGTTATCTTGCCTGAAGGATTTTCCCCTACGCTTCTTTCAGAGATGATGGATGCAATGCCAAAGTATTCATTTGTTCATTCTTTTTATTTTGTGCTTTTTCAGTCAGTTTTGGACTCCTGCAAAATGCTTGACTGACAGCTCAAAATCTGACAGCTTCTGTTAGGCACTTACAGGATTGAGGTCTATATACATAAGCACACGAATAGGCGCATTTATTCCAGTGCGAGTATTCATGTGCTTAATCCACACAATATGTACAGATTGGGCAGTGTCACTGCTACCTTCTTCTCCTCATTGATTCAGTGTGCCCCCACCTTAATTCATACAGACCTTTTTAAGGCACATCAGTCTCCATGCCTATTCAGCCAGATAGTTTCTGGGATTTGAGAACTATTCTGTTTGCATAAAATTGGGATTTGTTTCCACTTAAGAGTTCATTACTTTGCCTCTGGGACATTAAAGTGCTGACACTGCAACATTCTTAGCACACTCAAAACTCTGAAAAAGCCATCTCACTGGCGGCATAGATTTTTAAGGAAAGTTTAAGAAGCAAAGGATCCAAATACTAACATCCCCCAGTGTGCTAGGGCCTCTAGATCTGAAGTTATGGTTCCTAGTTCTAGTAACAATTCAGCTCAGCAGTTCTGAAATGTAGCAAGAATCCTGTCCGGCACAGCAGGACGGTCAGTCACTGTAGAACAGTGGTTCTCAAACTTTTGTACTGATGACCCATTTCACAGAGCAATCCTCTGAGTCCGACCCCTCTTATAAATTAAAAACACTTTTAAATATAGTTAACACCATTATAAATGCTGGAGGCAAAGCGGGCTTTGGGGTGGAGGCTGACAGCTCGCAACCCCCCATGTAATAACCTTGCAACCCTTTGAGGGGTCCTCACCCCCAGTTTGAGAACCCTGCCGTAAAATGACAAAATTAAAGAATAAAAGAATGAAAAAAGGCCTTGGGGAGTTATAGTGCAGATGGGAAGCCTCATGTTGTGTTTATTCAGAAAATGTTCTACAATCAGGCGCCAAGCTTTCAGGAGAGCTGACAACATGCTCAAGGGGCACTGGTGGACTTGCCCTTGGAGGTAATGGAGTTCTTCAGCCACATGACAGACAAAGCTTTTCCCTCAAGGATAGTACCATAACCCTCAAGTCCTGAGGGATTTAGACACCAGCCCATGAAGAAAATCATACAAGTATCAGCCCCAGGAGAGGGCACTGTCCTACTCCCAGGGCTCACAACAAGAGCACTCTCAAAGAAAGAAGCCCAGGTTCTCCAAGAGATGCCCATCTTCCAGGGGCAGCCGATTTGATGGTGCCTCAAGAGTCATACAGGAGCCAATCGGGAGTCTGCCCCTGCCTCTGGGAACCACGTGACTCCTTTCCACTGGGCCCTAGCAACCACTACAGTTAACAAATGGGCATTAGACATCATCCCCTGCAGCTACCCTAGCCCCAGGGGCGGCTCTAGAAATTCCGCCGCCCCAAGCAGGGCAGCGCGCCGCGCCGCTTGCGCCGCCCTTCCCCGGTCCCGCGGCCGGGGCAGAAGTGCCTGCGGACGGTCCCGTGGTCCCGCGGCTCCGGGGGAGCATCCACAGTCATGCCTGCGGCAGGTCCGCTCCTCCCGGGGCTCCTGTGGACCTCCGGCAGGCATGACTGCGGAAGGTCCGCCGGAGCCAAATGCCGCCCTGCCAGGACAATGCCGCCCCACGCGCCTGCTTGGCGCGCTGGGGTCTGGAGCCGGCCCTGCCTAGCCCTCTCCACTTCATAAACATGCGCCGGTTACCACCAGCTTCCGATTCAGCAGCAACATGGTCCTGTTTCTCAGTATGGGGGATTTCTTCCAGTAATTAAGTCTATCACAGAACTCTAAACAACTGTCTGTAACCTTCACTGGCAGTGAAAGAACAGCTCTGACTATATCTGTGCCATTTGACGTTTCTCTTCATCCCAAAGGCTGTTCAGCAACCTGAACGTGCCTTCCAATGGACTGTTTGTTCCTAGGTACCCCTGAGGTCCCAACTGCTGTGATTTCCGAGCGCCTCACAATCTCCAGTGCATTTAAATCTTACTACACCTCTGTGAGGTATTGTTAGGCTCATTTTACCGGTAGCGGGCAGAGGCTCAGACTGACTTGACCAAAGTCACAGACGGAGCCTCACAGTGGAGCAGGGAATTGAACCCACATCTCCTGAGTTCTAGGTTAGTACCCCAACTCCTAGGCAGCCCTTCCTTCCTGACCATTGGCCTTCAGTATAATGACACATCTTGAATCAATATTTTGCAGGTATAAAAAACCCAGAATGGTTTGACTGATTCAGTGAAAACCCAGGTTATTCCAGGAGTCCCAGAAGAAGTTCCGGGCATGCTATATGAATAACTGGGCCTGCCCCAGTAAAACTGGGATATATGGTCATTGTAGGAGAACTGTGGCTTCCCTGCTCATTTATCATCCCCCTCCCTGCACGATCCCAAGAGATTGTGGGTAGCCCAACAGCCCTGTTCTGCTAGAGAAGTACCATATAAAAAAACGGTCATGGGGAAAGAGCCCCAAGGATAACCTCATGGAAATTTCCTTCACCTTAATCCCCTCTAGCTGGAAGGAGAGCCTAGGGCCACTGATATTAGTGATATACACATAATCGCAGCAGAGTGACCATTTGCCACAAGAGGGCACCATCTCCCAGGAATACTAGAAAACAAAAAGAGAAACGATGATCCAAATAGCTTCCCAAGCCCTTAGACTCCCACTCACTTTTCACTCATTCCAGACTAAGGTAAACTACTATTGTCTGCAACAGACGTGTGTGCATATTGGGGGTGGGGGGGATTCAGCTCACTATTTGGCAAATGGTCAAAGAGTAAGAAGGGAGTGGGGAGTGAGCTCTGTCTGTTGTGGGCATGTGGCCAGGGAGTTCTGTGAGCAGGAGCCAGAGTGGAGGTATTTTCATAATGAGCATTCGGCTATTGTGACATCACCATACTGTCACTACACTGCACTCAGATTGGCTATGGGCCATTACTAGCTTGTCCAAGTGCAATCTACAGACTGTCCATGTGTAACTCCTGGGGCCTGAAGCCTTTAAGTGGGGAGCTCACTCCCCATTGACTCCTGTAGGTGAACACGGACAAAAGCGGCCCAGTCCTGTTTGAGAACTTCAGATAGACAGGGGGGTCCAGAGAGGAGGGAGCCCTCTGCTGGCACCTCTTGGTGTGCAAAGGGAAATGAGTGAATGGGCTGGGCCTCATTTGCATTTCAGTTATGTGGCAGTTTGGGTCATTTCTGGTTCAAAGATAGGTACGTTTTGAGTTTGTGCACATTAAAGTGCTATTATGCCTGTTTGGAAATGACGGGACATGAGAACTACATCTAATGTGACTGGGATGAGGGGTCTCCCTGACTGAGATGGCAAAGCTGGGTAAGGGCGCCTGGACAAGGTTAAGGCAGGAGAAATCCTGCAAAGATCCACTGCAAGACTGATTCTTCTCCAAAGACTCAGCACAGACACAGTGTTGAGTGAGCGGATAGACTAGCCTACCTAAGAGGTGAAGCTGAGCTGATGTGGCGTCTAGGCTGGCAGTGGATGACACTGAAGTAACTAGGGCTGAAGCCACAGAGAGTAACTAACTGCCTACCTGCAGGATTCTAGTGCACTTCTCCCTCACCAGCAATCAAAGCTGAAATAAAGGTGGTAAAGCCTCCCAGCACTTTCCTTAGGGGCTGGAAACTGAGCTGCCAGAAAGAATCCTTGGACTTCACCGACCCTGGACAACAAAGTATGAATGGGGATCTGGGAAAGAGGGAAGTGTCTAGAATACTCACAACTGCAGGACGATGACAGAGGTCGTAAGATAACCCTGGCGGTTGGCATCGTACCTAGTAGATAGATGGATTAATTGCTGGATTGTCCAAGTTTATTTTGTTGTCTCTTTGTTCAAACCCTTGGACTCAGTGCTTGCGAGTGGAGAAGCCCATCCAGGGTGCCCAGGGCAGTGTCTATAGTTTCCCAGGTTTCTGGGTGCGGGCTCCAGCCAGTGTTGTTTAAGTTTTTGAAAGGAATCCCTAAAAAACTGGACCCAGCCCTTTTTGCTCTCCGCAGTATCTGACAGAAGTGTTACATGTGCTGAGAAATAACCTTGCCATTGTGAAGCAAACTGTGTCGTGTATTTCCTGCCTAGCAACTGACAATAGGATTCAATTAAGTATCAGCATTTCTCCTGCGATGACTATAACCTGAAGGGGGTTGCACTAAGACAGGCAAGTTAATGTCAATGATTAATGGGAAGGAAGACTGGGAAAGGAGGCAAAGAAAGGGAATGTCGGTTTCCTTATCCTCCAAGGACCCGACCCTACAGAGTTTGCACACGCACTTAACCTGACTCATAAAAGGAGCCCTGTTGAAGCTCACATGTGTAAAGAGAAGCACATGTGTAAAGGTGGCATCTTGAAAACGCTTGGTGTTGGCCGAACTTCTGCTCCCACCGACGTCTCTGTGTGCTGCTGACCAATGAGAAGTCAAACTAGGAACAGGAGTGGAAGTTTTTCTCCTTTTGAAACAGCCCCTTATATTTTGGTGTGATGGCTGTCATCTCGGCGGACACCCCAGGAATTGAACTGCGGCCTTGCGGAGCTAAAAGCTTGACAGAGTGCCAAAGCTTGTAAGAATGGACTGTCTATAAATCATTGTTTAAATTACAGGAGTGCCAAGAAGGCCCAGAGTGCTAGGCACTGTACATACAGATAGTAAGAGGCAAACCCTTCCCCAAAGAGCTTACAGCTGTTAAGCCAGGGAAGGGAAGGGTTATTTTCCTATTATACTGATATGGAACTGAAGACTAGAGAGATGCGTGACTGGTCCAAACTCTCATACGGAGTCTGAGGCAGAGCAACAGTCCAATGCCTTACCCACAAGGTCAGCCTTTCTCTCTGCCAGTGTCTCGCCCATCCTTATTCCCCTTTCTTCCTGGGTACAATTCTGGTCAATCAGATCTTTTTAATTTGTAGCTTTAGGGGTGTGGTTCTGATGCTGTTGGGTTTATTGTGGTAATGTTTAGGCCACTAGTATACAGCGCCCCCTAGAGTATTGGTGAGTATGGGCCACCGTGGACATACATACTGGGGGCCTAGCACAGTTGGAAGTGGAGGTTTGCATGGAGGGCAGGGCCGGCTTTAAGCCGAACCCCCCGATTCCCCAGAATTGGGCCCCACGCCTAAGAGGGCCCCGCACCCGCGCCTAGGATGGCCCTGCGCCTTAGGCGTCTTTTAAATTTTTTTTACTCACCCGGCAGCGGAGGGCGGGGTCCGCTCCGGGTCTTCGGCGGCATTTCGGCAGCGGGTGTGTGTGTGTTGTGTGTATCTGCTCCGGGTCTTCGGCGGCATTTCGGCGGCAGGTGTGTATGTGTGTGTGTGTCCACTCCGGGTCTTCGGTGGCATTTTGGCAGCGGGTGTGTGTGTGTGTCCGCTCCGGGTCTTCGGCGGCATTTCGGCAGCGGGTGTGTGTGTGTTGTGTGTATCTGCTCCGGGTCTTCGGCGGCATTTCGGCGGCAGGTGTGTATGTGTGTGTGTGTCCGCTCCGGGTCTTCGGCAGCATTTCGGCGGCGGGTGTGTGTGTGTGTGTGTGTGTGTGTGTGTCCGCTCTGGGTCTTCGGCGGCATTTCGGCAGCGGATGTGTGTGTGTCCGCTCCGGGTCTTCGGAGGCATTTCGGCGGCGGGTGTGTATGTGTGTGTGTGTCCACTCCGGGTCTTCGGTGGCATTTTGGCAGCGGGTGTGTGTGTGTGTCCGCTCCGGGTCTTCGGCGGCATTTTGGCAGCGGGGGTGTGTGTGTGTGTCCGCTCCGGGTCTTCGGAGGCATTTCGGCGGCGGGTGTGTGTGTGTGTGTGTCTGCTCCGGGTCTTCGGCGGCATTTCCATGGCGGGGGTTCCTTCAGTGCCGCGGAAGACCCGGAGCGGACCCCACCCCCGCCGCCAAAGCCCTGGACCACCGCTGGGTATTCGAATCGGGCCCCGCCATTCATAAAGCCAGCCCTGTTGGCGGGGACTTCGCTGGGGTGTGAGAGCAGGCACCCACCCACGTTCAGTGGCACAGTCCCCAGATGTCTGTGTGGTGGTAGGTAAAACAGCTTGAAGCAAGTTAGGCTCCCTTTCAGTCCCCTCCACAGCTGTGGAACAGGGTGACCAGACAGCAAATGTGAAAAATCGGGACAGAGGGTGGGGGGTAATAGGAGCCTATATAAGAAAAAGACCCAAAAATCGGGACTGTCCCTATGAAATTGGGACATCTGGTCAGCCTACTGTGGACTAACCCAGCCCAGGTGTACCAGAGCAGAGGGAAAACCAGGGAACAGAACAGACACCGTTCAATACTGACTCTGAGCAAAGACTGCCCCCTACTGCACCACCCGTGCCACTACCCTGCAGGCCCCTGGACAATTCCTGACTTGGACAAGGACCTGTGTAGCTTTGAAAATCTGAAGAGTGTCCAGCTTGCTGTGCTAATGCCTGTGCACTCCAAACAGCAGCCTGTAGTGCTAGCTATTGGGAGGTTTATGAATGAAATCACATGTCATCTTTAATACGCTCTGAAGGGGCTCGTCTGTTCCTTACAAGATCACAGTTTTGGTTCCCTAAATTGTAAAAAGTTTGTCGTCACATGCTGGGCCAAATTCTGCTTTCAGTTATACAGATGTAAATCTGGAATCTTTCCATCGATGCCAGTGGAGTTAGTCCAGACATACACTAGCAACATTTGGAACAGAATTTGGCCATCTGCTTAAACCCAGGGGACTTTTATTGTTCACTGTCTAAATGCCTTGGAGGATCATAAACCAGTTTGTGGCTATTTTCCTTTACAAACCAAACCCATTACAAACATTGGCTCAAACCTCCTATGAGTTCTCATTCAATCCGCAGCCTCCGCATGCAAGTAAAAGCAATAAAATATAATTGAAAAGCTGCCACTTTTCTAATTAAAACTCAACCCAAAAGGGCTTTGCCACAGAGGTGTTTCAAATACTTGTGGCAAAAATGAATCCATTAAAACAAAATCCACCTTTCCTTTTCTCCTCCCTGCCCTGAAATAGATAAATAAAATAAGAGGCGGCAGATGTTAATAAAACTCACAAGTATTTTGGGATTGCCGCTGCTTTGCATATTTAGTAAGTAACATGCTAATTTGAAAGATCTGGGTTTACAGAAGAAGAAACTGAGTGTAAATAACTACTGACCAACTTAAAAATTAAACCAGAAAAGGTTTGCTAGAAGCCAGTATCAACAGGAAGCCTGAGGTGTGTTGACAAGCCTGGAGCCTGCTGCTGATTTCCAGGAAGGCAGCTGGAAAACATAATTGAAAATTACGTTCCTGCTTGCTGCATTACGGGTTGGCATCGGTAACCAGTTCTACTTGGAGCTGCTGCCTAAGGTGGATGGGTGGTGTTTATATAGAAAATACGTTTCCAACTAGTAGATACAAGCGCAAAGGGCAGAGGTGTACAGGGCTTTTCCAAATTACTAGTATGGGCTGGTGCAAAGAGTGCAAATTACACCTCTCCCAAAGCCAGTAGGTCTGCTGCCTCTATTGTAGGGACCCTCCATGTAATATCTCTGCATCTCACAGTCTTTAATGTAGCCATCCTCCCAGCACCCCTGTGAGGTAGGGCAGTGCTAATCTCATTTTACAGAGGGAAGACAGAGTCACAGAGAGACTAAGGACCAGATACTGAAAGGTATTTAGGTGCCTATTTTGCATTGGCTCACCCACTTTGCAGACCATTCCCTCTGGCACTGCAGTAGGGCGAAATGTAGGACTTAAGCTGCAATGGTGTAGCCATGATTTACACTGCGGCAGTGTGATCGGAGCCAGTGCAGCTGGCCCTGTTTGAAAAGAAGGTAAACGACACTGGTGAAGACCAGCGTACACTTGTATAAATTGTGCCTGAACTTGGGGTTTGCATTAGTGCAAGGACAACAGTGACTGAAACATAGATACGCTCAAACAATGGTACTGAAAGCAGCTACGTTGGCACATTTCATTGAAGATTCAGTTAAGTCACCCAGCCCAGGCCAGTCGCTCAGCCTGTTTGGTCGTAAGAGCAGATCCACAGCAGCTGATCATGTTGTAGGCCTGTCACTTTGACTTCACTTATGGGCTAACATGCACTTTTTGCTGTTTCTCTTTGTGCAACAAGCTGCTGTACTTACAACATAACTTACATGAAGTTTAGCCTGGACTGGGACTGCCACTACATCTAGCCATCAAATGACCACTGTGATAATACCATTATCACAGAATCATGTGATGGCCAGTTAGCATGAATTTCACATGAGTTCCTTCTGGGATTCAGTGTCTCTTGTGAGCTACTCAGCCAGCACAGCCAATTGTTGCTATCGGCCCTTTCAGTAGTTCCTTTGCCTTCCAGTAATGGGAGAGAATAACTAAGAGGAAACTGTGGCATGTCATGGGATATTCCAGTATCTAAGACTCACAATTACACATTGAACAGCTTTCGAGGGACCAGTGGCTGCTGAGCAAACGTGTGATTGCTGCATACCCAAGACAAGTATTGCTTGCAGGCAAATCTCAGTGCCGATTAGTCTTCTTAGAAGATAGTGCTACAAAATGTTTTATTGTACTCTGTGTGCATGTAACACTACCCTATTTAGTTTGGGGCAGGAAAGGTGGGTTGGTGGCTGATTCTTCTAACGATACCCCAAGGGCTGAGTGGTCTGCAGGAACCAGAAGAGAGTCCAGAACCTCTTGATCTGAAGCATAAATAAAACTTTAGTCATGGTGTAGCCACTAGAGGGGGACAAAGAGCTATACAGAATTAATGTGGGTTACATACAGAATACTGAGCTAATGGCAAAGCTACTAACAACTCAGGAGTTTGCAAATCCGATTATACAGTGCAATGTAATATTTTACCAGTACAAGAGGGGCTGATAGGAAAGTATACATAAGTCAGACGTGAGATGTGGCAGTGAAAATAGCCAGTGCAATTTGGGGAGAGACTTCTGGGCCAGGAGAGACTGGGAGGTGAAGGTGAAACGCTGATGGATTCCCCTGCCTCTTCCTTCTTCCACGTTGGCTGCGTTCCCCCGGATGGGGCACTTCATTGCACAGCTGGGTCTCGCCAAGACAGACCCTGCACAGGACATGCTGCAAAGGCAGAGTAACTACAGCCCAGAACAGCACAACTTGTTATAATATGTCTGTTTCTGATAGAGCCCAAACTCTCCAAAGTGCGACCTCACACTCCTGGCCCAACGGGATCACAGGCTAAAGACAGATAGAGGGTAGGGGAACGACATACAACATACAGACGTGTGTATGTGTAGTCCCACGTGCTTCAGGGGACCATCCATCCACAGCAATCCACACGAGCAGGAAAATGGGCAATTACGGTAAGCAGGCACCTGAACGATGCCCTGCCCACTACAGCACTTTTACAATGTGCACTCAGACACTACCCTCTGTCAACAAGTCCCATCCGTATCCAGCACGTACAGTAAAACAACACAACACTCTCTCTCTCTCTAATGCGAAACCTTAATTCCAACCTCATGGAAAAATAACATCAGCCCATTCACCAGTCTGTGGCTGTCTAACAGACAGGCATATTATGGATGCTAACGGTGGCGTTCAGGTTCAGCCCCTCCACACTCTGCCCACTTCCTCTGTTGATGGCACCCATTTACCCATGCACGTCTAAAGCTACAGGCTAAGTAAATCCTAAGATATTTCTTACTTCCCTGTGCTGGCATGTAGTCCACTGTCCAAGGCACGCTCTAGCCCTATGGCACCATTTTAAAAGTCTGTGCTTCCAAAGGACTTTTAAATCCCTTTCCACTTTCATTTTAAAGCAACCACTTTTGGCTTTTATTTGCAGCTGCAGTGGCTCAAGAATTACAGCTTTTCTCGGCCTTGATCATCCCTCCATTTAGCTGGAAATGAAGTAGCAGCTTCTGTTGTTAATATGATGGCGTTGGGATTTATTTATTTATTTTTGCATGCAGGAACGAGCCGTCTTAATGCCCATTAGAAGAAACCTGCAAAAACATGTGCTGCTGTAAGGCACCGACCATACCACAGAGCTGGGTTAATCAGCAGGGAGGCAGGCTGCAATCAGATGACTTTCTCTAGCTTGCAGGCAGAAGAGGACTGGTAACAGTTATGGGCGAGAAAAGAACACCCCAGTTGCAGACATGTAGCTATGTACTGTACATTCAGCATTAATTGCACATCAAAAGCGAAGGGCTAACGGTTTTAGGCGTGGTGGCAACCTCTCTTGGACTTAAGCCAGTAAGAAGCATTTACCTTTGCCATAGTGCTTCTGTGAAGACAGTATTTTGACTGCCAATTGATGTCCTGTCACCCACAGACAGACGATACCCAGGGACCCCCCAATGCTAATTTCACAAAGAATCAGCTATCTCCACTGAAACTACACAGTCTCAACAGGCTTTCAGCTTGCAACCTGAAAGGGAGGCCCTGGCTACAAATCAAATGGCCCATGCTGTAGCAATTAACCTCATCCAGCGCACACTAGAGGCAACGTTTCATCCCTCTTAAATGGTAACGCTCAAACAAATCAAGACACGGTGACTTAAATTGCCATATGCTCGCTAAAGCGACAGCTACAGTGGTATACTGGAAGCACGGTAAGTTGTTAAGCTAGTGTAGCTGATCAAGGACATTATTTGAACAAGCAAGAGCGTGAACAGCTAAATCGATGTCAAGGACATGCTGTTTTTTTAAGACAGCAAGCAAGTCTTTGAAAGGCAAAGACTTTTGCTTGGGGGGGGGGAATGAAATTACTGAATGCCAACTGTGTATCGCTCACCAACATAAGTTGGTTCAATAAAAGATATTCCCTCGCCCACCTTTTCTCACTAAGTGTCTTTCAATGTTCGCTGCGGGTAAAACAGTTATTGACAGAAAAGGCTATTTTCTAGTGTGTGATTAAATTGAATGAGAGAGACAGGCCTCCAATGCTGGCTCTTCCACTCATTGCCAAGCCATTTCTTCCCCAAGGGTCACAGCTGGAGGCCAGGACACCTAAGTCCAGATCCAGCCCTGCCACTATTTCAGGAGTGCTCTGAGCCCATGTCCAATTACCCTCAATGGAAAAGCTTCCATTGACTTTAATAAGCTTTGGCTGAAACCTTGGATGTGTCATTTAACCACTCTTGTGCTTCAGTTTTTCCATCTGTAAAATGGACATAATACCTGTCTCATTGGTGTGCAGCAATTTAATAAATTAGCCGGCTCAACCCTTATTCATAAGCATAGTGCACATATGAGGCGTCCCAGTGACTTCATTGGGACAGTTTATATGGTCACGAGTTGGAATTGCTGGATGCCGTTTTTAATGAAGCATGTTGAGCTGCTGTGATACTAGGTGCTGCATAACTGTTAGAAAGGTAACGGCTGGGCCAACCCTTAACAAAGATTATACAGCTTCCATCCATGCATAACTCTTGGGAAAACGTGCTCAGTATAATTCTCAAATCCCCTGCCACACCATGGAGCAGGGTCTGCCACCCAGCCCCATCGCGACTCAGCGGTTGGGCTGAGTAGCTGCAGAATAAGGTACTGCGCAATGGGCCTTTAGGATGCTGACGCTGACCCAGGTATAGCGCACCCCTGCGTTTCCCTAACAGTTGTTCTAGGGCAGTAGTTTACAGCCTGTGCTTTGCAGACCACCACCCCCCTTGAAGGGGGGCTGCAGCCCATGTCTAAGATTTCCAAAGGGGGATGTGTGTGTCCATGCTGCCATTTGACATGGGGGGGAGGCAGGGGGTGCCACAAATTTAAAAAAATGTTGAAACCACCATTCTAGGGCAGTGGGCCCCAAACTGTGGGGGGGGGGCATTACCCCCCCCAGGAGGGGCAAGGGCTAGTGCACCTCCCAGCCCTGCTCCTGGCTCTGGCCCAGGTCCAGGCCCCGCTCTCAGCCATGGTTCTGCTCATGGCTGCGGCTCCACTACTGGCCTGTGGTGCGGGGGCAGGGACACAGTCTATTCCTGGTACACAGGGCGGGGTTTGAGAGGAAACGTTTGGGGAACCCCCTGTTGTAGGGAAAGGTGACCTACTCCTCGTATGCCCCAAAACTGAATGGCTCCACCAGCCTGGGCACGTGAGCCGCCTGGCTCGCCCCCAGTGGTAGGACGGCAAAATCGGAACAGAACCATGGTTCTAACGGTAGGGATGACGTTGGGGGTTGTGCATGTTTAGTGCTGACTCAGCAAAACAGAAGCAGTTTCTAGTTGTGGCTGTCATCCATGGTATGTCTAGCAGTGAGCAGTAGATGATGTAAATGAAAACAGACAGCCTGGAATTTAGGTTTATGTCATACACCACTTCTGAGTCACAAGAATGCAAGAGTGTTTCCACACCCTAAATGAGTGGCTCTGCTTTCCCATTATGTAACTCCAAATTCCTGATTAAAAATCATCTTTTTAGCTGGTTTATTTCTCCCTATAACATATAGTGTGGTAGGACCCAGAGGGCTCATACAGGTCTAGAATGCACAGTGCTAGGCACGGTACAAACGTAGAATAGCTGACAGTCCCTGCCCGGATGAGCACACTTTTTAAAATTATTTAGTAATTTTAAATTATTAGTCTTTGGCTTGCCAGGCTCAATAAAATTCCATGGCCTAGTCTGTCCTCTTCAAATCTAGCCTTGCTATAAGTTGCTGGGGAAGGGACAAAACCCAAATTCTTTCTCATTGACCTAAGAGTGCATTTCAAAAGCCATGAGAGCAGTCAGTACAATGTATGCCCTGGGTATGGCTGGCTGGAAACAGATTTGCTGGAAATTTTCAAGCTTTCACAAATTGATCTTGGTCTGCATGGGGCTGAAACTGAGACCTTTTGAAATTTGTCATGGCGAAGCAAGAGCGCGAACCATTATAGCCAATAGCTTCCTGGTTAGGCCACTCACTTGGAATGCAGGTGACCAGGGTCAATTTGCTGCTCTGAGTCAAGCAGGTCCCAGGTGAGTGCTCTAATCACCAGGCTATTCGCTATTCCATTTGCTCTTTTCCTTCCGCTCCTTCCCCTCCTCTCCCGATTCCATCCTGGACCTCAGAAACCTTCCCAGACAAAAGGTTTGTTGCACATGACCTGTTTCCATAAACATTTTTGGTTGCAACAGATTGGCAAGTGTGGTCGAACAGTGACCCACCCACTCTAGTGCTGGTCTTTCCCAGGAAATGTAGACGTAGCTTGTTACGCGCTAATGTTCTCACGTCACCACCATGCGACTGTGGACTCAAAGGTTATGAGGTGAGGTAAGGTTCCCCCCCTCCCCCCAAAAAAGTGACCGATGCCTTAATATTTAGGAGCACAATTTTCAGACCACACCGAGCATCTGCCCACTGAAAATCAAGCCCTTTTATAGTGGCCAATTTGGAACCCCAAACCCCTAATATCTTTTCAAAATATTGAATGATAATCGTTTCTCCCTGTGCATTTGCACAGACTTGAAGGGCCTTGTGGTATCTTCACCTATAATTTTACCCCCGTGTGATGCTGATGGCGTCAGTGGAGGTACTCAGCATTTACCCCAGCGTGAGAGCAGAATGTAGAGCAGGGTGAAAACAATGCATTTAAACTAGTCTGAAAACCGGTGTGAGATCTGAAGCACATCCCATGTATCTACTGCCATCTAAAGTGAACCAGAGCTGCTGCGACCATGTTGCCAGTAGACAGTAGCTTGCTTATCAGGGCCTCTATTGTAAAGGAGTAGCACATGGGTGCGTTAAGTCCTGTCCCTAAACCTTCTAGCTGTTGCTCAATCCATAAGTTACTGGTCATCTGCAAAGCTGTCTCCTTAGGCCCCTAGGCTTGCAAGTCATGGTAATTTGATCACTATTGTAGATGAGAAAGAACAGATATACTAAGATAAGGAAGAAAACTAGGCTCCCTTAAAAAGAACAAGAGTATGTGTGGCACCTTAGAGACTAACAAATTTATCTGAGCATAAGTTTTGTGGGCTCCAGCCCACTTCTTCAAATGCATAGAATGGAACATATAGTAAGGAGATTAGTAAGGCTCCCTTAGCTTTTTCCTCAGTCTGTCATGGCAAGAGGGACATTTTTTTATTTGTTGATTGTACTACGACTGGGACAGTGGAAACTATAGGGGTTATAAACAGTTTGCAGTCTACCAGGCCTGTTTGTTTTTCCCGGGGGCAGCAGGGAGCGAGTGTTAGGAGCCATACTGAGGAACACAAAGAACTTAGGATGTGTATCTACTTCATTAGAGCACCCAGGAACTGATGGCTTTATTTAAGTAACTTTCAGTCCCCTGTAAAAATTGGGTGTTTTGGAAAGTAGCTTCATGAGCAAAGGTAGTCTGGTATTACGTAATTGCAGCGGCAAGTGTTTTATGGACAGGGGTATTTTCATGTGATTTACTTGGGGTATGGACCTGAGACTAACTGAAGAGGGGCCCTCAGAGATGTGCTATATTATGGGTCGTTTCTTCAGGCCTAATGATAACTACTAATAGACCTTCAAGTGTATGGGCTGAGAAAAGACCTTCCTACTCTCTGACCCACTAAAGCAAATATACAGCTGAGAGCAGAAAAATTTAAAAGTTTATTAAACATTAAGAAGAACAGACAAAAAGATCTGGGCTGAACAGCATACAGGATGCAATCCAATTCATGACGTACATTTAATTTGATCTTATAAACTTGTATTTAAACAGATGCTGTCTTGTGGTGTTGCCCAAAATACAATGGTTGATCACTTGTAATTTTTAAATATTTTTTTCCAAGTTTTAAAAAACAAAAATTAAACCACGCTTCTCTCTCCAATAAACCACACACAACAATCATTTTTAAAGTGACATTAATAGCTGACAAACCCACAAAGGCAAGATAATTCAATCCTTAATTCATCCCATTTTGCAGCGGCCTCAGTGTCTGTGATGTTATGTAGCATATTGACGCTGCAATGGATAGGCACAGCAGAATGAATTAAGTGTGAAATGTGAGCCCAGAATGTTGTCCTGTAGCTCTGAATTCCTTGCTTTTGTGGATTAAAGTCAGCACTTTCATTCCATGATGCTGGTTATTTAAGTGCCAACAGCATCAAAAGACCCCCGATTCCTAAGGCAATAAAACCTAGAATTGAAATTGAAAATGATTTATTTTTTAAACAGTGGTATTATTTTTTAAAGTTGAAATAATTGACTTAAGGGCTACCATAAAGCAAACATTTAGCCAATGCTTATTGTTTACTTATTAGATTTCAGTGGATTATCATGTAAATACATTGTTAGATCCTTATTAAGGGCCATATAATTTGACAGACCTAAGAATTCTTTTAGAGTCAATAAGGCCCCTCAGAATCTTGAGTATCCCTGATACAGTGTCCTTAGAAGTTGAATACAAGGTAAAAGAATGTTTTAAAAATTGTTTTTCTTTTGGGAAAGTGTCTTAGGCTGAGAATTTCTATTTCAAGGTTTATCCCAGATCGTTATTTTAAATGAGTTAGGTACCCAAATCCCACTGTAAGAGAGGAGTCCTTGACTCCTTTAGGTGCCTCAGACAATCCTAGCATAAAGGCCCTAGTTATAAACCCCTAAAAATGATGGCGCCAATGGTGGCTTTTATGGAAAAGTTGACACAACTCTAGATAGCAGCGCTCCTGGGCGTTACTTTAATATTATTAGCTACTGGACTTCCACAGCCCTTCCTAATTATTCTGAGTCTCTCCAAGTCAAACAACATGGTTTGGTTTTGTTGTGCAGGGTGCATTTGTCAAACCTTCATACCATGACAACAGTATGCATGACCTATAGATATAAGGCACCTGAACAGACTCAGAAGTGTTTGTGATGGTGGATGAGGTAGCTGCTAGAAACCTCTGCTGGAACACGGTGGAAAGCCTACCTTGTTCCTTCTCCCCCACCCCCCCAATAAATAAGTCTGAGATAGCCACCCTACAAAAACAAGTGTGTCTACTCACCCCTTTACCCCACTAAAAAAAAATGTCAAAAGTGCTCATTTATAAATTGTTTCAGCTGTCTGTGTACATTTGGATGAATGATTGTGACAACAATGCAAACTACTAATAATTCCCAGCTGAATTTGCAACCCACGGTTTCTGCTATTTCAAACTTCAGCTGCAGGATGTCACAAAAGATGGCATTCCAACACTGTTGCAATTTGCCACTTTGTGTCCACGTTACTGGCATCTTCTAGAACCCTGCCACTACCAAAGAACTTTTTTAAAACATCAGTTTGTTTTCTGGTCAGTGGCTATATTAACATGTATCCAACCAATACATATTTCACACAGCCCATCTGGGTTATACTGGACAATAATTGACTTTCTATGCTCTGACCCTTCCTGAAGCTCATGCACATGCAATCCACAGAATTAATGGTCCACAGGAAACTACTGAGTATTAAGGGACCCTGTGGATTTTGAAGGGGAACAAAATGGAAAAATCCCATTGATGAAAGAATATGCTTAATGTAGAAAAAAATGTTTAGTCCTTTGTAACAACTTCCTTATGCAGTAATATGATTTACTGGAATGAACAACCATTTTTATTTAAAAAAAAAAAATGGGGCACAAAACCCTAGAAAACTGTGTGAGCCAGACATGTAGCACCGTATTTTCCTCACAGGTAAATAAATGTATGCAATACATAAAAGTGTATAAATGACCAAGGCTATTTATTAAGATTTCAGATGGAAACAAATTCTAGCAGCAGCAGATTTGAAATGAGTGTGAGTTTTTTTGTAGTCTACATTATTTTTCTGCCTCTACAAAATATTGCATTGTCCAATATATATTTGCCTAAACTCCATGTTGTGCTTTGTCTGTGTCAAACACATTCTTTATATGTTTCTGATGGAAAATTATAAAGCCTTTTAATATTTTAGTTATATGAATCACCCTGTCAAGCCATATTACCTTCAGAAAATTTTAATTTAAAGCACAACATATGCTGATGTGTCAGTGGTAGGTTTAAAATATTAAAGACCTCAAAAAACCTACATCACTTCCTCTCTGTACAATATTGGTGAATATATATCTTTGCTATATATTTTAAACATGGAATAGCTTTTTCTTTTTCTTTGCTATATATAATATGTCTTTCAAAATACACTGTCAGTATTTGTATTTGAAAAATACTGTACAAAACACCCCATACTATAATTATTCTGTATAAACTTTATACATTTTATAATATCTATTCTTTTGGTCTATAGTAAACATACAAATTGATTGGATTAACCACAGTATATGACAACACCATTGCCTTCTGAAATTCACCAGTGTTTCTTACATTCGTTTTCAGAAGTCCACTTTGTAACAGAACATATGTTCAAAAGCAGGTAGAGAGAAAACAGAATAAAGTTCAGAACAATCAGTTCAAGACATGCTCAAAATAGCATCACCAGAAAAAGTGGGGTTTGCAAAACACTGACTCTTCTAACTGAATAAAAATGATTTTAAAAACAGCAAGATACAATCCTCAGAAAATATATTACAAAAAGTGGAAAAATGAATAGTTAATTAATCACAAAATGGGACTCTACGCAATTCAAAATTAAATGAGAACTAAAAGAAAAACTCCTCTAATTTCAACATCAAATCTGATTTGATACTTTTTAATTTTGTTCTTGTATCGACTAATTGTCCTCTCTCTTTCATACACACATTCTGTTCGAGGGATGCTTTCACCATGCTCATATCAATGGGTCTTTTATTTATAAGACATTAAAACTCGTATTAAGTAGGGAAGTCATCCTACGTCCACTAGGAACACCCAGGCAGCATGCGCTAGTGTACAATAGGATTATTGCTTTAGGTACAGACAGTGCAAAATACACACTCTGTATTCTATTAATAGTATTCCTATCTATCTGGTGTTTGTGGAAATAAAAGGAAGCTTAGTAGATATAGATAAGTCATAATGGGATCTATAACGAGCAGAGCTAACTCAGTCTAACAGCACTTTAAATCTGACGACAGCTATCACCAAAACTTAAAATACAACAAAAGCAATCTATAAATTAATATTTCTGTAGTGTTGTACTGAATTATTGTTTGTGCACTTCATTAGCATGTTAACTTTTCTGATTAGACATAATTAAACAATAGCTTGTTACTCTTGAAAACTGAGATCTACCTTTTTTTAATTGTTATGGTTTATTTTTACTGGGATCTTTGCAAGTAAATGGTGAGGATGAAACTGTTTAGAACAACATAAAAATCCAAATCAGAAGCAGCACTGACAACAACAAAAAAATGAAAAGCGTACTATGGCAGTTCTTAATAGTCCAGGTAAAAATGTGTCACCCTTTGAAGAAGGTTTCATAAAAACGGGAAGTGCTGAGATGTGCACGCACACGCATACACAAATGAAAAATAATAATAGTAAGTCAGTTTTGTTTCTGCTTCGGGTAAAGTGCTGATGACAGACAGGTTGGTTTGGGTGTGGTGCTATCAAACAGGAAACACATTGTCCATCTATTAAAATGCCAACCCACAACAAAAAAGAAGGAATAAAAATCGCCATTTACAGGGGCCCATGACGAGCTTCATACTTCGCCAGCACGTTCTTGCATTTGCCCAGCTCTTTCCGTAAGTCAGCCACCTCTTGGCGGAGGGCTGAGTTCTCTTTCTCCAGGAAAGAGGCGCGGATGGCAATCTGGTTTTCCTTCAGCCTCCGGGCGTCTCTCGATCGCTTGGCAGCCATATTGTTCTTTCTACGTCTTGCCCAGTATTTGTCATCCTGCTCATTAAGTACATAAAGAAAGAGACAAGATATTAGATTTCAGTAAACTAAGAACTCCTTAAGGCACAAGGTTTCGCTGTTAACCACGCTGCTGTCTCTCAGCTCCGAGGGGACTTTAACTTTGATATTTCACTGGCCACTGCTGCTTTCATTTGCACATCCCACTGAACAGTGACAATATCCGAAATTCTTGGGGCAACTACTAAATCTATGTGCAATAGCCTCTCAAATGGGCATACATGTAGGCCTGCCTATTTAGCTAAATGTCTGCACTAAGCTCACCATCATGATATCTTGGTTCTGAAGATTTCCAAAGAATAATTAATAAGCACCTGCAGCCTCACTGGCAGCAGGATACCACTCACCCTGATTACCCCAGTGAGGAGCAGAATCAATCTGAAATGGGGACTATGTATGGGAGTCATTGCCAAGTCAAGGGATTAAGGGCCCCAACCCACTTCCACTGAAGTAACTGGGGATTTCACTGGAGCTAAGGGACAAAACCTGATCCAATGAAAGCAAAGACCAAATCTCCATTGACTTCAATGGAGGAAGATCAGGTCCTAGAGCATATCCATTTGTGAAGCACGTGCCCTGGCCTGGAATGCCCCACCCTGGCTGGGCGTGCTCTCCCCTGTGCCGATTGGCTGTCTGAGCCAGAGTTTCTACTCCTCAGCCTCACTTCACTTGCTCTCCACCCTTCCCTCCACACCCCTATCCAACTTGCCGCTTCTCCCTTCCTTTGCCTTTTGTTTAGCTTATTACCCTCCTCCTTTAAAAAAATATTAGTAGTCACGGAACCCTGGCACTCACATGTGGTTTGCCATCACATTGTTCGATCCGCTCGTATGGTGCATCTCCTTCCCCTACCATTTGTCTATCTTGTCTAATCAGATTGTAAACGCTACAGGGCAATGACTCTCTTCTACTCTGTATACACAATGCCTAGCACAATGAAGCCCAGTTATCAGTCACCGGCCTCTAAGGCACTTCCAAAATACAAGTAATAATACTAGGCCCCTGGAACAGATGTCCTTGGAGAGGCCACTGTGCTGGGTTTGAGACGGGGGGGGAGCGGGGGACTAGGGGTGGACTGCTTTTGCCTCACAACTGCACATACGCTTTTAGTCACGTGCCTATGCAGAATGCCTGCCAGCATTTGTCCCAAAGTGCCTCAGTAGGTTTCCTAGGTTAACATGTACTAAAAGTATTATTCATAGAACTTGTGTTGCCTTCAGGAGTTCAGCCTTGTTGGGCATCAAAGGAGACAAATGATCAATTAATTGTACTGGATTTTTCCCCTCACTTTAGTGTTAAACAGACTTCAATGAAATAAGCATTTGGTAGTTTTGGCGTTACTTTGATCTTTGCAAATTGGAAGCACGCCTCTGGCCACATGCTGACAGGGTCCAAAAAGTGAACTTCATGCATCTGCAGCACAAGGCCTGTACGCTAATTATGCCACACTCAGAATACCGCCTGGCAAGAACAATGTCGGTCAAAATTCTCTCAGATCCACACAGCCCATATCAGCTCTCATGTTCTGCCTCCCTTCCAAGGGTGGATTCCCCATTGCACACAAATTGGGAGCAGAATAGCGTATCAGTCCCGAGCTTTACGCTGAGAGGCGAATTCTGTCCTTAGGCTGCATTGAACTATTCAGGTACCTCTTATGAAATATTTTCTCCCAAATTCCGATGGTTGGAAACAGAAGAGGCAAATATTTGAAACACTGCAATTGCCCTCCGCCATCAGTCAGCACACTAGGCCTGCTGTACGGCTGTTCTGCACCTTGTAACACAATAGTGCAAAGCAAGAGGAAAACACTTCCCATTTTGTTTGGTTGCATTTTATACCCCCATTACATTCACTTTGCACTGGTGTAAGTGACTATACCAAGTGCAGGGCAAGGGTAAGTTGGGCCCGGTGTATCAAAATCTCCATTCACCTGTTCTTAGATGGGACCCCCAAAAAGCCCCTTAAAAAAAGCAAAAAGCCACGATCCTAAATCTTGGTTTACAATTTCCCATCTCATTCCTCTCCACAAAAATCAGCTTTAGCCAATTTATTATTGTGCCATCTAGACCTCATGCATCTTTATTTTAACAAACTGCAATGGCAAATCCCTTAATCCAGCCTGAGAGAGGCCAGGCTGGCGTTTCAGAAACACGTGCAGTCCAGAGACAATTGACTGGCCTAATCCGTTTACCCTTCCCTTCCCAACAGCCAATCCTCACGCCAGGACAGAAACAGAGCTTGGGTCAAGCACTCAGTTAACAGCCAAGGGCGACCAAATGTGATTATCTTAGATGGGAACCAGGACCCTGAGTCCCCATTCAATCACACTCTGAAAACACAAAGCCTCCATGCATAGAGGATACTACGTTTACAGGCTACGTCTACACTACCCGCCGTATCGGCGGGTAGCGATCGATTTTTCAGGGATCGATATATCGCGTCTCATCTAGACGCGATATATCGATCCCCGAACGCGCTTATATCGATTCCGGAACTCCACCACCGCGAACGGCGGTGGCGGCGTCGATATGGAGAGCCCCGGAGATCGATCCCGCGCCGTGAGGACGGGTAAGTTATCGATATAAGATACTTCGACTTCAGCTACGTTATTCACGTAGCTGAAGTTGCGTATCTTATATCGATTTTTCCCCTTAGTGTAGACCAGCCTTCAGTTGTTGATATGAAATACTCCAAGAGCACCTCCGCTGATAATTTTCTTTTCTTCCTCCATATACTGTAAATATAACCTGGCACATAACGATTCTTTGGAGATAACACAAACCTGGGTCAAATTCCCACTTTCCTTACATCTGGTAACCCTTTTGATTTTGAGCACCTTTTACATAGAGAGGCCCCCTCAGCCCAAACATGAGTGATCTCAGTGGACTTTTAAGGGTGTCCCCACAAGCAGAATTTGGCGTAGTAATCACATGTTATCAGGAAATATGTATAAAGGAAGGCCGGGGATACTATGGAGAAAGACAGTAACAAATCATTTGGTTACCACTTGACATGTGACTTATTTTTTTTTACACTTTGACTATGATGACACCTGCTCCTGACAACACTTTCCTGAGAGATAAAAATAGCAAATGATGACAGACTTGTCCTCTACTGCCATCAGCCTACTGTAAACACATACCAGTTCTCTGTCTACATGGGGCCTTATCCAAAGCCCACTGCAGTCGTTGGAAAGATTCCCATTAACGTCACTTGGCTAAGGATCTGTCTCAGGGGAAAGAGCAGCAGCTCAATGCCATGCAATGCTGCACGGCGCTATGTCCTCACGGAAGCTGCATTGTACAAATAACTGGTGCACCGCAGAGAGAGCTTCACTCATCATCTATCAGATAACTGCTCAGTATTCATTCATTCTGGGTGAATTTCATCCAGGCGCAGGTAGCTTTATGCCACACTTACTTAAGGGATTAGTGGGGAATATGTAGTGCCTCGTGCCTCTGTCATGGGATCAATTCCCCCTTATGGGAATAAAGAATAATGGAGATCCCAACTGAGAACAGGGACCTCACCGGATTAGACATTGTACAGATTTACAGTAAGAGATGGTTTGTGCCTCAAAGTGATTACAATTTAAGTAGACAAGATAGACAGACAGGGAGGAAAGGAGAAAGGAAACATCATTAGCTCATTTTATACAGGGAAAATGAGGCTCAGAGAGTGAAAAGAGACTTGTTCAAGGTCACACAGGAAGTTTCTGACAGATCTGGGGAATGGTATCCTGATCTCCTAAATTTCAGCCTGGTGCCTTAACCATAAAGACTTCCTTCCCCTCAGACCTGATCAGATCCCAATCTCACACCAATTTTTTCATTTGCCTATTTCCACTGGCGTCAAAGGAGTCACTCCTGATTTAAGTCAGTGTATGAGAATAGATTCAGACTCCAAATCTTCATTTGAGAAAAGAGCTTCCGCATTTTTTTCCCTAACCGCCTGGTCACCAGTTCCAATTTACCTTCAGATCTTCTGGAATGAAGACTTTACGGGCTTTTTTAATCATCGGCTGTGGTTTGAGCTCTTCCTCTGAGAACTTGCGTTTACGAGGGTCAAACATCTCCTGGCCAGGAATGCTGGAGAGAGCAAGATCTGCAGGGTCAGGTTCATAACCCACGGGAACTTGGATTGTCTCAGGGTCGATGGGACTTGGTGTGTTACGATTTGTTGGCAAGATCTGACCTATAGCAATAGAAGATGGGTTCAAGATGTGTTATAAAATAAAAAGCAAGCAGGCTCTTTGCATTTGGATTTTAGAGGGTCTCAAAATACATTACAAGCAATAATTCATTAAGCATCCAAACACACCTGAGAGGAACTCTGTTTATTAAGCATAAGACTATCCATTTTAAAGAGGGTTATATAGCCCCAGAGAGACATCTCAAGTTGAGGACATAAAATTTAAGGTTCCTAAAATGTATGGACATTGAACACGTTGGCCTATGTTACTTAGCCAAGGTCACAGAATTAGAAATAGAACCATAGCCTCTGACTACCAGTCCCCTGCTCTATGCACTTGACTAAACAGTCTTCCTCACTCTTCTTATAAACACATTTGTTTACGTGCCGCTTTTAAGTAAAGGGTAAACTTGATTTGGAATCAAACAATATATCATGTTTCCAGCAGCACATACAATGACTGGTGTAAAAGCTATTTTGCTTTGTTAAAATACCTCATCCATGAGCGCAAAATACGACTGTGCAAATTCTACTTCCATCATGAAATTCTATTAGTGATATTCTGAAAGACACTGCAAGTAACTAGAAATATTAAGAACTATGGCGACCGCTTAAAAAGAACCTGCAAAGGGGAAAGAACATGGGTTTATGCCCTTTTTATGGTTTTATAATGTATGAAAAGGGCCTGTACCCAACAGAGGTTTTAACTTCTTGTTTTTATCTTAGTAAATAGTGATTCTCATCTTCCCTGTTTTTGATGGCTTCTCTGAGAACCAGATAACTGCTTCTTTGCAGAGGTGTAGGGGAATGCCTGAATCTTTAACAGAAAGAGGTTTTTCCTCCCAAGTGTTTTTATGGCGTTTAATAGGTATAAAAAACAGAGTTTTAAACAATCTGACTGAAAAAATCTTTTCCCATTTCCACTGCTTGGGTTTCATTCTCTTCAGTTCTATTTAGATTAGGGAAATTTGCACCACTGTAGCCACACCAATGGAACTGTACAGGTGTAAACTGCATTTTTATAGAATCATAGGACTGGAAGGGACTTAGAGAGGTCTCTATCCAGTCCTCTGCACTTCTGGCAGGACTACGTATTATCTAGACCATCCCTAAGAGGTGTTTGTCTAACCTGCTCTTAAAAATCTCCAATGATGGAGATTCCACAACCTCCTTAGGCAATTTATTCCAGCACTTAACTACTCTGACAATTAGGAATTTTTTCCAAATGTCCAACTTAAACCGTCCCTGCTGCAATTTAAGCCCATTGCTTCTTGAACTATCCTCAGAGGTAAATGAGAACAATTTTTCTCCCTCCTCCTTGTAACAACCTTTTATGTACTTGAAAGCTGTTATGTCCCTTCTCAGTCTTCTCTTCTCCAGACTAAACAAACCCAATTTTTTCAATCTTCCCTCACAGGTCATGTTTCCTAGACCTTTAATAATTTTTGTTGCTCTTTTCTGGCCTTTCTCCAATTTGTCCACATCTTTTACTAATATGAAAACTATTACACATGCAAAAAGAAATGTTATGGACTTCCGTTCATCCTGGGCCAATCTTGCAGTCACCACCTGGGCAGTATTCCTATTGAAATCTATTTTAATAACACAGGCCAATGTTTCCAAAAATGTTTAGGTGCTATGGGTAAGATTTTTCACACGCACCTCAGTGATTTAGGAATGCAAGTCTCATTGATTTCAGACTTAGCCTAATTTAAGGGACTTCTATTTTAGAAAATGTTGGCCATCATTATTACACTTACTATGGCAGTAAGTTCATTATCACTTTAGAGATTCGATGGCTTTCATAATAACTTTACTAACATACTGTTACTTTTCATAACATCTTCATATTTCTATACACAATTGTAATGTTTACTGTGCAAATTAATACCTAAAATCATCACTATTTTAAAGGTTGTTTCTAACTGCAACTCAAGGGATTTATCTGAAGCATCGTTTTTTATTATTCTAGATAAACAACATTGTGGGGAAATTGCATAAGACAAGGTTTTGGTCTCAGAAATCATGGCTTCAGTAACACCCATTTTAAAATAGCACCAATAACATCAGATTCTAGGAAAGGCTGGGACGGATGCAGGAGAAGAAAAAGGTGGATCAAAGTAATGTTTTTCCCCAAAAAAAGAAAAAGAAATCTGAGACAATTCAGTTACTAGTGTTGTACCAACAGTGGAGTGTTTCCTTTTCTCCCTCAGGATGTGGCACGCTGCTGCCAAGATCCCATTGTTAAAAACTGGACATTTCCTGTTGTGGTTCATTAACAAAACCAGAAAAAAGAATTTATCCCAGCACATAACCACATGGGTGACAGTAACCTAGCAGACATATCTACCAGTAATAACTGCAGTTACAGTGTGAAAATCCTGAGGGGGCGCACGCAGCATGCATGCTGCTATGGAGAAGTTACCTATTCTGTTTCAGAACGCCATTGGTAGTTGACTTTTCACTGTGATGCATGGTTAGTAGATCTCTTTATACTTTACATAGCAATGAAAACGCAAGTCAGATGTATTTTAGCAAGTGAAGCAAAATGAAGTTGAAAGCTTAATGGAAGAAACAAGGCACACTAGTTTTTTTGTCTGCTTGAAAGAATTGCATGAAAAAAGATGTTCCGTTCCCCTGGACACACCGGATGTAGTTTGAAACAGCTTTGATGAAATCATTTGTGCCTAACACATTTTATATCTTTTTTAAGGTGGGGGAAAAAAGCCAGCTTATGAACTCAGTAAACCAAAGGCAATTGTTTGTAGTTTTATTGTAAATGGATGGCTAATCTCATTTCAGCTATATGAGGTGGGGGCAGAAACAGGCCCATTTAAATGATTAAATAGAGGCATCTTCCTTTGATGTTAGTACATTTGTATCTGTCAGAACAGAGCTGCCAGATATTTTCTAACACACACTAATAGATCTTGTAAATTTTATATTAAGGGTAGAAACGAAGCAAAACCATAGCTGTGAATATTCTTACATATTTATTTTTTGTGGGGAAGAGGGGTGTTCAAAGAACAGAGTGGATTTTGAAAATGGCCCCTCGCTTTCTAATGGATCTGAACCAAAAACCTGGTTCTCAATAATTCTGAACTCTGAAATGTTCAATATCTGGATTAAAGATTGATATCTATCTGTGGTACTTGTATAGACTCCATTACCATAGCATCTAAGCGTCTCCTAGTCTTAAACTCACAGCACTCCAGTGCTATTTGCCCCCATTTTACAGATGGGGAACTGAGGCACAGAGATTAAATTACTTGACCAAGGTCACATAGGAATCTGTGGCAGAGCAGGGAACTGAAGCTGAATATCCAATGTCCCAGGTTGGCATCTGAATCACTGGACCTTCCTTAACAAATCTCTCATATAAAAAATGTATTTCTCTATGTTTATAATGCATATATTTGATAATAACCCCACATAATTCTAGCAGAGATTTGGAAACATCGTGTGAATAAATAAAATAAAATTCCTTATGTGTTGTTGTGACACACAAGTAAATATTTTTCCCATCAAAATTGTTTTTCAGCAGAAAAAAATGGGGTTTTGACAAAATGAATTATTTTGCAAGAAGTGTCTGGGTTTCACAGAAAATTTAGCTTTTTCATCAAAATATTGTGGCCAAAAAGTTTGGCTTTCATTCAACATTTTGAGGTGAAAACTTCATGGGACAAAAAAACCTTTTAGACCAGCTTGAGTTAAGCTACTTCCTCTCTGCTTACACACACACACACACACACACACACACACACAAATTGATCCAGAGGATCCAAACACCAAGGCCCTGATCCTTCAACTTCACACAGGTGGACGCATGTGTCAATGCACAGCTCATTCATAAAGCTGTCCAGATGCCCTTAGATGTCCATAAATCATCTAAGATCCCACAGGCCACTTGCTTTTGAAATGTTTACCACTACATAGGACCCTGTTCTGCACTCCCTTACATTTGGTGTAAATTAGTAACACCACTGAAGTCAATGGAATGAACAGGAATGTGCAAGAGAGAAGAAAATCTATTCTTCTTTGTCCAATATTAGGCAACTCTTGGCGCTCTGCATCTTTGTATTTATTCTGTCTGCTGTTGCCAATAACATTAGCCAGCAACCTGTCTTTGTTAGTTGACTGGCTAATGGCCATTGCAGCTACGCAGTGCTGGAACTTGTTGTAACCTAACACGATCGCGTGGGCAGCTTTGGATCCAGTGCAGATATTACTGTAAGTGGGCTCATATTACCTTGTCATTACAACCTTCTTGTCTCTATTTGTTCAGCACTTGAGACTTAGCTCCTTCTGCAGAGTTTGTGCAGGGTGCTATTTTTATGCACTAAATTCCTCCCAATCAGGGACAGGTCAATAGAGAACAGCGATCGAAAGGTCACGTGCCTAGTGGCCAGCTAATCTCCGCCTCAGCGAGCTCTGCAGCTGTCACAACATCCAGCGAGAGCGTCGGTCAACAGACCAGAGAGGCTGTGGTGCACGAAGAAAGCCAATGGTACCTGTTGCAAAGGCCGGGCAACCATAAGGCATCTCGCTGTTGGACATGAGGAGCCAGAGTCTTTTTTTTAAGCACTCAGCACTGGCAACTGGGGCCAAATTTCAAAAAAGAACATCAGCTTCCGTTTGGGCACCTCAGTGAAGTGGCCAGGTTCTCACACACGCCCAGCTTTTGTTGTCAGTGGGGGTCCGGAGTGTTTTGGAAAATCAAGCAGCTTCATAAATGGGAGCTGAGGAGCACTGACGGCTCGGAAATCCAGCCCTATGACGGACGCAAGCTGGGGACAGCGGTTAAAGGAAGCTGCGGAAGTTTCCCTGTATGCAGCCCAAGCGACGTGCCTCAACCCTGACCTAAAAGGAAAAGAACTGGGTCAGCCTTCCCGCTCGTACAGAGCCCCACTCAACGTGCTAGTGTAAACAGGGCTCCGGGTGGCTCCTGGCCTTTTAACCATGGCATCTTGCTCCCAGCAGGTCCACACATGACGCACACCTATAGTGGCCCTTGTCTTCATTAATGCTTCTGATGTTGCCATACCAGGTGTTGGCAATGGTAGGCGGGTGGTAGGCTTGGGAGCAGGTGAACAGATCAGCAGTCATGAGCTGTTTGGCCCTTAGCCTCTCTGCTACGGTTGCCAGTAGGAAAGCAAATGTGGTGGCAACGCGGATACTTGTACACTGAGAACTGGACCTAGGCCAGCAACTTATGTCACCTACGTCACCAAACAGGTGTTCAAAAGCAACAACTTTTGTCACTGCCAACATTAATGAAGCTTCACAAACCCGTCAGACAGGAGAGTATTTTTATACCCCCATTTTAGAGAGTGGGAAACTGAGGCCAAAAATGATAATGTGCAACGCTCATGGTCACAATGTGACTCAGTAACAAGTGTCCTGAGTCACAGGCCCCTTGTCTAACCACTAAGAAACATTTACTACCAGCATTATACACAAGAACCTTTTCAGAGGTGTCTCTTGGTGATGGAGTCGAGCCCCTAGGTCCCAAGCAGGACCAGGATGCTGAATTACGTTGGTACAGCTGGTCAGAAAATTTTATATAATTCAAATTTGCAATCAATCAAAAATAAATTCACTTCGTTTCCTGGAAATTCTCTCTTCCCATCCCCATTTTTCACCTCGGTCTAAAACTGATTGAAAAATGTACACAAAAATGACAGGGAGGGGAGGGGAGAACATTGTCTTGAATTTTTTTTTCTGTTGATCTAGTAGTTTTTGTACATTTGTACACGGGGTTTGATGCAATTGTTAGGAGCCCAGCAGAAACAGATTATGTACTGTCAGTTAACGAACTTTCTTATGCAAACTAAAATGTACTTCAGGTTTGTCAATTCTAATACAGTCTGTCAGTTAAACTGACATACAATCTTCTCCCAGAGTTGCCCTAGAAAACAACACTGCAGTGTCAATATGCTTTCCAAGTCTTTCCCTTTGGCAGCTGTTTAGCCATTGGGGGTAGTTCTCTGACCCAAAAATCACAGACAGTCCCTGCCTAATCTGTGATCTACTTTTACATTAACTCTTTCATCCAGATAAGCACATCTGTGCACAGATCACCAGCGCAGCAATCAGGACAAAGCTAGTAGACTGGCAGAATGTAGAGGGGAAGTAAAAGGAGCTCGTAAGAGCTTGGTAATTATTTTAGGGCAATCTCCCACTAACTAATGCAACTGCTAGCTAGAAATGTGATTATGTTAACAGAAACTAAACTTTATCTTCACATTTACATTATTAGCACTAATAGTGCTTTACTGAAATGGAGACAATTATGTGGAGACTAAGAACATAACCTGTGCTTACACTAAAACAGAATAAAAACACACAGTATATGAGATATCAACCTTTATACTTCAGGACAATACCAACCACTAGCTGCTGGGGTTAGGAAGAAACTTCACCCTTGGGTGTGTTATTGCAAATAATTATGATCGGGATTTTATAGTTTCCTCTGGAACATCTGATGCTGGCAATTGTCAGTGACAGGAGACCAGTGTATCTGGACCATTAGTCTGATCCAGTGTGGCCGTTTTTATGTCCCAGTCCTATACAAACTGGATTCTATAATACGCATTTGTGGGCTGAGCAGTCAAATTTTCTGAAGGAAGAATATCTTTGAATGGCCAATGCAACCGCTCTGGTAAATTAATGGCTCCTAAAGCATTATGATAAAAGACTGGTGAGTTAAAAAAAACAAAACAAAACAAAAAAGCCTTAAGACAAAAGTATTGTTTATAAATTGCATTTGAGTTCTAAAGGAATCACCAGACAGGATGTTTCGTCTCCAGACATTGTGGGCATTCCTGCTTGGGCCCTGTATGAAAATATTGTACAATAATTCATAGCATAAGGCGGGGGGGTGGGGTGGGGACTGAATCAAACTTTGATTTTTGTGTTCCCAATTAATAGTTCAAGTATAAGGAACAGCCATAAACTGAACTCTTTAAGGGTTGAGCCTCCAGAGCACTTACAGATCATGTAATTGCCTGGAGGACTGGGAATGACATGCATGATAGATTTAAAGACTATTCAAAATAAAACATAAAATAAAATATTAGTTAAAGCAAACCGGCATTATGCCACACACTGCATCTATACTCACACTCCAAGATGAAATGGTGCATTCAGGGGTGATTAGTCCCTGGATGAGAAGAATGGGTGTATAACCCTTTCTCTAATGGTACCTTGATGGTGAATGACACGCTAATCTAAAATTGGCATACTACCCTTTTTATAATCACTTATAATAATACCCCTTATTTACTTAAATTTACCTTTTACCATATCTGTATTTCTGCTACCAGATTTAATCCCAAAACCCAAATATCATTTATTGGCTATTAATGTCAAACGTCATTCCAATTATCATTTGCGTCAATGCAAAGTCTGTGATTACCAATATTGTTCCCCTACAATACCTGCTAACAGCAGTGAAAACACAAACATATTTAATACATGACCCAAGATTGTGCTTTGCTTCATTCCTATTAATACCTCATTCACTCATGCTAGCAAACGGAGCTTTAGCTAATGCAAAGCTTAAACTGTAGGCCTAAAGGCCTACTCCCTACTTGCAGTTCAGCACATTTTCAATTAGCATAAGCAAACATTACTCTATAGGCTCCAAGAGGCAACTTCACTTTTGAGTGCTTGACTTTGTAAGCTTAATAGTGTTCTTTTAACAGTGTGTGTGTAGTATATATACACTATGCCTATACTATACGACATTGCCTTGCAAAAGAACATCCCAGGCACATGTACAAGGCGTTTCACATAGACTGTAAGCTTTTAGGGACCGCGACGAGATAAAATTCTCGAAAATGCCCAGGTGACTTATCAGCCTAAGCCCCACTGGCTTTCACTTAGACTTGGAGTCCTAAATTACTTTTGAAAAAGGGGATTAGGCACGTCTGAAAATCTTACCCACTGTCTTTTTATTATGTGCATATACAGTACTTGGCTGAATGGGGCGCTGTTCATTGATTGAGGCCTCAAAGTCTATGTTTACACTAGAAAGAAAACCCTGCCGTGGGGAGTCTGAACTGCAAGCAGACACCCGTGGCTGGCCTGTGCCAGTTGATTCGAGCTCTCCGGGCTGTTTAATTGTGGTGTAGATGTTCCGTCTTCGGCCCCAGCCCCAGCTCTGAGACCCTCCCCCCTCGCAGGGTCCTACAGCCTGGTCTCCAGCCCAAGCCTGAACGTCTACATGGTAATTCAGCAGCCCCACAGCCCAAGCCCCGAGAGTTCGAATCAACTGGCACGGGCCAGCCGCGGGTGTCTAATTGCAGTGACTGGCTAATGAACATCCAGGACAGGTGTCTCGCACGGAGCAACACATCTCATGCAAAGACAGCATGTGCTGCCCCTGCCTCATGTGTCTATTCCCGAATCATGGTACCCAAGCCCATCTTGTCATCTCACTAGCTGCGTGTGCTCGACAGTCTGCAGCGTGAGATGTCCAGCGACATGGAAAAACCCCACACGGTCACTATGGCAAAGCCAACAAAATGAGCGCATTTTCCATCCCCTTCTTAAAATCACTGACAGTTGCTAAGAGATGCTGTACCGGAGAGTCCTTTAAGCAAGGGGGAACCACTGTAGAGAATGACAAATCCCTGCAGACCTTTCCTTTCCTTTCCTTGATCTGCACATCTAACTATTAGCAACCGTTCTGGCTTTAGTTTAAGGATTGTTATTCATTAAAACATAGTGTGTTTGTTACATTGCCATAAACAAATAGATACTTTACACACGATTATTTGTAAGAAATGGTTATCAAATTACAAAAGGAGTAAATAGTGGTGATCACATATCTTCCAAATAATGAATAATCTGTGGCTCAGTAAATTTCATTTCCTCCCATTTAAATTAAGGGCTGCTGATGCGTAGAAAAAAATATATATTTGTAATGGGCCAAATTCTGCCACCAATTACATCCCACAGGATAGCTGGAGAAGCAGAATTTGTCCGTATATTCTTATTTTGCACTTTGTAAGCAAAGCATGAGAGAGGGTATGTATCTAGTATCTCTCTGTCTTTGCCCACAATTTACACAAGTGCGTTAATAGCACAGTAGGCTGAGAGGGGTTTGGGATTAGCTGGAACACATAATGATGTTTAGGCCAAATTCCAAAAAACCAGACTGTTCCAGAAAGAAATTATTCCGCACGTGGCTGCTTAATGTGGACCTTGATGGTACATCAAATGCAGAAGAAAATGGGCAGCCATACACAGGAAGTCTAAGAAAAAGGAACTACTATGTTACTGAATATTGGGGGAGACATTCCCTCTTTCTCCTACTGGAAGAGCCATCTAGCATCAAAAGTGTGAAGACATACCATGTTTTGGATTAAAGGCTTTTAAGAAACAGTAACAAGGGCCAGTGGTTTCTGCTGCACTTAAAAATCATGTTTAGCAGAGCAACAAAAATTCCAATTAAAATTAATAATGCAAATAAAGGCACTTGTGTTGAAATTTTGTGTTCTTCTCAGTTTGAGGCATCATCTTTAAAAAGGTAGAAAAATCCAAAAATCCACATGCCTGTGGAATTATTTCTTGAGCAAATCCCACTGTTCATGTTCATTCTCAACCTTTTCTACATTGCAACCTCATAATATACCAGAAGAAAGTTGTGGGGCCCTCTTCATGTCTAACTGAAGAAAATGAAGATACACCTCTACCCCGATACAAAGCTGCCCTCGGGAGCCAAAAAAATCTTACCACGTTATAGCGAGCTTGCTTTGATCCACCTGAGTGCGCAGCCCCGCCCCCCCCAGAGCACTGCTTTACCACATTATATCCGAATTCGTGTTATAGCAGGTCGCGTTATATTGGGGCAGTGGTGTAGTTCCAATCCTCTGAAACCTGTTCACGACCCCATGTTGAGAACCCATGTGTTAGTACATACATGGCATATAACATACACACCGCTTATTGAATGTTGAGATTAAAGAGTCTACTCAGTGTGTAATTCCCCTTCTGTCTATTAGTAAAAGTTTATTTATCATGATGCCCTCAGGAAGTGTCACAGCGGATGGGAATTGCTTATGATTACCATTAAAGCTTGCTTTCTTTAAAAAGTACAAGTAGGCGAGTAGAAGCTACACACTCAAATCTTGCCACCCTCCCCCACATAGCTGCCAAAAAGAGATTAGCAAACTGAACACAATAGAACCTCAGAGTTACAAACACCTCTGAAATGTTTACCACGCTGAACGTAACGTTATGGTTGTTCTTTCAAAAGTTTACAACTGACTTAATATAGCTTTGAAACTTTACTATGCAGAAGAAAAATGCTGCTTTCCCATTTTTTTTAGTAGTTTATGTTTAAAACAATACTGTACTGTATTTGCTTTGGGGGGAGGGGGGGGTCTCTGCTGCTGCCTGATTGCATACTTCTGGTTCCAAATGAGGTGTGTCGTTGACTGGTTAGTTCGTAACTCTGGTGTTCGTAACTCTGAGGTTCTATTATACCATAATTGATGATTATCAGGCCAGCTGTAATTAGCAAAGGTCATTATCCATTCATTGAGCTTAGGCGCTTTTAAACACAAATGCCTGCATCATACAGACATACACAGGCATGTATGACTTTGTTCACTGAGAAATAAAGAAAATGTCGGTCACCAGCTGGAGGTGTACTTTAATGTCACTTTTCTCCAACCAATCAGAGCTGGGGATCTCAAAATAAATCACCCAGCCAGATGTTTGAAAGAACACCTTTCAGAACACACACACACACACACACACACACACAAAACCAAGGAGTCCTTGTGGCACCTTAGAGACTAAGGCCATGGCTACACTTAAAAATTTGCAGCGCTGCAGCAGGGTGTGAAAACACACCCTCTCCAGCGCTGCAAATTACGGTGCTGCAAAGCGCCAGTGTGGTCAAAGCCCCAGCACTGGGAGCGCGGCTCCCAGCGCTGTACGTTATTCCCCACAGGGAGGTGGAGTACGGACAGCGCTGGGAGAGCTCTCTCCCAGCGCTGGCGCTTTGACTACACTTAGCGCTTCAAAGCGCTGCAAATTTGCAAGTGTAGCCATGGCCTTAGGTGCCACAAGGACTCCTCGGTTTTTTGGCTGATACCAAAAACCACTGAAACCTTTCAGAACACAGTTCAATATATCTACCATACCAATTTAAAACGATCAAAATGTTGTGTGGTGCATTTTACTCTGTACTTCCCAACATCCAAAACAAGCTAAATGTTGCTCCGATTAGAAAACAATATATTTTCCTAGCCTCAGCTAACCGTACAGTTAATCATCGCTATGCAACACCACTGCTTTGGGATCATTAATGAGGCCAAAAAGTGACCATGTATTTTTCTTTAAGAGTTTTATCAATTTCTACACTAGTGATCACCCTCAAATATTTGATTTACATACTTGGATATTTTCTTAGTATGAGCCTGCTCCAAAATCAATGGGAGTCTTTCAGTTGACTGGATTGGGCCCTAGTTGCACCTGTCCTTATATATTCTGTAGGGGACACTGTAAATACAGAGATACGGGTATTTAGCTACCTAAGGCAACTGACAAGTTTTTAACGGTGACCACAGTAAATTAAGGCTCTTGTGCACCTGGCTACTGTTCATCTTGGTTCAGCCCCTTTCAGTGCAGGAGTTGTGTATGCTTCTAATCAGATAGTCCATACTTATAGGACCAAATCTTATCGACAGACATTCCTAGAGTGAAGCCTCCATATTTGACCCTGAGGAAACAGGTACGTGCACCCCCCAAACAGGAGAAGAAACGTCTGACGGTTTGGAAAGCCCTGCAGCTGAGGGCAGTGAAAATTCATGTGCTTGGAAAATTATGTGGGTTTTACCTTTTACACTCCTATTAACTCCAATTTTCATGAAGTAGGTGGTGTTGCCACAGCAACTGTCATATCAGATCACTTCTGCAGTCTGACATTAAGATAATTTTTTTTTTTTTTTTGTAAATTCAGGCACATGGATTTTCATGTTTTTAAATGTCCTCTGCGTTTTGGATATAAGAAAATGTGGGTAACGAAGAGGCTTAATTTAAAATGGTGTTTATTTTTTAATGGCTAGGCTTATGCCACATTTTTTTCTTAATCTTCATTTTACAAATGAATAAGGAACAATGAAAACTGCACTGAACAGACTTAAGGAGTTACAGCGTAATGAGATCTATTAGGAGTCTGTCTCACGATGAGGAAGGTATTCTGTGCCACTGTTTATTTGGGCTTTACAAAGAATACAATTCAGTGTTCTGGTACACCTTAATAATCTATTTAGTGGTGAAAAAAGTATGCTTCCTCATACCCAGATCTATTTATGTGCATACACTCCCCCAAACAATACTGCACATTCACGGTTCGCTTTGTTTGTCTGGCATACTTCACTGACCTAACTTGCATTCTAAAAATAATTCTATTGAAATAAGAGACAATATCTTCACACCTATTTCGAGTGTTTGTTCTAATGGCTAGAAATGAGGACAGCTAATTTTGGCTTTGCCGCTTACTTGCTGTGTGAGCCTAGTAAGTTGGTTTAACTCTCTGTGCCTCAGCTTTGTGATCCGTAAAATGGGTATAATACCTCCTGCTAAAGTCTCATTAAATTGCTGTTTGTAAAACACGGTGATATCTATAAATGAAAGAAGGCGTGGTTGTTATTAACACACATCATCATACAGCTCAGGAGAAAAGAGCAGCACTGACTATCTTACCATCTGGTTCTTGCATTTAGCTTTTTCCTTGTTATTTCTTTTTACACACACACACACACACACACACACACACACTCTCTCTCTCTCTCTCTGTAATTCATTTCAGGTTACTCAGGAAACTGGAGAAAGACCTGCCTACCACCAAAGGTGATCTTACAAACAAGTCAGCTGCAGCCAAAGCTCAGATTTATTGCCAGGTCTTTGCCGCAGCTCAAGTCAAACGTATGTATAGCTGTTTCTTATGAAGGATTTCCAGACTCTGCCCAAAACAAGCAACCCTGACCCCAGATTACAGTTACTGTACAACAATGGGGCACTGGGCAGGCTCTTACAGAACGTAGTAAAAACAGTTTCATTTCAACTGAAATTTTTGACATTACCTTCAAGTGCCTACAAAGCATTTAAGTAACTACATATTGGCGTCTCCCTTCCAAGGCACGGCATCTGTACTGCAGAATCATCTGCTCGCACTGGCAGCAATGAAACATCACTTGGATTTTGCAAAGATTTCTTTAAAAGGAAAAACTTTGAACAGTACAAAACATTAGCTGAGGAACAGGGTGAAGCTTGTAGGCAGGCCAAGGATGCGAGAACTCAAGCTACACACCTGTGAGCCTGCATGCCCTTACTCATGTCATCAGTCTTTACACACGAGTGGTCCCATGGTACCAATTAATAAGTTCGTAAGAGCAACACCTTTCTTACCACCCTAATGTCCCATTGCTGTTTGTCAATGCGGGCAAATGTACACAATTCCTGAAGGCTGGGAATTGCAAAGGAAAAATTAATCTCAGGAGAGGAGACACACCATTACTCTTTCTGCTTAACTGGCTAATGGTTTAACAAGAACCTGTCTGGTGAGTTTCAGCAGCTCCAGGAGATCATCTGAGGGCACTTTTGAGAAGGGCTGAAGCTGCTAACTGCCACCAGTGGCCCGCAGCTCTCTAAGATTACTGTTTACAACTGGGATCTCTCAAAAAGCAGCTAAGGAAGTAAGGTGCCTAGATCCTCTTAAAATTCAGTGCACACCTAATTCCTGTAGAAATCTCAACCTGAATCTTTAAAGCCCTTAAGTGCGCGCGTGTGTGTGAGCACATGCGTTTTAAAATCAAAATCACAGTACATAGCCCAGTTGTAATAGGCGTCGTTCCATGTACTTATAATCAGATCAGAGGTGATTATTGCCCACCCCATAATGAACCAGTTTAGGAGCCAAATCCAGCCCAGACCCTTGCACAGGCTTGCAAGACCTGAAAAAGCAACTGAATCCTTGAGGGCTTTTTGGGACCAAAACCTCCTCTAGTTTCAATCTGTACGAGCTCCACCAAAGTGAATGTAATTAAGTGAAATTCATCATTGGTAGGAACGGGAACATAGTTTAGCCCCTGCAGTGCTGGGTTGTAAAGACACTGAGAAGCAGGTGCAGCGAATCAGGCTAAGCTACAGACTGTGTCCAGAGTGGGTCCAGGGAACCCAGATCCTCTGAACAAAACCCTCCCATAGAGGATAACTTGCTGTCTGGAGACTACAATGGTGCTGTGCAGCTGCTCTGCATACAGTCTCCAGGACGGGAATTCCAGCTGCCCCAACCTTTGCTCCAAACTCTTTTACTTGGGCTTGGTGGACCAGGAACAGACACTTCTCAATACACACAGGATTGAATAGGACGTGTTATAAAGAGGGGGTGACCCTTTGAAAGTCAATTCTTGAAATTTCAAGTTCAGTGAAATTTAATGAGTTTAGAAAGGGCCAACCCTGACCCTCTCCATCACTCCATCAAAGGTCTGATGAAGTCAGTGGGAGGCTCTGATTTTTTGTGGAACAGGCTGTGAACCCCTGATTTTTAAGTAAACACACCTGAAATGCTTCTAATGACAGTGAATTTAAGGCTTCAAGGCTTTCCCACCATACACTAAACAAACCATAAATCACTAGAAGACATGGAGATACCACATGTATTGTAGGTGATCTGTAGCGACACAGCTTGACATAGTATTTTAACCTAAATCTGACCTTACAAAGAAGGCCCATTTTCTGAGATCTCTAGAGCTGGAGGGGCTCCTACCATGCTGCTGTGTCCTTAGTGTATAGCAGCGTAGCTCCACTGACTTGAATACAATTTTGCTGATTTACATCAGCTGAGGGTCTGGCCCACTATTTCCTTTCTTCTACACATTTGTGAACTTAGGAGAGTCCAACAGAGGTGACGGTTGCTATATATTCTCAAGACCCCTCTACATAGATTTTAGAAAGGCTGCTAAATAGCTATTGTGGGACTAGCTATTTCAGTCTGTTGATCTATTCAGACACAGCCTATAGTTTCACATAAAGCAATCACAAAAGTTGTCTAGGACAACTATTTTTTATGTATATATTAAAAAAAAACACATCACAAGAAATAGTCCCTTATAAAATACTACAGAGTTCTCTCATAGCAGCCCCAAATGCCAGAGCAGTGCTACCAACCCATGTTTTGGATGGCTGTGGTATTTTTTTTAATAAGGGCATCATCAGAAATGTTGGGGTTTTGACCACAATGCCAACTTTCCAAAACACACACTGGATTTTGAAAAGTCAATTTTGGATTCACAGAGAAATAAAGGCTTTATGATGCAAACTCATTTATCTCCCAAGAATCCAAAAGCCTCCTAGACTGCTAAAATCAAATCCAGCTTTATTTTCATGGGTGAGTCAGATTGCATGCAAACAGCTTCAGAGGCAGGCAAGTTGGGGGCAGGAGAGAGAGACCTTAAGAGGAACAAGCATCCATCTCCAAAATTCTAACTGCACCCTCCTATTTCCCAAGACATTTACTAATATTTTCACTGACAATCTGTATTTTCCACTTATAGCTGGAGGCACAAACAATAAACTTTAAAAAAAGGTTAAAAGATTAGCGACAAGGACAGACTTTATTAGTTTAACAAGTCTTGCTATTTTCAGAGCTCCAGCAAAGCTACTTCCTTCCATATTTGGCCTTCAATCCATCCTGGAGAAGCTTTTGATCTCTGAAAGAGTAACAGCGTAACTGTGTCATCAGCACCCTGGCAGTGGGGAGGGTGGGGGCGTAGTTAAGAAGTTTGGTTTTCAAGCTGTAGAATTATAGCCTCATCCTAAATGCATCCCATGTCATGGCTGTAACATGTTCTGAACATGTATATAGAGTGTAAACACTGAACTGGGACTCTCAAGTCGGCTGGCTAAACACCAGTGGTGGTGTTATATGATGGAAAGAAAGAAGGAAAGAGAGACTGATTACTATCCAAATATACCCTAGCGTGGATGTCCTGCCAAACAGCATATGTGTGATTGCGTGCTCCAAACTGAAATAAAAGCTTGGCCAGGAGCCCAGCACTTTGCTGTATTTTGCTCAGCTAGCCACAATCTGGCAGAACAGAGTGAACACATTCTAATCCACGTGACGGCGAAGCCGATTTCCTTGTGTTGGTTAAATGTGATCTTCAGACTGTACACAGCAGCGGCTCTGGGAAAACGTGAGAAAGTGGGAAAGAACAAGCCAGAGGCTATGACCTGGCATGCAGCAGAAAAAGGAGAAGCAACTTCAGAAATTGTTTAGGGGTTTGCTGAACTGTAGATTAGCTAGGTCCAGTCCTGTGAAGTGTGCCGAGCACCATTCACTCTCATGGATTTAAATGGGAGTTACAGATGATCAGCACCTCTCGGGCTTGGGACCGTCACACCAGCACACAGGCTCTAATCCTGAAAGGGACTGAGAACTGCCAACGGACGAGGATTCTGAGCACCTCACAGGAGTGGACTAAAAATGGACTCAATCTTGCAAAGTGCTGAGTGCCCTCAAATCCCAAAGTCAGCGAGAGCTAAAAGTGCCCATCACCTCTCAGGATCTGGCCCAGTATAAGAATGATAAAAGTCCATATCTGATGATGGGCCACATGGCTCACAGTTCCAATACCTTTCCTTAAAGTCGTCCCCAAGCAGCCGCACTGAAATATAGGAGACTACTCACAAAGTAAGCGGGGCACAATTTAACCCCCCCTAGGATAAACGATGCTACAAATGTAAGGTCCTATTGTTATGATGATATTAATGGCAGTAATGCATTTAACTAATGGACCTAAGTAACAACAAGGGGCAGCCACTGCCAGTATCCATATCAGCATGTGACTGATTCACTCTCTTACACCTGAGAGCATGTTACAGGTATAAGACAACAGAAAGCCTCCAGCACCAGAGCACAGGAAATATATCCCTGCTGCAGAGAATGACGACGAAGGATAAAACAGAAGCAGGGGTACAGAATGAAAATATATCTGTTTACTTACTACAGAAATGAGAGGATAATCAAGACACGTGCAGAAGCTCCTGAAATCACAGAAAGACATGGGCAAGTTCTCTCCTTTTATTTGACCGATGATTCCTTTTCACGTGTTTGATTTTCTCTCAGTAGTTAATGGAGTGCACTTACTCTTTTGGTTTTCTTGTCTCCTTGGATGCGTGCAAGGAATTAAGCCATGAGAAGTGGAATTATCAGCTTTTTCTAACTCATAAAACTTTACTATGAAAAGATATTTACATTGTGATTGCTGATTTTTAGATCAGAAAACAAAATGCATTGAGCAACCACAGAACCACTGCCAGCTTTAGCCACACGTGAGTCATCTAATGCAAAATCTGATGCATTTAGACAAGTAAAAACAACCCTGAAGATGGGACTTTTTTTTTATAAAAAGGGGGGAATCTTTCCATATTAGTGACCCATTTGCACATTTAATTTTTTTTATGATTTCATACGTTAAACTATATAGATGACTTAATTTTGCAAACCTCACTCAAGCAAACTTCCAATGGGATTTGACAGAGTACGAAGCATGTGTTTCATCTCTCTGTGCTGTTTTGTATAGACTACTCAAATTTTTAATGTCCTTCTAGGAATCAGATTAACTATTCTGGAACTGAAAATCCACAAAATCTGTTATCAAAGCCCCATCTAACCAGCAGTTTTCCCCCTTGGGAAACATTTTTTTTAATATGGTTTCTGCTAACACAGTTTTCCCAACTAGTGTTATGGGTCATAAGTTTGTTTAAAAACAAAACAAAAAACTTTTTTGAGACTAGATACTGCCTAGGTTCTATCCTGGAAAACTAGCAGGGCTTTCGACAATGGATATTGAAAATGTCTTGGCTCAGTCTTTTTAGCAAGCAAACCATTTACAACCCTAATTGATGAGTGGGTGCAGGCAGGACCCAAGGATGACATGACTGCCGGAGACTACTAGTCTTGAGAATGGTTTTTAACAGCCTTGTGGCTGACACAACTGAGTGACCAGACAGTTTTCCAAACGTTTTCTAACACAGCAAAAACTGCAGTAGGGGCCCAATACAGTAGAAAGGCCTGTTTTTTTCAAAAGTGACCACTGACTTCTGGGTGCCTCAGTTTTGGGGGTCCCTTCGTTGTGACACCTGTGGTCTGGTTTTCAGATGGGCCAAACAACTCCAATCAGCACCAAGGCCTGAGGTGTTTCAAGCTGGCACCCAAAATACAGGCACCCAACATCCGTGGCCACTTTTAAGAACATAAGAACGGCCGTACTGGGTCAGACCAAAGGTCCATCTAGCCCAGTATCCTGTCTACCAACAGTGGCCAATGCCAGGTGCCCCAGAGGGAGTGAACCTAACAGGCAATGATCAAGTGATCTCTCTCCTACCATCCATCTCTATCCTCTGACAAACAAAGGCTAGGGACACCATTCCTTACGCATCCTGGCTAATAGCCATTTATGGACTTAACCACCATGAATTTATCCAGTACTCTTTTAAACGCTTTTGAAACACTTTTGAAAGTTTTCAGCTGAACCTTTTCAGAATGCGGGTGCTTGGATTATCTGTGTCAAACACACACTGTCACAGTGTCACACTCTGTAGCCTTATAAATGCTTATGGTGCTTTAGTGATTAGAACTGGTCTAAATTTTTGGACTGAAAACAAAATGTGCTCCATGAACTCTTTGCTACTGAACTTTCTGGAGATGGGCAGTAGCCAATATAAATTGTGAGTTTGAGTCCCTAGCCCTCGCCTGCTCTTCAGTTGCCTACGATGTAACACTGAGCATATATTTGTTGACTAAATAACTCGAAGTAAGGGTCAATACTAGCTACATTACTATTAGACAGAGGGGGATTTCCTCCAGTGCTCCCCATTCATCATTCATTGTATTGCAGCATAAATAAATTACCAAAATAATTGAAATCAGCGAGGTTATACTGCGTTATTTTAACGAATAAAATATGCAGAATTTTGCAGAATTTTAAAATACTGTGCACAGAATTTTTAATTTTTTGGTGCAGAATTCCCCCGGGAGTAGGCAACATCTTAAGACACAATTATAAAAACAAAAAACAAACATTCACATTTCCCAGTAAACTGTAGCTTAGTGTCCATGGAACAGTCCCAACTCTCTTTCAAAGCATTACTTTTTATACACCAGTCTTCCTCACTTCACATGCCCTTTTATGATACCATCACTAGATCCAAAGATTTTTTTTATGTCAAAAGGTGGTCTTCAAGTCACTTTATTATACGTTGGAAACGTAATACAGAGTAGATTAGCAAGCAAGAGGAAAAAAAAAAATCTGCCCAGTACTATACTGATGTACTACATTATGCTGCAAGGCGGTTGTGTCATTAAAGCTTTCTACCGACACACCCATATTTACAGCACACGATGTACTGTACAATGCACCATGCCAAGAAACTCAACATATCTAATCTGGCAGAAAAAACAAAAAGTCATATCAGGTTAATCCAATCCTTCAATTACTCAATTTCTTAAAACCCACAAGAAAACAAATCTCTCTCTCTCCTCTCTACTTTATCCCCCTAAAAACTTAGCTTTCCTCAATCCCTGACTGTTCCTAGCCCACTTCCACCATGTTTCTTATTGATTCCTAACTGATCCCCTCCATGCCCCAGCCTATGAACGGAAAGTTACATTGATTAAAACATGCTGCATAAGGTGGAAAGGGCTGGTAGACGTATACTTTGGAGATTGGATGGCAAGACGTATACACAAGGTCACTCAGACACCTCCCTGCCAACATTTCCCCACAACTGATATTGCAACGGCTGTGATAAGATGAGGTGCTCAAGATCGCAGGCACCAAACTGAAATGGGACATGGCTGAGAACAGAGCCATTTCAGCAAGGTGCCCTTGACTACAGAACTGGGGTGGTTCTGCTTCACAAAGCAGGAAACAGGATGCAAAAAGCCTGTGTAGACAGGCCAAAGCTATCCTATGTAAGGGCTCCCGCTGCCCGAGTGCAGAGGGGAGACAGGACAAGCTGCAGCTGCTGAATCTTACAATATGTGGACAATATTGCCACTTCAAAGCATTATAAACTGTGAGTCAGGCCTCAAGAAGTCATGCAGTTGGCTTGAAAACAATGAGACTTTAAAAAAAAAAAAGTGTTGGGATCTTTTTAGCTTTTAGAGTTCAATGTTTTGAAGATTTTCTCCACAGCCACGAGGACTAGAAACTGACATTTAAAAAAGGAAGCCAAGATTCTCATATCATCACAAGACTCCAGGAGGAAAAAAAACAAACAAACCACCACCATATACCGTGAAACTTGTGATAGGATTGCAAGAGTTAGCAACACTGTGTACATCAAATACCCCTCTTGCATGGAGGTACAGCAGCTGTAGAGACAGACTCCTTGAGACCTCAGTAACAGCTGAAAGAGGGAATATTCCATTTGTCTGATCCCTGAATTGTCCCTGGAACTACGCCAGTTACCACCCCAGCTTTGACAAGGAACAGGATTTACCCTTAGGAAGTGCTAGCTCATATGTAGCAAGAGTTAGAATTTAATCGCTTGATTTTATCATTGCACTTCTCGATGCTGCATCACTCATTTGAGACCCACATTTACCTCTGTCATACTTACACCTGGTGTTACTCTTTTGCACATTGTTAGACGTGAGATCTTGAAATTGCATGTTGCAGAATTTAAGATCAAACTATTTCAAGATTTCTCCTCTCTCTCTCTCTCTTTTTCTTTTTTGACTGACTCTCTGTATTATACATTTCGAAGGCCAGTGCAACATTCTGCTCTTGGAGGATTGAGCACTATGACTTTGGTAACTTCATCGGCTACTCCTTCAAATGAGCAGGGCCGCCCAGAGGGGGGGGGGCAAAGGGGGCAATTTGCCCCGGGCTCCGCAGGGGCCCCCAAGAGAACAGCGGAGGCTCCCGCCTCCGCCCCTCTCCTGGAGCCTCAGCGCTTGATGTCTCCGGCGGAGCCCCTGAGCCCCGCCCTGCTCAGAGCCGCGTGGTGAGGGGGCGGGGCTGGGAGCTCCGCTCCCTCCGCTCGGCGTGGAGCTCCCAGCCCCGCCCCCCCACCATGCGGCTCTGAGCGGGACGGAGCTCAGGCCCCACCAGGGACACGCTGCGGCTGTTCCGGCGAGGCACTGAGACTCCGGGTGAGGAGGGAGCCGGGGGTAAGAGGCTGGGGCCGGGGCGGGGGGGAAGCGGGACCCGCCGCCGAAGCGCAGCCCGGTCTTCGGCGGCGGGGGGCCCCTTCCGTTCCGGGACCTGCCGCCGAAGTGCCCCGAAGCCCCGGGGGGGGGCCCCCCCCCCTGCCGCCTAATACCCGCCTATGACGGGGCTCCACTTCAGTGGCGGGTCCCGCTTCGGCGGTAATTCGGCGGCGGGGGGCCCCACCGCGGGTCTTCGGGGCACTTCGGCGGCGGGTCCTGGAACAGAAGGGCCCCCCGCCGCCGAAGACCCCGGGCCCCTGGAATCCTCTGGGCAGCCCTGCAAATGAGCTATGCTATGTTTAGAATCTGTTTCACATCATGTTTGTTTCTTCCATTTGGAAAAAAAAGGGGAGGAAAAAAGAGTTACAGTCTCTTTTCCCCCTTAGAAAATAAAACCATGAAAGCAATCACTACTGGGATTCTGTTTAGACAGCACTTGGTGTTTGGTTTTAATGTTTTCATCTGTATTGCAATTACAGAGTGACCACGCTATGTAAAATACAGTCATTTTCATAGGCAGGTACTGAACCAGTAGTGGAGCCTTTGAGCACTTTAGAAAGCATGTGGTCCAATGCATGCCATACGAAGTAATGGATTTGCTATGAATTAAGAGACATGTTTATCTATTTGTTTAGTAAATTCAGGAGCACCAACCAATTTTGCAATGAACTACTTAATCTCCGACCTATTGTCCACAGCTGTGTTCCCGAATAAAGAATTTATTGCAGACTGAGATCCCTATGGCTAATTGGAAAAGAAGTCATTGCCATCCCTACTACCAAACCTGAGCCAAACAATATATTTGTGCCTGTCCATTTATGCATATACATTTTTAGGAGGTCATTTTGTCACAGATGATTTACTGCTGTAGCTCATTCTGGCATCTGTTTATGACAAATGTACACTAATTGAAGGAACATGCTGATTTGTAGGCACCGGGTACATTTTGTTTCAGTAATTATCTGTGTTTCATCTCCAATTAAGCACTGAAGATCTAAGAGATTTTTCCCTGGCCCTATTAAGATTGGGGTTTTACCATTCTAAACAGGAAAAAAAAATCACAAATGGTAGCATATGAGCAAATGCTACCGCTCCGGTATGCTTGTGAATAGTAAATGAAATGTTCTTCTGTTTGGATGAAATTAACAACTTTAAAAGCAAAAGATTAAGACACAGCTACGAATGGAAACCTGATGCAATGGAAGAGGGCTCAGTGTCAAACCGGCTAAACAATGGGTTCGCACGTGATGTAAGTCCAGGCAGAATTTGGCCCTTCAAATTTTTGGCTCAAATGCAGCCCAGAGTAACAGGTGCAACTCCTGTGATGGCTCTGGGCCAGTAACAGCGGTGATGTCAACCAGGGTGTACATTTGGCAGACCACGGGAGTAAGTGGCAAAATATGTAATTTGCACCAATCTGGAATTCAATGGGCATATTGTAAATTCCATGACAAAGAGCGGAATCCAGTAGGAAAAACAACCAATAGAAGTAAAGTGTAATTTACTCCACTGAACACCACTGAAGCTGATGCACTGAATATTTTTCAATTTGTGGTTTTCCAGCTCTTGCACTGTCCAAAATATTTTATATGCTAAAGATCACAGCATGTGTGTCTTCGGGTACTGGTTGGCTAAAATGCTGCTTTTCTATCCATCCCAGGCTTTTCTGGAACTTGTCTGGAACTCATAACATTTTAACCACTGATGAAAGTGAGACCGTTTTAATGAAATGTTTATTTTTTAAAAACATCATTTTTAGTTACTAATATGCCTGTTAAATATATCCCTGGCAAGGCACCACCAGCCAATGAGAGCTTCTGATTATACAATGCTCCAAAGCACTCTTTAATAATATAATATATGGAGATATACCTATCCCATAGAACTGGAAAGGACCTTGAAAGGTCATCAAGTCCAGCTCCCTGCCTTCACTAGCAGGACCAACTACTGATTTTGCCCCAGATCCCTAAATGGCCCCCTCAAGGACTGAACTCACAATCCTGGATTTAGCAGGCCAATGCTCAAACCACTGAGCTATCCCACCCCCCTGAGCATGAGTGTCTTTTCACATAGAGAAATTACCATTGGCTACCACCTCTCAGAAAATCCAGGAAGACAGGAGAACCCTTCCATTCTCCCACACCCCTTAGAGTTGATCGGGGTCAAACAAAGTTCTAGATTGCTCAACCTCTTTCTCCTGCGGTGCAGCACCTCAGGCCTGGTCTACACTTAAAACTTAGATTGCAATAGCTACGGCACTCAAGGGCATGAAAAATCCACACCCATACGTGCCATAGTCAGGCTGAACTCACCCCCAGTGTGGACACAGCTAGGTTGGTGGAAGAATGTTTCTGTCGCCCACTGCTCAGTGAGGTGGTGTTCCTACAGTGATGGAAAATACCCCTTCTGTCGCTGTAGGCTACACTACCCTATGAGGTTATGCCAGCACAGCTACAGGGCCATAGCTATGTCACTATACATGGCCTCATCGACATCAATAGGATTACTTGAGGAGTGAACTATTCATCAGTGTGATTAACTGGGCAGAATCTGGCCATAGCTATCTCCCACTTTGCCAGTCTACTGCCAAATAAATAAATGAAAATTGAACAATTTAATGTTTACTCGGAGCTCCATCTAAACAGACATCCATGTCTCCTTCGCGTATAGCTGATGGTGTCCCCTCTCCTAACCATATCATGAAACAAAATGTGAAGACTTCAGGATACCCCGGCTTCTTAAACGGTCAAATAACTGAACTAGTCAAACACGGCCCCACATTTAGAGATGTGAAAGAAGGCTCTTAGAACTTCACCACAGCTCCTTACTCAGATGATCATGACACATACAGGTTGCTCACCCTTGAAACGTCTCTCCAGAAGTAAATCACCCTTGTTGCCCACTGGGCAACTCTTACCTACCACCTCGAGTCGCACTTACTCACCCAAGTGGTCTCATTCATTTGGTAAAAGCTACTCCATGTGAGGTTTGCCGAATCCGGCCCTGTATATTGCCAAATTATCACACAAAAAGGAGAACATCTTTCTTGTTTACTTTTTAACCTCTAAATATGTTAAATTGCTTGGTCACATAAAAAAGAATCTATTAACCAATAATTACAATTTAACAGCAAATATTAAAACTAAATCTACTGAGTGAGGAGGGTACACAATGTGCTTGCTTCCAGCATTAGCTACGCTTGTGCATTTAGAACTTTCCTTTTTTTTTTTTCCTTGTAATGCAAGAGAGTCTATTTTTATACTGGCCAAAACATACTCTGTATCTTTTTTCTTTGATCCAAAACACAGTTTGGTGAGGAGCTTCTGCATATCACATTTCCCTGGCACATGAAGCCCAGGCAGTTAAACCTTTCCATTTCGCTGTGATTTCACTATCAGTTGGTCATGGCAGGAACAAACAGCCCAACGTGTGCTTGCTGCTGTTCTAGCAAAAGTCATGCTGAGCAGGCTGCACAGGGCAGTGCCACGTGCCTAAAACACATGGTCTTGCAGGCAACAGCCACTCAGAGGAGCCTTCACGGGAGAGTCAATGTGAAGCAGCAGCACTCGGTATGGGCCTGCTTGATGGCTCTGCTGGTCACTTCCACGTGGCAGTCCAAGGTTCAAGAAATCCACAGGGAGGTGGTGTCCTCAGCCTCTCAGTAAGAGGCATGGACCATGGCATGGACCATGCACCTAGTAGTTGCTTGAAGGAAGCATTACAGCTTAGGAGGAGTTTGCGTGCATATCTGGCTGCTGGGAATACGCAAGTCCTTGGATTGTGAAAATTGTTCTGGAAGAGGGGGGAATATTAAGATATATGGGAGGGAAAAGGCAAACCAGAATTAAGGGGTGTTAAAACACACCCCTCCTTGGACTAGGCCACAGATTAAGTCACTCTGTATATGGTGCTGAGAGGCTAGATCAGGGGTGGGCAAACTTTTTGGGCCGAGGGCCTCATCTGGGTGGGGAAATTGTATGCAGGGCCAGGGCAGGGGGTTGGGAGAGGGTGTGGGAGGGAGTGTGGGGTGTGCAGGAATGGGCTCAGGGCAAGGGGTTGGGGCAGAGGAGGGGAGTGGGGTGTATGAGGGGGCTCAGGGAAGGGGGTTGGGGTGCAGAGTGCAGGAGGGGGCTCAGGGCAGGGGTGCAGGAGGGGTGCAGGAGAGGTGCAGGGGGCTCAGGGCATGGGGTTGGGGTGTACAAGGAGGCTTAGGGCAGGGAGCTGGGGGGGTGGGGTGCAGGAGGGGATCAGGCTCCGGCCCGGCGCCGCTTGCCTAAAGCGGCTCCAGGGTGGCAGCAGCGTGCACCGGGGCTAGGGCCAGGCTCCCTGCATGCCTGCCCTGTCCCCTGCCCCGCGCCGCTCCAGGAAGCGCTGCGGCCCCTGGGGGAGGAGGGCTCCGCGTGCGCTGCCCTTTCTGCGCCTCCCGGTACCTCCCCCGAAGCTCCCACTGGCCGTGGTTCCCTGTTCCCGGCCAATGGGAGCCATGGGGGGCGGTGCCTGGAGGCAAGGGCAACACACGGAGCCCTCTGCCCCCCCTGCCCGGGGGCCACAGGGACATGATGCCGGCCGCTTCTGAGAGTGGCCCGGGGCCCACAGCGCCACGGGGGGCAATCCTGCGGGCCGGATCCAAAGCCCCGAGGAAGAACTGGAAAATTCCCAGTGGTAACTCATTTCTCTCAGTTCGGTTCAGGATCTTTTTGGCAAATAAAGGGGAAGAACTATGTCATGCACTGTGCAGGACAGCACTCCACTCCTGCTGTATTCATACCCCGAATGAGCAAAATGTAAGGAAATTCTTCCTACCCCAGCTTCAACTGAGCCCCCGTGGCCCTTCCCACTCTCTGTCATGACAGCTGCACTATCCATTTAAATTACGAAGATGACGGATAAAAAGCCAGATGTTAAACAGATGCCTGCGATCACCAACTAGGTATCATTTGATGACGGCAAAGTATTACACTCAACATTCGTCACACAAAAACAGCAAAGTGCAGTGAAAGATTCTTTAACGAGCTCCATAGCCAAATCCAGGTCTGTGTTCCTACTGCAGAACAGACAAAGACAACACAAGGTCTGCAAAGATGGAAAACACATAATATGGAGCATCAACAAAATGCGTTCATAGTGAACAAGTTAATTTAAAAAACTAACTTTGTGAAACATTTTCCTTAAGATGACTATGGATTTAAACCAACTAATCGGAGGTAAGTGCTCCTGATAGCAAAGAGAAAACATTTCCAAGTCCATCTACACATTAGCGAAGGATGTAACATTGCACTGGTGAGTTGAACAGTCACTATGCCTCATTATTAAACAAAATCACAACCAGAATCTAATCTTGCAGCACTCGCTATATTGGATAGCTCTTGATCCAAATAAAATCTGTATCTGTTATATCCAGCCTCCACTTACTCTGAGTGGTATATTATTTTATTCATTCTTCACTCAAAGAACAAATGATAAATTGATGAACCTATCTTTTTGTCAACCACAATGTAACGATACAGTCCAATACAAAAAAAAGGGGGGAGAGGGGAAGGGGGCATTTTTCCTAAAGGAAAACCAATCCATTATAATTCTGTAATGTCATATTTACAATTCAGGCCAGATTAGCTTTGCTGAGCAAATGTCACTGCATGTTTCTGGATAATTTCCAGTAGTGGTAAAATAAGTTAGTACTTAGGAGCTAATTGTGTCATTCAAACAATGGGTAAATTTCAGTACACATACGTGTGATATGCAATATCATAATTTCAACAATGCATTTTAGGTTGCTTGCATATGAATGTTGTAAATAGGGTGACCAGATGTCCCAATTTTATAGGGACAGTCCTGATTTTGGGGTCTTTTTCTTATATAGGCTCCTATTACCCCCCACCCCCTGTCCTGATTTTTCACACTTGCTGTCTGGTCACCCTAGTTGTAAACATACACGTCTCTGAGCCCCTGTTGCACCACACAAACATGTATATATCCCCCCCCCACACACACACACAGTACTCACACACGTATGCATGCACATAATTTTAACATCAATGTATCACATACTATGGGCCACATTCCGTTTGTCTTATTCATGGGAACAGACCCACTTAAACCAATACCATCTGATGGGAGGTGAGCAAGATTTGGTCCTATATATATTAACTGCCACACGGCAAGACAGGCAGCACTAGTAACATTAAGCAGGATGAAACTCAGAGGATGCATGCTGAACACAAAAGAATACAAACATTTTACTATAACTGCGATAGAGTCATCACCCTGGCATCTTAATTTTGCCAACACTAATAAGCCCATATGAATCGCATTTGTATTGGTATTGTAATACTTTTTTGAATTCTAATTGGTTCTGTGCCTTGGCATAATAAAATAAATCATGACAACCAAGCAGAAGTCGTTTTGGTAACTTAAAAAAGGAAACCCACAACTATCAAACCAAGACTTCTTTCTCAAGGCACAATTTTTAAAACAGACTATAAAATCCACATGGAATGTGTAAATAGCATGCCTCCACTGTAATGCTTTTTTACATTATGAATAATAATTTAGCTGCAGCTCATGTCTTCTATATTTCAGAACGGGACATTTGTTTAAGTCTTTTCATAGCAGTTTTAATTGCTATTTTTTAAATATTAAGGAGTTTGATATGTTTAAAATATATTTGCAGTCTGATTTTAAAAGTAGATCAAATACTAAAGTCCATGTTGGAATTCTGATGTTCCCTCAAAACAGAGTGCGTGAAAATAGAGATATTTATAAAATGATGCATGTTAAAATCTATTGACACAGTGAATTTGCACTGTCTTTAAGAAAGTTGCTGCTTAAAAATTTTCTTGGTTTTACTCTGCATCCAGTTATAGCACAGAAAAAATATTGTGACTTACAAACATGAACTCAACTCTTCATCTAGAGAAAAATAAACTACATGATTGTTCGGCAATAGAAGGTGCCATGAAATTTTAAAAACTGCACTCACGGCTATTTCCCCCTTTCCACCCCACACATCGAGATCTGGATTTCTTTTGCAACAGTAAAAAAAAGTATAACTGCATTTGTGAAAAAAGGTTATGAGCCCCAAGAATGTTGCAAACAGCTCAGGGAAAAAAAAACACTAAAAATCAATGGGCTGCAAAAAACATGCAAACAGCTGACCCCATAACTCAGATTACAAATACATTCTGACAGGTGATCATTAAAAGGCTGGCTCCCTTTCAGGAGCTTCTGAAAAAAGAATGGCAAGGGAAAATCACATCTTAATTTTGTGTGCGCGCACGTGTGAGAGAGAGAGAGAGAGAGATAGAGAATCACATATGTGCACAATGGCTTGTTAAAAATATCTCAAGAAAAGTAGGGGTGTTTTTTCCTCTTGCCAACTCGAAGTGTTATTTAATTTGGGAGAATGGTATCAATTACTGTTCACTCTAAACTCTGAGGCCCCTTAAAACTGAGGGAAAAAACAGTTTCACAAGAACTAGCCAGTGTCAAGGCGAGTAAATAAAAAAATCACAGAATAACTTCCCAGCTTGGGCCCAAAACACTGTTCATAGCTTTATATTTTTTTAAATAAATGAATTTTGCCAATTCATGTGATTTTTGCACATTATTTTTCCTCCCTAACTATTGTCATTCTATTTATTTATTTTGCTTCTTTATCAAATGGTTCTGACAATGGCATTACATGCTGTGCATGGCAAGTGATCAACCAGAGGGGAGAGGAGTGGTTTCCTGCTCCCAGCTGCAAAGTTTGCTTTCTCAAATGTTGTATGAGTGTAGGGTCACAATCAAAGTTTAGTAAGAATATGCCCCTTTATTTGAAAGCATAAGGTTTCTTATTGCTCCGTTTCTGCCAAACTGTTGATATTATGCACAGGGTTATCATCTCGGACACTGGCATAACTCCATTAGAGATACTAAGGGACTGATTTAAAGTCCCCTGAACTCAGTGAAAAATTCCCATTGGCATCAAATGGTTTTGAATTAGGCTCTATGATCAAAATCCGGCCTTAAGGTGTTTCCTCCTCTGCCTATTGCTTAGGGCAGAATTAGATAAGTTCATAGAGGATAGGTCCATCAATGACTATTAACCAGGATGGGCAGGAATGCAACCCCATGCTCTGAATATCCCTAGCCTCTTTTTGCCAGAAGCTGGGAGTGGATGACAGGGGATGGATCACTTGATGATTGCCTGTTCTGTTCATTCCCGCTGAAGCACCTGGCATTGGCCAGGGTCGGAAGACAGGATACTGGTCTAGATGGGCCACTGGTCTGACCCAGTATGGCTGTTCTTCTGTAGCTTTGAGTCTCATGTAACTCAACTGAAGTCAATAATTATACTCTGGGTTTACACTAGTGTAACAGATCAGAATCTGATGTAAATTTTTGAGTTTTATTTCTTGCCTGATGTTTAACTATTACTTCTCCGTTTTTATTGTGTGTGCTTTTTGCCTGGTATGTTACAGGGTTATAGGACATACAATGATACGGCCAACATTACAAACAAGAACCTTCCTCCCTACTATTACCACTGAAATGACAGCTGGGGCCCTGAATTCTCATCTGTCTTAAAGAATATGGTCCTGTTGACTGTACGAATTCTCTTTCGCGCTTTCTCCCTTTTTCTTCCCCTGATCATTTTACATTGTGGCATCTGTGTATTACTATTTTTACTTCTGTTTGTAGTTTTAGCCTGTTAATAGCTAGGTTACCAGTAGGAAAAAGATGACAGGCAATTTTCCATGGAATTCCAACAGATTCTTGACACGATTTAAGCAAAAATTCCTGCAGAGCTGGTTAGCATTTCTCCAGATTATTATTAGAACTGTCGATTAATCGCGGTTAACTCAACTAAAAAAAAATAATTGAAATTAATCAGTTTTAATCATACTGTTAAACAAAATAGAATACCAATTGAAATGTATTACATATTTTGGATGTTTTTCTGCATTTTCCTATATATTGTATTCTGTGTTGTAATTGAAATCAAAGTGTATATTATTTTTTATTACAAATATTTGCACTGTAAAAACGATAAACAAAAGAAATAGTATTTTTCAATTCACTTCATACAAGTACTGTATTGCAATCTCTACTGTGAAAGTGTAACTTACAAATGTAGATTTTTGTTTGTTACATAACTGCACTCAAAAACAAAACAATGTAAAACTTCAGCACCTACAAGTCCACTCAGTCCTATTTCTTGTTCAGCCAGTCGCTAAAAGAAACATGTTTGTTTACATTTACAGGAGATAATGCTGCCTGCTTCTTATTTACAATGTCACCAGAAAGTGAGAACAGGCATTTGCATGGCAATTTTGTAGCCGGCACTGCAAGGTATTTACTCGACAGATATGCTAAACATGCGCATGCCCCTTAATGCTTCGGCCACCATTGCAGAGGACATGCTGATGATGCTCATTAAAAAAAATAATGTGTTAATTACATTTGTGACTGAACTCCTTGGGGGAGAATTGTATATCCCCTTCTCTATTTTACCTGCATTTTGTCACATATTTCATCTTATAGCAGTCTCGGATGATGACTCAGCACACGTTGTTCATTTTAAGAACACTTTCACTGCAGATTTCACAAAAAACACAAAGAAGGTACCAATGTGAGATTTCTAAAGACAGCTATGGCACTCGACCCAAGGTTTAAGAATCTGAAGTGCCTCCCAAAATCTGAGAGGGATGAGGTGTGGAGCATGTTTTCAGAAGTCTTAAAAGAGCAACGCTCCAATGCTGAAACTTCAAAACCCGAAGCACCAATAAAGAAAATCAACCTTCTGTGGGTGGCATCTGACTCAGATAATGAAAATGAACATCTGTCGGACCTCACTGCTTTGGACTGTTATTGAGCAGAACCCGTCATCAGCATAGACGCATGTACCCTGGATTGGTGGCTGAAGCATAAAGGGACATATGAATCTTTAGCACACCTGGCACCTAATATCTTGCGATGCCGGCTACAACAGTGCCATGAGAACGCCTGTTCTCACTTTCAGGTGACATTATAAACAAGAAGCGGGTAGCATTATCTCCTGGAAATGTAAACAAACTTGTTTGTTTGAGTGATTGGCTGAACAAGAAGTAGGACTGAGTGGACTTCCAGGCTCTAAAATTTTACATTGTTTTATTTTTGAATGCAGTTTGGTTTTTTTTTTTTAAACGTAATTCTACATTTGTAAGTTCAACTTTCATCATAAAGACATTGCACTACAGTACTTGTATTAGGTGAACTGAAAAATACTATTTATTTTGTTTTTTTACAGTGCAAATACTTGTAAGCAAAAATAAATATAAGGTGAGCACTGTACACATTGTATTCTGTGTTGTAAATGAAATCAAAATATTTGAAAATGTAGAAAACATCCAAAAATATTTAAATAAATGGTATTCTATTATTGTTTAACAGTGTGATTAATCAAGCGATTAATCTTTTTAATCGTGCAATTAATCATGATTAATTTTTTTAATCACGTGACAGCCCTCATTATTATTATTGGCCCTGCCAATGACTTGCTTCAAGTTGGACTTCTCTATGTTGCCAGTCAGAAATAATTATCTACTTCTTTCATTTGTTTGCGGGGCTCATTTAAGAACCTCCAGGGAAGGTCTTATGGCTGATTACCTGGTCTGACTGGGCTCTGCATGCAGTTTTGAGACACCATGCCCGGATGGACTGATGTAGACGCCCTGCTGCTGAGGTCCATGACAGAGGGTGCTGCTGAGGTAGCCTGCTGGAGATTTGGCTGGTGTGGACTGTGGTCATGTTGGGCTGGGCTGGGTGGAATTCCATTTTCCGAGAGGAATTCTTCCAGGTCCATGTATTCCAACTGGAAAGTGTCTCCATCATATGGCAGCGTCTTGTCCCATAACGTTGGCCCCAAGAAAGCTGACTGGGGGACTGAGGTGCTGGTGCTGTCATCATCTAGCTTCTTTTCTTTGTCTTTTTCTTTACCAAATGCTTGTAAAAAACACAATAAAGATGTAAGTGCTGAGTAGTTAATACTTATTATTTTCAAGAAGATATTTTCCACTTTCTCCTATTGTAAGAGCCTAACATCTCATCACATACATAAGTCCTTTGATTCTTTTCATCTGGCACAGAATTAAAAGGTCCAACCAAGTGACCATGAACTGAATGTAGGCATATTTTCATCAGTTCTGTCTATTTTTAGTTAATTCAGCAGCATTCACTGCGGCTTTAAATAAATGCTCACAGATTTCTTGAGAATGTCTGAACTAATCGACCAAGCAAGTTATGGGGCAGATGTTGCCAGGTATTTTATTGAGTTTGAAAGGAACAGTTGTCATCTAAAAACCCCAAATACCTTAACATTATTAAATAAAAGGACCCGATCTTGCAGTCCTTAAACAACAAATCAGCTATTGAGCTTAAGTTGTTTTGCTTGCTTTGAGGTGGCAGAATCGGGCCCATAATAAGTAATAACACCGTATATCTATAATCTGTAGAATTAAAAATAACGTTAAGCTACTTCATTTTCTGCTGTATATGTTTACAATAAAGATTAAAATATTTTGGGATAAATATACTCAGGAGATGTAAAAACAGGTAAAAAAATTAAGAAAAATGCCCAGACTAAAATATTAAGAATCCACTAATTGTTAAACAACTTAAAGTGCTCTTATTCACTCTTACTTAGGAAAACGCTTTAACTCCTACTAAAAATTAACAAGACACAATTATACCATGCATTTTAAGAAGATTTAGCCCCTTGATTTGCTAGAGTCTAAATTATTATAGTTTTTTTTCCTAGTTATATTACCATTATGAACAGAATCCATAGATGTTGCAGGAAGTTTGTATGTTTTCTAAGTAACACACATTTTTGTAATAAAAACACACCTGTTAAAATCCTATTATGATTGCATTATCTTATCATCCCCCAAAAGTGTAAGTTGCAATTTTTCAGCTTTAAAATTCTTATTAGTTACCATTCACCCAAATACGTTTTACACATGTTCATTAAAAAAAAAAGGGTGCAAAATCAGGAAGTAAAATTGCCACAAAACCAAAAAAAAAAAAAAATGCTCAAACTTCAGTCACCCAGAATTTATACTCATTTCTGGAAGGAAATTTTGAAGATGTGCTGCCTGCTCTTTCCTAATAAGTCCATCTTCATTCAGTACAGATGGAATTTATTTATTTTCTGAAGAAACGCTGTTTAGTACCCATCGCCTAACTAGAAAGTGATTGCTATGCATTGATTCAAAAGAAAGACAGTTGTCTTTCATTACTTATTGATCATGTTTATCGTTCGTATCATACTGTCTGTATCTAAAGAATAAAAGTATTCGAGTCTTGCAAAAGCTAAATTTTGCTGGGGTTCACAGCTGAACAGCAGGCAGTTTTCTTCCTATTTATATCTGCTTTTCTAACTCTGCAGAACACTCAAGGGAAATGTATTGAACAGATGAAAGAGTGGAATTCTGCACTGGAAAGGCAGCGGTTTGGTACAATCATCCTGATATGCATGCACTTGGGACTAGGGTGACCAGATGTCCTGATTCTATAGGGACAGTCCCGATTTTGGGGTCTTTTTCTTATATAGGCTCCTATAATCCCCCACCCCATCCCGATTTTTCACACTTGCTGTCTGGTCACCCTGCTTGGGACTAACCCGTTACAATATTAAGTTGCATTTAACATTCATTCGACTCGCACCCCCCCCCAAATTTATAGATCAGCAACTTTCTGCGCCTCACCGTCTTCGTGATTTAGCGGCAGCTTGAGAGGGTTTTCCAGCAGGGATTTCAGCACCCCGTAAGTCGGAGGTAGGAAAGTTGGGTTCAAAGGGAGAGGTCGAGCCATTTTCTCTATCGCTTAAAATAATAATAATAATAATAATAATAATAATAAAAAATCTCCTGGACTCCTCCGTGAAGCTGGAGCCAGCTGAGCGCGCTCGGTCAGGTCTGGCCGGAGCTCCCCTCGCCCCCACACCGACCCAAGCACCACCACGAACCAGGCAGCCGCGTCCTCCGCCCAGCCCCGCTCTGCTCCGCTCCGCTCAGCTCACTCGCGCAGCCATGTGCAGACCCGGGCAAGAATGACGTCAGCGCCCGGGGGAGGAGCTGCCCGCTGAGTCCCCGCGGAGCGTGGCCATGGAATTGCGTTTCCTGTCACCACCTTGATGCCGTTTCCACGCGTGTGCGCGAACCGCGCTGTGCTTGTTGAGGGGGCGTCGAGCCCGGGTCTGCTCGCGGGGACACCAGGACAACACCCCTCCCGCGGGCCATGCCCCGCTTGCTGCGGCTGCAGCAGGGAGAGCGCCCCGGGGCTGCAATAATGTTACCTCCAGCCCACCGGCTGTTTATTACTTTGTGACTCTCTGGGGTTCAAGCGGGTGCTCAGTTAGTTTCCACAGTAACCAGCGTTTGAATGAGTTTGACCTATCCGGGTGCATCAGAACATGCCCAGAGCGCACCTGGAACAACAACAACAAACTTTCACCCGCGCACAGAAGCTTCAATGCAAATATCAACATTGCAATGGGACTAATCAGACAAGGGTCAGAGGATTATTTAGGTTCCTATCCCATGAGGTGTTGACACCCTCCTTCCCCAAGCTTCCACTTAGGGTGACCAGACTGCAAGTGTGAAAAATCGAGACAGGGTGGGGTGGTGGGTAATAGGAGCCTAGATAAGAAAACGTCCCCAAAATCGGGACATCTGGTCACTCTACTTCCACTGCATTCAAAGAGAAAAATATATAGTATTGTCAACCCCAAGCATCCAAAAATCATGAGTCAGGCTACCAGAAATACCCAAACAAAAACAACAGGAGGCTTAAAATTTATGAGCTTAAAAATACATTTTGGATACTCTTTATTTGTCTAGGTTTTTGTTAGGGTCTTTTTTTTTTCCTCCAAGCTTTTATCTGCAACACGAAAGGAAAAATAGCAAATATTGCAGGACTCAGGAGACCACTGAAAGAGCTGGAAACATGAAAAGATAAGTGAAAGCATCTGGAGCAGTTGCAGATGAGATCAGCTCATAGCTGGGACAGAACAAAATGCTGCTGATTTGGAAGCAGGTGATTCCTTTGTCATGAATTATTCCTACCTGGGAACATTCTTGTACCGGTTGGTTCACACTCCAACCAGGGCTTCACTCCTGGTTGGGGAATTTGAAGAAGCAAGTATATCTAGCTCTTGGCAGTTGCCAGTATAACAGCACCTTCGAATTCTGTCTGTGCAGCTAAGCGAGTCCCTCCCTCCACCCCAAAGTCAGTAACAAACCTAAAAGTTCTTGTTTGTAACAAAGTTTAGGTCAATGGACTGAAATACATTTTTACAGTGAACACCACCCCTTCCTCCCTCCCCCCCAAAAAACCCCAATATTTTTTGCCCTGGGGCCTCATTTTGATGACACAAGAAAATACTAGGGGAGGTGTGGGTGAAGTGACATTATATTTATCTAGTCTATTTATGAAGCACCCAAATCATTCTGGTATCTAGGTACTAACCATGGTATCTAGCTTCACAGTTTCACACTACAGCTTTTTTATTTTGTAGCTTTCATATAATTAGAGATGAAAGAAACCTAACAGATCTTTTAGTTCATCTGGCTGCCAGTAAAGGATTGCTACTTACAGCACATACCGTGGAAGACTAGTCCACAGATTTCACCATTAGGAAGGTTTCTTGATCTCCTATCTATATTTTCCTGATGGGGCTTTTCCATCTTTAATTTCTGTGATCCTACTCTCAGTTACATACAGGGCCACCGAGAGTGGGTTCGGGCCCCCCAGCAAGGGCGGACTGGCTAAACAGGGCCAGGGAAGCCGGGCCCCCTTCCGGACCGCCGGGTCCTGGTAATTTGTACCCCCTCTCGTCGGCCCTGGTTACATACCCCCCCCCTTGTTTTTGCCCACGTAGGTTTTCCCCCCTCATCACTGGATCAGAGCACTCACTATGTTTGCCCCTTTTAAACAGTTCCACTCCACCCTTGGTGTTTATACCCTTCAAATACCTGTAATCACTTATATCTTTTATATCTCATCCTGGTTGATTATCACTTAGACAAGTTGTACTTTCCCTTATTTAGCTCTATTAAACTTTCCTCAGACTCAGTCCCTTAATTATTTCACATTTGTTATATACCTAAAAAAATAAAAAATATATTCGCCCTGATCTAGTCATTTCTTTACAAAGATTTACACATCTCTAGCCTGCTTCTTGCTTGCATATATATACCTGCCCCTGGAAATTTCCACTACATGCATCCGACGAAGTGGGTATTCACCCACGAAAGCTCATGCTCCAAAACGTCTGTTAGTCTATAAGGTGCCACATGACTCTTTGCTGCTTTTAAAGATTTACACATCACATTTTCATAACCTCTTTGCTTTTGAATGGCCATTATTTAAAAAAACCTATTAAATGGGTGTCTATCTATTACTCTAGGCACTTTGATGGGTATTTATACAAACAGTCCAGCTAAAATTAGCAGTAACCCACAAGCTCTCAATAAATCTCAACCTTGAACCAAGAGTATGAGAGCATTGGCCTAGACAAAACCTAGGGATTTAAAGTGATCGTCTGGTGTTTCAGAGAAAGAGAAAGTGTAGCATTAACATAATCAAGGAAAACAATTAAAAAGAGGATATGAAAGAACCATGACATGGCACAAAGCCACGGTCTGAGATTAGAGATGTTTTAAGGAGTAACATGATAATAGCAGCACAGCATATTACAGGCCACCCAACGAGACAGAACGACTGGATTATTAAATGATTGCACACATGGCACTAGTGCGTAAAATGGCCAAATTGCTAGTTACTGGAGACTTTAATTACATATGTACAGAGTAAATGACATTAAGAGGAGGGAAATGATTGGCAGTGTTGCATGCATATATCTGGTACAGGAATGATTTTCTATTCAGTATGTGCATAAATAAGAAAGGGAACCTTTATGAGATTTGGTATTAAGCAACAATGAGGATAGACAGAAATATAAGATGCAAAGGTAATGGAGAAACTGGGAACCACCAATAACAGACAATATTCATTTGGAATTAGGATATAAAAGGTCAAAAAGGAAGAGAAAATCTATTGAACTTGTTATGGTTATTATCCACCAAGTGCAAAATATACTCAGTAAAATCTGATGAAATAGGATATTGAATTCAATATAATAAGACCCAAGCTTGTCTCTTTCATTATTTGACATCATGAAGCGTGAAAAACTCCTAGGAACAAATTGTGTCTGGACCTGCATACGTGTAGGACAAAGAGTAGCAACAAAACGGTCCAGGGGCCATGTATAATCCCAGTCTTTGAGTTCCCAGCATGCAGGGACTGGAAATTAACTCAAAGGGACAGGGGAAGGGAAAAGTCATTCCCTCCCATCTATGGACTTGCCAGCAGAGCTGGGCCAGCATTCAGGGAAAACATGCTGCACAAGTATGTAGCACTTCGTCCTGTGCTTCCAGATAAATAATCTTCTCCCCTGTTTTAGGATATGTCTACGCTCCAAGCGAGGGGTGCAATTCCAAGCTTGCATAGCTATACTTGTGCTAGCTCTCAGCTGAGCTAGCATGGTATAAATAGTAGTGAAGCCACAGTACCACGGGCAGCAGTGGCACGGGCTAGTCACTCCAAATATACACCCATGCAGTTCAGGTGGGTTTGTACTCGGGATGGTTAGCCCAGGCTGCCACTGCCGGGCTACTGCGGCTATGCTACTCTTTTTAGTATGCTAGCTCAGATGAGAGCTAGTGAGAATATGGCCACACGAACCAGGAATCACAGCCCTAGCTCATCGTGTAGATGTATCTTAACAAAGGTAATAACTTAAAGCAACAGTTCTGCCACAAAGGTTATTTATATCGCACAGACAGCCTCCTTACACTGCCAAAACACTGAGATGCTTTTCAGAATTATTCAGTAAGGGTCATAGGTACGCAGAAGTTGCCACATGCTTACCAGCTATAGTTCATCTCTAGTCAGACCATATCCTATTTCCAACAGTGGTTATTGCCAGATGCTGCATAGGAAGCTTTAAAACTAATTATGCAATAAGCTAGCTGGATTTCTGCATTCTACATACAGTCAAAAGGCAGCTTGTTTTGAATATTTATTCCTACCAGAGTCACCAAGAGAAAAAAAACTTATTTGTACGTAATGACAGAAGACCACGGCAGATCACTATTTTTCCATATAGAAAACTTTGTTTGCTTCCCAGGTAAAAATTAACTCAGTTAGTGAATGTTTATGTTCCTTTTCCAGGTGTTTGCATCACAAAATCTTGGGTCAGCATAGAAGTGTTCAAGGATGCTATTTTTCAAACTGACTCCAGCCAAGTTAGTATAAATCCATATTTTTTTCATGCTCTGCTTTCTGATAACTCTTTCCCTTCTCTCATTTAGGCGATTTGAAAAAATTAAACACATGAAGCTTTCCACTTCTCACGAAGAACCCATCTATACTACACGTCTAACCATACCAGTTCACACCTAAGACACGGCCAGCTTTTAACCTAAGGTTTTCTTTTGCATGTAGGTGGGACAACATAGCTATAGACCTGTGCTGAGGACTAATGACCTAAGTTATAACACAATCCTGTAACTCCCAACTACTATACCAACATCTCAGAACACAGATTATTTTACCTGTGCTAGACAAGGCCCCATACAGGTGTTAGTGTAAATGGGTTCTAATAAATCTGTAGCCATTTTAAAATCTTGCAAACCACATTATCCACTTTACATGGACTAAACGCTGCAGTATCAACAGGATTTTACATGTAGACATTTCCAGTTCCACAGTTTCTGGTCCAGAGTTTGATTCTGTTCACCTTTCTCCCCATATTCCTCCTGGTGGAAATGCCCTCTGTTATTTCCTCTTCTTTCTGTATCTGTCTGCTGTCTCTGTCACCATTAATTCGTGGTAAGAACAGGAGCAATCAGAAACGGGCGATAGTCTTACTGTTCAGACTAAGGACCTAGCTAGAGATTGATCCAGGTGCCATTTGACCTGCAAAAAGGCTAAATCTCTTTAGGATTTGTCTCTGATGATAATAAAAGTAAGGCCCATTTCCAATCCTAATATGGTCGAGCATAATACTCAATGCTTCAGTAATATCTTCACATACACTGTTCTTTGTACCTGAGCTGAGGAGACTATCTTATTGTGCCACCAAAGTTTTTCCATGACCATGTGCTCGCTAGCCATTTAGCGGTGTTCCTTTGTAAATGCGCTTTGAGAGTTGTTTGTCTTCCATACTAATATATCCATACTCTGAGAGCTGCCAAACCTGGAGGCAGTTGCTGGGGTCAGCTATGAAAATCCTCATTGCTGCTCTTGTCCTGCCACTTAATACAGAGCTGTTGACAAAGACAAGAAGAATTGAAAATGTCAATGCGGCTCTTCAGCATTCCTCAGTGCCCATGTTTCACTGCCATACAATGAATATGGTACAGTAGCTATGGTTCTGCTTGGTTGGTATTTGTTTTTCTTCCTGACAAACTGTCCAATGATGTTGTACAATGTCTTTGTGTCATTCTATGCTGCTGAGGTCTGTGCATCCATTGCAGTTTTGTCCATACATTCTCATTCGTCTTCCCTAGCACTTTTTGGGACCTCTTTGTTCTTTACAGCATTTTCCTCCTGGAGTCACTGTGTGTTCTTGTTCTTGCTTGATTTACTTTCAGTTTAATTTTGCATCTTTCATCTATTTTCGGCTGTGTATCCTCAGATAACCATTCCTTATGGTGTTTCTTCCTGAATCCCAGCACTTCTTTGCAAGTTTCGGTGAGAGCTTCCTTTACCTGTTTTAATTTGCTGTCTACTGTTCCATAATCTTCATCTTTTGTACCTGATATCTATTTGCTTGCACAATTCTAAACTCTTGTTGTATTGTCATCTGGTTTAGCTTGCTGATGTTATAACATGGGCATCTCTGTTGTTCAGATCTCTTTTTTGTTCTTATTTTTATTCTCAATTTCGTTCTCGCTAGTGTGGTCCACATCTGCCCTGTTCCTGTTATGTACATCTAAAGTTCTTCTCCATTTGTGCTGAATTGTAATGTGATCAATTTGGATCTCAGTTGTGTGATCTGATCACCTCCAGGTTATCTTATAATTAGTATGTTGAGGGAAGATATTTCCTCCAATGCCCAGATCATTCATGCCACAAGAGTCATCAATCAGTACACCATTTTTGTTAATTTCACCATGGCCTTGTTTCCCCATAATTTCTTCCTGCCAGTGTAGTAGCTCCCGACTTTAGCATTTATGCCTTCCATTACTAGGAAGACTTCTTTGAGCAGCTACACAGTATAGTAGATGACATCCCGAAAAAAGAAGTTTTCTTTTCCCTTTTGGCTAGCTTGATTTGTTCGAGCATAACATTGAATAATGCATACTTTCTGGAAGAAAAACAAATACCAAACGACCAGCCCAAGACAAGAAGGACAATTAAATATATGGGGAGAATATTTGTCAACTATTGAATGGCAAGCCAGTGGTCAATCCCCCAGACACAGAAGGAGGAGAAGATCTGGATGTCAAACTAAGATTTATCCCCAGAGTAGAAGTAGAGAGGGCAGTGGAAAGGCACAATGTCCAGGTAACATCCCAGTGGAGGTTCTCAAGCCAGACTTGAAGAACACAATAGACATTTTGATAGGCCTCTTACAAAAGATATGGGAAGAAGGAAAAAAAAAAACCAAATGAGTGGGAAAAGGGTCATATAGTGAATCTGCCAAAGAAAGGAGACCTCAGTCAGTGCACAAACTGGAGGGGCATTCAAATGACGTCAGTCCCAAGTAAAGTTTGCATTATTCTTTACAGAATAAAAAAAGCAGTAGATTCAAGGTTAGACAAGAATAGACGAAGGTTCAGACAGGATAAATCCTGTATAGATCACATAGTAACCCTATGAATCAACCCCGAACTGTTGATTGAATGGCAGTCACCACTTTACACAAATGGTATAGATTTAAAAAAAGCTTTTTATGTCATGGAACTTGTTACACCACTTTGGAATTCCCCAGAAATGTGTGAACCTCCTTCAGAGCTTCTATGAAAATATGACATTCCAAATAATACATAAAAACTGAACTGATTAAGCTGTTCAAGGTTACTACTGGCATCAGATAAGGATGTCTTATGTCACCCATGATCTTTTTACTGGTAGTAAATTGGGTAATGAGAAAGATCACAGAACAACCCAGGGGCATACAGTAGAGTGTCATGCAGAAGTTGGAAGACCTTGACTTTGCAGATGACATCAGCTTGCTATCCAATCCCATACCTATAGAGACATGCAGACCAGACCAAATGATCTTCCGGCCTAGGCACAATAAATAGGGTTGAAAGTCAACACCAAGAAAACTAAAACCATGGGAATCAACATACAACAGAAAACACCAATAACACTTTCCGGGACTGACACAGAAGAGGTCTGATATTTCACATATCTTGGCAGCACTGTAAGTAAAACGGTGGAACAGATGAAGGCACAAAAGCCAGACATGCCTTGACAACAGTAAAGCTTCTCTGGAGAAACAGAAAATTTGCCCTCCAAAACTAACCTTTGAATATATAAAACCATTGTAAAGTCTGTCTTACTATATGGGGCTGAAACTTGGAGACTTATTAAGACCTTACTATCTAAACAACCAGTTTTCATAAACAGCTCCCATAGACAAATCCTAAATATAGATGGCCAGAAGAAAATCACAAACAAAGGACTCTGGAGGAGGATAAAACTGAAACCGATAGGACAGAAAATTACGGAATGAAAATGGAGATGGCTAGAACATAGAGGGAGGAAAAACCTGAATAACATAACAAGACAAGCACTGGACTGGAATCTCCTGGGCAAGAGGTGATCAGAAAGACCAAGGTTAACAAGGAAATGCAAAATAACAGTGGAACTGAAGGCTACCAAAATGACATGGGCAGAAGCAGCGAGAGCCTGTCAAAGATGGAAGGCAGTGGTGAAAGGCCCTATGTTCTGTCTGGAATGAAGAGGCATAAGTAAGTAAATCAACCATTGTTCTATAGATCCAAAGCTTTGGAGTAAACATGATGTCAGGTCATCTCCACAGAGGCCAATAAAAGGCCTGGACCGTGGCAGCAGCTGCTGCTATACAAGTGTCTACTTCCTTTGATCATTCTCAAAACTGGCTATGACACTTATCAAGTATTTGACAGTGACCATCTGGATAGATTAATGCTGAGCTGGTTGTATTCTAGAGTTGGCAGTTGCTTGATGGTAATAGCCAGGGATTTCGTTTTATCGGGATTAATAACCAGACTAATGCAGGCTGTTTCTTGCCTGAACATACTGGCCCTCAGCTGCAATGATTTACCAGACTGAGCCAACAAGACAATATCATTGGCATATTCAAGATCTTGAAGCAATATGGTGCTCAGCTCAATACTGACGGATGCCTCCTCAAGTTTATCCATCAGCCAACCAGTGCCAATATTGAATGATGGTGACAAGATGCAATCTTGCCAAATTCCCACGGAAATAGAAAACCATGCCTTGTATCTACCATTAACTCAAAACACAGCTTTCCATTCCATTACAGAGCTGTTCTATCAATAACACAAGCTTCCCAGGGACACCAGGTTGCCTTATCAGATCCTACAAGCTTGCTTGATGCACTGAATCAAAGAACTCGATAAAAAGTGTTGTGCGTGGCTTCTTGAATACAGCCATCTTCTCAAAAAGCTGTCTCAAGGCGAAGATCTGGTTGAAACTGGACTGATCAGTACTAAGGCTGCACTGACTAGCCTGGCTTTTCACTGATTCAAGATACGAACATGGAACATGGAAGAGAAGAGTATCCCAGGGCAGGGACTGAAAGGAGCATAATACCTCTGTGGTTGCTATATTCGGCCTTATTGGCCTTTTTGAACGCAAGCAGAATAACATCCTTCCTCCTGTCATAACAGATTACACTAATGCAGCAGATGGTCTGGAAGAGCCCGTGCAGCTGTCCTATCACAATACTTTCCCCTGACTTCAGCAACTCGGGGGCCCTTTCCCAGACTTCAACTCACAGACCACGATATGAGTCTCTTCTTGGTTGAAGGAAAGTGACTCTGCCGGAATTTCTTGCCCCACTTCGAGCGGCAGAGGGATACTTGGCAGCAGACAATCAAGGAGTGTCTTGAAATGAGCATCCCACTGATACAACTGCTCTTGCAGCTGGCGGCTGAAATCCTGAGTCTTTGCTGGACAAACTGGTGCCGTCTTCCACCACAAAGCTGAAGAGAGGCTGCGGAGATCGAGCTGGGCAACAGCCTGGTGTGAACAGGTTGCCTGAGTTGACCACCAGGATTTCGTATCTTCTGCAATAACTAGACGATGTTCCAGAGTCAAACCTATTTGGCCTTTGCTTTCGCTCTCAATAGACGTGTCTTTCAACAGCTCAGGTTATACAAATACCACATTACTCATTTCCAAATGCAGATACACCTAATTCTACCTAGCAGGCCTGACACTAATAATTCAGTAAATGCTGGGTCCTGAGTGTCTCTTTAAAAAGTCACGAGGTTGCAGCAGCCCACCACCTTACTGTCAAAGTGAAAGCGGACACACTTGAGACGCAAGCCTTCGTCTCTCGTGAAACAAGGGCAATGTCATTGGTGGCCATAGAATTAGACGGGCTGATGTTTCTTTACCCACCCTGCAAAGCCCCTAGATAATTAGAAGTGTCAAGTATCAGAGGGGTAGCCGTGTTAGTCTGGATCTGTAAATGCAGCAAAGAGTCCTGTGGCACCTTATAGACTAACAGACGTTTGGGAGCATGAGCTTTCGTGGGTGAATACCCACTTCATTGGATGCATGTCCGAATTAGAAATGAAATCAGTATCTGACGCTCCCATGGAGGAAGGGAGACCACTGAGCGTTGAGGGGGGTCCCGGGGCAGGGGACCCCGCTGGCTGGTGGAGGCAGGATTCCTGCAGGAGCAGGAAGTTAGCCTTCCCACCAGGCTGCTCGCAGCTACCCGCCCGAAGCACGTTGGACCGGCTCGGGCAGAGGCGAACCCGAGAGTCGCGCTCTGGTTGCCAGCCCAGCCCGCGCCCGCGCGCGCCCCCGTCACATTGGAGCCCCGCCTGCGTCCAGGCGGCGGCGCTCGGCAGGGATCACGTGGGAGCGCGCAGTGACCTACTTTGGGCCAATGGCGAGGGGCCCGGTCGGGGCTGCGCTCGTCTGCGGGGGGCCCCCGAGGGGGGGAAACTCCAACGCGGCGGGGGGAGGGTTCCAGCCTGGCGTGGGGGGGCTGCGGAGTAGGGGACAGCGGTGGGGTTCCAGGGGACAGCGGGAAGATGGTGTTTGGGGGGCAGGGGGAGTAGCAAGGGTAAGTGTTTGGGGAGATGGGGGTTCCAGGGGACAGCGAGGAGATGGTGTTGGGGTAGGGGACAGCCAGGGATGATGTTTGGGGAGCAGGGGTACAGCGGGGGGATGGTGTTTGGGGAGCAGGGGGTTCCAGGGGACAGCGGGGGGATAGTGTTTGGGGGGCAGGGGACAGCGGGAGGATGGTGTTTGGGGGCAAGGGGAGTCAGCAGGGGGATGGTGTTTGGGGGGAAGGGGGGTCCAGGGGTCAGCAGGGGGATGGTGTTTGGGGAGCAGGGAACAGCGGGGATGGTGTTTGGGGAGATGGGAGTTCCAGGGGACAGCAGGGGGATGGTGTTTGGGGGGAAGGAGGGACAGCAGGGGGATGGTGTTTGGGGAGATGAGGGTTCCAGGGGACAGCGGGAAGATGGTGTTTGGGGGGCAGGGGGAGTAGCAGGGGTAAGTGTTTGGGGAGATGGGGGTTCCAGGGGACAGCGGGGAGATGGTGTTGGGGATAGGGGACAGCCAGGGATGATGTTTCGGGGGCAGGGGGGCAGCAGGGGTAGATGTTTGGGGAGCAGGGGTACAGCGGGGGGATGGTGTTTGGGGAGCAGGGGGTTCCAGGGGACAGCCAGGGATGATGTTTGGGGGGCAGCAGGGGTAGGTGCTTGGAGGCCGGGGACAGCAATGGTTGGCGTTTAGGGAGCAGGAGAGGTTCCAGAGGTCTGGGGAGGAGGGGGGCTCTAGGCAACAGCAGAGGATGGCATTGGGGGAGGAAGGGGCTGGTGAAAGTGGGGATGGCTTTTGGGAGAGGGGGCTGCCCTTACTTAAGCTCAGAAAAGCAACTAGTCACAACCAGGCACATTGCAGTGAGAACGAGGTGTTGCCAGGGCACCGGCTCCAGAACTCAGGCCAAGCACCTGTACCTCTAATGGGAGCAATGGTTCAAAGCAAAGCATTAGGTCTTGGCTTCTTCTGTAGCTTGTGCTTTCCCCCTCCCCACAGCTCATGCTCTGTAACAGGCAGGGCTATGTGTCCATATTGAAATGGGGCTGGGGGGGGGTTCTGCAATCCTGTACTGACAGCAACACACAATACAACCCAGCCTCCCCCTCTAGCACTGGGACTGGAGGGGGAGATCACTTATTCCTGAGCTCCTTTTATAGCATTATGGACCTGTTGCCTAGCAACTCCCCCCACCCCATATGCATTTTGAAGCATTCCCATATAATTGTCACCTGCCCAAAAGTTAAGGGCATGTTTGATTGGGGGAAAAATGTGGAATTCACTTCAGGGAAGGGAATCAACTTTGCAAAATTGTGATGACTTTTACAAAATCTTAATTGGAGTCCTGTAGGATAAAACAGGAAAAGATAGCAAGTCTGTCCCTGATTCCATACCAATATTTGCTTCTATCACACCCCTATGTGGTGTTGTACCACTTAATGTATAGTTACAGTATTTACACTTGCCTAATTTTTGCAAACTCTGTTCAGGTACTCAGTGATTTTGGGCTTGATAAAACATAATATGAATGTGGAATACTGCATTCCATGTTAGGAATGAGAAGGAAGCCACTACAGAATATGCTTATTTTAAAAAAGTTACCCAGTTTAAAGTTTAAAAAAAAAGTTTAAACTATTTTCCACCAATATTTGTTGTGTCTACCAGCTGTGGTGGGCTCCCCTGAAGTATTATATCTAGTGCTGGCTGCTGTTGGCGAGAGGATACTGGAATAGATGCAGCAGGGGTCAGTAATTGTACAGCAATTCCTATGTTTTGGGATGCCCCCCCCCAGGGTGGTTTGTGGATTTGGGGTATCCACCATCTTTGAAAATTAAGCAGCTTATGTTAAATAGACGGGTTTCAAAAAAAAAATTGGCTTTAGGTTCTTTTCCTGTCTTCCAGTTAGAGGGGTTCTCAAACTTCATTGTACTGCAACCCTCTTCTGACAACAAAAAATATTACATGACCCCAGGAGGAAGGGGGGGGGCTGAAGCCTGAGCCTGCCAGAGGCCCACCGCCCTGAGTGAGGGGGCCAAAGCCCAAGGGCTTCCGCCCCAGGCAGAGGGCCTGTAACCCTGAGCCCCACCACATAGGACTGAAACCCTCGGGCCCCAGCAAATCTAATGCCAGTCCTGGCAACCCCATTAAAACAGGCTAGCAACCCATTTTGGGGTCCCAACCCAGCATTTGAGAACTGCTGATAGAGGAACAATTTGAATTGCTATTTACATTTTTTCCTTGTCATAGATCAATTCTGATTATTCTAACCGTATTTCTAAAGCTCCCCCTACCCATAGGATGATTTTGTAATAAACTACAGATTTTTCAGTGAAAGTATTTCTAAATATTTAAGAACAGACAGTCCTGCTAGCTCTTTATGGACATTAAAAATCCCTTGGTACTCTTCTTATGAATAGGGCTTTCCTCTGCTGTCTTGCCACAGTTTGCTCTCCTGACACCGTTGTGCCCAAGAGGTGACTGTTTCAGTGGTTTTACATTTACTTAGTAATGACGATCTTTGGGACTCTATGACATGAAAGGTGCTAGGGAAATTCAAGGATATATTTTTTTCTTCCTGTTTTAGCGATCACACACACCTTTCAGGCACATCTACACGGTCAAAATACCTGTCAGGGGACCTGTTCATAACAGTTGGTTCCTGGCTATAGTTAGGACAAGCCTTGCTAAGGTGAAGCAACTAAGCCGGGAACAGGATTTAGCACTGTTGTGGGTGCTGCTGGAAACATGATGTGGTCCTGTCTAGGCTATAAGACAGCCCAAGTTAACCATAACCATGTCATAGGAGAACCAGGCTAACAGTTATTTTTACAAGACCTAACTGCTAAATTAATTTATCTGACCATGTCATTTTATTCAGGTTCATACAAGAAAGTAGCTACAACACTGACATGGACAAGCTTTTCATGTTCAGATGGAGCTCTCCCAATGATCAAATATGCATAGATGAGCACAGATGGGCTGTCCATATCTCACGTTCTCTTTTTTAAAAAGCATTTTTTTCCTCATTTGTCTTCCATGCTGTCTTGGGAAAGGATGGGTTGGGTGCAAAGTGGGAAAATGACAGGCCACCAAATGAAGGGAGGTGACACTTAAAAACCCAGGAGAACTAGATTATGAGTCAAGGTAAAGTGCAGGATGGAAAAGCAGATGCTGATTTCCAAACAAGTTAACAAATATATATGGGTTTATAGCCTTATCTCCACCTCAGTCTCTCTGCCCTCCAAGAGCCAAATGTTCACCTCATTTGCAGTCTCTGTTCCAGAGTGAACTAGAAGAGGAGGAAGCTGGGAGATAAGTTTCAAATCACTTCATGATTAATGTTTACTTCTGATATGACAAGAACCAGAGAAGCTGCCAGGTCAGCATGGAGTGGAGGCAAATTTGGGACTATAATAAGTGAGGCCGTTATAGCCAGGCATAGTTCAGAGGTGCATTTAAGTCGCCAAATGCCAGCCTGCTGGTGGTTTTTCAGTAGAGCTGGGCGCATAACTGATTTTCAGTTTGATGGCAGTTCCAAACAAAAAAACAAGAGAGACAAACACTTGGTTTGACCCAAACTGAAATATTTTGGTGAGTGAAAAAGCCAGAGGAGTTGTGCTCTTTGACAAAGTTGTTTCTGCTCAAAAGAAGCTCTACACGGGCAAAGGAGGATGTTCCCTTAACCAGTAGCCAAGTGGTTAAATAATAATTGGAGATATACCAATCTCCTAGAACTGGAAGGGACCTTGAAAGGTCATTGAGTCCAGCCCCCTGCCTTCACTAGCAGGACCAATTTTTGCCCCAGATCCCTAACTGGCCCCCTTAAGGATTGAACTCACAACCCTGGGTTTAGCAGGCTCAAACCACTGAGCTACCCCCTCCAGGTAGTGCACTCATCTAGGTGTGCTTTAACCTGAAGCATAATTTAAATTTGGGTCTCCTGTTTCCTGGAAGAGTTCCTTAACCTGCAGGCTGGGGGGTATTCTGAGGCAGGTCTTTCTCACTGTCTCCCGTTGAAGCTGTTCCACTTTGCTTAAAGTACCTGAGTAGTCGCTGGGGCGTGCATGCGTGAGAGAGACAGTGACTCTATAGCCAGAGTTAGGGCCATCATTGGGGTTCCAGTCCCAGCTCCATAGTGGGGATTGGAGTATGGATTTCCCACACCCCAGGTAAATGCTTAAATCACTGGGCTAAAGGTTATAAGAGGCATCCACCATGTTTGACAGTGGTGCTTAATTCTCCTTGTGAATCTAGCCTGAAAAAAAATTGTTTTGATAATTCAAAACTTTTCATTTTGACTGAAACAGTTTGCCAAAATAGACAAGAATTCATGAAATGTTTTGGTCGGCCCAAATCTGCATTTTTTGACAAGACAATTTTGTCCAAAATGTTTTGCCTAACTCTAATTTTGAAGCCATATGTTTAGATGATCAGACCCTCGCAGTGCAAAGCAGTGGAGGTGCATCTGGGATGGAGTCTCCCCTTGCCCTGGCAGAAATCCTGGAACTAGTCATAGCTTGGCTTTTGAAGTGAAAGTCCTTACTGACAGCCTTGGATTACATTTTAATTGATACTTGGTTTTCCACTTGGCACGCAAGTGAGCAAACTGACACGATTTCTCACAAGAAGAAAAATGTTTGTTGAATGAACCATGCCCTGCCTCACCTATATTTAGGATTGATTGAGTGCAGGAGAGACAGGTTTGGACCTGCTCCTAGGTGATGGCAGAGGGACTTCTCTTAAGAGATCTGGGCCAGTTCCAAATGGCATTCCAGTTCTCAGAAAAATAGGTAGTACTAATCATTGCTTAAATGCCTATGTGTTGAAAGATTAATGTTTTCTCTGCCAAAGTTTACAGGCAGCCCTTGACACAACAGTAAAGTGAGGACATGTATTTGCATGGGGGTGGCTGACCTGATTTGAACTGAGCAATAATGATGCAGAGCAAGAAAGTTTTAAAAAACTACTGCCATGCTATTCTTCTGAGGTAGCCCCTTACTGGCACGATGCCTAACCCTGTAAACCAGTAACTGACCTATTAGAGAGCAAAGTGGAGTAAGGACACTAAATCTTCAGTGTCCTCCACCACTGTGTGGAATTAGCAGAGGTGCTATTTGGATCCAGGAGTAAAACTGGAGTATTGCCAGTGAAGTGGGATGACAGAATGCTAAATTGATAGGCTTTTTTTACAGGGACCCTGTAAAGAGACAAAAGACCACTCTCCCCAAACAAACCCAACCCAAATTAGTTACAGAAATCCCCATCCTGGATCAGGGCCATACTAAAGCAGTTGCAGAGAAGTGAAAGCTGTAGGACCTAACCACATCACTCTCAGGCAAGCATAATCCCCATGGCAGTTGATAACCCAAATTCTACTAACTTCAGAGTGAGGTATTCAGCAAGATTGCACAGCGGGTGGAGGTCAGAGCAGAAGTTAGCCCAAAGGGAGGTTTGCCTGCATAAGATGCTGCAACTGAGCATTTAAGGCTTGCTATTGAACAACTACATTCTCCCTCACATTCAGTTGGACTTCAACACCCAGGTTCAGACTCTTCAAAGGAAGTCTGCCTGTGCTTGGAGTTTGTTTATTTAGGTCCTTTTGTCAGTTACATGACATCTAATTGGCTCAAGTTTTGCATTTATCAAATCTCATTCATAGAAATCAGAACTGGAAGGGACCTTGAGAGGCCATCTAGTCCAGTTCCCTGCACTTGTGGCAGGACTAAGTATTATCTAGACCAGGGGTGGGCAAACTTCTGGGATTAGAAATTGTATGGTGAGCCATGAATACTCACAAAATTGGGGTTGGGGTGCGGGAGGGGGCGAGGGCTCTGGGGTGGGGCTGGGGATGAGGTGTTTGGGGTGTAGGACCGAGGGTTTCGGAGGGTGGGAGGGGGATCAGGGCTGGGGGTTGGGGCAAGATAAACGAGGTGTTCCCTGCCTGTGAATTCTGGGGGTTAGCTGTGGTATGATTTAGACCAGTGGTCCCCAACGCAGACAAGCATCCACCGAAATGCCACCAAAAAGCGGTGTTGTCAAGAGGCGCCGCCACCGAAAAGCTGCTGATTTTTGGCAGCAATGCCTCTTGATGACGCTACTTAGGTGGAATTTTGGCAGCAACACCTCTTGACGTTGCCGCTTCTTGGCGGCATTTTGGCGGATGCTTGTCCGCCAGCCACGGTCCTCGGTGGCTCGTTGTCCAGAGCCCGCCACCTGGAAAAGGTTGGGCACCACTGATTTAGACCCTGAGCTGCGAGGTGGTGTCAGGACTTAAGGGGCTGCGCACATGCCAAACAGCTGAAATTTAAGGGATTTAAAGAGTGGAAACTTAGGGACCTACAGAATTGGGTGGCAGATGAGCAGGGATTTTGTGAATGCCATGTGTGCTGCATTGGGCTTCAGCACCTGAAGTTGCAGTCAGACACCTAAATGAATAGCACCTATATGCACATACTTAATTGGGTATATGCAAGTGACTTTAATAGGACTACTTATATTGGTAAAGGTATTCCTGTGTTTAAGTATTTGCAGGATCAGGACTTGACTGTTAACTTAGCTATGACTATACTTCTAGTGCCATTAATTTCTCACATTTTTATTCTTACTGTAAAACTAGTGAACTGACTGGGAGAATCTGTATGTAAGGGTCTCTTTGAGAACACAAACCTTTTTTTTTTTATAGTCAGCTTTTATCATTAGAGCATAAACACTTGTGCATGTTTGTAGACCTCTGAGACATAGAGACAGTTGTCATTACAAGATGGGTCTTTCTGTATTTTAGGGCCTTAACCTGGAGAATACATTATTTTGATTGGCAAGGGAAAACAGGCTGTGATCTTATTTTTACTATTTGTTATTGCTGTTTCAAACCTTATCAAAGGAAGAAAGGGCCTTCTCAATAGCTGCTTGCCAACATCACTACTCAGAATTTTAATGAGAGTTTTTCTTTTGAGGCCTAATTTAGGCCCAATTAACAGTATACAAAGCAAACATACTGTGCCATAAAAGGGAATAAACACACAGTCTCTCTTATGTAGAATCTGAATTTCTTTATCAGAGGAAATTCAAAACAAAACATTCTCTTTTTAATATATGCAGACTTTTGACTTTTATGCCTTAATGAACAAAGTGCCTTTAGAAAACAGGGACCTATGTTTTTGTAATTCGGTTTGGATCTCTGAAGAGTAAACATTTCAAGTGAGGCCACAACTCCCATTGACTAATGGGGATCACAAGGCGCAAACCCAATATACATCACTGTCATGGTTACAAAGTGAGTTACACTTTAGACTCCTTTCATTCCCTCTTGAATGCAGGTTTCACTCCTTTCACCCTCTCTGGGTGTAACCATATAATCCTACCACTCAGATTGGATCACTGGGTGCAGTGCTATTTACCAACCATATTAACCCAAGAGACCCACTGTGTTCCATGCCTGAAAGTGCTTTTCATCCAGGAGCCTGTGATAGAAGTTAAAGTGACTCAAGAACAGCTTCTTCCAAACTAAAGGGATAAAACAAAAAAAGTCTATATGCCTAACCTAAGACTTAATCTTCCCCTGCAAGCTTCAGTAAGTGCCATTCAGCCCAGTTACCTTAGTCTGTGGGCTGGGAGAAAGACAGACACAACCTGCAGCACAGCAAGTAGGCTAACCACCAGCTGCTGCTGACAAGCTATGCAATCCCTCCATAGGCCAGCATCTTTTAAGGGTCTTTCCCCTTTGATCCTGGGCTCAGGTCTGGGAAGAGTAAACCTTGCCAGCCAGGGCCATTCCCCAGTTATTAGCTTCCCCATTGTTTCCCCAAGGACCACTGGTATTCTCTCTGACGGTATCAGTTTCTTGAGGGATAGAGAAAATTGCATATAATGGATCCCTTTCTGAAGGAAAAATAGAATGAATGTGAGAACCAGAAACACTAGTGAGGATGAGTTTGAGCACTAAGCATTTGTACCTGTTGAGTGGGAACAAGACTGATCTAATCTCTCCTAATTTAAAGAAGGCGAATAAACCACACCCCCACACACTATGCAATTGAGAAATATATCACTACGGATCTGGCCAGCTGTGGATAGAATTTATGCTAAATAGGAGCAGATGTGGTTAAAGTAGCATATCACATGACCTTGGACTTTGAACATTAGACAAATTGTAAATATGCTTAAGTGTGTATTCCTTGAAATGTGTAAATAAATACGTTCTGAGCCATTGTAAACAAAAGCCAAGCCACAGGGCTGGTTGAGCCAGAATCTTTTACATCTGTTGCAACACTCAGGACGATTGTTTGGTTGTTTTACAGTGGAAATATTTTTTTTTCAGTTGGCGTCTTGGCAACTTGGAACTGATGTTCTGGTTCACGGATGAACATTGTCTGCTTGTAGCTTGTCTCTTGAACCACCTTGTGCTCTACATTTGTCATCTACTCCTAGGTTAGTTTAATCTGGAATTTAATAGACTTGTTGTAAATCAGTCATCTGTGGAGGGGGTGTGGGAATATGGTGCAAAAATAATTTAAAAAAAGGTTGCTGAAATCAATCTTCGTGAGACTTCAGTCTTGCAAAGATCTCAGTGCTTATAAAAATGGAATTAAAGACATTTTTATACTGGTAAAAGTATCAAAACAATCTGATTTTATCAGTCCTGTGAGAGCTACACACAGGACGCAGAATCTGGATCTCACCAGTGGGTTTCATACAAGCTGTTCTTTCAAAAGCTTTTCATTCTTTTCCCTTCACACTTGAACCAGTCCCACTTCCTAACCTCTGCTCTTCTTCTCCCAGCTAACACATTTTTAATTGAAAGTGAAAAACGACTGTAATGACAAGGGTATTAGACTTGCCTGGAGAATTAACAAGTCACTTTTAAAATGGGTAAGACTTCAGTACTGGGGAAGAGTGCAAAACTGATATCCCTAAAGAGCGCCAGCCACAGAACAGGTATAAATGAGCAGCTGCTGCTGCTGCTCATATTTCCCCTCACTGATTTACCACTGTCCTTCAGCTCTTGCCCAGAAAGGCCATTCCTGAAGCAAGAAGGGAATTCATGCTCTGTGCCCATTTGTAACTGATCAGTCTTATCCAATGCCTCTGGAGGCCAGTGGAAGTCTCTCTGCATTGGCTTCAATGGGAGCAGGATCAGGACCTCTGTTTTCAGTAGGGCGCGTCATTTTTCCCAGTGGGACAAATTATACCCATTTCCACCTTCATAAACTGAGGCACTCACTGAATCAGTGGAATTACTTCAGATTTACACTTGAGTTTGTACTGATGTCTCTTAATTATGCTTTCCCTCTCTTCCTCCCAACAGAACTCATTTTTATTATTTTAATCAAATATAGCATAGAGCGTCTGACTGCCCATGAACAATAAGTCGGCATGGAACACAGCTCTTTTTTAAAACATTTCTTTCATTTATCAGCTACGCTTCTTTCCAGATGGCATCACACTCACTTGCTTTTTTTCCCAGAGCGTAAGCCTGGAGTTGCAGCTTCCATGGTACGATGTTCCTCTAAGATTTGACGGGAAGATGTCATTTCTCCTCATATGAGTGAGGAATGCCAGCTCCACTTCCTCATTTCTCGCAGTGATGTACTAGGATGTCTCAGGCAAGAGAAACCTACAAGCTATGCGTTCAATAGCTAGAGCGTCAGGCTTGCATGCTGTGTTGCTGTGCACTGGAAAAAGGAAGAGGAGAACTACGGTGGGTGATAGCTGGCCTCATTATGGGCTCCCCCTTGCTGTTCTGGAGTAGAGGGTAGGTCAGGCACGGTGTATCCTTGAGGCTGAGAAGGGGTTGGAGTCTTGGGTGTGAGGATGCCTGGTGCAAATTCAATGCAAATGCAGATCCCAGGAGAATAAGTTCCCTAGAAAGTGGGCTGGTGTTTATAACAGTGACACGAGTCATTTTCTTAGATTCCATCAGATACCGCATTTCATCCACTGACTCCATTAAGTACAATGGGCTTTTCATGATCTCTTGTGGTTGTACAGCCAACTTTATTCCTTTGGGCACTCCATCACCATCCAGGCAACAATTCCAGCCAAGCCAACCATCATTGGATACACTTCCACAGCTGGACAGCTTCAGTACACGATAAAAGAAATCCGCTACTGTATCCACACTCTGCTAGAGAAGCCATCTTGATGACATCTCTGGTGCCTTGCACATCTGACCAACATCGTTATTCTGGGCATGGACTAACTGACTTGTCAGCTTGGAAGGCTATTCATTCTTCCTTGGAAAAGCTGCTCCCGTTGACGGCTCCATACTGTGAGATGGGCCATTGTAGAGACCGGATCCAGGCTAGTCGCAAAATTCCGAGTCGTTTCTTAGCGTTAATTTCATACGGTTGTTGAGACAATTGAAGAAGATAGCTTGTGATGAGTGGGAGAGTGTAAAGGGGTCCTAAAAGGCTGACTTCTGAGGACCACTTCACCAGCTCCAGGGGGATGGGGGACTGGCAGGGCAAGGAAGGGGTGTGATGGAGACAGGGCCACAGCCCTGTGGAAATCCCAGGTAGTACAACAGGATGGGAAGGGCACAAAGGATGGCTTAAAGCCACCATTGGGTCCCTTCCCCTTGGGATGGGAGTTCCTGGCTGACTCTCTTAAAGGTACAACCCAGAATCAAACTCCGGGTTACCACCCTATTTCTAGTACAAGAGGTTTCGTTACTGGAAACGGACTCCTTCCTTTGGTACCATCGGGAGGGCAAGTATTGAACCTTTGTGTTTCATAACATCCATTTGTAGGACTGTTTCTCTTGTAGGCGTCATATTTAGATTTGGATACTTGGGGCCCAATCCCACATCCTTCATTTACCAAGACATAGCGTATCCAGCGGGGAAGGCACGAAGCTGGGAGTCAGGAGGTCTGTTGATGTCATTCATCTCCTGTGTGACCTTGGACAAAATTACTTCTTTCCTTCCGTTTTCTCTCCCACCCTGTGTGCGTCTTGCATATCTAGGTTGCAAGCTCTTCAGGACAGTGACAGGGATAACAGGAATAGCTCCCCCAAAGCCAATGGGACTATTCGCTTGAGTTAACATTGCAGAATTGGGCCATAGTTCTGTTGTAAATTATTCACTGCTTGAAATCCAGACATCAGTTCCTGTACATTTCTCCCTTCCCCCTCCCTTGAACCTCATCCTTTGATTTTTCAGCTAACAAATTAAACAAATCCACTAGCCCCAGCTAAAGTGTTTACCTGTCAATGATTTACATATAATGAAGTGCTTTGTTCTCTTAGAGTTTTGAAGGATTGTACGTCTCCTGCACCTGACAGCCTGGAACTATATTTTCCTGTAATATATTCTGTAGTTGCAAATATACATTTTAAAACCTTTCCTCTTGCAAACCTCCTTATTGCGATACTGAGAGATTGGGGAAAACAGCCTTTGTCTAATAACTAAGTCAATATTGATTATGGTCATTACAGATCCATGTAGTTTGTGTTAGCAGTGATTTGAGAGGACCTTGTAAACGAGCAATGAACACACTCCTTGGATTCTAATTAGATTTTAAGGGCCTGATCCTACCAGTTGCCGAGCATGCTCAAGCCCTCATGATGGCAGTAGGATTTGAGAGCACTCAGCACTGTGCAGGATTAAGCCTGTAGCGTTGTGGTCTGGTTGTGCAGTAAATCTGTGCATGGGGTCATCTCACACATAGGCATTTTCTTGTCCTAACAACTGAAAAGGCCTCGTTTACTTACAGATTTCACTGCAGTCTAAGATACAGCTCATCGTTTAGAAATTATGCCAAGGCTCTACTATGCCAAGATAAATAACTCAGAAGTCTTTAAAGTGCTCTCAGGATAATCGCTCCTGAAATAATGCAGTTTGTTGTGTACAATAGATCACTCCCGTGGGGCCCGATTCTGATCTCACAATGGGATAAATCACAAGAGTAACTACAATGAAATCAGTGGAGTTAATTAACCCACTGTAAAACTGATGTAAGTGAGATCAGAACGAGGCCCATTTTTTAAATGCATTTGGCTTTTCCGTGAAGACAGAGTTTTGATTAAAATTCAGTTTGTTAAAATTAAGTTCTCTTTCACCTTAAATTGCTTTTAACTTAAGCCAAGAGACAGACCTGCCGGAGTTCAGAGGTTCCCCAACTCACGTATTAGCATGCACTTAAAGGTGCAGTAACACTTTGCTCGCTAGAGAGCCCTCAGACAACGCAGAGCTACACTGACCTACTGTATTTGCTTTACAGTAAGAGACGCTGTGTTACAAATACCTCTGTAAGGTGTTCCCTTGGGGTCTGAATTGGCATATTGCTTATTACTGAGTGCCTCATTGACTCCAGAAGGCTTTGGCTCAAGCCCCCGAACCAGTGGTGTTTGCAACTTCAGGCAGGCATGTGTGTTTTGAAGTACTAGTAGCTTTGTATATGATTAAGAACCCCCTTCCCCACAAAGCAACATTATTGCACACATTTCAGCACCTACGTGCAACCCGACAATAATAAACCAATCTACAGAATGGCAGGGGAAAGTTATCATTGATTAAGAACACATGTTAAATTTCAAACCTCTACTGGGCTACAATGGGAAGATCACGGTGATTTTGAGGTTTGAATAGCTTACTCTTTTTTTTTTTTGGACACTTCTTTCAATACGGTCAGAAACTGTGATAGGGCTGGTCAGAGCCGGAATCAGGCGTCCAGAGCAGGATTGGAGCAAGGCCGGTGTTAGAACAAGGCTGGAGCAGGAGCAGGCCAAGGCTTGGTGATTCTGTTGGCACTATCAGGCCACAGGGAGTTTCAAGCCCTCAGGTGACCTGGAGCAAACTGAGCTTCTGGGCTACCTGTGAGACTTATATACCTGCCCTGAAAGTCACCAGACCAGTTCCTGGCTTGTGGATTGGCCGGTGACTAGCACAGGAGTAACTCATCATCTTGCTCATTGAAGTACTGCAATCTTAAATTGATTTAACGCTTTTCATCTTAAAGAGCTTTACAAAGATGCCAAAATATACAAAGGGATCGCCTGATCTTACTACTGAAATGCAGCTAACTCCGGGGGAAGTGTGGCAGCTGCTTAACAACAATGCCCAATGGTTTATGATATGAAGTGAAGGTATTTTATTTAATTGAAACCACAAGTGTTTAGCTAGGTGAAAGATAATTACCAGAGAGTTGGAATTTTGCTAGGAGGTCACTGTTAGCACCTAGCATCCCTATATAAGCAGAAAAATCAAAATACAACCCACTTATTCTAAAACAAACTTGGAAGGGTCACAAAACATTAATCGTGGTGAGAAATCCAAAACTATCACCTGCTCTAATTAATCCAGATAACAAATCGTAATCTCTGATCCCAGCTGGCTAAGAATCTCACACATGGTTTTATTGTAGTTACCCTTTCTGTCCCAATCCCGGCCACATTTAGCCCCACACCCCCAGGAGGTCTTGTCTTTTTGACTGTAAGGTCTTTGGGGCAAGGACTGCCGTTTATTGCGCTAGATGTTGTACAGATAATGGGGGGCCCAGCCTGCCTTGAATTGAATATGTACATTGCAGTCACCTCTCATTAAGCAGTAAGAGCCCTTTGACTTCAATCTACCAGGATTTTGTTACTGAGATTCCAGAGATTACTTTCCCCGCCAATATAACATACGTTATTAGTATGACTCTCTAATTCCTGGGGGAAGAGAAAGCAGAAAACTGAACACAGAAAATGGACAGCTCTTTGATAAACTGTCATTAGCCATCCTCAGTTGCTGTTACACTAGGGAGGCAAATTGTCAAAGGTCACTGGGAGCTATTTAAAATAGTTTTCCCTACCAGGTGTATTTACTTTCACCCAAATGTGTTTCTTCTGCTCTGATAACCTTTGTCATCTCCTGTTACACCAGGAGACGTCAGCCGAGTTCCCCAGGCACACAGCATTAATTTGTTTTGCCAATTCCACACAGAGAGGCTAAGCCCACATTTCTCTTCTAATCATGCTTCAGCTGAAATTTTATAGCTGCCAATTGTGATTGAGGGGACTGGACTGGGAAATCAGGGGTGAAATCCTGGCCTCAAGGAAACCAGTGGCAAGAGAGCCATTCAGTTCATTCTAGAGAGCTAGGAGGATTTCACCCCAGCTGTTTTGATTCCTGTTCCTCGCTCTGACTCAGCTCACCTTTGGCAAGTCACTTCCCCTCCTCTCAGTATCTCAGCAATCCCCATCTGTCAATAGGGATAATGCTGCTCACCCACTTTGAGAGCTATAGGGCTGAGAAATGACTACCTTTCATTAATGGCAGCCAAATCATGCAAGTGGCAGAGGCATCGCAGAGGACCTTGCACTAATCCAGCTGCCAAGCAGCTGGTAGCTCCAGCAAGAGATCTTCGAACAGCCTCTTTATTTTCTCAGCACCCTGTCTTGTATAAATCCCAGCAGCCTTTGGGTATGTCTACACAGGGATAAGGGATGCATGGCCTGGCCATAGTAGACTCAGGCTGGGGAGCTTAAAATGGCTGTGTAGACAACATTCAGATTGGAAGGAAACTGAGCTTTGGGACCTTCCCTCTTACCAGACACCACTTTCCCCTCTTATATCAATGTTCAAAACTGGTTCAACTGATGCAAATTCATTCTAGTGACTGAACTGTACAGGTTTAGAGCAATGTGGCCTAATGGGGGGAGGGCACCCGAAGGAGAATTAGCAGGCTTATTTTCCCCCTCTCTGCTGTAGACTACCCATGGAACTGTGCCAGTCATGTAAACTCTTCTGGCCAGCTCTCAGAGGGTATTTAGATTCCTAACTTTCATTGATTTCAGTGGAAGGTAGGAGCCTAAATACCTTTCAGGATCTGGGCCTCTGCACTTCAGTTTTTCCTCTCTGTAAAATGGGGATAATAATGTTTAACCATCTTTCTAAAGCTCTTTCAGATCTGCTGCTAAGAAGATGCTAAGTATTAATAATCATTATTTAATGCTGATGGTCTTTTAATCCAAGTTTCTCTGCTCAAGATTTCTACGTCATGGTCACTGTTTAAATATCCCCTCCCCCCTAGCAAAGCCTGGGGGCAGATCTTCAGTTATTGTACATTGTCATAGCCCTGTTGACATCAAGCTCTGTAGATCTGACTTCAGCGGTGCTAGGACACGTTACACCAGCAGAGGATCTGCCTCTGGCTGCAAATCCTGTTCTAGCCAGTCTCAGCTTTCTTCTCCGTAACTGGGCGGGGGCAGAATGTGTGTGTGTGGGGGGGGTTTTTTGCATTGTGCAGGAACCCTCCACATACCATTTTGGTAGCTTTGCTTCCAGCGGCTTCATAACAGTGGAGTTTGGTTTTGGGGTTTAACTCACCAAGGATTCCTGAGCTCTGGATCGGTTGCTTGTTTTGGGGCTGAGGTTTCCTTTGAGGATTTTGTTTGAAGCTTCCTGAGGTTTAATTTGCTTTTGTGCAGCCAACCAAACACCGGTCCTGGCTCCGGCAGGGCTACGCGAGGTGACACAGGGGGTATGTCTACACTGCAATAAAAGACCAGCAGCCTGGCCACGGCTGGTCCAGGTCAGCTGACTCAGGCTCACAGGGCTAAAAACTGCAGTGTAGATATTCAGGCTGGAGTCTGGATTTTAAACCCCCATGGGAGGGTGGGGGGAGAGGATTGTGTGTCTCAGAGCCCAACCCTACATTGCAGTTTCTAGCCCCACAGCCCAAACCCCATAATCCCAAGCCAACTGACCCAGGGTCAGTGTGGCAGATTGTTTCTCACAGGATAGACCTATAGAGGCTCCAGCAGCCTCACTTCCTCACCTGTGCCTGTCCCTCCCTGTCACAGAGGCTTCTAGCCTGGCTGTGATGGGGCTGAGTTTGCTAATTCATCTGCTTGTGCTGTGGCGGTTTCACAGCTTCTGTCCCCTCCTTACCTGGAGGAAGAGAGCAATAATTGGGGGAGTGGGGGCAGGGACCCATAGGCAGCAGGATGTATATGCAAGAACTTGAAATGAGAGACTAACTAACCTGGGGATAGGTAAGAGACCAATTAGAAACAAGATGGGCATATGTAGGAATAGCTACCCTAGCCCACCACTGCCACAAGGCAGAGCCCCTAGAGGAGGTGTAGCACTTTTTTTGTTATATATTATAAGCAGTTCTGGGGGGAAAAATATCTCCCTTCATCTGCCCTACCCAGGGCTGGGGTGGATCACAGTTTACACAGAGGAGTGAAATGGTTCCAGTTAACAGGTTTCAGAGTAGTAGCTGTGTTAGTCTGTATCCGCCAAAAGAACAGGAGGACTCCTGTCCTGGTTTCAGTTGTTTGTCACCATCAAACTTCACAATAAACTGAATTTCAGCAGAGTTTGAGGGGAGGAGGGGAGAGCTTACCTGGTGAAATCTCCTTCTCCTCCCCTACTGTGGGAGTGGGGGCAGGGGCACAGCTCATCCCCTGTAACTGTGAGACACACTGCCTGGGACCAACTCCAGCTTCTCTTCCCTCTGGCTGTAGCAGGACAGGGAGCCGGCCATTTCCGCTCACCTCCCTCGGAGTAACCTTTGCTCAGCCACCTTGGAGGAGGAGACCAAAGTGCTAATCACCCTCCTTGGTTGTATTTAACACCTCTCCAGGAGCTGATAATTGCTCCCGGCCTAGAGGATTAGTCCTGTGAAACCCACTTACGTTGCAACAAAACTTCCCTCTAATGGGACAATAACCCCTAGTTCCCTTACAAGGAGTTCACTGGAATGCAGAGAAACAACTGGGGCCTTCCAGTCCACCTCTTGGTACCCGCCGTCCCTCTCAGTAGCAGCACTGGTCTGTGAATAATACACACTCAGGGCAAGCAGTTATAACAAACCAGGCTTGAAACAGGCATAAGTACGAGTTCAGTGCCAAACAATCCTAGATTTCAGAGCTGGAAAGGATTGGGTCCTGTTGCAGACTTACTAGTAATTAGCTAGTTTGGTTTGAAACCTGCCCATTTTCAGGGGGAGGGGATCCAAATGGTTAACGTGAGACCACCAAGGCCCAGGTAAGTAGGATCCATAGGGCTCAAAGCTATTTAGGCACCTACCTCCATTGAAATCTGACTAGAGTGCATGCACCCAGACAAACAGATGGAGACATGATTAAGATGAAGTTAATTACACTTACGCTGCCTTCTTTAATGATAATATTGTCCCTTTTTGGGCTCAGCTTTCATTAGCCAAGTAGCAATTTCACTGTACTCTGCCTCTCTCTGTTTTGTGTCCTATTTCCTATTCTATTAGATCAAGTTTTATTAATTTCAAATTACCTTTTCCCCCCTCAGGTAATAAGTTCTGAGAGCAACAGGCTGCCTTCTTAATGGGCTTGTCTGCCCCTAGTAATAGACCATGAGATCAATTATGTACAGTTGCCTTTGACTTGGGATGTATAACTCCCATGGTGACTAATTACAGTACCTAATAGTCCACAGTGACATGGAATAGCGCTTAATAAATGCAGCTCAGCATGGTGTTTGGAGACTGACTCCTTTACTATTCCTGGAGGGCTCAATGCTCTTGGCTTTATCTTGCCAAGGGGATTGGAAAGTAGCTGGAATGTTTTTTCAATTTTCTGGATTAAGACTCCTCCCATTAGGCTCATGGTAAAAAGAATCTCAACCCTCCGGCTTTCCAAGCCCCTGCTCCACATCCCTGCACTCTTACGGTGTTACACCTGATGGCCATTTTGCTTCTTGTCCCTTAAAATCACATGCATCTTAACAAGCTCTGTAATGTTCTGGCTGGCATTTGTGCATCAGCAAAGTTGATGACCACAGACTCGTTTCTGAAGAAAGCCAGAGCAGCTGGAGGTGTTTGTGCCATAACAGCGAACCAGCATAGCACACTGTTGCTGATCCTTTTACAGCTCAGGAGGCCAGAGGATGAAATCCTGGCCACTTTGAAATCAGTGGCAAAACTGTTGATTTCGGGGGCGGATTTCACTCTAGATCATTCCTGCACTGATGTTTTTTCCCAGCATGGTGGGAGTTTAAAAAACACCCAGTGCCTCATGTGTTAGTTAGCAGCTACAGGGTTCGCTTTTTTCAGCAGCAGATTGCCTCCCCCCCAACACAAATCCCACAGTCTAAGGGATCCCAGCTGTTTCAGTCTGTACCAACTCGTCTGTGATGCCATTAGTGAAGACTTTACAGTCTCCCTTTGAACTGGAAAATAATCGCCCATGTTGGAGTGAGCAAACCCTGTGACCTCTAGGCAGTAAAACTGAACGAGGGATTCAGGATGATTGAAAAGTGATCTCATGTCTCAACTCTGGCATCAAGTTTTCCCTTCAGAGGCGACAGAAGCTGCACGTCTCCAGGCAAATTCAACCTAAACACAACCCAGTAATATCCAGTCTCTCTCTAGTCACAATCAATCATCATACAACTCCCCTCATCATTCACGTCAATAGAAGCTTCCTGTCAGTTCAGTCCCATAAACCGAAGTTCCCCCAATGAGTAATGTGTTGTCACCTAAGCACAATTGTCCAGTGTTGCAGCATTCTTAGCTTCCTGTAATTGTCAAGACAAAAAATGGAATGTTTCACATTTGGGGAAGACGCTGGGCCAAATTCTCTGCTGATGTGACTTTTATTTTCCTAGTAAACACTTTCCTGACTAACTTGGAAGGTGGATCAGCTTTGACACTAAAAACTTTTAAAAGATGGGCTTATGCACCAGGTCCATTTTACAAATGAGCAAACTACAGAACATGGCTATTAAGGAGCTTGCCCTAGGTCATGTAGCAAGTCAGTGGCAGAGCCAGGAATAGCGTCCCAAAGTCTTGACTCCGAGCTTCCTTCTCTAACCCTTGCCTACATTGCCATTCCCTCCCCTAAGGTGAATGACGGCTGCACGTGTAGAGATAGGAGACTCAGGGCCTGATTCAGGAAATCATCACTGTTCAGGCTGCACTTAAGCATACGCTTATTTAGAGTTGATTAATCCTTAGACTTGGAACTAGACACAGGCCAGGTAGCTGAACTGGTGCTGAGCGCTACGGTGGGTTTGGGCTGAGGTCCAAGCTCAATCCAGAGTTAGCATTTGGAGAAGCTGATGCTCAAACCTCAGTAATAGTTTGTTTTGAAATCGTCACAAAAACAAGCACTTTATTGTTCGGCTCTGACCCAAATCCAGGCTCCTGGTGACAGGTTTCAGAGCGGTAGCCATGTCAGTCTGTATCTGCAAAAAGAACGAGGAGTCCTTGTGGCACCTGAGAGACTAACAAATTTATTTCAGCATAAGCTTTTGTGGGCTAAAACCCACTTCATTGGATGCATGCAGTGGAAAATACAGTAGGACAGATTCATTTCCAAACTGTACACCAATGTTCATGGGCATGGGGGAAGAGTGAGGGGTCTGATGTGGGTCTATTTTGATTTGTAACTGATTAAAAATTAACAGTATCATTTCTGTGTCTTTAGAGCCATTTATGTTAAAGCACTTGGCTGTCTGGTAAGTGATGAAAAATTCTGTCTGATCAAATTTTAGTAGAAACGTCAATATCTTTATTGTGTAATAAAGCAGGTCCTCCCAAAATAATGTAAAAGAAAAAAAAAGTCAACTTATTAAATCAGTGGCAGCTTCAGCCTGTGTTTGGAGAAGAATCCTGAGTAAGTGGCAAAAGATCAAACTGCAAAAAATATGAAAAAGAATCTGGATTGTACAACCTGTTAAATGGCCGGCATTTTCAGCATTACATGAAAACAAAAAGCTGGTTATTGAGAACAGTGGTTAGGCTTCATTCACTGACATTTAATTTTTGGCATAGTATCATTCCACCCATCTGACGGTTAAGACCAGGCCACAGCACCTAAAGGTGCAGCTAGGTGCTCAGTTGGCTTTTCAAACGCACTGAAATAGATTAGGCACCTAACTTCCATTGACTTAGTCTGCATCTTTAGATGTCTAAATACTTCTGTGAAGCTTGCTCCAGATCCTTAGCTCCTGTAGATCTGTGTATCTCCATTTAACCCAATGCAGTTACACCAGACAGGGCTCTGGCTCTGAAGCATCAGAACAACATGCTACTCAAAATTACCTGGTGGGTAAATGATCTGGGAAGAAGGAGTTGTCTTGGGGTTAGACCATAGGATTTAGAATAAGGATTCTTGGGTCTACACCAAATGTTGCCACTGAGTCAGTGTGTCATGTTGGACAAGCCACATAGGCCAACATTTTCAAAGGCAGGGGGCCACCGATTTTGGATGCCCAATGAGGGACACCGAGGGGTGCTGAGTAGTTTCATCTGCAGTTCTGAGTGTTGAGCAACCCTAGTAATATGGCTACAACCATCACCCGGAAGAGGGAAGAGTTAAGGGTGTGAGAACAGAACTTGGCTCTGTCTTAAGTATGGGATAGACAACGAGACCAACTTTCTTTTCATTGGCCTCTCACAGCATAATCTTGATGCTTCTCCTATTTGCTGCTCATATTAACTGACTCACTAACGATCTTCCAGATGAGGGTTTTCCCCACCTCAGCGACGACTGACCTTCCCCCCCTACTTTTGTCTGTCAGAAACTGGCTTAATGTAAAATAAGAAATCGCTTGCTTGAGTTATAAAACTACTTGGCACGAGAAGCACTGAAGGGCTGGTGAACATTACACGGGGTGGATCAGCATGAGCTGCTTAGCTCGAACTGGCCTCTCATCACTGGCCTGACACATTTATCCTTCCCTAGCAAAATAAGGTTGCCGTTTCCCCCCAGCAAAGACCCATTCTATAATAGCAATACACGCTCTCCGGCAGGCATGGTTACCTAGGAGACAAGGCCTGGGCCTGTGGCGTAGATGTAGCCAGGCAATACATAGCTCCCATGAGCCAAACACACTCTGAAGTAAACCAGCTAATGCACACGCCCCGGCAGCAATGGCGTGTGTGTTTCAGGGCATGACAAACCGCCATCCCTTATGGTAATTATTAGTTGATTTATGGTAGTGCCCAGAGGTCCAACTTGCAACTGAGGACCCACATTGTGCTACACACTGTACAACCACAGAGTGAGACACAGGCCTGGCCCCAAAGACCCTCCAGTCTAAACGAACAAGACAGCTAGAGGGTGGGATGGGAAACGGATGCATAGAGAGGTGCAGATCCTCCCAGGTATTTAAGTGCCATTGAAATCGGTGGGGGCTAGATGCCTAAATACCTTTGAGGATCTGGGCTGAGGTGACTTGCCCAGGATCTTGCAGGTCAGCGGCAGAGCTGGGAACAGGACGCCTGGGCCAATGCCCTACTGTACTAGGCTGCCTCCTTGTAAGCAGGTGACTACAAACATGAGCCTCACTCTGCAATTGAATCTTTGTGAGTGGACCCTGAAGGAAGTCACTGGAGCTCCATGGGAGGTTGGGGGGGGGAGGGGGGGAGTGTGTGTGGAAATCATTGTAGGGTTGGAACACAGGATTTGCTTTTTCGAAAGGCCTGTCTGTTTTCTAGATTCCTTTCCAAAGGTGCATTTTGAGTCACCTTTGTAAAAAGAAGGTTAAAGTAATGGGACAGGATTTACCCCCTTTTCTAGTCTAAAAGATTTAATTCATTACAATTCTATAACATGCGCGAGACCTGGATTCGATCAGCTGCATAATCTGTCGTGGATAATATCACAAAGCTGCGGGTGTTAATGATAAAAGAGACACAAGTGATTTTTATCACTGAGATCTTTATTGTGAAAGGCGCATCAGAGCTTTACATCACTTTAGGTGTTTTTTTAAATACAAGGAGGAGTGGCCATTCACGCCATAAGATTAGGATAGTACAAAGGGCTTTCTAAAGCCAAGTGTGAGCAGGGTCATCCTTTGAAAACGGCTTTACTTAAGTAAGATGTTATAGTGAAATTCAGCCCTGTGTAGAGGACAACACAAGGGCTATGCACCACTTCAATCCCACTTCTACCCTCAAGGCTCCCACTGAAATCTATAGCAAAATTCCCACGGACTTTAGTCCTGCAGAATTGGGCCCTGGAGGGCCTGAGTGGTGCATAGGCCTTGTGTTGGTGGGTTCACGCTAAAGAAGGATGGTTTTGTGTGGTATGTCAGAGGGTGTGAAACAAGCATCTGTAGTGACTTATTTAAACATACAGTGGGATGCTCAGGGTAGTTTCTCTGTGTGAGTGTGGTGTGGGGAGAGCTCTACCCTGGTTTTTTTTAAGTGATACATTGGGCTGCATTAAAAGGAAGACACTTCGCAGCTGCAGTTTGACCCACAGCCTCAGAAGTATTTAGGTGCCTAACTCCCACTGAAGTCAGTAAGAGTTTTAGGCGCCTGAATATCTTTGTGTCTAATCTGCCTGTTTATTCCAGTCACTGAAACACCTGAGCTGCTAACACTGGTACTTGCAGTATTGCCAATTCGAAGGGTGCAGTGTACTACAGGTCCTATTGCAAAGGTAAACACCGGAGTGTTGCAGAAGTCTATTTATAATGGTGTCAACTGAACAAAGGGCTCCAGTATCTGTTTTCTGGCAACGCTTTTGTTTCGTTCTCTTAACGGCTACAAAGTTGTACTGCCATTGCTCTTCCACTTGGTACATTTCGTTGTGCAGTAAAAATGTAAAGCAGCCATTACAGAGTTGCGTGTTTTGACAACTGCTCTTTACAAAGTCTCATTACGTTATTCCAGAGCCATTTTCCCACTTTACAGGATTCAGTGTAATCAAAATTGTTTTGCAAACTGCTTCAGTGAGAGAAAAAAAAATAACCTAGGAAACAAGTATGCCAACTTACAAAAATAGATGAGAACATTTGGAGATCCCAGGTTTCAAAACAGTCTCAGTGCTGGAGAATATGAGCTATAGTAGCTTACCTGACTGATGAGACAACACTAGAATAGAGAAGAAACTAGATGAATGCAATGCTCTGTTTCTAAGAAGTCTTTAATTATCAAGTCAAAATAAAAGAGCAACATTCTCCAAGCAAGCACGGCAGGCAGAATGCCAACATTTTATCTTGGGTTCTCCCCCGCCATCTCCAACTTTCAGGGTTGGGCTGGCTGGCTGGAAGCTACTGGCAGAGTGGAGTTGTGACCACCTGTCTTTACTTTGAGATAGCATAACCCATGGCTGAATCAAGCCCTGGGAGGATAGCGTAGCCACCATCTGATTCAACTCTCTCACAAAGAAATCAGAGTGGCACAGTCTATATATGCCCTAACTAAACAGAATTCTTGGAAATCCCTGATTAGAGCTGGAAAGTTCCTGGAATAAACATCACATACTCCAGAAGGGACCATCTCAAACAAGATACCATCATGTAACTCCCACACACTGGAAAGAAAGCAAAAGTTGGTCCAAGAAAAGAAATTACCTCACCCACCTTGGCTCTGTAATAAACAAAGCACTTACATGACTCCTAGGACTAAGGAAACTTCAGAAAAACCCCCGTACAAGGTCCTGCATGCAGCAGGAGTCTGTGCCAGTTTTTAAAGGCGTTTAGAGAAGAACGGCATCATTATAGCTCGACACAAAGCCCCTGCTAATGGGTTTTGCTCAGTGGTTCTTTGTGGTGGTTTGAGGGATGGGGGCAAAATCCTCCCTCTGAGGCCATTGTAGATCATGGCTGCAGCATGGGAGCTTTCCGGGCTGCTGTCATATGGAGGGTTTGTTCAGTGGATCTGCTGGTCAAGCTCCTTCCATAACGTCCTCCCTCTACCAGCTACATGAAGGGGCACGGACTCCACATGCATGGATAATTGGCCCTGACCCAGTTAAAAGAACACAACAAAGTCTCCTACCAGCCTCCCGAGTGAGTACGACATTGTCCAGCACTAGGAATGACATCTGCTTCCAGGAGAGACTGGGCAAAACTAACTTCTCTGTGCCGCAGTACAGATTCCCTGGGAGGGGCTATCCCGGGTGTGACACTATCACACACAGAGCATGTGTGATAAAGGACCATCCTGTGACTCAGAAAGGAGACTTCCTCGGAGTTTTGCTCTGTAAAGCAAATGAAACGTTGAAGGCCTAAGAGCTCCCCTGTGCCTGGCTCTGCACCGGGTGTGAGGGGAAGGCGGCAGGGAGAGTTTCAGCAGGCATAGGAGCTGTAAACAAGTCAGGTCCTTTTTCTCTAGTACAAAGGCTTGTAAACCTAGCGCACCACTTGTCAGAGACTCCCCATTGAGGGTGTCAGGGATGGGGAACTGGCTTTGAATTGACCAGTGGAGCTAAGCTGGATCTTTTCAGAGCGTCACACTCCTATGCTCCCAAAAGGAATTCAGGCGGTAGCTCATGCAACTAACCTGACTCACGTGAGTCGCCCCTACTTGTGTAAGGGTCTTTGGGGCCAGGCCTGTGTCTCACTCTGTGGTTGTACAGTGTGTAGCACAATGTGGGTCCTCAGTTGCAAGTTGGACCTCTGGGCACTACCATAAATCAACTAATAATTACCGTAAGGGATGGCGGTTTGTCATGCCCGGTCCTAAAGGTCTGAACCACTGTTTTTCTTTGGCATATTCATCAGTGCTTCTAGTGTTCCTTATTTCATTCATTGGTCAATACCTGTCACCGTCACAGATAAAAAAAAGAAAAGTGACCTATTGTAGAATCAGGCACTCAAAGCAGAAGTCAGCTTTTGTGCTGAGTGTAACATTATCTTAAATATCGCATGCTGCTGATGCACAGTGAAACCTGTTTGTAGGGCCTCAGCAGCGCCTCATTTTGAGTAACCCCTTTAAAACATCCTCAAGGTCTCCAGATGATTTTGTTTTGCATCTACGTAAAGACCTACTTCTAGGAGGTGACCGAATTCTGCTGATCCCAGAGGTGCTTTCACAGGTTTCATCGTACTTGAAACTTCACAGCTTCTACTGAAATATTTGCATGTGTCTATAGGTTTAGCAAAGTACAAAAGGGAAATCATCTTCATTGCATGATTATGCTGACAGAGTATGGCTTTCTCAACCAAAATTGTGTCTTTATACTTGACAACTCATCAAGGCCGTGTCTTCCTAAGGCCTAATCATTCATCTTAAAATAGTTGTAAAAAAGTCATCTAGGCTGCAATACTTATAACAAATTGTCATAAACTTTTGCTAGCAAAATACACTGAACGTTTCTGCTATAAAAATAGACTAACTCAGTAATTACAGAAAAGGCATCTCTATTACAACTACTAGCACTGGTAAAAAAGCTCAGCTTGTACGTTATGGCTCTACAAGCAGCTTGAAGCCACTGTGAGAATTACACCCACTAGGCCCAATTCTGTTCTCATACTAGGAGCAGGATTAACTCCATTCCAGCCAATGAAGTTATACCAGTGTATAAATGGTGAAAGGTCAGGATCAAATCCTAAGGTACGAGGATGAGAGTGACCCCTGTGCACAGGACTTATCCAGGTCCTGTGCACCACCTAAGTTCTTAAGGTTTTAAGTGGAAATTTTGCCAGGGTGAACTTCAGCCTTGAAAATGATCCTACCTAAATCAGTGGCAAAGCTCCTATTGACGTCAGTGGGCGTAAGATCAGGCGCTATTACATTCAACTATTGGAAGGTGTACATCTTCTTATTCTGGTGCAGAAATGAGACTGAAACTACTCTCCACCACTGGCCAGTCTCAGCTTTTGGGGTCTGGAAGCTCTCTGGTGTGGTCTTCCTCATTCTCCTCGGAGCAGGACAAGTTCAGTGCACTGGTCACTGGATGGATCCATGATGTCGTCTGTGTTACATGGCTAAATGGAAACAAGAAATGCCATTACCATCCCCAAAGGGCTTATTTCAGATCATAAAAACAGGCAAAGTCCTAAGGATGCTTAGCCCCTCTCTGGAGGTCCCCAGTGTCTCACAGGATCAGAGCCTAAGAACTGTTCATTAAAATATTTCCAGCATAGGCGTGTCTCTTTCATTAAACATGAAACTTCACATACATTTATTTCCCATTCTGTAGGCAAAAGGAGGTACCTTTAGGATGTGAGAACCCCAAGTCAAGTTCCCTGCCTCAAACAGTCCCCCTTGATTTAATTGAAAGCTAAGAAAAAAAGTGCTCTTGCAGCAAAGGAATCTTGGTATACTGAAAATACCCTGGAGGTGGTGTCTCATGAATGACCACGGTTACTGGCCACTAATACAGCAACACCCTACAAACGGAATGAACTAAGTCTCCCAACCTTCCAGCAAGCTGAGAGCAGAGTGGCCAAGTGACCTGATGAGGTCAGAGAAGGAATCAGCCAGAGCTGGACCCAGGAGATTCTGGTTCACAGTCCCATGCTCAGATACTAGAGCATGGACTACAGAGGTGTAGAATCATTAAGAGGCTTCTCCTCTTGAAGGTGAGAAAGGTACATAAACCCAAACGGGAGTATTCTTAGTCGTCCTCTGGGACAAATTCTAGGCGTCCGGTGCTCATGCAACTAACCTGACTCACGTGAGTCGCCCCTACTTGTGTAAGGGTTACAGGCTCAGGCCCTGCGTTTGAAATACCACCCTAAGCTGCTTGCATCATCCTGGTCTGCTATCACTAACTGCATTCCCAACAATATGAATGGCTAAAAAGACTCTGCTCTGAAAGTTTCTCAGATTTAGTGAGTGCAGACAAATGGGTCAGGCTGAGAATACTGTAAACTTGTGTACATAATGAGAGCGACAAAGCAAGTGAGAATATCTTTTATTGGACCAACTTCTGTTGGTTGAAGGGACAAGCGTCACAGAGCTCTTTCTCAGGTCTGGAGGAGGTAATCAGCGTCTCCAAGCTGAATACAAGGTGGGACAGATTGTTAAGCATAAAGTGTTCAAACATGCTGTAGGAGACCACCTAAGTGGGCAATTAAGGGTTAGCAGACAGCAGCATTACAAATTGTTGTAATGAGCTATAAAACCAGTGTGTCTCATGTTTTTTATGTTAAGTCCAGCAAAGTTATGAATTTAAGTTCTGAGGCTCATCTTGGGAAGGTGTTGTGCAGGTTTCCTTTGAGGACAAGCCCAGAGAGGTCAGAGATGGAGCGGGTGAAAAGTGTTCACCCATGGGTGAAAGGGTATTTTTGTCTTTTATCATTTTTCTGTGTGAGTACATTCAAGACCCCTTCATTTTAAGTGGTCTCCAACAGCATGTGTGAACCCCTTATGCTTAACCATCTGTCCCACCTTGTATTTAGCTGTGACACTCTGGTTACCTTCTCCAGACCTGAGGAAGAGCTCTATGAAGCTTGAAAGTTTGTCCCTGCCACCAAAAGACGTTGGTCCCATAAAAGATATTTCCTCACCTACCTTGTCTCTTTAAAATCCTGGAGCCAACATGGCTACAACACTGCAAATAACATACATAATGCAAGCCACTCCACAACAGAAAAAGTTCATAGGAAAGAAACAACAAGGGTGGAATGTATAAGTAGTAGTTTTGGGAGAATTTGATTTTCATTTTGTTGTTTCACTCAGATACCGATTTTTATCGATTTAATGTTTTTGGTTGAGTGAGATTATGGGTTTTTAAAGCCCTTTTTAACATTTTTTTCTATTTGAATTTTCACAGTTGTGCAAAATTGAGTGTGTGTTTGTGTGTGTGTGTGTGTGTGTGTGTGTGAGAGCGAGAGAGAGAGAACACAATTATTTAGTGACACCCAAACCCTGCAGGCTGCAGGCGCAAGGTGCATGGAGGCTGCGGTTCTGGCAGGGCAGAGCAGAGATCCCTGGCCAGGAATGCAAGGAGGAGGACAAGCCCCTGGCCACAGGGGAAGCCACCCCACTGTCAACAACCCCAAGTCCACGAAGGGAGCCCCTGCATTCCTGCCATCACTGCCCCACTCACTTCACCTACTGCAAAAGCAGGGACTGTCCCGGGGCAGGAGCCCTGCAGCTGGGAACTCGTCATTCTCCTTGTGGTCCTGGCTGGGATCTCTGCTCTGCCCCACCAGGATCGCAGTCTTCCCCACACCTGGTGCCTCCTGAGATCTAGATGCCTGAGGGTGCTAGGTGCAGGGCAGGCTGCACTTGCCGACTGCAAGCAATGGATATTTTTGGCATCTATTTCTGTGTATCTGATGTAATTAATGTTTACCGATGACTAGTGATTTAAATCAAATCCTGCCAAGCCTAGTAATAAGGTGAGTGGTTTTATTCTTCAGTTAGTTATGAGCTGTGGTGTAGCATACACAGCAAAAAGGAGTGTGAATATGTATTCAGAAGTGAATTTAAAAACACAGCTCTGGGGTCAGTGGTCCCATAAATAGGGAGTATTACCTCGTGGCTAGAGGGAAAAGCATCTGCCCCATTGCTGGCCTGGTTTACACTTCGTTTTGCAAATCCACTGGGCCAAATTCACCGCTCAGTTTTTCCCAGGTAAACGACTGTAATTCTATGGAAGTTAATGGACACATTCTGCATTTACACAGGTGGAACACAGAGCAGAATCTGACCCACTGATTTCATGGGGTGTAAGTGTGGGTTGAATCTGACTAAGTTTTATTAGTGTATAAAGATCTTCATATAAGACATTTCTCATCTAGATTTTTCCCCTTCACTTCATTCTCTTCTCTTAATACCTGCTGCAGCTTTGCTCCTTCTCTATTCCCGCCCTGCCCTCCATGTATTTGCATTGCACGCTGTCTGCTGAGCAGTCTCTGAACAGTTTCTTCAAGTACAGTTGGCTTATGCAGCAATAAACATAAGGCCAGATCCTCGACTGGCCTGAATTGGGAGAGCTCCATGGAAACCAACAGAACTAGGCCAATTTACACCAGCTGAGGTACTGGCCCACAGTCCCTGTGACTGTAATTACACTCACTCACCTTTACAATGCCTTGTGGAACAAGGCCATGTTTGTGGGCTAGAACACAGATATAATGCAGCTACATTATTTACAGTAAGTCTCATGCCTTGTTCTAACACAGAGCTGCAGCCTAAACTCGGGTGCAATTTCAGCTCAGTTCTAACTTCTGAGTGAACAATGGGGCCACTCTGGAGTTAAACCACTGTAAGTGGGAGCAAATTTTGCTCTTTCTTTTCCTGCACCATTTGATTGTGGTCTCATTTTAATACCTGAAGGTTAGGTTTTGCGTCAGTGTCTCGCAGCACTGGCTTACTGGTACAGGGATTATGCTGTTCTGATGAGATGAATGAGCTATGCCGTTACCTCATACTCACGCCTTTTACTCGGATGTACTGAGCTAGCACTAAATAAAGTGTGATGAGGACTGTACTGCTGCCAATCATGAGGTAAAGCTGGACCACAAAGCTAATTTAAGTTAAAACTTGAGCTGCTTTAACTAGATTACCTCCATCTTCTGAGCTGGTAGCCTGTCAATGTATCCATTACTTAGTACATGGCCAAATCCTTCAATGGGCTGATGCCTGTAGACGGACTGAGTAAGAACAGCAAGATTTGGCATATAGATTTAGCAACCTTTATGCTCACAAATAGCCCCAGTTAAGCCATGGGACGATTTACAAGAATAGGAGACGCAAATTGAGCCTTCAGTGAGCTCTTTAATTATTAGAGTAACATGTGTGCACATTTCAAAGGGAACAGTTTTATAGCTATCATGCACAGACACTGAAAAGAGAGTTCTAATATCACTTTTTATATGGGATTTATGAATAACATGACAATTTAACAAATCAAGCTACTCACTGTTAAAATGATATATATTAAATTATAGATGTGTGTATATACATTACATATCAAGTATGTGTGTGTTTATATATTTACAAATCTAGTTTTCAACAGAAAAAAATATTTGCCGTATTTTCTAAAATAAGTTTTCGGAGCTGTTAGTAGCTCCCCAAAGAGACTTTTTTCTCTAGTTGACAAGTTAAATCACTGTGTTTTAAAACTGTCTATCAACCTCTAAAATTCTGTGGCCTGAAATTCCACTTGCCTGTGTAACGGCTGAAGGACTGAACCTTAAACATGTTGATTATTTAGTACATTTTCTGAATTACTTACCTGATTTCGATTACCTGTAGAATCATGGCGTCAGATGTCTCACCCTGCTAATACAGTATTTGTTTCCTACAGCACTGTCTGAAGTACTTTGTTCTGCCTAGTTTTACACAGTCATCCATTTTTCCCTTACTGACTTTAATTAATAATGGAAACATTTTTACTTGTGTCCCTGCACAGTCCTGTCCAACATGCCTAAATCCTGATCTATCACAAAGCTATATCAAGTCTGAGCTAGCAGCCAAAGGTATAACTAAATCCTATGGCTGGAAACTGAAGCTAGACAAAATCAGAGTGGAAATAAGCTGCAAATTTTTAACAGCGAGGGTAATTATTCATTGGAACAACTTACCAAGGGCTGTGGTGGATTTTCCATCAGTGGTAATTTTTCAAGCAAGATTGGATGTTTTTTCTAACAGATCTGCTCCAGTTCAAACAGGAATTAATTCAGGAAAGTTCTATGGCCTACATTGTACAGGGAGTCAGACATAACCACAGTGGCCTTATAATCAATGAATCTATGAACCATGAGCACACGCTGCCAAACATGTGAATTAGAACAAATTGTGGGCTGGTTTAACGATGATGTGAATAAAGGTCCACAGGTGATAGGGTGGGCCTACCCTACCCCCACCCAACATAGACTTCATTTTCTATTTATTTATCTATTTTAATAAGTTGCCTTTTTCTATAAACTTTAGAGCTGGGGAACAACTAACAGTGGATCTGATTTTCCCCTACCACTATGAGCGCTTGATTCTGCTTCTATAGTGCAGTCAATGCAAAAATTCCCACAGTGCAGGATCAGGCCTTCAGTCAGCAGTAAAATCTGACATCAGTGGAGTTACACTGGTGGAAAAAATGGTATAAGGAAGAACAGAATCAGGCCCCTCCATTTTAAAGTACTTGAGGCCAAATTCTGGGCTAGCGTGCATCTGGAATAAATTCCACTGACTTCGATGGAGTGATGCTGGATTTGCACTGGTGTAAGAGCAGGCTTTGCCCCTTACAACTGATAAGTGCAATGGGCCATTTTCTCTCTACAACCCTTTTCCAAACACCCTTATTAGAAGAACTCTGACAAATAAACATTAAGTCCAGATACTGCGTCTCACATCAGAGAAAGACACAAACAATAAGCACAGATTATTTAGGGACAAAATAATTGTATGCTGCCCTGCTATTTATTTTTAGTCCTCATCAAGTGCTGTGGCTAAAGAGCTTGGACATAATCAGTCCAATGAGATAATCCCAGATTTACTGATTTGCGGAACATTCTCGTATTAGAAATACATCCTCTATGATTTGTGTGGTAGGGGCATCAATAGAAGTAAGAAAGAGTTCAAATCTACCTCTAGGCTTTGTTTAACTGAAGGACCATGTTTTTTTAAAGTGAGACACTACTGCCAATATTGCAGAGTTTTGAAAAGGCAGCAACACAACACAAATTCATAACTGCAAAACATTTTCCATTTCAACTGTGCAGCATCCCTTGGCAAATGTTCTTGTGGAAACGATTCATTTGACCACATTTTAGGAGCAATCAACTATGTGTTAGCTATATTTAAAGCTTTTTAGTTTACAAACAAGTCCGCGTTATTGGAAGATAGCCAAGTTTATTGTTGGAAAACAAATATTTGAGCTGGGAATATGTCAGCATTTTGTTGTTGTTTGCTTTTTTTTTTTTTTAAAGAGTTGTAAATTATAAGACAAATTTTATTGCTTGTACAAACAAAACAAGAGAACATAGTCTTTATTTTATTGGCAAAGAAACAGTAGCGAATTATTTAAATCCTATTATAATTACTCTCCTTATGGTTCTTACTTCCTAGCATGCAAAATGGTTTATTTCAATAAGAGAATTTAGGACATTATCTTAAGGAAAGAATGGTTCAAAGACAGAGGGATAACCTGATGAAAAATAGCTTGCACATCTTTGCTAGATTTTGAGAATTGGCAAATTGTGTTTTTCACTTTAAGTGATAAAAAATCTCCCATTTACATTACATTAATTTGTACAGAGCCAAGTTCTGTAACCTCACAGAGAGTCATGGAAAGCCTTGTGGGCAGCAGAACTGGTGCAGGTCACTTTGTAGGGTTTCCCCTTTTGCACAGAGTCCATGTAATGCCCCATGGAGGTTTTTTCCATGCTATTGTGCTGGGAGACTGAATGGGCGTGGCCAATGTGAACCGGGGCCATTTCCCGTGGATTAACTGGCCAAAATTCTCCACTGCATGATTGTATGAGTGACCTGCAACTTGCAAGAGAAGAAATCCTGTGCAAGTCCTGTTTGAGATTTTTGGGGGAGTCTGGATGTCTCTCCAAACCAATAATCAACCAAACTCCCACCATATAAAGATTCATTATGGGCCAAAAGAGTTCTGCTATTGACTTCAATGGGACCAGGATTCAGCCCTATTTGAATAAAGAAAGCCAGGTTCTGACCTCATGTGAAGCCTGTGCTGACCCTCTGAATAGAGTGATGTTGTACACAATGTAAGAGAAGGCAGAATGTGTCACATTTAAAATCAAATGCACAAATGCAATGACGATGGTAGCTGGGGTTTTTCTAAACTGATATCCTAGCAACCTACTCTGTTGAACTTGCATCAGTCATTTTACTGAGCTGTTAATTTTTTGTATCCTTGATTTTGGATCTCCCAAATCTAACTGGCAATGCGAAATACAATAATGCTTAATTCAAGATTATTGGTGCTTAATAAAACTTTAAATGATCTGTGCATAAATGAAAATTATTGCAAAAATCACTAACTTTTGCTGACTGCTTTAAGGCAAAGGACTGAGGATGTCAAATCCCTTACTATCAAAACTGTAACCTTTTGTACTTTCAATGTTGCTGCTGAAACAGCCTGCAACGAAAACAGGATGTAGCAAAAGTTGTTGCTAGCAGCAACTGCATGATCACAAGGCTACACCCAGTAATACACCTTATGGCTACACCAGTAATACACCTGTCATGTTACACTGATTTTCTTCCCCCATATTTTATACTAGGTCCCTTTACATACTCGTATGCTCCCAGGCGCAAATCCTGCCATTCTCCCCCTCTAGCTGCAGAAACACCTGGGTGCAGAGATCCCCAGATGAATTAGGGATGCCACGCAGGGTGCACACCACCTGCCAGGAGGAAATCACTGTGGGGACTTCCTGTGCACTGCCATTCAGTGGGGGCTTGGAGGTGGGGTAGGGCCAGGCTATGGGAGAAGTGGAGCTGGGGCCTGTGGATTCAATATTAGGTGGATTGTCCTGCATAGGGTGAAGGTTCAGGAACCCTAACAGGAACCCAAGCCCCAGTTAGGGTTGCCAATTTTGGCTGAACGTGTTCCTGGAGGTTTCATCACATGACATAATCTTTAATTAAAGAGTAATCTTTAATTCCTGGAGACTCCAGGACAATCCTGGAGGGTTGGCAACCCTAGCCCCAATACAAGTCCTTTCCCTTTCTCCTGCATGGAATTTCAGTGCACAGCCCTGTTTGCTGAGCTGCCCACAGCTTTGTAGGATTTGCCCTAACTGCTCCTTTGTCTCTTGCTCTGCCTCTTCCTTTCATGCTTCCCCTAATGCTTTGAATGGCCTTTTGCTTTCCATGCACCCAACACTTCCCTTCTCCTTTAAACCCACTTCTTTCAGGAAGCCTTCTAACTGCTCAACCACAATGCCTCTCTTTGCCTCCTTGCATCCAACTGCTTCCCTGTATTTCCTGTTTCTCTGAGTTTCTCTTCAAGTCCCTTGGACCTCGATCAATACTGTCTTTAAGTGTTTTGTAAAGGGCTGGGTAATAATAAATAATAACAGGAGTCCTGCACAAAGCCAGAGTAACCATGACTTTTGCTTTGCAGTGGTGCTGGTGGTGAGATGTGGGATCCTTCCCCCTACCACCGGGTGGCAGCGGAGTAGCAAAGGAACCAAAGACTCTTACAACTGCAGAAGAATCTATTGTTTCTGAATTCCCCAGGACCAGAACTTTTGGCCAGTGGATCCAGTAACTGTAGATTTACTGGCTATGGCCCAGTTCACTCCTTGCATGGTGGCACAGAGAGAAATCCCATGCTGCAGTGCTTTGTGGTTGGCAGGTCCGGCTCCAGACCCCAGCGCGCCAAGTGCGCGCTTGGGGTGGCGTCCCGCGGGAGGGCGGCAGGCGGCTCCGGCGGACCTCCCGCAGGCATGGCTGCGGAGGGTCCGCTGGTCCCGGGGCTCCGCTGGACATCCCGCAGACGTGCCTGCGGAGGGTCCGCTGGTCCTGTGGCTCCAGTGGAGCATCCGCAGGCGTACCTGCGAGAGGTCCACCAGAGCCACGGGACCAGCGGACCCTCCGCAGGCACATCTGCAGGAGGTCCACGGGAGCCGCGGGACCGGCGACCACCAGAGCGTCCCCCGCGGCGTGCCGCCCTGCTTGGGGCGGCACAAATCCTAGAGCCGCCCCTGGTGGTTGGGATCCCCTGTGCAGCAGATTGTATCAGTTCTATTGCCTGGAAGGCTGTGCAGAATATGGCACGTATGGAGTATTTCACAAAGCCAACATACAGGTTGCAGCCAATGTATAGTTAATGGTGCAGTAAAATAATGCAGCCCGCACCCACTTTTATATATCTATGATCACATTTTATGAGATCAAAACTATCCCTTGGCTTTTAGGAGACAGCACTTTTACCCCTCTGCTCTTATCATTTTGACTTAACCTTGGCTTTGTCTTTTCAGTGAAATCAGCTCTGATTATGATGAAACAGCAGTGTGGCCATCAACTCTTGTGGCCATTGTACACCGCTGACCCAGTCAAGATTTCTGACTCAAAAACCATCCTATATGCTTCTGTAGCCTCTTTTAAAATGTCAGTATTTGGAAGCCAGATGTTAATTATATGGAGATTCTCAGTTAACCGAATGAAGCTGAAAACATGCCGTTGCCATCTTATGCTTACGCTAGTGTTGATGAGATCTGCAAAGAGGGAATTATTCTCAATTGTTCAACTTTATAGGGGGATTAGATCAAAGAAGTAATTGGGTAAAACTGGGTAAGTATAGTAAATCAATCTTGAGAACAGCTGGTGAAGACAATTTCCAGAACTCAGAACCTACAAGCACTTTGGGAAATAACGTGTTTTGTATTCATCAAAACCGGATGATCTGAACTTAAAATAAACATTTTTTAAAAATAACTTCTGTTTAGTTTTTAGCTGCTTGACTCTCTCCCAGGATTACATTTTATAAGAAACACCTGTAGGGAAGGCGCATCGCATAGGAGTTGCAGATTAAGGACCTGAGGTGCTGAGCAGCTTCTGGAAGATGGTTAGTGCCCTTAGTGCCCATTGGCTTCAGTGAGACTGAGGGCACTGATCACCTTCCCAGCTCTGGTCCCATTGTGACACACAAAACCCCCAATCTTGCTGTGTTTCTCTGAAGGGGCTGTGGGTTTAGTAGTTAAATAATATAAAATGAAAGCCCAAGAGAGTCCAATTTATTCCTTGATTACACCCATTAAACAGCAGTGTATTAAAAGTCTAGGGGCAGGTTCATAAGAGGTAACCATCACTGAAAAGATCTTTTCTTTGTCCAGATAGTGGTACTACTAGTGGTATTAATAAGAAGGTGCAGCAATACACAAATGGCCTGGTCTGGAAACAAAACAACAATAATAATAGTGGGATCCAGTGCTGAGTAAACTGACCCGGTGCTGAGTAAACACTTGGAATTGGTGATGGGGTACATGATCATTCACTTACAATTCAAATCTCCCTGGGTCAGAAGTGATTGAGTGTTACCACCATGTGAGGGTAGTTCAGTAGCCTGCGTGCAAGGGGTCAGAGGTTCCCAGTGGACATGTGACTACATCACAAAAAAACAACTTCCTGTGTGGTAACTTCTTGACAGTCTCAGCAGACACCAAGGACTGTAAAGATGAGTAGTGGCCTCTTCCACAAAGTGGCAAACCCTGCTCCAAGAATGGAAGAATTAACAGGATTTTGAACTCACCAAGTTTCCAGTCCCTACATGGAAATGACCCAGTAGTGGAGAATTTGGCCCTCAGTCACACCGGTGTAAAGCTGGAGTAACTCTACTGCAGTAAACAGAGATCAGAACTAGTTCCAGTCACTTTGGTGGGATTGATGAGCATATAAGGGAGAGCAGCAAAGAATCCTGTGGCACCTTATAGACTAACAGACGTTTTGCAGCATGAGCTTTCGTGGGTGAATACCCGCTTCTTCGGATGCAAATATAAGGGAGAGAGAATTTAGCTCTAGGGTTCTGCTCACAGGGAGGAAATGTAAACTGGTACATGACTTGCTATGCCAGAACCTGATTGGGAAGCACAGTTTCTGCAGAGGACAAAAGAATGTTTCTGCATTCTGGTGCCTGATATTGGAAAAAAAAAAATTTCCTGCCCCACCCCCTTCAAAAAAGCTCCAACCCAGCCAGAAGCTGCTTAAAGTCTTAACATTCTTGTATTACAAACTCATGTTATCATAAAAGCCAGTGCCAAGTTCCCTTGTATTACCTCTAAGGTCATTTCCCTTACAACAATACAAAATGAATTCACTGAAAATCAGAACAGATGAATTCACTGTAACCACATATGCTGGGAGTTGAACTATTTTAAAAACTTTAATATATTTTTCATTTTTCAAGTAATTCCATTCTGCTTATCCAGACTTCTTCATGTAGTTTCCATTGGCAAAAGTATTCTCCATGTCCCATGCTAAACTGTTGTTGTGTGCTGTTAATCAGAAGCCCCACCTCACTCTGTGCCATTGGTAGATGCAAGTAATCTCTGGACATGATTTTCAGAAGTGACAAGTGATTCTAGGTGCCTCCATTTTTAACTGTCCAACATGAGACACCTCTAAGGGGCCTGAGTTTCAGAGAGCTGCCCCATAGCACTTTCAGAAAATCAGACACATTGAAGATGTCTCAAATTGGGTCAAAAAAAAATAAGAACTCAAAATTATGGGTCACTTGAAAATCTTGATCTGACCATTGTTAGTTTAAGTTTGCTAAACCCTTTGAATGAAAGGCTTTATAGCAACGATACTTAGCACATACAGTCCTCTACCAACCTTACCTGACAAACTCTTACAACACCTGTGTGAACTATGTAGCTATTATTATTTGTATTTTACAGATGGAAAAATTGAGGATGAGACATTAAAGCAAATATTTTCAAAAGTGGCCTCTAATTTTGAGTGCCAAATTTATGACAAAGGCATGATTTTCAGAGGTGCTGAGCACTAGCAACTCCAACTGGGCTCAGTACTCAGCACCTATGAAAATCAGCCCTACTGGTAGATGCTAAATTCAGCACTCAAAAACTGACGACAGTTTGAAAATTATGGTGTAAATGCCTTGTCCTAAGTTATACAGGGAGACCGGTTCAGGAGATACTGGATTGCAAATGCCAAACTCAATCCAGCAGATCGTGCTGTCTCTCATTATACCACTGTGAACTCACTTAAACAGGAGCCTTGATGTTGAGTGTAGAAGTCTACTCCTAATGAGAACTACCATGGATTTACTAAGATTTGAACTAGAAAGAAGATTTCACAGACATTTAGACACTGTGGCTAGTATCAAAATAACCTGCCGATTATAAAATACAAGATGCGGATCCTTTCTGCCACCCACCATATGCAGTGGTACTGCAAAGGTGCAGCTGTGCTCAGAGGCCTCTGAATCCACGAAGGGATGGAGCAGGATCTGGGTCTAAGGAACTAAGAAGAGTTCCAACTTTGTAATGGAGTGGAAATGTGTAGGGGTAGGCTTGGTCAGCCTATAGCTTTACAGTTTCTATTTAGCATTCAGTAGGTAAATGCAAGTGACATTTGTTTTCCTTTTAAGATGATACATTTAGCCCTACTGCTGTAAACATTTACATTTATACTATAGAACAGGGGTGGCCAACCTGTGGCTCCGGAGTGACATGTGGCTCTTCAGAAGTTAATATGCGGCTCCTTGTATAGGCACCGACTCCAGGGCTGGAGCTACAGGCACCAACTTTCCAATGTGCCAAGGGGTGCTCACTGCTCAACCCCTGGCTCTGCCCCCACTCCACCCCTTCCCGCCCCCTCCCCTGAGTCTGCCGTGCCCTCGTTCCTCCCCGTTTCCCCTACAGCCTCCTGCACCCCACAAAACAGCTGTTTGGGAGGTGCGGGGAGGGAGGAGGGAGGTGCTGATTGGTGGGGCTGCCGGTGGGTGGGAGGTGCTGGGAGCAGGGGGACTGCTGACGTATTACTGGGGCTCTTTGGCAATGTACATTGGCTCCTTCTCAGGCTCAGGTTGGCTACCCCTGCTATAGAGGTTGTCCAGCTATGATCAGTGCTTTGTTATTCTTAAATTCAGTCATTAGATCATAAATAGATTTCTGTAAATATCCAGCTTTCAATAAAATCAGTTGTGGTTCTTCCTCCCCCCAGACACAAATATACTGAACATTTATGATCTATTTGATGTCACCCATTAATTATAGGACTCTAAAGGGTGTGACAAGCCATGCTTTCAAGGTGGATGCATGATTTAGCAGCTTGATTACAAAACCCACTATAACATTTTTTCTGTGCTTTAATGGTCTGTCTGTTTTTCTGAGTATTATCGCAGACTACTTGGTTACCTACCATAGAGCACCTTCTCTTCTCAGCTACACTGGTGGATATTCGGAGTAACTACACTGCCTTCCATGAAGTCTCTCGGTATTTACGATGGTATAAAAGACAGCAGGACATAGACTCATAGTGGGCATAGACTCATGTGTCTCTATTGTTTCCTACAGATACAATGAATGGTCAAAGAGAATGTGACAGGCCTCAGCCATCTGTTCCCACCATTTTCTCCTCATTGCACGACAGAGAGGGATTTTTAAAAGGATGTCTCAGTTCACAAGATATTAGTTCCTTCAAATGTCAAAAAGCAGGCTGGTCCGATTCATAGATTATAGGGCCAGCCGGAACCATTGTGATCATCTTATCCGACCTCTTGCATAACACAGGCCATAGGAATTCCCTAAATTCAATCCTATTTGAACTAGAGCAGATCTTTTAGATAAATATCCTTGTCTTTTGATTTTTAAATGGTTTGAGCGATTTTTACTGCTTTTAAGGTGTCAGAAAGTACTAAGAAGTCTTTAAAATATCTTAGCATTCTGCCTGTGAGCTGTCTCTACTCCTGCATGTATTTGCTACAGAACCACTGATAGATGGAACAGAATAGGTTTACAGAGCAATGGGGTGGACAAAAAGAGACTAATGTCTCAACGTATTCACAAAACCTTTTGCCGTTACAGCAATAGGAAATATTCTTCCTTGGCAGCACTCTAGGGCATTTAAGCACACAAGGAAAACTTCTGGTTCTTGGGTGAATTATGGGAAAAAAAATAGAAGTACTATCCCTTCCTTTGCCATAAAATAGACAAACAAACACTGGCCTCAGTCTACCTAAGCATTCCAGAAGATTGAAATATTTGGGAATTCACATCCTGTTCTCCAGGAAAGACTTATTTAAAGTACAAGTTGTGCTTTCACTGTCTAAGACAGAATATAGCGTATGTCAAAGCGTAGGAACTTGCTTCTGTTAAGCGGCAAGAAAATGGTGTTTATAGGGGGCAAAATCCCCAGCTGCTACTTACAAATTTTACACATATGCAAGAAGTGGGTGGCAGTGGGAGGGAGAATAGCAAGGCCATACCTAATTTTAGGTGCTAGTCCCATGATGCAGAGCTTCCATATGTTAAAGGTGAAACAAAGTAGGAAGACAGAGGAGATTAACTGGAGTAGGTTGCTTTTGAAGAAAATTAATGTCCTTTTCTATGTTGTTCTTCCACTATGATTCTTCCCAAGCAACAGCAACTAATGGGATATTACATGGCATCAAAATACAGCCTGCCAATGAAAGCATGTATTGTCTCACAGGCTGTACTAACGGAATGCTATGACTCTCCTCTGAAGTCTTTTACTGCCAGATCATATGACTGCGTCAAATTATGCCCCGATTTACATTAGTTACAACCCCCAATTAGGTCAATGGGGATTGCATCTGAAGAAAATCTGGGCAGAATTTGTCCCATGTGTCTAACTATCAAGAGTGGTTGAAAGTGAACTTGCTCTTATCAAGATGAAATGGTATTTCCATATGAATGTCTCCCAACTGATCACTATATACGCATTTCTGAATGCATGTGATGGCTCCCATGAGATCACATGAACTGCGCCCAAGGCCCTAGGTTTCAGAGAGGAAATTCCCATGGGGGAATTATAAATCCTTTTGGAATCTGAGTAATTGGATTTCTCATGCTCATAACCAGATTGATGCTGAATCACGTCCTGCACAGGATTTTTTATTCCCCTCAAAAATGGCAACAAGGTGAATGTATCAGATAGGCTGAACTGCTGGGGAACAAGATTAAGTCACCTGGGGTCTGAATTGCAGAGAGGCCTGTGAGAGAAGCTTCCATACTCCTGCTTCTTGCCAAATAGCATTAACTGCTGCACTGCTTTTAGACTGTAGTGCAGAGATGCCACCTCCTCTCTGAAGGTGATCAATTCACCATACACCGTAAACGGCAGATGACGGGCACAATTTTTAAAAGCCCGAACCATCTTCTCCTAAGTACCAGAAGATCTGAAGATATGCCATGAATTCAGAAAAAAAAGAGAAGGTATTTACGTATGTGCCAGCCAGGTTGGAAACTTCTTATGGGATTGCTTTTAAAAATGCCAGTGTTTACGTGCCTTAGAGATCTCTGAACCTTTATCAGTTGGGAAGTAAAGGCCATTCCCTTCTCCTTCCACAGCACTGAGAGGAGAATTATGGATCTAATCATATAGAAGGGAAAAGGGTTTTCAATACCCAATTCTGTATTCTGTTATGTAGGAAACTCCCAAATGCTCCTGAAGTGCTCTTGGCTGCTAAGACACATGGGCCAAAGCATCAACTAAGCGTCACCTAGAGTAAGTTGGTAAAACTTTTCAGAAACCACTGGACCAAATTCACGGATGTAGGTTACCCCACTACTTACATATCAGGTTAAATTGGTCAGAAAATGAGTGTCAGTGGCAAAGCAGTGCAATCTGTACCAGCGGTTATGAAAAATGAGTGCCACTTACATGACTTTGTTGGTTGTAGCAGGAAGGTAAAAGATAAAATTAAACTTTCCCTTCACATTACTTGAAGTTGCATCATATTACTTCAGACTCTCTTGGGACCAAGTTCAGCCCTCACTGAGATCAGCTGGAGGCACACTCACGTATGTCAGGGACCCTATCTGACCCCCACTCACCACTCTATTGGTAGGATTTATATTCATTTTAGACCCCTGAAAGTCAAGTCAGTGCGAATTATGCTCACTTTTTCCACCAGCGTCCTAGTGTGTAACCCACAGCACCATTTACATCACTTCTGAACTTTTCCCGGCAACCAAATACCCCGCAGACATGGCCTTACTGCCTATAACAGCTTCAGCTCCAATCATGAGGCCCTACTGAAGTTTGGAAGGTAATTTCTCCATGCTTGCTCGTGCTTGACCATTGGATGCTTAACAATGTGGCTGATCAAAAATGAATAAACGAGGCACTAAAGTGCCCTAATGGGGGAGATTAAAAAAATTCTCAAACATTTTATTCATGTTCCAGCTCTAACTCTCAATGACATGTATACAAAAATACATCCATGTACATGTTTTATTTGTGTCAGTTATTCATATAAGTGGGTTTCACTGTAGTATGTAACAGAAGCCAGCTGGTTTACTTCTTTTAAACTCTGATTTCTCATGCACTTCATACTGTTTCACCCCCCTTCAAAGATATTTATAGAAATTTCACAGCAAGCTACCTCAATGTTATGTGATATTCAGCTTCCGTCCTGGAGTGTGTTTATTGCATGAGATCCACAAGAGATAGAATTAAGAGCCCCAACTACCTGACAGCCCAATAAAGTACCTTGCATGTGAAGCAGCTTATTAATTAAAAATAATTATCTTTAACAAACTGTAAAATCTTAATTAATTCAAACATAGTCATTGTAGTTTCTGTTCACTCCACAGCTTAACAACATGTTAAGAAGATGATGGAATTCAAATTTAAGGTGAGTTTACATGTGACAACATTTGGGGAATTACAACTGTCATGACAACCAAGCCATGTTTCAATGTCTGGTTGTACCCACTGGAGTGGTAAAATAGTTCTGAGTACCTCAGGACTTTAGCTGTTCTAAATACCAAAGAGAAAGAAAGGATTGAAATTCACAGCCAAACAGTACAAGAGGGCTACAGAATTAGTGCTAGTGCTCTAAGTACCAAGCATAATCCCTATTTAAACATACAACAATTAGATTAAATCCTACTGAACAGGATCAGCTGATTAGAAGCACCTCAGGGTATGTTCCTTCCAGAAAAGGATACCTTTTAACCTTATGTAAACTCTTCTGGAAATTTGTATCACACTTTGTTAGAGGTAGGGGACTTCTGTGGCACTTGCTTCTTGCTGTGAATAGTTAACTTTCAGATTGACTTTACACAAAGGGCTTCACCATTCTCTTATAAGGCTGTCCTGCAAAGAGCCAGTTTTGGGCAGGCTTGCACTCTGTGCAAGCTCCTTGGAGCCAATGGTATAAGCAAAGTCTGACTTTGTCCACAAGAAACAATATCCAATTACATCTGGAGCAAGAACCGTTGCACCACTTTAATCCCAGTAGTGGGGGGAGCTCTTGAGAGTGAGAGATTTCAGACAGCGGTCATGCCCGGGAACTTTGCACTCTTTTCCTTCACATATCAAGGAGGGTGTCTCTATGCCAATCTTGCAAAGGCAGATGTGGACAATGGAGTCTGGGATATGCCACAGGGGGTTGTGATGATAGAGATCCAGAGGCCCTAGCATCCTGGGTAAGGACTGTATTAAGAAACAGCTGCCATTGTTGATTTCTAGATAAGGATTGGAAGTGTGGAAAATCTCATAAGAAAGCCTGTTCTTGTGAGATTTCCAGCCCAAATTTGCACACTCAACCAGTGAGGATGGTGTGGAAAGCAGCTGAACATCTGAGGCTTTTTCTCTGCTGAACTCCTGCCACAGGAGGTTCATCCTCTACTGATCTGCACCTTATTACCACATCAGCAAAAGTTTAACTTCAAAGTGCAGCTCTCAATAGAATCCTCTCAAGCATATTCAGCAGGTCCAGCATTTCACTGAGGCAGCAAGATAAACGAGAAGCTGCATTTGTGACTTTCTACTGGTCACAGAACCCAAATGAAAAGAAATTAGATGAACAGTGAAATGTGACATTTTTTCTACTGTGTGAGACCAGTTGTTTTGTTGCTATTATAGATATTTAAGCAACCATGGATTTTGCCAGCTGCTACAGCTGTTGTCATTTCTTTAGGCCCCGGTTTGGCTTTCAGTCACACTGGTATAAATGCAGGGTAACAAGACTGTAGCAAATGGAGCAAGGACCTCAGATTTACACGGAACAGAACCTTGCTTCAGCCTGACTGACTGAGCAAACCAACCAATTCATTTATAGGCCAAAAGTGGCAATACCCTATTTTCAATGTTTCATGTAAAATTCAATTTGCGTACATCTCCACAAAATGAGTCTTTTACTTTATTGGTTTTATTTGCGGAAACTGCAGCGTATGTAAAATTGTATTGGAAAACACTACTTGTTTTAATCTCCTAAGTTTTTTCTTCACCACATTCCTTGGTATACATCTCCTGCAGTAACCTACATCTGAAAATAATCAGCATATTAAACACAATGGCTCAAGCAGAACTTGAGTGCTGCAGCATATATGGTATGTTCTGAATCACTGTGAGAATACTGTGTCAGCTCTAATATATCTAGCTGCAGGCACCAGCGATGAATTAAAGACAATGTAGTAGTAAGTAAAAAAAAAAAGTTCTTGCTTTTGCTGGCTGGCACAGAAAGTTAAATACACTACTTTACATATAACTTCCACAACGGTCCAGGGGAAAATCATTTTCACCCCACTGCAGAGGCCTCACTCACCACCCTCTTCATCTCTTATGTGCCTTTGTGGAAGTCCTCTCCACAAGCAAAATAATGTGTGCCTAATCACTCATAGGAATTGAACAATTTGCCAGATTAGCCAGCTAGCAGAAGCAGCACATGATTAAGATTCACTGGTTATTAACTTAACAATGTACTGAATGGGCATCAACCATACTTTTAGCTGACTGTTCTCCTAACTGGTAAGAGGCAAGATAATGTTGCTCTGTGAATAAGCCCTTAATATTAACACAGCTGTGTTTCACCCACCTGATGGAAGAATAATATGCTAATTTAAATCACTTCCTGACAAAGTGACACACACACACACACTAAACTGTTTGCTTTTCCTAGATTTTTCCAATAGGATCAGAGAATTCAGCTAAAACATAATCTTGCTGTCACTCACTGAGAAATCAAGTGGAATCCGATCACAAGGAGGCATCTCAGCTGATTAGACCAGGAAGGCAAGGGAAATACAACACAACTTGCCCCCATATGCCATTTTCTAGATAACATGGTTCATACGTGAACAGCAGCCTTGACAGGCTTAGGCAGAACAACAAATTTCCATCCAGCTTCAATGAAAAGTTTACAGATATGAACAAAATGTGATGGATAGGGAATTGCAAGTTTAAGTCTAACTAAAGCTGGCTTCGAGTGTGTCTGGGATTTGAGTCCAGGGTGTCCACAGTACCAGTTCAAAAGCATCGATCTGAACTGTGCAACTCTCACTCAGATTGGGGAACATTTACTCATACTAGTTGTCAGTGGGGGGTGGCGAATGAGTAAGTGGTAATTACCACGAATAAGGGTTGCACAGGTAGGGCCACTATGCTTTGCACAGTAAATACATGGATTCTATCCCAGTATGATGAATATAGTAAGAATACTGGGCTTGATCCTGTCAGGTACTAAGCACTCTGGCCCTGACCCAGCAGAGCACTTAAGTATGTACTTAACTTTAGGCACATGAATAGTTCGATTATACAATGGGCCTGCTCTTGGGCTTAACGTTAACCACGTGCCTAAGTGCTCAGCTGGATCAGGACCAGAGTACTTAGCACTTTGCAGATATACAGTATCTTCTCATTTGGGTCAGGATTAAGAGCAATTTGCTTGTCCTATAAAATAACAGGTACAGCACTGCAATGTGAATGAATAGGAATGATTTACATGAACAATATATGTCTAGCTACTCGCAGGATATCAAGCAACTTTATGTTCATTTCACTGCCCATTTGAATTCCCTCAGAAGTAACAATTCCATTTTCAAGATCACTCTAGTATAAAAGATGGTGAACTGGATCCTGTTCCGTGATAAGGCTGCTTTGTGCCACTGCAGCAACACACAGGAGCCCAAGAGCCAGCTTAACTGATTACACAGAGACTTCTCTAGGCAAGGGAATCTGGAGGCACTATATCTTATTCTGATACCTAGGAACCTTCACTCACCCTAAGGTTTCTTTGCCTGAACCCCAAATTACATGCATCAGTATCTCACTTTGTGCAGGTAGTGAACAGATAAAACTGAGTTTTTACTTTTGGGGGTCAATGTTGCTCCCATTAAAATCAATGAAACTCTGGCTATTAACTTCAACAGAGCAGGATCAGACCTTAACTCAGGTAGGTCAACAATAAAATATTCATAGACACAAGGAGCATATTACACATTGCTCTCCACAGGGCATATCTGACACGTGACTGTTCCCTGCTGTTTGACTTTACAGCATTTTAGAAAATAATGAGAATACAGGTGTAAGGGATACCTGATATTAACTAAATAAAGAGTTACTAGAGACGGGCCTGGGGATGCAAAGTTTGCATCTAAAACTGGATCCGAAGTCTTACAGAGTGCAGGGGTATTTGGATGCTCAGTTCTCATTCAGACTCAATATAACAACAACTCAACTGTTTCATAATAATGCTAACTTTGCTTGCTAGTGTCTTCCACCGAAAGATCTCAAAACACTTTGCAAACATAAATCAAACTCACAAACCCCTGCTGGCAGGCAGGTCAGTCTTAAATAATCAGCCATGATCTTTCACAGCAAAAAGCAGACCTTTATATATTAGGGTACAAACAACAAGACAGGGGGGTCTTGATCCAAAGCCCACTTTAACATCAGTGGAAATCTTTCCATTAACATCGATGGGCTTTGGCTCAGGTTCAGATGGTTTATAATCATGCTGGTATCCTAGATCTAGAAGGTATTTTGTAATTCTTTCTCTGTGCCATGCATCTGTATATGTATCATACTGGATGCTTTCGCCTTAAGTTTAAAGATATTATCACCTTTCCTTCATTTGTTGAAAATATTGAACTTGCACTGCTGACTTTTTTCTTTAAATCTTTCAGAAAAAAATTATGAAGGAAATCCTTTAATTAAGAAAAACCCAAGAGCACATGACAAAAAGGGCCTGATCTTAGTGCTTTGTATTTTCTAGTCTCCCCCCTGAGGGTGATTACTTTTAAAGCTTTGTAGAGCTTGTCATTGTAATTTATACCGCATTTTATTGTATCATCTCAATGTCACCTCTCCTCTAGTCTTGGGAGGGTTGTCAGAAAATTCATTCAACTGCAGGTGACATTTGGCCACACAGATTTTTCCTTAATATTATTTTTGGTGACATAAGTTTGTTTGCTATTATAACATCTACGCTATACTGCACATGCTGAAATGATGATGCATTACTGACTAACATAATGAATAGATTTAACTAACCAGTAATCACCAGGAGCACATTTTTTTTTCCCCAATCTCCTCTCATCTTTGGTAACACTAATACAACTGAGATGACAAGCACCTTGGCTGTTGAGACAATGGTAGTTTTACTATACACAGAGCAAAACATGACAGTGAGGAGATAGCCATATATGTATTTTTCTTAAAACAACAGAAATTGAATCAGATTATTTATTTTTCTTTGGCTTAAAATACTCAAGATGCATACTGACAGCAGAAGTTTTTAGTATAGCTAAAATATTTGCATGGACAAGCACTGAAATGCACAAAGAATATGACAAAAGATCTTGGTAACAGGCCCAATTTCAATGGCAATATTCACTGAGTAAGGGTAGGCTAACCTAAAGGCAGTGAAAATTTGACTTGTCAGAACTCTGTGATTTTAAGTTAGTGACCCTATGATTAACATCTTAAGTGGAAAGCTTAGCAAGTAATAACTTCTCTTTTAAATCAATGGCAGGAAACTTGGGAGTCTCTTGTTTACTTTATAATTATGATGAAATGCCTACCACTCTGCTCCTTCAACCCATTACAACAACAGAACAACTTAGGGAGGGATAGCTCAGTGGTTTGAGCATTGGCCTGCTAAACCCAGGGTTGTGAGTTCAATCCTTGAGGGGGCCACTTAGGGATCTGGGGCAAAAATTGGTCCTGCTAGTGAAGGCAGGGCGCTGGACTCAATGACCTTTCAAGGTCCCTTCCAGTTCTAGGAGATTGGTATATCTCCAATTATTACCTAATTCCAGATACAAAGCTGGCTACAAAATCCATTTTCTACAAAACAAGAACATGACTTTCTGACACAACAGGAATGGTTTTAGATATAGTCTGACTGGGCAGCTACAGAGGGTAATCACATGGTAAAAGACATTCTGCTGGGACTAGTTACAAAGAGAAACTAACACGTTAGTCCTTTTCCTTGTGCAGTTTTCTGGGTGAAAAGATTGCAGATGGAAGTTGATTAGGTTTAGTCAGTGTCTGTCAGCATCTAGGCTCTTTAACACTTGTCTGGATACAAAGAAAAACTTATTAGTTTTGTACCAAGCTAGCCAGTACTCCTTCACAGCCAGTTCTTGACGAAGTACAAGATACAGAAGGTAACTGACTGGTCTACATAGTGGATTGAAGACTTTACACAAAGAAGAGACTGCAGAAGGAAACTGATTAGCATCCTATTCATTTTCCTCTGCTTTCTGCATGTGCAAAGCTTTCTGGCCCTATAGAAACTGTGATGGGTGCCAATATGTATAGATGACAGAGGACAAGATGATAAAGGAAGACAAAAAGAGCAAAAAGGGAGGGGAGAGGGAAAAAAAAGAATAGAAACGCTAAAAAGGAAACCATAAAAAGAGATGAAAAAAAAGTATTACTGGGAGGTGCTCAGATACTATCTGCTCAGACTAGAATAAAATGATGCACAGACACCAAGCTGTGTCCCTGAGTTGTCTATCTGGCTGCCCAGGAAAAACGGCAGACAGTGCAAAGGATTCTGGAGTTTTGCTTAAGTAATGTATGGGGCACAGGTGCCATATCCCAGATTCAACAAAGGTGTCAGTGCATCTAGAGAGCCCTCAGATTTGTGTATTACTACGGGAAGAGCTCCTAGGGTCGGAGCCAGAGCTACAGCTCCCAAAGCACTGAGTACTGTCTCATGGTTCCCCAGCATTGAGGCTCCCAACCAGTTTTAACACTGATTTTTTCATTTTAGCATTTGAATGTTCGGGCCCGTGAACTTTTTAGGGGTTGGGATTTTCTCATTCCTATTCGCAGGGGCGGCTCTAGGATTTGCGCCGCCCCAAGCAGGGCGGCAGGCCGCGGGGGGCGCTCTGGCGGTTGCCGGTCCCGCGTCTCCGGTGGACCTCCTGCAGACGTGCCTGGGGAGGGTCCGCTGGTCCCACCTGCGGATGCTCCACCGGAGCCGTGGGACCAGCGGACCCTCCGCAGGCATGCCTGCGGGCGGTCCACCGGAGACGCCTGCCGCCCTCCCGCGGGACGCCACCCCAAGCGCGCGCTTGGCGCGCTGGGGTCTAGAGCCAGCCCTGCCTATTCGCAACACTCAAAGGCTCAAAGACTTTTGAAGTAACCAAAACAAGATGAGGTTGGAAGTTAGTCACCTGACTACCAGTGAATTTCAATAGGATTTGGGTACCTAATTCCCTTGGAATTCTTTGAAAAGTCCAGTCTCATTATATGTTTGTCCCTAAAAAGTCTGTAAATGATGTCACTAACAAGCTGTATATAAGAGGGATGATGTTTCTTGTCATGTTACTGATTTTAATGTTCCTCCTAGAAAGTTTAGATCTTTTTACCCCGATTATCTGACTCTTTCCCTATCATCCTCCAGATGTGATAGAAACTGCTTACATAGCTTTGATGCCGGTACTCACTTGATAAAGTACTTGATTCCATCTGCTGTGTAAGCTTCTTCCCATCCATAAGGTAAGCCTAAGGTGAAATAAAGAAATAAAATTACTCCCAAAGCTTGGAAGACCCATGAAATTACATTTTGGTATGGTAATGATTAGAATACTATAGCCTTCAATCAGGGCATACAAATATTACTTTCAAAAGCCTGTTAGTTTAAAACCATTAAGCTTCATTGGACATAAGTATTACTGTATTATATATATAAAAAAAAACTATGTCACAAAAGTATTACCAGTTAACTAAAACCTGAATCATTATTAGTCTTATTTGCAAGTAAACTGATAGTCTGGTAGAATTTTAGGGTCTGATTCTTAACAGGCTTGAACTTTGTGTTATCATTTACACATAGGCAAAAGTGTAAAAACAACCACTCTGATTTGCTAGTGTTTGACACCTACTTTGCACAGGTGTAAGTGACTCCACCAGGCGGGAAGCTGAGCAGAATCAGGCTTTTTGTGGCCTTTACAACCCTGAAACTCCTTGGAAATTTACTAGCAAACCTTTCTGAGACACTAAGAGCTAGCTTCAGAGAAAAGGTATAGATGTTTCCATGCTAAGTACAATTTACAAAGTGCTACATGGAGTTTTCAGATGTGCGACTAGTCAATGGGAGTCACGGACTTAATGCCATAGCACTTAACATAGTGAAAGAAAACTTCTGAGAAGATGGAGTTGTTATATATAATAACTAAGCTACCTGCTCTTTTCTCCACAGGTAATTATTAGAAGCACTACTTTCTGAGACAGAACTTTGGCTATAAATACTGGGTTTTATTTTGAATGTGACCCTGTGTGAAAGACTGTTGATGTGGGTGAGATGTTTCAGGAAAGCTTTTCAACTTGACTTTTACTTGTGCTGCGCTACACTTCTCTTTTTCTCTTTGAAAATTCAGTGGATAAAGGAAAAGTTAAGGAAAAAAATGCCATAGCAATAGATGATGTGGATTAAAGCCAGGATCACGCTCTTAGTAGACACTGAAAAATGCTGGAGAAAGTAGCAAAAGTCAGTATGCAAAGGTGATCCTGCGTTTGAGCAGTAGTTTATACTAACTTAGATAAATCAAAGTGTAAGGACCTGAGAAACAACCCTTTGGAGATTGGAGGCATACAGACAAGCATGTATATTGTTCTGTGTGCGCTTGGATTTGGAAGGGATCTGGAATCTTAGCGAGCTAGGAATTAAAATGTTTTTGTTCAAGCCCCACAGTATCTCAAAAAGCAGCTCATCAGAACTATCTGTGAGCTTGCTGGAATGCACGCAGCATACAGTGTCTGAGAAATTCTCCATACCAAGGCAGGCCGCAAGAGCACAGGCATTAGATACCCTTCCCCTAACACGTCCAGCTTTCTTCCTCCCACAAGCCTACCCAGGACAGCAATCCAACAGGATCTCTAGCTTTGCCATTCCTTCATTCCAAAGGCTTCCAGTGTTTCTGCTTAGCTATCTGGGATGGGAAGCCGCCCAATCTCTCCTATTGGAGCTGATTCGCTTTGTATAAATAACTATTCTTTGGGGGGTGGACTCTACTGCCTGATGTTCTGGGCACTCACCTGGGATATGGGAAATGCAGGTTCAAGGCTATGCTCTGAATCAGGTAGATCATAGACTTAAACTCGGGTCTCCCATACCCCAGGTGAGGGTGCACATGCTCGCTCTTTGCAAAAATGTCATCCTGGACCTGAGAAACCTTCCTGACAAAAACGATAACGTTTCCATTAAAAGTTCTGGTTTTGAGAAATCGGTATTTTCCTGTAAAAAATTGTCAACCAGCTCTAGCCTTGAGTTCTCAGGCAGGACCAGCGTTCTTTGCACCTGCAGAGGCACTGCTTTCAAAGGGTGTAACTGAGGCTGCAGGTGTAAATGATTTTTTTGGACATATCTGAGGCCCAAATGCAACTAACAGAACACAACAGAAAAGCAACAAGGTGTGCCACTGGCTGGGCAGAAACTACAGAGCTGGTGAAGAGAAGTCCTGAGTTGGCATATGCTGAACAACCCCAGTGGCCTCAGTGCTATTTAGGAGAGCTTTAACTAAAGAAAAGTTCTGATGGACATTTTCCAACCAGCTCTAACTAGCAATCTCTCTGAGATTTGGAATTGCATATGGCACTACCCATATGCCCATTGTATCTATTATAAATCCTCACAATCCACACCTAAAAACAATTTCACATACTATTCATGGGGGAAAACAAAAACATCCCTATAGAGGGTTATTGATGCATGACAGCCTCCAGAATCTGACTCCCATAAAGGAGGGGGGGAAGAGAAGGCTGTAGTAAGTTATTAACGTGTTGTCAGTGAATTTACCCTGGCGTTCAACTATTGTGAGAGGAAGTAGATTCAGTCCTTCTGTGAACATCTGATTATAAACTGGTTGAAAATTTATAAGTATTATACATTTTATACATATAAAATTTGTACATATTAATCTTCCAAATTTTCTTTGAGAATAGTTTATTACACATATTATAGCTTGTGAGGAGGAATAAGGATGAAATTCTAACCTCTCTATATAGTTCCTTAAAACTGTAGTCATACTATTGTTTTTAAATATGGAGAATCATTTTCTGAAATCAGAGTAAGTTTTTGAGAGAGACAATCTTTCTCCGGGACTAGTGTGATCTAAACAAAACCAGAAAAGATAGAGCCCTTGTGATACTAAAGGAAAAATCTTGGCCCCACTGAAATCAGTGAGTCCAGGATTTCATCCCTTATGTACTTCTGCCTTCTCTGACCCTTCACGTGTCTGCTCGAACATTAGATAAAAAGTTTCTGCACAATCACTGATGAAACGTCAGTGATGGATTTACTTTCACACTTTTTAAAGTCCTCTATGTCAACCTCTTCATTTGTCAGTGACAACCTCTCTGTTTAGATACAAGCAGTTGCCTTCATGACAGAATGTTCAGAATTCTTAAGATCTCTGGTCAGCCAAGCATAAGAAGCAAATTGAAGAGAAATTGAACTTCACAAATTTGCAGAGCCTCTCCACCCCCCTTTCTGTCTTAATGCCATTTATAACTATGATATTTTTGATTACAGCAAAGGAATGCAAACTCCAAGAACTGGATTTTGTCTGATACACTGGGGGTTTGACCAAGCTGTTTCATTTCATTCTTGTAAATGAAAATTATAAGCAGGTGACTTATTCAAAATTTTAAAGAAACCATAAAGTTTTAATGAAGAAAATTCTTGACAAGGGAGCACTTGAGCATTAATTATCATTATTTATGATTGCATGTCACTTGTAAAAGAAGCTTTTGAGACATTTGCTATTGCTGTAGCAATCTATTCTAATTTGGCTTCCTGACTTCTACTGCATCAGGTTAAAGCTCCTCTTAACCCAGCACTGCTAGTTTCATTTCCTATTTTTCACCTTTTAGCTCCTTAATCTCCTCTGATTCCTCTGTTGTTACTGCCCCCTTTATTCTTTTTCTCCACTCTTGGGGCTTTGTCTACACTTAAAACGCTACAACAGCGCTGATGCAGCTGTGTCAGTACTGCACTTCAGTGCAGACACTACCAGGAAGAGTTCTCCCATCAGCATAGGTAATCTATCTCCCGGAGAAGGGCCGGCTCCAGGCACCAGCTTACCAAGCAGGTGCTTGGGGCGGCCACTTCGGAGAGGGGCGGCATGTCCAGCTATTTGGCGGAGGGTCCCTCACTCCCGGTTGGAGCGAAGGACCTCCCGCTGAATCGCCGCAGATCGCAATCATGGCTTTTTTTCTTTTTGGCTGCTTGGGGCGACAAAACCCCTGGAGCCAGCCCTGTCCAGGAGAGGTGGTAGCTAGGGCGATGGACGATTTCTTCTGTTGACCTGGTGCTGTCTACATGAGTACTTAACTATGCCACTCAGGGGAGTGGATTTTTCACACTCCCAAGGAATGTAATTATGTCAACCCAATTTTCTAGTATTGACCAGCCCTCAGTTTTGTGCTTCCTTTTCTCATTGCTCCGGCTGTTAGAAAAGAGCTCCCATGTCTTGTTAGTTGTTTCCTTTGCATCCATTGCCCCTGGATATAGCGTTCATCTCCTTCAAACCCACTTGTTACATGGAATCATTCATAAGCTGATCTACTTACCAGTGCTATCTCCACACCCTCTTGGGTCAGAACTGTTGCCCCATATATGGCTGAAACTCATTAAGCACTTCCATTTCCAATTGTTAATGGGAGTTGAAGGTGCTCGATGACACTCAGGACTGTGTTCTGCAACCCACATAATCTGGCCTACATAGTATAAACTCACTGAGTCTTATACTTCTTATGCGTTTCCTATTTGCTTTGTAAAGCGCTATATTCATTTGTGGAATTGCATAAATAATACATCTTGGTTGTGGGTGGCTGCAAATTCCCTCTTTCAAAAAAATAAAATACATACAGTAGTTCAAAGATGAATTTCTTTGCAGCAAACAAAATGCAGTACTGTGCTGATTTTTTGTTACATATATTTGAAGTTTCCAAATAAAAGTAGAGTAGCATAATGGTACCTACAGTTGGAAAAGACCTATTTTATGATTTAGTGAACTCCTCATTGTAGCAGAATCGTTTCGATAGAGGACATATTAGAAATTAGACCTAGGAGAGATTTAAATTTTTTATTAAAGCTAATGTTAAAAAAATTATGTTCTACATAGGTTGAGAAAAGAGTGCCTGTACATCTGGGTATAGTGCTCAGATTATCCACAAATACAGAGTTTGTTTTTAAAAGTCATATGATACATAGAGTACATAAACAGCAATAACCCAAAGTTAGGAGAATAAATTTAACAATACAATTTAGATATTAGAATCCAAATACTCAGGTACATCACTCATGAAGAGTTGTACAGAAAGTTGGTTGTGGAAAGCAAAATATATCAATGAGTGGAGACTGTCCCTCAGTAATTGTAATTGAGAATTAGGCGTGTCGTTCTGATCTAGATGCTCAAACACACCCTTGAAGTATGAGAATAGTCTCTCGGATGGGATTGCACAGTAAAATGAGGGCCCGTTGAGGATCTCTCTCATAGCCATAGGGCCGTTTGACTGGTAGAGCTTCTGGATCCAAGAAGCTGCTGCTGGGTCATACCAGCAACTGATGGCTTCTCTCCTGTGGTGGTGGTGGTGGTGGTTGTGTCTCCATGCAGGAGTTCTGTGAACAGTTGATGTGTTCTCCTGAGTTCCCTTCCTCCCAGATACGATTCTTCTGCAGACAGGTCTTTAGTGAGTCCGTCTACAAAGAGGTCAAAGTCATCGAAGGAGGCTGTCCTCGCCATCTCCTCTATCCAAGCGGCTTGCCATGGTGTGGCGGCCCTCGCTGTGGGCTGCTGCTTCTCTGGTTGCTTAATCTCCACAGGTTCAGGCTGGAAAATTGCTGTGGGATTAGCCTGTTGCCTATTTTCCTCCCTGTGTTGATTATTCTGTTTGACTGGCTCTTGAGGAATGATCTCTGGAACGAGGGAAGTGTCTTCCCTTACAGATTTTAGGGCAGCACTTGTGCTTTTTGGAAGGACAGTTTTTGAGGCAGCGGTGCTGGCCATTTTAAGGATGTGGTCTTGCTTGGGAGTTTCCAGAGAGATGCTGGTCCTTCTGTGGGTGAGTTCTGTCTGGGGTGGGGTGGGGGTGTGTGTGCATCTTTGATGTAGTATGAGACCTTCTTGGGGCAAGATCCCGTTGGGTGGTTTTGGAGGCCATGCTGGTCCGCCTAGGGGTGAGGCCTGTTGCGTGGTCCTAACAGCAGCAATAGCTCCTCCACTGTCTGGGTCTTGCTGGGTAGCTGTGCAGTGACACTAGCTCTTCTGAGGACAGGGTCCTGTGAAGTTACCTGTGGGGGGGCACTGACCCTTCTGATGATGGCACCGTGCTGGTCGTTCTGTGAGGAAGAACTAAGTTGTCTGGAGATGGCATTGCCTTGTATAAACTACAAGGGAGTGTCAATCCTACTCTTGGCAGGGTCCAGCTTAGGGATATTTGAGGCAGCACATACTCTTTCAATGGCAGTATCTTGTTGGGTGATCCCGGGGACAGGAGTTGTCCTTCCCTCAGTAGATTGTTGGACTACCTTTTCGTGCTGTGGCTCTGGAGGAGTTGTCTGGGATGCAGTGGCCGGAGTATTTGTGCAGCCAGAGCTGGAGCATGTGGTGTTTCTGCATTCAGAGCAGAGATGGGGTGTCGGCAACACAGACTGGTAAAGTTTAACTCTTCTGGTGTGAGAAGTCCTTTGCAGGTACTTGATGCAACTTATGTTTCTTCTGCGTCTCAAAGGCAAGTCACAGAGGGCACACCGGAAGGTGATCTGTTTGCTATGGATTTTTTTGAGGTGTCTGCTGAGACCGTCAAAGTACTGGAATCCTCGGCCAGATAGAAGAAGGGGCAGAGGAGGATGTCCGTAGGGAGGGGATACTGGAGGTAGATGCAATCATTCTCCTTTTCTTCTCCCTCTGCTGGATGGGCTTCAGTCGTATCAGTGGACTTGCTAGATGGTTCAACTATAGAGAGGTCCAATGGAGCAAGCCTCTAGTGAGGTGTTGAGGTCCCGCTAAGGAGAGGCCAGTCTTTGAGGAGAGGCTGGTCCTGCTTGCTGAGGTACCTTCTTGTACAGTAGAACAATCATCATCATCAGGATCCTGGGAAATAGAGGAGATGGAAGAAGTTCTCCCTGTAGCATCCTTCTCCGGAAAAATGGTCGAGATGATGTTTGTCCTGGCTGTGATGTCCCAGAAGGTTGTCCTTGAGGTGCAAATATCCCTGCAGCAGCATCTCCATGGGTTTTCTTCAAGGAAGCGCTGCTTGTCCCATTGATGCTGCTCATCTGCAATGTCCTGGAAGAGCTGAGGATCTTCTTAGAGGCTGTTTCCCCATGGGTGTTCCATGCAGCAGCAGTGGTCTGATCAGCAGTTGAAGATTTCTGTAGAATCAGCGAGGGAGCTATCATCTTCTTCGTCTATCCTGGAACCTCCAAAGCAGCATGAAGATTTTCTTTTGAAGCAGTAGAATCCATCTTCAAAGCAGTAGTCTTCTTCAGAATAGGAGGTCGAGTCTTCTAGAAGGTATAGTTTCTGCCTCAGTAATTAAACTGATAAGAACAGGTACTACACTTGATCTTTGGTCTTGATTGTGTTTCCTTATGTAGAAAAGTGCCTAGTTTCACGGGGCAGTCATCATGACCTAAAAATAGCTAAGTAATGCAGCTCTTTTCAAATAAATTAATTTAAAAAAATATTTTCAAAAATATTTTCAAAATAGAGATGCAATAGAATTGCTGATCAGATATACATGCAGGATACCAAACTAAGTTCTTATTCAGTTTATGCTCAAGCAAAACTGCCACTGATTTGCCTGAATAAGGGCTAAATACAACAAATCTAGGCCCAAGTCGTCCCATTTTTCATATATTCTGACACATTTTCCCAATGGGAGTAAGGGACACAGAGTCTGGCCCTTAAGTCACAATCCAGCAAACCACTTAAGCACATGGCTCAACTTTAAACATGTGAGTAGTTCCACTGTGGTCAAGTCTAGATTGGGGCCTTCGTGAATAGCATCTTAGGCACAAAATAGTCTTATGTATATAGGGGGGAAGTCTGTGTTCCGTTATGGGATTTGGATGTCCTAAACAGGGTCTTACATTTGAAAACTGAAGGGCTCAGTGATGCAAGGCCCTGAACACTTCGGCTTCATCCGGGGAAGTTCTTAAGCTCATGCTTAACTTTAAGCACATGAGCAGTCCCGTTGACAATCCGATAGACTGCAGAGCTTGTGAAGTTCTTTCTATGGCCTACTGCTGAATGAGAATTAAAATAAAAAAATAAAATGCAATTAACGTTAACTGGAGTGTGAATATTGTTTTATTTCGTACCTTGTGGTTTGGGTACAGTCTAGTGGATTCTAGACACTCATTTAATCATTTGCTGAATGCTTCTAGTGTTCAGTAACTAAAGAGAGGCAATGGCCCCAACCTAGCACCACTTGTCAATTGCTGTATTCATGTGCTTAAAGTTTAGCACATGGCTCAATATCTTTGCTGGATCAGTCCACAGTGTTCAATGCCTTGCCCTCAATTTTCAAATGTGGGGACATTTATAGATCTTCCAAATCCCGTATCTGGACACACCAACTTCCCCTTGGCGCATAAAACTATTTAGTACCAAATTTAATTTACAATTCACAAAGGCCCCAGTCTAGACTTCATTTGACCACAGGGGGGAATACTTACCTGCTTAAAGTTAAGCATGGCCTTAAGTGCTTTGCTGGATTGTGGGTTAAGGTGAACCTCTTACTCCCACTGGTGAGCAGTTACTGCAATAAATAGTCTCACTGAATTCAAAAGGACTCGTCAGGAGTAATTGCTCACGACTGGGACTGAAGTGTTCACAATCTAGCTCTAAATCAATAAGGCCCTGATCCACAGCCCACTGAAGTCAGTGGGAATCTTCATTGACTTCAATGGGCTTTGGGTCAGGACCTAGACATGCTTAAGTAATTGTCCAAATTCATGATCTAAAAGTATTGTTAATGCGTGTTGGAAAACAGGGCCCTAAACATCAAATTCTTTTAATAAAAGAGGTTTTGAATAGAGCTCATCTCAACATCCACCAATGCATGTGATATATCCATGCATGCTATTATCAGCTGTTATACCTTCTCAACATGACCTATGCATCCAAAATTCATTTGTCAACAAGATTAAAATCTTTGGATCAGATCCTCAGTCCCTGCTCATTCTCCCTTTATGCCATTCTGGCACAGTGGAAGAGAAGAAGAGCTGGATATTCCATTTGATGGCTCGATGCAACCTGGTTCTGGACCTTGATAACTAATGAGTGATGGGGACATGCCAGTCATACATAGTGAAATGTGCTATGGTGACTCAGGGCTGGCAGAACAGACCCCTAAGGGCTGTACAAGCTGGCATAGCTTGAGGCATGTACCTTATCCTCATGTGTGCCAAGCAGAGGTCAGCATACCCGGGGAACTGGCCATTTATTTTTTGATGCTCTCAGCATATATATCGTATTGTCTATTGCTAATGCCTGAACTGACTGTAAAATGTAGGTAGAAAGAAATAGCTTTCAGAAATGAATGTGTTTGTGTGCCACTCCATTCTTTAGGCTCTCTCAAGGCTCGCCCCAGAAACAACTATGTGTTTTCATCTTATGAATAATGCTCTGCTAAGGGGACATTCCATTCCTATCTTCTACAAATCAAATTCCATTCTAAGGACTGGATCTTCTCTTGTTGTTGATTTAATAAAACAGAGACGGAATCAGTCAAATAAAATCAACAGAAGCTTGTGTTAACTTACAGTATGGCTGGCTTTTCCGCTTGCTTTTCTCTCCACATATTTCGGTTCCTAGAAACTGCGCTTCAGGCTGTTTTCCTTACTTCTAATGGTCAGGGCTCACGAACATGTCTCACATATCTTCCCATTTCTAACTACAAGTGTTGTTAAGCTCTAGAATAGGCTTCCAAAGGAGGTTGTGAAATCCCCATCACTGAAGGTTTTTAAGAACACGTTGGGCAAACACCTGTCAGGGATGCTCTAGGTTTACTTGGGCCTTCCTCTGTGCAGGGGCTGGACTTGAGAACTTCTCGAGGTCCCTAGTAGCTCGACATTTCTATGATTAATGATAAGATATTAATTTGATCCAACCATGTTAGAGAACAATCTCATTCGCGTCCTATCAGCCAGTTAAACAACTATTGCACAGTTGATAAAGATTGGTATAAAAAAAGATACAAAACCTATCAACTCAACGGAAAAAAAAACTTTTTGGGGGTGTGGGGTTGGGGAGAGATCTGGATTTGTTAGACCATCTGACAGTGATACATTTTAAAGTCTTTTATTACCATTTATAAATTATGAATGTTACAGCTAACATTCTCCAATTCACCTTACTCTAATACTGGTCTGGGAATAGCTTGCTGAAATTAAGTACTCAAAAACAGCAAATTGAAATATATTAATAGAACTGCTCAACCAGCTGATTTATCTAGTGACATAATAATCTGAATAGTACATGTGATTACGCTAGTCATCACAGATTTCAGCAGCCCTTTGTTCTCCAAACTTATAAAATGAAGAAATCCACATTTAGACCAAACTCTTGACTACATTTGTATGTACACTAAAGTCCTTCAGCAGTTAATGGGAGTTGCATGCATCTACCCAAGGACTGAATTTGGTCCTCTGAATGGCAAAGACTGGTAAAGATGTCACCTCATAAAATACTGGTTTATTTTTTAGAGAAATATATAACTTTCAGTGATAACTCTAGTGTTCTGAAAAACACCTCTGGAAAACTATTGGAAGAGAATATACAATTCTATTAGTGATAAAATATTGATATGGTAATTTCAGATAAAAGCTTTTCATACTATAAGATCACAGACAATCTTCATTGCTCTGATCGGTTATTAAAATCAGAAGGGAAAAGCTCAGCTGAGATTCGTTTTTACTCAAGCAGGAATTTAGTAGTGGAAGAAAGAAATAAACACACTACACTGAATCTGAGCAATAAAACACCTTCTCTTGCTTAGCTGATGGCAATCAAATGTGTCTAACTAATTACCCACAAATAGCTGAAGTCAACAGAGCTTGCCGAGTGTACTTAAAAATAATACTGCTATAAAACATTCTGACTATATTTTAAGGGAAGAGCAGAATGTAAATTAACTACCATATTGTTTCTGTTGCCAAACAGAGTTGCTCTCCTTCTGAAGTACATGGCATAAGTAATTCAAGCATTTGTTAACAACAGGTTAATAAATATTAAATCCTATTAGTGATGTAAGTTACATTGACTTAAGTTGTAGTGTAGACAAGCCCTTAGTCTTTAGAGGAAAAAAAAATCAAATATTAACATGCTATAATAGGAGGGTAAAGTATATCATATAAGCATTTTTAGGTTGCCATCAATACTTTAGCTTGCATTGTCTTTTAAAGTACCAGGTATTTGTGAAACAGTTGCCAGTTTCAACACGCAGTTCTGGGAAGGATGAGCCTAAGAGCGTAGTAATATTTCCATCAAAGCTGTGGATAGCTGGTGGCGAGTGGTATACCTAAACTCTGCCAGTAAATTGTTCAAATATAAGCTGTCAGATAGATGCAGAATACTTAAAGCAGAGAGAAACGTAAAGCCAGAGATTCTCAGCTTATTCTGAACAAATATGGAATTTTGCTGGGTCAATTTGGCAATTAATATTTCCTTCTGGAACTGCATTTAAGAAACCAATTGTTTGAGAATTATTTCTTGTGGTTTTAATTTACACTGCTTCGTACTCAAGTGCTGCTGGCTTTCCAGCGGAGGTACGATAACAGTATAGCAAACAGCCCTTTTTTATACCTTTTCTACAGATGTTTCAGTCGGAAAAAAAACTTGAGCTAAAAGTGGATACAACCCGGAACATCAGATTTCGGCGGAACATAGAAACCTGCCTCTTTCACAGGGAAAGCTGCAAAGACCATATCATATCAGTGCTCCTCATCCTCCACAGGCTTGCATCTCCCTAAGGCTGCCAATTCCAGGCCCTCAACAGCTACACCAGAAACAGCCTCTCACGGAGACAACTGTGGTTCTCTGGGACCATGTAGCTAGCAGTGCCCTATGCTGAACTCTTGAGAACAGCTATAAGGCACACTCTATACTGGGAGATTTCTTCAAATGTATGTGCTATTCTGTGCTGAATTAAAGAATTTTGGGGCCCTGTGCACTATGGCAATTGAGGGCTCCCCCATCTTCCCTGCCCATGGAGGAGAGTAGGAGGCCCCAGGGATATGCGCTGTACAGTGAACCTACCTCACACTTACCCTGCAGCATTTCCTATCCTGCAGATTGGCCCGGCTCCCTGCTCCACCCCTTTGGCTCTTGCCACAGCGTGCAGATGGGGCCCTCCACGTGATGCCCCTCCCCCTTCTTTGCCCCAAGTTGATTTTGTGTGTGTGTGTGTATGGGGGTGGTGTTTGTTTTTCCCCCCTGAAAAGGGGGACCTGTAAAAATGCACCAAGTGCGCATTGGTTAATCTGGGCCTGGTGCTATTCACAGTCACAACATTTTTTGTGATTTTTCCTTTGAGTCTGTGAATTGCAAGCGGTCAATATTTGTTGTTCAAACGGCAGATGACTTTTTGTGATTGGTCAGGGAAGTTGCACACTACTGTTTGTGTTTCTGATTGGATAAACGTGCAAGGCCTTTTGGCATATATATTCATCAGACGTCAAACCCGTGAAAAAAATGCAGAAATTGGGCTTGTTTTTGGCTTAACTGGCTTGTAGCTTGTTGCTTCTTTTTTTTGATTGGCTCCCGGCAAAGCAGGGGCAAGGGGGGAGAGAGAGAGTCAGGGGTGCACAGTGGGCCCACCACAGTCCCAGACTGCATGTTGGGGGGATCTAGTCACATAGAATGTTGGGGTTCTTAGGGACCGGCTTGTTTTGAAATGGGATGAGCTTGATTTTTGGCTTATTATGAAAGTCGGGGTGCTTATTTACCGCGTGAAAGTTGGCAACTGTGATATTCATATATGGAAATTTAAAATGTGGTTTCTGAGAGTACTTCCATGGGTGAATTTGAAATTTTATTTTGGTTAAAGCTATCAGTCTTGTCAAAATGGGGGTGGGATGGGGGGAAGCTGGAAGGCAGGGAACACATTCTGTATTGTAGAGTAGCAGGAAAATGAAGTGAAATCTGAATAATCCATAACTGGAGAAACCTAAACATGTATTCCATACACACTAAGTCTTAAACTGAGCTCCTAAACTACAAGTCTCATTTTTCCTGTTCTCTCGTGTTCCCTTGATTGCTGTCTCTATCTTGGAATTCAGTAGTCTCCTTTCTTTAGTGGATCCACTTCTCTTGTCACATTCAACTGTGCTATCCACCCACTTCCATCACTGTCAGCGCACAGCCTCACTGACGCATGTGACTGTTAAATATAAGTTTAATTAAAAAGCATTTATTGGCAACTAATCAAAATGACTGGGTCTAAAATTAGAATTGAGCAGAAACTGACTGAGATTTTAACAGTAATAGCATTAAATGATATGCCTTGCTCTCTAAGTAAAACCTTCCTTTCATGCCTGGAGTGACATTAAATTCAGTGCCTAGGACTGGAGTGAACCACCTACACTGAAAAGATACAGGCCATCATTGGAGTTCATTTCATGCCCAGCACACAGCTTAATGCATAATATCAGTTTTTGTTGTTTTTCATTTGATACAAGAATGTACATCTTTTTTAAAATGCACAAACACAAAATATCCCTGGAGGCTATGAAAAAAGCTTCTGTAGCTGCATCTAAAGGGTCAATAAGGGTGTGATTTACATGTAGACATGCTTTTTCTAATAACCTATTTTTAAAATTATGTCAAAGGTGCTTAGAGTCCAGGAGACACGCTTTAAATTTTTTTGTCTTATAAATCTAAATAAAAATAAAAACAGTGTCTGCATTACAATTTCATTCCAGACACAAATGTCTCAGCATAGTTACTTCCCAATTTAATTAAAAGGGTCAAATTAAATACTAATAGCAGTCAGGGATGTGAGGAAAAAACCCTCATTAATATTCACTTATTTATGTTTTACACTATTGTGTAAAATTCAGTCCTGTGCAGAGAGTTAGCACAGCATCTATGACCCATTTAAATTCCATGTAAGGCCTCCTTCTTGTGCCTAAGACATTGCCACTTTCCTTCTCCAAATCCCTCTTTAAACATACTGCTTTTAAAGCTTTCCTACTTTGCTCTCCTCAACCAGCTTTCTTTAACTGCTTTGCCTCTGAACTATCGTACATGTGCATCGCATGGGTCTGAGTGACAGTCCTTAGTGTCTCACTCTTACCTATTGAAAAAAAGGTGAAAAAAGTGACATATGAAGTAAATGGCAGAAGGAACATACAATCCCTTTTATCCAAAATGAGCACTGAATGCCTTAGACAGAGAGCTACTTTCTTGCCTCCTGAGGCCATGGCTAAACCAGGTTGGCATGATATTCCTGGAAGAATGATCTTGTTGTTAAGGCAGTGGCCTGACACTAATGAGAACTGGGTTCAAGTCCTGCCTCTGCTATAGGCTTCCTATGTGACTGGACAATTCATAGTTTCTGTGGCTCATCTCCCTCTCTGCAAAATGCAGATAATACTTCCTTTCCCCTACCCTGGGTATATCTCATTTATTTAGACTGTACGCTCGTTGGGGCAGGGACTCTCATACTATATTCTATAGAGTGGACTTGATGACCTTTCAAGGTCCCTTCCAGTTCTAGGAGATTGGTATATCTCCAATTATTACCTTTTTTATTAGCACCTAGCACAAAGGGACCTTGATCTCAGCTGGGGCCTCCTAGGCACTAGCACAATATAAATTAATAACAAGGACAGCGTAGGAAGCTTGCATTGCTGAGTTTATGGACTGTGAATTTCTGTTTCCATAGTTACCAAGAACAAGCACAGCTTTCAGGGGAAGTTTCACAAAGTCGGTCTAATTTTACTACAGTAAGGACAGAATAAAAACTGAATAAAATCCTCAGGATTTGACTTTAGGCTTTTAAAAGTCTGTTCTTTAATAAACTCTTCTACCAGAACGCTGAAAAAGCAGCTAACCAATCTGTACTACTCTTATTTGCTCATCTGCATTTTAAGGTATAATAACTTCATGTACATGGAGTTCATTATTAAAATGTTTTGATTAAAAACTCAGTACAGACAATGCCTGCTCAATAGCTGACTCATCTTTCATATTAGAGGGAGCTGAATGGAGAGGGAGTAAATGGGTTTCTACAGGTGACAATACAGAGATTTGAAATCTAGGTCACAATAGAGAACTCTCCCATCACACATGGGATTTAAATACTGAATTTTCTTTTCCTTGCTGTGAAACGAGGAAAAACAAACATGTTTAAGCATCAATCAATTAGTGTATACTTAACTGAAATTAAGCAACTCCTTGATTAGCTTAATATAAAATGATTCTGTTTATCTATATCTTTGACCATTTATCCAGCTTCCCTACTTTGTGCATCCCTAACAGAATTTATTTTCTGAATCTCAGAGGTGAAATCAAATGTATGGGCCTGATGCCCAGCTCCTGTGGGAATACCCAGAGGAACAATCTGGTACAAAAAAAAAGGGAAAAACAACAACAACATATGAGGCTCTCCACAATCATTCAGCTGACAGGCTGTTATTGCTTTCCCCCTCAACTCCCCAACACACACACGGAATGAGCCCTAGTTCTGACCCAAAGTCAATAGTAGCTCAGGAAAGTCCTACAGTACCAGAACCATTTGGAGGTGGGGGCTCACACATATGCAATAATTCTTGTCCCCCCCTCTAATCCCTGGCAGTGCCACTTAACCTGACTGCAGCTGCTTCCAGCTTAAAGGGGTAGCTGTGCAGACAGACAATACGGACCATACCTGGTTCCATGCAGCAGTCTTAATGTGTCCTCCCAGACTACCCCTTCCAAATCTGGCCTCCTCTCCCCTGTCTCAGGTCTATCCAGTTCCATCTCCCTTGCTGAGTATGGACCATAGCACCACAAGGTCCAAGAAGAGGGAAGATGATGCCATAGAGGTGAATGACTCCCCCTCCCATTCCATAAAGACTAAAACAGATTCAAACAAAGACGGTTCACTCGGGTGATCTGGACTATGATGTGGTCTGTAGTATTTGGGAGTCAAATAGCCTATCCCTCTATAGGAAGGAGATGGGAGAGAAGAATCCTAACCTCCATGGAAGAATTTGGAGGAAACTTTAGGAGGGGAACATTGGAAAGTTTCCCTCCCTCCTTCTCCCATGGAGTCCTCTTGTGGGAAGGTACAATCTGGCTCTGGCTAACCCCAATTACCTTATGAGACCTGTTGGGATCAAAGCTTGACGTTGATATGGTGACAGGGTATTACTTGAGCTTTGTTTTTGTTAACTTTCACATGAATGTATTGAATTTACCTAGAAGTTTCTACTGCTTCCAATTTCCAAAGCACATATGAGCCTTACATCGATTGAAGCAATTAATTAGAACCTCCCTGTATTTCAAACAACCCCATGTCCTTCCATTCCTAATTCCCTATTTTAAAATCAATTAAAATCCTGGCCAAAAATAAAAGGTTTTCTTGGCACATTCAGCTGTTTATTGAACCATGATGATGTTACAGTTGTTCTAATTTGATGTTTAAGAGGAAGTTACTCACCTTGTGCAGTAATGATAGTTCTTCGAGATGTGTCCCCCTATGGATGGTCCACAACCCACCCTCCTCCCCTCTATTTCAGAGGGCTCCATAATGGGCTCTGCAAAAAGAAGGAACTGAGTGGGGGAGAGAGGGTTCACCTGCACTGTGCTAGATAGCCTCAAGGCAGACCATGAGGGAGGGAGCGCGCATGTGTGGGCTGAACTGACATTACTATCTAAAATCTCCAAATCTCCAACTGACACCTACAGTGGAGCTCCACAACCCACCCTGCACACAGGTGGAGCTGCACTGATGGTAGCAAAACAGTGCAACAATTACTAAAATTTGCCCAACTAGACAACACCATAGAGACATCAGATCAGGTTTTATCCTGTGATGTGTGATGAGCATCACAGCATAGCTTGAATAATCTAACACTGTGTTTGTACTGAATATCCACCACTTACCTAGGATCTGGCCCAATTCTCAAGATGTGTGTCAGTATTAACTCAATGAGCACTTAATTTCCCATAAATATTTAACTGAAGTCTTGGTTCAACAATCAGACATGCAAAAACATGCTTGCAGTTTCTATGCTATCTCCCTATAAAAATACAGATAATAATATTTGAATTTATCCTGAAGACCGAGGAAACTACTGTTTTTATCTCTAATGTTATTGTGGTTCGACTTGTAATTTTGAGTTATTTGTTTTTCTATAAATAAAAAAGTAGACGCTGTTCCCCTCTGGCTTTGTTGTTATGACCTGGTGTTCAGTGTACCTAATGAATACAAACAAGGTATCAATTATGTGTGCAAATTAGTAGCAAAAGACAAAGTTTAAGTATTATTATTAATTTATTAACTGCCTTTACTCACATGCCTCAGTAAACCCTGGTTATATTATGTACAAAAAATAAACATGATTTAAAATGTGATTAAAAGGCTTAATTTATTTCCATATTTTATAAGTTTACAGAAAAGAGACAAATTATGCACTCGGAAACACTGGTGGAAACCTGAAGTAACTTTATTTCAGTGAAGTTACTCCAGATTTCCAGAAGAATAACTGCAATCAGAATTTGACCTGAATTATTAAAGAAGATGCATTTAAAATTTTATTTTAAATTGTAATTATTTTGTCCTTTCCAAATGAAAGATTGTAGCTCTTTAAGATGACACATATCTCTGGAAAAATCATTATGGCTAATGCCATTAAAAATCACTAGAGCTACACTGATTTACACCAGCTTAGGATCTAGCCTTGAATTTTCAGCTTCCATCTAGGATTACACAATCATTCCGAAAGGATAGACTGTTCTTCATCACAATTTTACTGCTTGTAGATTGTTTTCTGTTATGCTGTACAGTGCCCCAGGGTTGAGGAGGTGGTTTTATAAATAATATTATTCTTTTCAGTTTAAGGCAGCAATTCAATGATGCCCACATTTCATGGACATAAGGAGCCTGATTCTCCTTTCACACCCATTTTATACCAGTGCAACTCAAATGAAATAAATAGAGTTATTCTTGATTTACATCAGTATAAGTGTGTGAGGAGAATCAAACCCAAGGTTTGAATTTAACTCCTAATGAGCATTATTTTGCTACATCAGCTAGCTTTAACCATTAACTCTGTGCTACTGTCACAGCAGTACGGAAGTGTGGATCCATTGTCGATTCAGACAAAAATTACCTAAGTACTATTGCTCACTTAAATCAATTCTTGAACAATTTACAATTATATACAATTTAATATTTTACTTGATTTTCTATGAAGCACTGCTCTCATAGCAATCACAGGCCTATGGGGAAGTGGAGTGTAAACAGTAATGTGGCAAAAGTTGTGGCACAAAATGAGATTAGTGAAGTAGAATATAACAGAATTTAGCATTTTATACGGAATTAGGTTATACCTTGGACTTCAGAATCTGAATTCTGATCTTCCAAATTGCATTTTAACATGCTCTACTGGTTCAGAGAAAAAAAATCTAACAGGAAAAAAGCTCATTTTGTAGTTTATACACTCACGATCCATAAATGATACAGTATGATACAGTATGTTTGTAGATTTTTGCTGCTTTTGTTTGAGATCTTTTTAAAAGGCAGCTATACCAATTGGCAGGTGTTGCACTACGTAATGTAATATTTGATTTCAATGATTGACTCAATTGTTCATGGATTTACTAGGCCAATGAATACACAAAACTATAATTGTAGCTATCATCATGCTGCTCCTTCCCAAGTCATTTTTACACTAGGAAAAATTGCATTTTTAACACATTAGCTAACATATAGTAAAAAAATATACATTTTTCCTAATGAAGACATGGCCCCTAACCCTTGGAAGAAATTATATTTTCCTTCTGATAGTGAAAAGATAAGGCAGCTGGATATATTGCTGGATATTTTGCTAGCTCAAAAGAACGTGGTCTCATATTTCAAACCAGACCTCTTTTTTGGTGAACATAATTAGGAGCACCTGGTGCACACGGTCATTTTGGGAGGATTTATGATAAGGGATACACTATATCCTAGTAAAAAGAAGAGGATAGAAGTTGATAAAGTACAGGTAGGAACTGAAGAGAAACCGTCCAATGATAGAGTCCCATTCAATTACATAAATGCAGGCAGACAACTCAATAATGTCAAATTTCTAAGTGCTTGTATACAAATGCAAGAAGTCTAAATACTAAGATTAGTGAACTTGAGTGTCTGGTATAAAATGAGGATATTGATATAAAAGGCATCACTGGTGACTTTCCAGGACCTCCATGACTTCTGCAGGGGCTGGTGCGGCTGGCCTGGAGGCCACCTGAGCAGCTTGGGCACCCCTGGGCCAGCCGCATCAGCCACTGCTGGGGCAATCTCAGGCCACTGTGCCCCTCTGCCCCAGCTGCAGCAGGAGTTTGGATGTGGGAGGGGGCTCAGGGCAGGGGGTTGGGGCATGGGAGGGGGTGAGGGCTCTGGGTGGTGCTTGCCTCAGGGGGCTCCCTGGAAGTGGTGACATCCCCCGCACCCCAGCTCCTAGCAGGCAGCTCTGCACGCTGCCTCTGCCCACAAGCACCATCCTGCAACTCCCACTGGCCGTGGTTCCCAGCCAATGAGAGCTGAGGAGCTGGCGCTCGGGGTGGAGGCAGGTAGGGACCCTGCCAGCCCCGCCAGCCCCCGCCACCGCCCTCCCCCCAGCACCAGCAGGGGTCCGGGCCACGGGCTGCCCCTCCCCAGCACTCGTGGTGGCCCCAGGCTGTTCCCCCAATGAGCCAGCAACTGTGAAATTCTCAGGAGGATTAGCGAGGCTACAAAATTAGAAAATCCAAAAATAATGAGGGAATTTAACTATCTCCACATTGACTGGGAACCTCAGGATGGGATGCAGAGATAAAATTTCTGATATTTTGCCACTTATAAGCTTTCCTCCAGTTTGTTAGTACTGTAGTCCTTATCAAGAATTAAATATTATATTGATTAGAGCCAACATATAAAAGTCTCAGATTTCTTTCATGCAGGCTAAAGGATGTATTTGTGGTTTGTAAGTCATCAGTAAACTTAATCTGTTGTTCAAGAGTTGGCACAAGCTTCCAACAGGGAATTAAATTCACAGGTATAATTCCAAGTGAGAAAAGCTGACCCCCTCAAGTGAGTGATGAATGAGAGATGGCTGAATGCATGGGTTTCACCTAAGTGTGATTAACCAGTGAAGAACAGTCCTTAGGAAATTAGCAATTGCTGAAACAGTTTTTTTCTAACCCACCTGTACAACAAAATCAGAACATCTTAACCTTTGCCAGTACAGCTTGACTGATATATACTTCGAGAGTAACTGGACTAAAATAGAGGGCCTGAGGTTGTTTTTATATTATGTGAATGGCATAATATTAGTATGTGTCAGCAAGTTTAATAAAAGTTTTGGCAGAGCAGACCCAGACATATAACCAGATGTTGCACAGCCAATGAACGAAAACCCAAAACAGTGGTGTTTTTTTCTTTTTTGATAAGACTACAATGATTGTACTTACATATTTTTAAGCACGAAGTCCCTATGTCAGTAACAATACTGAAACACTTTTAGGAAGCTTTAACCAGCTTATTATTTTATGGGATATACTTACCTCCCAATATTTCTATGATGACTTCCGATCATTTATTCCAACTTAACGCCTTCTATCGTGCTCTTCCCCCTATCCATGTTTCAGACAGTTTGTGAGCTCTACAGCCAACATTCCTCGTTCACCTCTTCCTGTTATCTTTAAACCCCAATTATTTCAGAAATCTTTCCTTTTTTTCCCCCCCGCACTATGAGAAACCCTTCCTTACCCTCACCTTCCCTGAATTTTTGTCTTGTGCATACTGTCCTGTCTATCCCAGGCTCTGACCCTGCACAGACTTATGAATGTACTTAACTTTAAATCTTTGCAGGATTGGGGCCTCAGATTGTAAACTTTTCAGGGCAAGGAATATGCTTGGTCTTAATCTACTGGCCAATTTGTAGCTGGCCTGGATCAGATTTTGCAAGATCTCCCTCATCCTACTTGTACCAGCGATTACAAGCATTGAGCTAGCCTAGCACCAGGGATTACAAGCACTGAGCTAGCCTAGCACTGATGAGAGACTCTTTAAAGGGGTACCCCCCTGGCCTCCATTCCTTACAGAAGCCAGCAGGTATGGTAGAGCACATGCTGCATCCTGTAAAATGGGCTAGAAGCTCACTCTTAAGCATCTGCTTCTTCAGAACCCCCAGATGAATGCTTTTTAAACTAGCCTTGCAAGCGTAATGTGCTATATAAACAGCTTTAATAATTCTGTTGTAAGAATAAAAAAATCAAAGGTGCAGTATTTCAAGAAAGGAATGTAATGCTTAACAATGTAACTCTGCTCTGCGAAATGGCAAATGCCTATTAAGCATTCTACATGCTTGCTTCATTTTCCATATTTCATGCACTCTTGGTCTTACGGTACGTTTATCTATATCAGGGGTCGGCAACCTTTGGCACGTGGCTCGCCAGGGTAAGCACCCTGGCGGGCCGGGCCGGTTTGTTTACCTGCTGCGTCTGCAGGTTTGGCCAATCATGGCTCTCACTGGCTGCGGTTCACCGCTCCAGGCCAATGGGGGCGGCGGGAAGCGGTGTGGGCCGAAGGATGTGCTTACCCTGGTGAGCTGCGTGCTGAAGGTTGCCGACCTCTGATCTATATCAACATTTGTATCTTGTCAACATGATTTCAATTAATACAACTGAATTCTTATTTTTGATTTATTGACACACAAAACTTCACCTAAAAGCTCATGTTTTAAAGTAGGTTGCTTGCTTTATCATCTCAACTGATAAAATACTCATGTATAGAAATGCATCCTTTGGACCTTGATGCCATCACAATAATACCCGTAGCTTGCTACTGTTTGGTGTTTTCAGTTTAGCACAACAATGAATTGCTAGCAAAAGTTAGAAGCTAAGCTCTGCCATTAAGGAGATTGGTACTAACAGTGTGGGTTGTTGATACTACTCACATCAGATTTATCCCTAACATATGCACTTAGAGTTCTTGGTCTGAGGAATAAGTCATCACTTTAAACTGGTTAACATGAGGTTATGAGATTTATTTACATAGCCCTCCATTCAGTTATTACTACAGCCTTTGCCCACTAAGATGATGAAATTTGACAATTTTTAAACCCAGGATCATCTCAACAGTGTTATTATAGTGAATATTATATGCTGCAGATAACTGATAGGTGTTAAGACTGAACATGAAAACATGACTTGCATCCGACGAAGTGGGTATTCACCCACCAAAGCTCATGCTGCAAAACGGCTGTTAGTCTATAAGGTGCCACAGGATTCTTTGCTGCTTTAACATGAAAACAGACATTTATCTCACATGCTAGCTAAGCAAGGAATGCAAAAATAAAAGTCACAACAAGGACAGAGAAGGATAATAATAAATCTGCCTTCTAAGAGAGCTAGACTGGTCTACCGGTCAATGCTATGCTGCTTCCTGAGAGGAATCTGCATTGAACCTAAAGGGGGAAATGTGGATAAAGTACTCAAGAATCTTAGAAGAAAGCTGAAGCAGTATAGCTCTGTTACAATCCGATAGCAGTCCTAACTCAGGAATTCAGCTTAATTTGAAGAGCTGAATTCTCAGTTACCTTGTGATAGGTCTTGGTTTTATGTCACATGCATGCAATTCCATTTATTCATTCATACTCAAGGGGGTTCTATATCAGTTCTCCATCCTGATACACAAGTGCAGCAACTAAATGATTATTCTAGACTTTCAAGACAGTTATATATTAATACAGCACTTGTATAGTTTCCACAAGGATATTCCAGCAGTATGAAAATCTACTCAATAAAAAAAGACAGGGACAAATTCATCCCTGCTGGTTCAATGACTTTACACCAGAGATGAATTTATCTTTCTATATTTTTAAAGTTGAAAACCTCTGGATACATCAACCTAAAAAGTTTCTCTTTGCTCAGTTTAGACCTTTATGTCAATCATTTTGCTCACATGTTCCGAAAAACCAAGAGGTGGATCCACAGGAACAACAATTTGCCAGTTAAAATTAAAAAGTTACTGAATGTTCTTTAACTATAAAATTAGGCCCAGATTTTGTGGGGTGGAGTGGCCACTTCGATGCACAGCCAACATTGGAAAGACAACTGCAGCTCCTGGGCCAGCCCCCACCCTGCTGTTAGTGTAGAAGGCCAGGTCTGGGAAAAGTAGGCCTGGGTGGTACCACTGGCAGCCAGCATAAATCAGAATGGTCCTCGGGGTGCTTTATGTTTCACCAGGATACTGGCCCAGCACAAAGATAACTGCTTGCTGCCTCTTCATAGGTGAGGATCCAGGCCTAATCAGCACCTTTATAATAATCTTCCTCTAAAATTTTCATTTTAGATCATAGTTGTGAATGATACAGAAGTTACAGATTACAATCAAGTCTTGGAATTGTGTGTCTCTCATGTCCAGTAAGAATAATACCTAAAGTCTGAGTCATGTTGAGACACTGCCATAAAAAAATCATCGAAAATAATTACATCACTATGAGATAAATCTCGGGCAGATACAATAGCAATCTACCCTCAGACCTCAGTATTATTCTCTGCCATCTTACCAAGTTTCAGGCATTTATAAACCTTGACTATCTCCCAAGAAGCAGCACACATGACTTGAATGAAAGCCCACAGTGGATCATCTGGCAGAGAAAAATATATAAAGCTGGCAGAGAAAAATATAAAGGGAACTGGGCAAGATTAGAAATAAATTAATAAAGAAAAGTGGGTCACTAGTCCAAATCTGGCCCAAGTCAGCATGGCTGTACTTCATTTTCATTTCATGGCTATTTGTGTGAAATTAGTTTGCTGGTCTCAGTCCAGTTCTTAGTGGATGAGCATCCACATAATAATACCCCGCTCCCATTGTCACTAATTTGTACCCTAATTAACAGTCTCACCAGAAAAGCCAAGGATTGAATATGCATGGGATCCAATCCCAGTCCCATTGAAATCAATGACAGTTTTGCCACTGACTTCAATGAGAGCATAATCAAACCCACTGAGAAGATTCATAAAACCACTTTGGCCTCCTGTGCTGGTTACGTATGAGGTATGTTGCCAGGGTAATGAGGGGAAGCTTATGTTATTGCTGCTTCTGCTGCAACTATCCTGGGGATTATGAGAGGACTTGCTTCCAGGAATGTCAGTCCGGCACTTTTCATCAGCATAAAATTCACACATATACAAAATTCTATTATTAAAAAAACCCATAGAAACGATTAACAAATATAAATCCATATAATATTAAGTATAACAAATACCTCAGTATTAGTGGTGTAATGCCATACAGATCTCTGTTACAGTTAATTGGCAGAACTGCTCAGATGTTTAATAAATGAACCTGTGTAATACAATAGTACAACAGAATGGAGTGGGAAAAACAATGTACACGCGTGTCAGTGGGAGGAAGATCGACACCTAAAGCACAGAGCACCTCTGTGCTTACATATTTATGTACATGTGGCTGTAAATATTTAAGGTACACTATATTATGTCTTTCAGCAACAAGCTGTGACTGTGATGGAGCCTGACCCCAGGAAATAAAACAAATTCCATTCACCTTCTCAGTCTTGTCTCTGTCATTCTTAAGGGAGACATTTCTCGAAAACAGAATACAATGAACTGACCTGCATGTTCTTTCAGCTACTTTTTAAACTAACCTTGAAGCATACTCATTCAACTTCTATAAATCTGTGCACTCTAGGTAAGCTGTATGTATAAACAGAGATAATGACATAGGTTTCTCTTCTAGAGTACAGCAGAAATTATATAGCCTGGTTGAATATGGAATGGAGCTGTAGTATATCGACTGAGCTGAGGAAGGTTCTCAAACTTATCCTACTGTTTGAACCTGTCATAAAGATTTGTCTTGCGGACAGCCTCATTGGAGCACGGTGACATTTTTCTATTGGATGCTATATTCACCAAAACATGCAGCTTTGGAGCAATCAAATCTATTTGAATGTGGGTTGAACTTGGTGAATAGCTTCAGCTGAACTCAAAAAATTTGAAAAAAATCAAAACAGTTCAGTCTGACATTTTGGAAACAATATGTTTTGACTATTTTGTTTCAAAATGACATTTTGTTTTGAAATTTAGCTAGATTTTTTTTTTTAAAATGAAAAGGGTAAAATACACCTCATGTAAACAAAAGAAATTTGTTTTGGGTCGAATGAAACATTTCCTTTGACTCAAAACAATCCCCCTCCCCCCAGACACAGTTTTTAATTTTGGTAAGAACTCTTCCCTCTCCTGCCCACCCCCCCAATCTCCACACCCCCAAAATAAAAAAAATAATAAGTTTGGGTTCAAAATGAATGAATTTTTTTTTCCATTTTTTTGAGTCAGCTACCGAACTGAAAAAAATCAATTATTCAGTCAGCTCTCAATCATAATTATGCAAGCCACCTTCCCTACCATTTGTGATCACATCTTTGTAAGAACTATTTTAGATTTAAATAATAAAAAGATGCCTACACAAAGCTCTAGAGACCCTAATACATAATTAATACTACAATAAAAATCCCAGCAGCATTAAAATAATCATTCAACAGGAATTCAGCCAACCAGACACCTACGTTTTTCCAGCCTCCTCATTATTATAGGAAGCATAGCCTCAGGCCTGTCCAAAAAGCCCTGCCAGTCGGATCCTTTTGGATCCAGGCAGCTATCAATTGCTTACATGAATAAGTAACATTAGGAAAGAATTCACTGTATTTTTAAGCTGTCTTTTATGCAGTGTAGCAGCTGAAATCAAGGAGAGATGCTACCAGTATAGGTTTGATCCAAAGCCCATTGAAAACAATGGGAATCTCTCCACTGATTTCAATGGGCTTCAGATCAGGTCTTATCTGACCAGCCAGTATTCCATAGACCCCTCAGTAGCTGCTCTGGGAACCACTGGATCACGTTCTGAATAACTGTGCTAAGAGACTAGGACAGGTCAACATAAAACCTTTTTCCAATTTAAACAATTCATTAACGAAATCACTATGAGGACAAACCTTTCTGAACAATTCAACCGAAGAATTTATATTCTTTCTCAGTGCAGGGTAACATAATTTCTTTCTTCACCAAATGACCAAAAGTAACCAACCCCTCCCCCAAATGTGCAATAGTAATTCATTGTATTTTATAATCAACGTTAAAAAATATCAGGGCAAACTTGTTTTCCAGTGATCTTGCACCTGATACTCCTGTTCTGCCTTTAGTTTTGTTAATTTGTCCTCGTTAACTGTTAAAGAAATTAAACTGATCATTCAGTTGCTGAATATTATCACACATTTCTTTTAGCCATTAGGATAAAGAGATGTTAATATACCACATATCTTCACACATTCCTTTACATGCTGAAGGTCAGCTTCTAGTTTGTTCCCTGAGCCCCACCCAAGCTTCCAATAGTGGCAATTACGATTCCGATTCTTAAAAAGCCCAAATCTTCTAATTAAGATCTACAACATTTGCATTTCATCTTCCAATTGTGTTTTATTGCAAAGGTGGTAATGATGCGGTACATGGGTCAATGTAATGTCTAATCTCTGCAACATACTTGACGTTTTTTTCCCTGTCTAGATCATGTTACTGATAATGGTTTGTGCTAATAAATCTTCATGCTTTTTGCAAGTTTGCTGAAATTCAACAAATGTGCTTCCTTCTTTTTCTCTGGGGAGTGATACTATTGACCCTTGATGTAGACAAGAGCATGCAGGCTCAGGCATCAAATCTGTTACTTGGGGAGAATTGCTGCCTTGTCTGTCTTAGGGTCTCGTACTTGTAGTACTGATTGGCAGACGGAGGGATGGGATAGCTCAGTGGTTTGCGCATTGGCCTGCTAAACCCAGGGTTGTGAGTTCAATCCTTGAGGGGGCCACTTAGGGATCTGGGGCAAAAATTGGTCCTGCTAGTGAAGGCAGGGGGCTGGACTCGATGACCTTTCAAGGTCCCTTCCAGTTCTAGGAGATTGGTATATCTCCAATTATTAGATTAGATTAGATAGCCGACAACCCTAAGAGTACAGGGTAGCTATACAGGAAGTTACCATAAAGGAGTGAAGACAAGTGAAACTGAAAAAAGTGTTGTCTCCATATTTCAGCTGGTAAAGAGTCTGTCAGTTGTCAGAGACTTCTGGAGCACAGAATTGGTCTAAATCAGCACTTTGTAGATTGTCAAGAGAGACGGGGCTGACTAGTGCTGAGCATCTGCAATGTTCTCTGACTTCATCTGGAGTTGTGGGTACTCAGCACCTCTCAGGATCAGGCCAAAAATGTAGTAGTGATGTGATACATACAACACAATAGACAATCAAAATTACTTTGAAACAAACACAAGCAACACTTGGTCTGCTAAACTTTTGCCTGTAGGACTATCCCAAGAAAACATATTTATGCATGGTGACTGGCAGCATCTAGAAGGCTGCAACGTTTTATTAGGTGAACAGGTCCTTTTAGAGGAGATATAGTTATTTGGAAAGAAGCTTTTAGTAAACTTCAGCATGACTGCCATATGTCAAATTTCAGATTAAAGACACACGGTGTCTAAAAACTATGCTCTAGGAATTATTCCGGGGAAGTTCTGTGACCGGTATTATGCAGGAAGTCAGACTTCATGATCACAATGATCTCTTCTGGCCCTGAAATCTATGAGTGAGAAAATGTTTTAGGATGCATTTCGAAGTTTCCTGCTGTGCAGAGGAGCAGACTTCATAACGTTTAATGGTTTACTACTGACATAATGGGATTACATCAACAATAGTAGGACTGTATTTTGGGTAGATACCTGGGAGGTGGAGTGTGAAATAAAGAGTCAGAAAACTTGATAACTCAGTGCCTAAGGATCACTATACCATGACGAGATAAGCATGTTCCAAAGGATAACTGGATTTTGGACATCGCCAATGTCTAGCTGGATTTTTTTAAGTTTGCTTATATTGGAAGAGAGGATTATGATTTCCTGAACACTACCAACGTGATTTTCATCATATGAGTTAGTAAGTGCAGCCAGCAGACTACTTTCAAATGTTTTAGTATTTCACTGGGGCCCTATTCTCCTCTGCAGGGCACTGTCCTTCAGCAGCAGTACCACCTACACAATCATGGATTTGCAATACCATCAGAGAGGAGGCAGCGCGTGCTGGGAGATTGTGAGGAATACATTTTTTTTTAAATTATCTTCCCCATGCAGGAAGACAGCTCTTTGTGGGGATAAATCCATACTTTCTGGATGCCATCCTGTTTTATCAAGATTCTTCTGAAACAGCTCTTCACAAAGCAGAGTTCACAAAGTTAGACTTTCATGACACATTTCTTATAAGTAAATTAATAGCCTTCTTCAGAAAAACAGTTTCAATCTGGGTATGTTTCTTCAACTACATCGTATGCAAAATGAATATCGAAGTTATCAACTCAGCAATTTTTGCTTCAACTCTAAAAATATATCATTAACAAACTACTATGTGGGATGCTTCATGCTGAAAAGAGTAAAACCACTCACTCTTCACTGCAACATTCACTAAACATTATTCTTTGGTACACCTTTTATGAACTGGTGCAGGCACTAATGTCCCTCTTTAAATCAACCACTCTGGTAGAACACGTGGGAAACATTCTGTGAAAATCTGGTTCAGAGGACTGCTGAGTACTGTTGAATATTTACTTTGTGCCTGTTTTTTTTTTTTTGTTAAGCTTGGAGAGCTTTAATGCTTTAATCTCATATACAAACTCAGCAGAGCCTGAGTCTATCTGTAATGCTCTCCAAATCAGAATGAACTCAGAAGGATGACGTTCAATCTTTAAATCCTTCTCTGCAGAGCTATTTTTAACTCTCAGGTTCACAAAACGGATCCATACTATGGCTCTAGAGCTTTCTAACTGAATCCTACCTATTATATTTGACACAACCAGATGTTAGTCTTCAATTGCATTTAGGTCTAAAGGTTTCTCTTGCATGATTTCCTGTGTAGTCTGACAGAAATAATTTAATGTGACACAACATTTCCATCCCCAATGGTGCAACCTGATTCTCCCTCCCCCAACATTCCTCCCCCCCCAAATCTTTACTTGTCGGACAATATTTTTGCTTGCTGAAAGAGACATTATTGGTAGCTCGATTTAGACCATAAATATAAATTAGATACAATTATTTAACATGCAACATACCATGGCTTTGCAACAATAAATAATGCTATGATAAATCAAATGAGCCCGTCACAATTATTCTGCTCCCCTATTTCAGCTACTCTAATTCCAGCTCTCACAGCAATTTTGTGCAATTTCAGTATCTACTTATTCAGAAGCCTTTCTCACACAACATTTTATGCACTCCTGTATAGAGAAGGTAGGAGAAGAGGTTTTCAGTTCCTGACAATGTAAGCATTCACATGAATGTATGTACATGAAACATAACCCGGCCAAAGAAACTTATTTAGTACCAGTCTAAAAGGCAGGTAGCAGACAGACAAAATAAATGTTTGTTGTAATGGCTGTTCCCACCAAAATTCTTCATGTTTTCCATAAAGGGATGAAAAGGCAAACGAAAAAATCCTGTAATGTATCTGTAGGGCCATTTTTGTTTTATTTTTAAAAGTTAAATTAGCTGACCTAGATTATCATTGACACATCCCCTCAACTATAGGTACATCTGATCAAAATAGACAGCCATTTGGATGCTCTCTACTGAGGATCCTGTCATAAACCACCATAATCTCTTAGCTTTGCACTCTCGTGCAGTCTAGTACAATCTCTAGTCAAACTGGAAAGACTTTTGCATTTGGACAGAGACGTCAGGTATCAATGGATTTACAGAGGCAACCTAGAAATACACAAATATTGTAAAACTTGTTAAATTTATCTCAAGAATACAACTAGTCTATGCTCATTCCCTAGCAACACTAACAAAAAAACCACAACAACCCCTTCATTAACATGGGATTAAGATGCAAAAAATATATCACAGTAAATTACATAAAAGTAATGCATTATAAAGTTAGGAAATTCAGCTCATTTTATGCAATTCCGGAACCTCTAAAACACCTAAATTCCTCATCCAATCTGCCTTGAACTGTCCTGGCAAGTTCTATCCTCGGATAAATTCACAACTGTGACATATCAGGTGCATTGATTGTACTTTAACAAAGGTGTGTTTGAATAGTCAAATGGGGCTGTAGCGGGGTGGTTACACCGCTCCTGCCCTGAAGGTCTTAAAACAGCCCTGGGAGAGGGCTGTGGAAGGGGAAAAGCTGGGCTGATTGGGGAAGGAGCCACAGCTGGGCCACGCCCCAATCAGGCCACAGCTGGCCTGTATAACAAGGCTGGGAGCCAGAGGCCCAAGAGTCTCCCTCTAGCTGAGGAGAGAGATGGGCCTAGCTGCCTGAGTGCTAACGGGTACTGGAGTGAAGCAGGGCTGGGGAAGGCCAGAGGCACTGGGGAGCTCCAGGCTGGCAACTCCCCAGGCTGCAGGGCCTGGTCCAAGGCCCTGGAGGCACTGGGTTGCAGGGAAAGGAAGCAGGTCAAAACCTCCCTTGCCTGTGATGACTGGCTTACACAGACTGCAGTCGGCCCAGTGAAAGGGGGCTAGATGGTGATTGGCAGTGGCCCATAGACGGAGGCAAGGTGGGGATAGAGGGTTGGGGGTTTCCCAGAGAGGGGAGACCCATAGAGACTGGTGGGGTTATTGCCAGGGGGCAGCCCCATGGTAAAGGGGCACCGGGTCCTGGGAGGTACACGGGGGGCCAGTGGCAGTGGGACACTGGCCTGCAGAAGGCACTCCAGAGGCTGAAAAAGCTAATTCCCAAGACAACCAGCAGGAGGCGCCGCAGGGGTGAGCCCCGCACGCCTACAGGGGCTTATAAGAGAAAACTAGTTTAAGCCTTAACAATAGTTGAGTGTCTGTCTCTCCATAAATAAAAACATATTAGAGATTTAGGATGCGTTTTATATAGTATCAAACCAAAATAGTCTCTGGTACAACTGCCCCACTAATGGTTCCCTTTCACCAGCTGAGAGTCAGTATTAAATAAAACACCCCCATGCTCCTATGATGGACTGCTAATAGATTTAGAAGCTTGTAGAGCATTTGTTCCCTTAGACATTATATCACTTAATCACTACAGATTAAAAATTATGAAAGACAATATTCAAAGATCTTAAAGAACACACACCCATTCTGATGGAACTTTGGCATCTTGGATGGAAAAACTGGGACAGTGTGGCATAAGTACTCGAGTCCTTAAAGCTCGACTTCAGTGAGCTGTGGTTCAGGCCTAGTGAAAGGAGTACCCCAACTTTCTGGAATCCCTATGGTACTTCAGTCTGAGTAATTGAGCTTGTCCTCCTGTACTTTCACAGGCTAGGGCAGTCAAATTATCTGAAGTCCCTGGCATGTGTTTTAAGAAGAGTGATGGATATTACTGAACAGGATTAAAATAATTTCCATGTACTAAACTGGCATTTTCTACCTTCATGATCTCTTTGGCATTGGAGTGCCTGCTCATGAACCACCTAGGAGGAAAGGCAGTGTGCAAAAGAGAAGGGAAGGTGGACGTACAAAACTAAAATGAGAAACTTGGTCCCTTAGATACCACTGCAGCTCTTTAAATGATTTGCTGCGTGGCACCAAATTGCTGCAATCACCACTATAATACTCTCGTTTTGCTGCACTTCATTACAGGCATCTAATGTAAGAAACTTTCAAGGCACTTATTTGCCCAGCAAACATTTGAAGAATGCGACGTACTGATCAGAAATGTCTACATGTTGCTAGTTTAAACCTCAGAAGAAATATTTTCTTTGTTTATTAAACTGCTATGCTGTGAATGAAAGCTGGTCTAGCTAGGAGAAAAGGGACAGCAGGTTCTCTCTCTCTCTTTAGGTTAATACAGATGTCAGAAATTCCAAACTGAAAATAACATTTTGTTAGAAATAATTCAAGGCAATAGCTAATTAATTTTCATAAGGGAATATTAGTGGTCACATTCTTCTATGGCCTAGTTTTAATTCAAAATATTGGCAGTAATAAGGGATTGTTTCATGTAGCCTACAAGCATTCTGTAAAAGGCTAGCTATGATTTATTACAGGACATTCAATTAATTGGAGAACACATCCCAGCCACATAACTGAGATCAATTATTATTTCTCTCAGTGAACAGTGGAATATGTATGTAATAAACTATTCTGGCATATCTGCCTAAAGCTAAGGAGATAGATAATTACTATTATGAGTGCACCAGGAAAGGAAAAACACTGCTAATTTTAAAGGCAGAAACTAGCTTCTTGCTCTGAAGATATAATTATCTATGCCCCAGTCCTATGAGATACTGAGCACCTCCTGAGCAGCCAGAATGGAGAGTGCTCAGTACTGCTCAGGATAGGTACTCTAGACAGTGAAATAAACAGAAGAGTGGATATAGTAACAAACAGCACTAAAAATTCTCCAAATCAGTTTAACAGAGTAGAAACGTGATAATTTTCTATCAGGCCCTGGACTTGCAGCCCCTACTCATGTGAGTAGGTCTACTGTCATCAGTGCACCAACTCACATTCATAAAAACATTTCAGGATCAGACCCCCTAGCCTCCAACTGCATAACCTTCTTTGTGCAAAGATTTACAAGTGAGAGCTGAAGTGAAATCTCACTGAAATCAATGGAAAATAGGCACCCAGGTGGTTTTGAAAATCCCACTAGGTGTCTAAATCTGGCCCTTAGGCACTTTCAAAAATTTTACTCACATCACACTACAAAGTCCTGTACAAGTTCAAAGTCCTGTACAAACAACTAGTTAATCCTTGGGAGGACCCACATGTAAGGCAGGCATTAGTCTCCTTTTAGAAAAGGGGGAAATGAGGCAGAGGGCAGAGGTCAAATCAGCAGCAGAGCTGGGATTACTATGCAGAAGATTCCTGACTCCCCAATCTGGGCCAGACCCTGGCCTCTACTCCAGGAGCTCTGTGCTGCTCTGATGATTAAAAAGTAGCCATAAAGCTGACTTAACCAGCCCTTGATGATTCTCTCAGCTCAGGGAAACCTTTAAGTGGTACCAATTCACAGAACTGGCATCTATGCCATCCCCTCTCTGCTCCTGGTGCAGAGCGTATGGGGGAGAGAAGAGACTCTGAGAAAAATAACCATGCTTCAAACTATTTTTGCTCCTTTGAGCTGTGCTATGTGCTCCTTGGCTACTGATCTGAATAATATTTTCATCTAATTATATCATGCTGTTGCTGAAGATGACTTTTGCAGTACCAGAGAAGTGTAAAGGGACCTTAAGTGTAAATGGGAAACAGGACTGTAGACTCCTTGATGACTTCTTCATAAATTATAATTGGGAAGGAGTGATACAGTCAGCTCTGTCCTCTGCCATCAAATACCTTGTCTCTGCTACCCGAACTCTGTGTTCACTTACAATTCTGGGTTCCTTGAATCATGACAGTTAATTGTGAACTGAGATATTAAACATACTGGTATAATGTTAATGAAAAGACTCCAGAAGGATTGCATTAGTATATGAACCCTTCTTGTGAAATGACCAATTAACCAGCTGTTGTGTTAACTGATTATAGCATTTGTAAAACTGCTGGCTGACAGGCTTTTCTTTCAGACAGTTGTAATGTAATATTGGCCAATGCTCATTTCTTAATCCATAAAATTCTTTCTAGTCCATTCTGAAAAGACAGATCATTCCAACTACAAAATGATATAATGATCTGAAAAAAAAATCCAAATCTCATTTTGGTCAAAGAAAAAGCAAAGCTTTCTGATGGATTGTAATTTTTTCTTTTATCTTTACATTCGATCTGATTCTCCTTTCACTTCAGTTTTACACCAGTGTAACTCTTTTGATGATTATGCATATCAATTTGTATCAGTGCAATTGATAGAAAAATCAGGACCAATATGCTTACATTGTTCACAGGCTGGACTCTGTGAATTGCCTTTCTTTCCGGACTAGAATAGGAAGCAGGCTGTAGGAGTCTGTTTCTGAGACCTGCTTGTTAAAAGGTCCCTTTTTCTTCCTACCACCTGACTGTCAGTATTATACACCTCTACCCCGATACAATGCTGTCCTCGGGAGCCAAAAAATCTTACCGCGTTATAGGTGAAACCGCGTTATATCGAACTTGCTTTGATCCACCGGAGTGTGCAGCCCCCCCCCCCCAAAGCACTGCTTTACCACGTTATATCCAAATTTGTGTTATATCAGGTCACGTTATATTGGGGTAGAGGTGTAATTAGTGTTTTCCTGGAACCATACCCGCAGTGTAGGTTAGTTGCCATTATGAAATATGGGTTTGGCACATTAATAAAGGTGCCTGGATAAGGGCTGATAATAAACCTCATAAATCATAAACCTAAATCACCCTTCCAGCTCATGATTCTAGACTAAGTGTAAATGCTACAACTATCTGAACTACACTGAGGCTTTTCCTAGTGGCTGTTATGCTCAAATGTGCTTTCTTCTGATGAACCTACGGTAATGACTGATTAGATTTATTGTTCAGTTGATAACTGCTGAAATATTCCACTCTGAATTGCCAGTCAAAAGGTGAAAGGGAGAGCGGGAGTGGCGGGTAGAATATATATATATATACACACTCACAATCTACTTCCAGAATGGCACGGACAGATTTAGTAAGATCTTTGGCTTCTGCTGCAAGGGTTGCTGTGACAGTACGTCCATTCCTCCCCAGTCGTGCCAGGAGTGTTTTGGTAGATAATGTGCCTCTTTGGTCACTGGAAGGAACACACAGCAAAGAGATCAATTGTCTAAGATTACAAGGGAAAATGTTCCTTTTAATAAAATAAAACAGGCATCCTTTCACCTTGTAGAACACATCTCTTGGTTGATTTTAGTCTCATTCCAGTAACAAACAAACAAAAAGAATTATGCTACCAAATTCAGGAGACTTACTGTGACCCTAACAGCACCCCAGTGTCAGAGGGCAAGGAGCTCCCCAGTATCTAGCTGTGAGTTTCAGCAGAACAATTCAGTGTACCCCAACTCACTAATGTCATAATCTATATCTAACAGCTGTAGGGTCAGGTATCATTGGAAAACTAATAACACACTGACTGTTAATATTCTTGCATAGTGTATGTACGGTAAACCACAAAGGACCACACAGTTGTGCTGGAAATATGGGACTAAAATGTTTTCAAATCAGACAAATGGGGACTTGGTACACAGGTTTTTCCCAGACAAAGGAAAGGCTGAAGCCTCCATCCAGGTGCAATCATAATCAATGGGTTATTCATTTGTATATCGGAGGTTGCAGGAACAGAGCAACTTGCATTGTAGCAATCACCAGTCGGAGTCTTATCCTCCAGACCCATGACTCCTTTACTTGGCATGAACTTTATCTGGTGGTGCACCCTTCAGAAGAATATGTTTCAAAGGTTCATTGAACTATAAAAGAGAGAGTAAAGCACCTTTATGTTATGCTTCACCTTAGGAGACAAAGAAACTAAGCAATGTGATCTTGTGATGGATCCTGACCAGTAAAAGTTGGAAAGGAGACCTGGGTCAGAGAAATCATCTTTAACAAAGACTGTATTTTACTAGATTAAGTTTTAGTCATTTAGATGCATGTTTTGACTTTTATTTGCTTGTCGCCATTTCTACCTTTATCCCTTTTATGTGGTATCACTTAACTTGTGCCCTTTTGTTAATAAATTTGTTTTATTTTTACTATAAAATGTCTCAGTGCTGTGTTTGAAGGGAAGGGTATGTTTACCCAGTTAAGTTAATAAGCTGTAATGTACTGTCTCTTTAAAAGAGCAGCAAACTTAATATCTTCTGTGAATGCACAGTGGTAGGGGCTTTGAGTACAGGGAAACATCTCTGAAGAGCTCGGAAGCTTGAATTCACTGATTGTTATCAGCTAGGCAAGGTTTGGACCAGTGGAGCCTTGAGAATTTTGACTGGTGAGGAAGACAGAGTGATATGGTAGGGAGCTGACACACAGTCTAATCTCTAGCAAAGCTCACTCTAGCTGAGGCAGAGTTAAAACAGTGGTTCACAGCTCTGGATATCCCCAGCAGTGTGTTACACTTACCCAAAGATTATACTGGCTTCTGTACTCAGAATCTCCTATGAAAACAGGGTATATCAACTTTGTAAAGAATGAAATGTTACTATCTCTGTTAGTCAAATACAATTCCCATTGACCTGACTGGGATTAATGCATAAATACATAAGGGTAGAATTTGTTTGCTACTTAACAGGCATCCATTACAGCCTCAGAGCTTGATCCTGAAACTGTCAGTGAGACAAAACCCCTGATAATTTCAGTTAAACAGATCTGATTTTACTAGGAATTTTGCGTGAATAAGGTTTTCAGGATAGGGTCCTAGTCTTGAACATGAACAAGGAGAAATCTGCTTTGTGAGACAGGATAGAATTTTATTGGTATTTTAAGAGGCCAAAGACTTCTCTAAATCCTGTTAAATATATCTGAGCTGCAGCATTTTTTAATTAACGTAATTGAGTTTACTTTCATACAGTTTAGATAAATATGGTTTCTCTGATTACAGGCTTGAATGCTTCTTGCTGTGTAATAAAAGCAGGTAGTGCTACTGGAGTTTGCTAGTACAATCCTCATGGTACACAAGGTTATACCAGTTGCCATATTTAGGCTCAGGAAGGAATTTTTCCCTCTGGCAGACAGCCCTAGCCAGTGGCAAGAGGCTATTCCCTCTCCCTTATTTCAGGCACTATGTGGCAGGTAGCTGATTATCTCATTCGTAAGCTGTTTGATGCAGTGGGCCAAGCGTTTTCTCCATAGCCCTGTTGGGGGTGGTTTGATGATGTTCTGACATATGCGAATATGCACATTTTTCTTTTATTCCACCTTTGTTGGCAGGGTCGTTCACCACATAAATGGTGCAGGAAGTAACCTTGAAAGTCCTCCTAACCAAAATTTAAACTCTCAGAAGAAACGGAACTAGATAAATGTTGGTGGTACTAACAGTGGTGATGCTACTTCTTACTGGACATAGGCGAGAGGCAGTCTCTACCAAAGAGCCTTACTCTTTGCATGGGGAAAGAATAAGGTGGAAAGCTGTACCAAGGGATATAGTGTCTTTGGTTGATGGAAGCATGGAGATGCCCACAGGTGTGCTGGGTCTGTGCTGGTTAATTGTTTTATCTTCAAATTGTTAATGTAATTTGCAGCCCTGAAACCAGTGTTGTGGTTTTATTTCCACTGTTCATAAAAGTGGCATTCAGAAACGCATGGGAGTATAGAAAGAAAACAGCTAAGACTTAGGGTGAGTTGTTTGGCGCTTCTAACCCTGTCACAAAATGTTTTCAATGATAACATGTATTCATAGAATCATAGAATATCAGGGTTGGAAGGGACCTCAGGAGGTCATCTAGTCCAACCCCCTGCTGAAAGCAGGACCAATCCCCAACTAAATCATCCCAGCCAGGGCTTTGTCAATCATTTCACCACATTACCTTCAATAAAACAAGTTAAGTTTAGGTTTTCTTACCTTAAATTTGACAAGGGGATGGAGTTGTCTGCTAGTACTTCATGCACAACCTGTTGGCAAACAATCAAAGAAATGAATAGTTAATGTTTTATAAGCTTCACATACTATTTTTGTTGCTTTGGCATCTACTTAAAGATCTTCTGTCTCCCTGAAAACTTTGTACACACAATTTGTATTCCTAGCCACAGGGAATGAGCTGGGGTCTCAGTTTTCTTCTAATGGACCCTAAATAATTTTTCATGTGGACAATATTCTATCAACCCAAAGCATCTCAGCAAAATTTATGCAAATATGAACAATATATTGTAAGACACTTTTCATATGGATTTTACTCTATCTCCCTAGCCACAGATCTTCTTGCAGAAAGGCTAGTTTGCTAAATCAAAAAACATTTTCCTATGGGCAGCCCATAATGTAAGGATTATAAAATGAGAAATTTCTCAGTCTCCATGGAAGTAAAATTGTAGAGGCAAATAAGGTATATTGCTGAGATATAAAAGATAACACTTCAAATGACATAATTTCCCCCCCAAGGAACTCTTTTGTATAAGCCTGCGATACCTTTCCCCCATATCTGACATTCAAAAACAAAGTCTGGGAGATTTTCTTATATTGGCAGTCAGCATAGGGGAAGAAGCAACAACAATTTTAAGCTGCTTGAAAATTATAACATACAAAATCACCCTATTTTCACAGCAAGGAGCAACTGAGGTCCACCATATGGAGGAGACAAACACGAATTGGACAAAATTAATTAAAACACATCCGTGTTGTGTGTTTATGATCTATACGTCCATGTTATAAACCTTTCTACTATGTGAAATAAATATATGAGTAGACCATATCCTCAGCTAGTATAAAGTGACACAGCAACACTGACTAACTGGCTCAGTATAAAATGGTGCAGAACAGGCTGAGTTGGATTAAGCATACAGCAACCTAAAATTCTGTTTTTTTTAACGTTTTCAACATAACCTCTGTTTACCGATGTATATCTGCCTCTTAATTTTGCAAATGGGCATTAATTTTACCATTTCCAGATAAAGAAACTTGATCTCTAAATGCTAAGATCATAGGTTTTAATGCACAAACAAAAGAACGTTTGTTACAATTAGGCACACAGCAACAATCGAAGGACTCAAAAATCCCGACATGAAATTCTGCCTTAACCCGTATTTCAGCAGGTTGTATAAGCTGTGAATGTTTTTTTCAAACTACAGTTTTACACGTTCATGCTTAATTTATCCTATTTCCTTAGATATAACAACACACATCTTTTCCCAAATAAAACGCTGCTGGGAACAACAGTGCAAAAAAGTTACCTCTACAAACTGCAGCAGTTTTGCAGTGGCCACCTCAAAGGTTTTCCTAGCCGATTCTGATTTCCGCAGCTGGCAGTCAAGCACAGTAATTCTCTTTCTTAAATCTTGAACACTATCCTGTGGAAGAAATTCAGTTAACACTATCTAATTCATTTCAAGACTTAATTTTATTTATCCTATTTGTTATTTTTCAAACTTTTTGAGTGAACAGTGAAGGTGATGGGGGTTCTCTCTCCAAATTTTAAGGGAAGAGGAAGCAAATACTGTTTTACCAAAAGGATCTTGAAGGCCCTAATATTGCTTTAAAAATGCACATGATGTTTAAAATAAAATCTGAATTCAGAACTTGAGAGATACTGTAGATTTTAAAATGTCATCTCAGCAATGCTTTCCTTGCATCCCTAGCCTAGCACTCTTTATCTCCTCCATGTCCAAGTAACTGAGGGCTTATCTATGCCACGGGAGCGCTCCCGCGGCAGTGCTGTACAGCTGCAAGTGCAGCCATATCCTTCATCTGGTTCAGTTGTTCATGGGACATGCATGTTGGGAATCAGGCTCCTGCTGCGATCGAGGTGCTGTCAACAGACTGCAGCCACCACTTCTCTTTTTACAACTTTTTTTTTTTGTTCTTTTAGAAAGGGCATCAGCCTGGGGCTGGATCCCCCAGCAGTCCACAGTGCTGATTTGATCATGGTGGGAAGCCCAGGTCTCCATTCCTTTTTTGAATTATTTTAGAACTCTGAATTACATAGTTTTTTGTTCAATGTTTAATTACTACATTAGGATCTCACCAAAGCAACTAGTAACTCTGTGGCAGGTCTTGAATAGAGTTAAACCGCTCAGATTTTTCTACATGCGTATGTGTAACCCATCGTTCAGTATTTGTTACATGTCCCCCTTTGTGCCTGATCCACAGAGGATGAGAGTCTGGTACAGCCCCATCAACAGAGGCTGGCTCTTTAGCTCGAAAGTGTTCAGTCTCTGGTGGTGTTGGACAAGATGGAGGCCACTATGTATACATGGGCACATTTGTTTGCTTGATCTGTGTGCTAGGCAGAGGATTAGGCACAAAATACCTCCCAGTAAAAGGGAAAGAAAATGCCAATCTCTACAAAGACAACGGTTGACATTACTGTAGGTGCACTTCTCTTGAAGCCCATCACCTGAATACAACCTACTATAAGATATGCAACTACTAAAAAGTGCTGTTACTAATAACTATATCTTTATTAAAAGCAAACACACACACACACACACAGTTTTATGTGGCAGAATCCCCATTATTCTGACTATCAGAAAGTCTGCTTGATTAGAAAGTTTCTTTTCTGTAATGTATATCACACTGTTCACTACTGGAAAAGGAGATGCTAAGCCTACTTAGGGAGGATTTTATTAAATACAGCCAACTGTTGCTGCTTTACTAAATACAGTTTTGGTTTCCCTGGCTTACAGATGTTATCAATAGGCAAAGTGGAGCAAACCTCTTCTTCATGTACTGTACCTAAAGAAACAAGGTGAACTGATCAATATCTCTTGCTTACACTACCAGTTGCATAAATTAAATTTAGAAGAGCACTTCAAAGTATGCTACTTAAGAGGCCTTATTCTCTACTGCCTTGCTGCTGTACAACCACTCACACAAAGTGGGAGTAAAAGGCTACCAAACTGGAATAGTAACATTTTACACCAACTTATTTTTTTAAATCGATCAGGTTTATTATGGTAATGCCTAAGGACCAGCCAAGAATGAGGCTTACTTGTGCTAGGTACTGTACCAAAACAGACTAGTAGACAGTCCCAGCCCTGAAGAGCTTCCAACTTCGCACAAGTACAAGGGTTTAATCCTGCACCTGTTGCAGTCAATGGGAGTGTTACCACTAAACAAGATGGGTGAGGATCAGGTCCCAGGTCAGATTTTTGAAAGCACTCAAGTCCAGATTTTCAAGCATTCATGTCTGTGACCAGATTTTCACGAAAGTTTAGCACCCAACATGCATCAATGTGCTGAGCGTAACTGAAAATCTGGACACTGATTTTGTGCTTAAATGGGAGCTGCGCTCTTTTGAAAATCTGGGCCTAAGTGATCACACAAAGAGTGCACAAAGCAGTGAAGTATTAGGTCCATGCACTTTATAGCTCTTGTAACACAGGTTTTGCTTTTTTAATACTGAACTAATTTTCACACTGAAAATTTCAGCAGGCCACCCTTATTTTAAATTATTGGGCATATCCATTTTTCCATGGGTAAACTAGGTAACTACACACACACACACACACAAATTCCAATTATTATTGTTACTGGTTTTTAATCTGTATTATTGTAAAGCCTAAGAGCCCTACTCATGGTCCAGGACACCACTGTTCTAGGAGCTGAACGAATAAACAGAACAAAAAGGAAGCCTCTGTCCCAAAGAGCTTACAATCTAAGTTCAAGAAAAGAGAGACGAGATGGATATAGACAGACAACAGGGAAGTACAAAAAAACAATGCACAATATATGTCAGCATGAAAAATGGATTCCCAGTTATGGAGGTTCATTAAAAATTGTCCCAAACTGTTTTATTCTAAATTGGTCTCTAAAAATCATAATATGGTGGCCTCGAGTGTGAGGCTCATTTGTATAACCTTTTTCATTTAAAAAAATAATCAGATTTAGGTCACACTAATGTTGTTTGTCTCTTTCAAATAATTAACTTGAGTAAATCTGAATGTATTCAAGAATAGTCCTGACTTTTATTTTATTATTTGTGCATCACTGAGAAACAGGTTAGAAATACTAACAATACGCCAAGTGTAAACAACAAACACACTCACTGAAGATACATCTGCACTGATTTAAAACAGAAACCAGGCAAAAGCTGAAACTGAACATGTGTGAATTTGCTTAGGAATCTAAAATATCTTTCAATCTCTCACACTTCCTTGAAAGTTCTAATCAACCACAAAAATGATTTTTCTTTGCCTCAACTTTTAGGACATATATTAGTAAATTTTAAAACAAAACAGAAAACCAAAATATTCAGTGTTTTATACTTTAAGGCTTGAGATGTGCCATATTGACCAATGACCCAAATAAGCTGCTGGCTCTTGTTTTTCCAACCTAAAGATATCTAGATAAAGGAAGGCTCGTAGCCTTCACATTGCCCCCTTCACTACGCATCATTCCAGTTATTGAATAATACAAGGCAAAACAGTGACCTACTTTAGAAGAGCAGATGAAAAGAAAATGAAAACAGGATACATGACAACAGCAAGGAAACCATGGTAACTATGAGAGATGACTGTTCCGCTTACTTTATTTTGGCCAGAATGATCAGTGAGCTGAGCCTTCAGCTCTGTAATTTCAGCCTCTAATAGGCGGATTATTTCTTCATAATCCATCTCCATTCCACGAGCCTGCCTCTGTGCAGCTTCTGCAAGATGAATCCTACTTCGCAGGGCTCTTGCCTCTTCCACTGCTGCCTTGGCTTCCTATAAAATACAGACAAAGTGAACAATTCTCTGATTTAGGTAAAATGTTGCTTTTGGCATAGGACTTAAATTTTGGGACTGATGATTAGAAAGTTCCATTTTTTTCTTTTTAAAATTTGTGGTGTGAAAATAAGGGGAAAAGATTTTTTTTTTTTAAAAAAGAGAGAATTTTAACAACTGTAAAGTAAGACAGCCCTTTCCTTGACATTTAACATTTTAATGGACTGTATTCAACAAAAAATAATGTTCAGTTTCTACAGCAAAGGAGACCAACAAAATCTAAAGAAATCATGACCACCAAACCAGGTTCTGAGTTCTAGTACACTGATATAAATCCAATGGAGGTGAAAGTGATTTAACACCAGCATATCTGACATTCATAATGAAGCCCACCATCTCCACACCAGAGGAAAGCCTCCAATTAATTACAGGTATCTGGCTTTCTTATTATTGCCTGAATCCAATGAATCAGCCCACAGTTTCCACAGCATTTTTTGTATGAATTATTAACCTTGGTGTCCTGGCCAAATTAAATTCCTTTAAAAATGTATTGCTTGTTGTTTCCTTCCAGTTCTTGTATTCAACTCTTTACTCCTGTATTATTTAAGGAGAGCTTTCTATATAGGAGCCATAGGAAAAAAGAGGAAAGTAGACATAGGAGAAGGCAAGGGAAATTTTATGGTATTTTTCCAAATAAAAAACATTTGTGAACTTTTTAAAATCAAGGTAGATAAATTATTCCCTGCTTACAAAAACAGCTGTGAAAGAATGTAACAGTTACAAAACTTAAACACAGAGAAAAGTGTGGAGATTCTCAGTTAAGTTTGTCACTGAATATTAATTCGCATTAACGTCTGTTAATTTGTAAATTGAGTATTGTTAAATTAAGGGCCTGATCCTGCAAATCTTTACTCATGCAAGTAGCCTTTCAGACTTGAGCGGGACTACTTTCGTACTCACATGATTAACTGTTTGAAGGATTGTGCCCTAATTTACAAATTATACATTAATGTGGCCCCTAAGTATTTAAACATTTTTTTCTATATTCGCCACCACCCCATAGAACCACAAACCCTCTTCTCCTCTTATATTGGTGGAAATCAGCAGTTACACTGAAGTGATTGGAGCTACACCAACATGAAAACCATGGTCAGTGAGAAAAGAATCAGGCTCTGTGTCTATCTTTCTGGCTGAGGCCAGGAACAAACTGGTGAGGTAATAAATGAAGATTCCATTCAGAGTCAAAGCTCTCTCAAAGGAGTCCCTTTTTAGAACCAGATCCAGGCCTTTCCACTGAGTTCCATGGGAGCTGGATCAGACCCTCAGTCCCCCATTCTCAATCAAGTTGGCAGAATCACAGTTTTTGTGCTGTAAACAAAAAATGAAACATCCAATGTGGTATTTTGAGGCTTCCAATGAGTGAATCCTTGAAAATTTCCCTTAAGGAATTAGGATTAACTCTGTGATTGTCTGATGTTCACTTCACAGATCAGTGGCCACAGATGTAGTCTGCTACTGAATCAAGCCTTCAAATGCAATGAAGAATTTCATGCTGTTGTGGGCTGTTCCTAATTAAACTTGAGCATTTTGTGCAGCATGTGTAGATGAAATAGGCAGTTCAGTGAATCATATTCAGAACAAAAATTACCTAGCTAAATATATACATTAGCTCTTCATTTAAAGTAAACCAGCTTTACAAAAATACAGATATAACAAAAGGGATAAATCAGAGAGAGAGAGAGAGAGAGGAGATTGTAAATCTATATCTAGTTTTGTGGCTAAATCTGGTGCAAAATAGTTGTGTAAACCTTGGTGTCCTGTTTATGGCAATAATAGTATTCCATCAAAAAGTTTCTATGACTTTTCAAGTGGATTCAATACTCTTCTTCACTTCCAATCCTAAACTGCTGTGCTGTGTTGCTGTGGACTATTCATCAGCCATGATCCTTCCCACCACAGTGGTGAGTAAATAGATTCCAATATATTATACAGTACAAGATCTGAGTTCTATTTCTGCTGGAGTTTTCTCATTGACTTCTATGAGAATATTAATCTGTGGATCAGTCTGCAACGGGCTTTGGGATGAAATTCCCATTGAATGCTCTAATTCCTCTGAAAATTCTTCTTGAAGAACCTCCTCCTACAAAAATATGTATCAAATGATACTTTATATTATATATATTATATATATATGCAGCATCACTGGTATAGTGGACCTTAATGTAATGAAATTTACTGAAGATATTGCAATGCTCTTCCCCAAATTCTTTGTACAGCTGTCAGTAGAATTAAAAAACAAAAACAAGCAAATGGCATTCACCGTGCTATACCAATGCCGTTAAAACTTAAAAATTTTAACTTCCTTCTAAGTTTCATAACAAAACAGACACTCCCAGAGAAAGAAAGAAACATGCAGTTTTATCAGAGACAAGTTTCTAATTAGTTCAACACACCGTTATCTACATCAGTTAATCTGCTCCCTTACGTTTTAGAACTCCCAGGTTAGTCAGTATATCCTTCAAAGTGTCAGCTTTAGATCAAATAAGTTGCTGATCAAAAAGAAAGATATACACTGTATTTTGTGGTTCACTTGAACCAAAGCAGCCACCCATAGTTCTCCTTAGCTTCTTATTAATCTGGAAAATATTCCCAATTTATATGCATTTACTGAACACCCTTATTAAAGGTCAGAACCACTAGAATACTTTCCCTGCTTTTTAAATTAAGACATCCAGGTAAAAATTCTTCAAAGAAACATTTATCTAGGATGCTTAGCTCAGTACCTTAAAGGTTCACCTAGCAAAAACCCTTCTCTACTACATGCAATGGGGACTGTATTTGCTCTGTGAGGCCCAAATCCTGCAAAGCAATATGTGCAGATAGCACCTTTTGACAACACAGTGCTCCAAATCCCATTACTTTGCAGTGCCATCAAGTAGCTCACTATCTTCCCAATTCTATATCCACCACAGTGCAGATTAGAGCATCTTTGGAGCTGCTTTAACCGGTGCTTCTGGCAGTGGTCCCCAATGATGGGGATAACTGGAGAGCAGCTTGCTCTAGTCACCCCTTCTCCTGGCTCCTGAGTTGGTTTTGTGAAGGAAGGGAGAATCTACATCTGACTCTACAGCTGCTGGTGTCTCCCCAGTGCCTGGGAGATTTCTTTCAGGGAAGACTTGGCAATTTCCAACCCCTTTGTGCCATCACAGCAGTGCAAAGAGGAAGTAGCAGGGCATAGAATTTGGTCCAATGTCTTTTTGTATATACTGTATTCTGTCCACTGTTTGCATATTCACAGCTTGCAAGTATTTACATTTTGGTTCTAGCATGGTAACATCAGTTTCTGGTAACAAGCTATGCTGACCAATTAATGAGGTGCATGGTGAAGAGGGAGCACGTAGGCTTCTGATATTGTAGTTGCCAAGGTGAAGTGGCCTGACAACATTGTGAACCATGTTCTATTTCTTCCTTAGATAAAATCTTCCTGTTTGACAGCTGAATTAATCTGTTTAGTACTCCAGCTTCCAAAAACAGTATAACTAACACTGAACACTCTTCCTTGTAAAAGGAAGATGTTCCTCTAATCTAACTACAAATGTGATTCAATAAAAAGCTGGCAGATAATATTCAAGTATGTTTGTTTATTTATTTGGCTTTATACAAATCATACACAAAAAAGCATCTATACACGTCTTTAGTCTTTTTTGTCATGCATTAAAAATACAAACACTAATGAAAACAAAAATAAACCCAACAACTTCCTTGAAGACAGGGGGGAAAATAAATCATGTCCCAGCTCCCAAATCTCAGGCACACAAGTCCCAACCTTCAAAGCACCACCACCCTGCCCAGGAAAAGACAAGAGCTTTGCAGCATGCCAAATCTGGTCCATTTTGGACAAAATTCCAGAACTGAGGGCAGTCATAGAGAACAAGCTGTCAACCCTCTCATCTACCGAGGGTGCGCCAGCTTAAGTGCCTCTGCTTTCTCAACTGCGGCAACATATCACCGTGAAAGATGTGGTCCCTCAGGCAGGTAGGTCCCAGGCCATTAAGGGTATGTCCAAACTGGAATAAAAAACTCGCAGCAGAGTTTGTACCAGGTTGTACCAGGTCAGGTTCACAGGGCTCGGACTGTGGGGCTAAACATTGCTGTGTAGATGTTCAGGCTCAGGCTGGAGCCTGAGCTCTGAAACCCCGTGATGGGTCCTTATGCCTTGGTTAGTGGCACTGGAAAAAAGTTTTCCGGTAAGTTTCTGCATCCTTGCAATCCCCCGCCCAATTTTCAGACCAGCATGGGTTTGACTGTATAACCAACTTAATCTATACCAAGCCACCTTCCCGAATGACGATAAGCAGACCTAGCAACGTAAAACATAGCCACGTTGGCCTGGGTAAATCTTAACCCAGTTTAAAAAGCTAATTATTTGATCAGTGAACACTGGAATTAGGACTTTTAAGTAGCTGATGTGTTCATCTGGCTGCCAGTAATCAGAATTATATTACAGGTCTGGCAACTTCAGGGCAGTGCTTGTTTCTGTACTCACAAGCACTGCTGATGTTTGTATATACATATATACCTGGACCTTTTGGGGCTGTTTACAAAGTTCACAGAGTTTTTTGCTACTGTGTGGCTTGAAAGTCAGAATCCTAGAGGCAGCTCCCTTTTAGATACTTTTTATGTATTGTACTATACTGGCCCAGGTCCTCAGCGAGTATAAGTTATGACAGTTCCACTGAACCCCATGGAGCTATGTTGATGTACATTAACTATTTAGGGTGAGATCCTCACTACGGCTCCAACCCCTTTACACATGTAAAAGGGCCAGCATGGCATAACGTAGCCCTAAAGCCACATTTCTGATGGGAGGGGTGAGGATTATGTTGAAGATAACCGTATGGCTTCCATCCCTTCACAAGCCCTGGGTATGCTGGAGCCGTGTGCAGAAGGGGAAGTGTCAGGAGTAGGGTTGCAGCATATAGTACTCAGATTCCAAACAGCATTAAGGGCTGTGGGACAGCAAAGGACAGATTGCCATAATTTACACAGGCCTCTAGGGCTGTCTAAATTATCCTGGAGAGTTTCCGGAGCCCTTGAAGCAAATTGGGATCAGAAGGGCATAATGGCAACTTAAAGGCACGTTACCTCCCTCTCCCACTGGGCTATCAGTTCTATGCTGTGCTTTAATCTCATCCCTACGTCTTTACATATATAGACATATGGATATTAGCATAATTAATAAGGAGTCTCTAAGGTGCCACAAGTACTCCTCATCCTTTTTGCTGATACAGACTCACACAGCTACCACTTTAAACCTGTCACTTTAACTGGAGTCAGGCCTTTCTTAGCCAATAACTAACGTACATTAAAATACATCAAAAGTTCTATCATTAAAAGTTTGGGAACAAGTTTTAACAATTTAAACATTTCAAAATTCCTTGGTTTTCCTCAGAAAATAACTATTTAAGTTCTCAACAGTAAAAATAAGAAAAACTTGTTTTCCTTCTTGTTTTTAAAAATGAGAGTAATAAGCAATTCTATAAAGGCAGTAACACACTGCAAAGAGGGCGATTCTTGAATCAATAAAAGCTGCCCTTATTTCCCTACACAGCTCAATGGGTACAGTTAAAAGCTCCTTTTCTGCCCTGCAGCCTCTGATTAACATCTTCAGATGGCAGGGGTTTGAAATAGCTTGGTTAGCAATAAGGAACAAAAGGTGATAAGGGGCAGATGTAATGATTCAACTGTTAAAAGATTTTTTTAAGTGCCCAGAAGAAAAGGGTTTGAAAATATATTTTACAAAAAATCAAAAAGTCTCAGTGGTTTGAGCATTGGCCTGCTAAACCCAGGGTTGTGAGTTCAATCCTTGAGGGGGCCATTTAGGGATCTGGGGCAAAAATGTGTCTGAGGATTGGCCCTGCTTTGAGCAGGGGGCTGGACTAGATGACCTCCTGAGGTCCCTTCCAACACTGGTATTCTATCTACAATGTCTCTTCTAACACCTGATACATACTGGTACAATTATCTATACCTGCACCCAGAGGATAATCAGGTATTATGATAGCCTAGAATTTACTCAAGTGAATGATTTGCCGTCCTCCTACAAGTCAACGATTGGCCAAGACAGGTTAAAACATTTCAGTTTTGGATTGATCACTACTTTACTGTTTCAGGTCATAACACTGAACTTTTAACGATGCTTAAAATAACTTTTATAAACTCAGCCTGGGAGAAAGTTTTAGCAAGTGAAAGATCAAAGGTAGTTGTGATAGCACAGAGACCTGCCTGCTAAATACCTGTTTCTGAAAATAATTAATTTAAGTATCTGGATGGCTATTCTCAGTGCTCCCAAATTATATATACTCACCAGGGCACTACTTAACCGTAGGCAAGCATTTATAGCATCTATACCCACAACTGTGATGTTTTATTTATTCATGGAAAGATATTATAGGAAGACTCTAATCTTATATTATCTATAGGAAAACTATAATCTTCAGTCATTCTGTGCTACACACAAACATTCTATATACAGATACAGAATAACTGAATATCGGAGCCTTCCCTCAGCCAGGGAGGCAATTAATGAGGTATGTTTTAGGTATATTCTTTATGATAAATGACCAGCTCAACTGAACACCGATTACATCGATGATTTAAGACAATAGCATTTCTCTGAACATCAGGGTTTCCATCGTTTAATTATTGCTCTTTGAGCTTGTTGACTGAAAAACTTTGGAGGGCATAACAGACCAAAAGGTCAAGGGAAAAGCTGCCACATCTCACGGATTTTTAGAAGTCCTTAAATATATACATACACAGCTCATATGCTAAGAATGGTTTAATAGCTAGGGACTGTTCTTTAGTTGCCTTTGACAAAAGGAAATGGACACACACCAAATGCTTAATGAGCATTCAAGTTGTGACTTTTTTTTTTAAAGATACATAGATTTCATTATAATATGGAAACACCTTCCTTTATAATCCCTTTGTAGCTACCTATTGCAGGAGTCTCATGTTGAATTGATAATACCCAACTGATAAGCCTAAACTATGCAGCATTTTTAGACTATGGCTTCATTTCAAAAAAGATGTGTTTCTTGATGTAAAATCCTAGTGAAGACAAGGCACCCTAGGTTTACTTCAATGTGTTTACTTCAAGGTGAAAACCAGATGAAGAGTAGAGGGTTGACCTCGATTAATTACATCAAGGTACAAAGTGCCTGTGTCCATTGGCTCCAATAGGATTTTACATTTAAAAAGCTATCTCGAGATCGTTTTACATCAAGATACCTCACACCTTTTTTCCCCACTGAAGACCTCGCCATAGAGTTCTAGGGTGGGTGCTTAGTTTTCAATCTTCTGCACTTAAATCTGGCATCCAAATTGTACATTTCAGTGTTCAAATTGTTAGTTAGAGCCCGCCCAGTCCTAAAACATACTGAGCACCTCTTGTGAAGTTCTGAGCATCCTCACTGCACAATACCTCATAAGCGCCTTGATTCAGCAAAGCACTCAACCACATGCTTAAGTCCATCTGTATTCAGCAAAGCACCTAAACGCATACTTAAAGTTAAGCATGCACTAAGTGCTTTGCTGATTTAGGGTCAGAAAGTATTCTGCAGCTTGCAGGATCAGACACTTAAGCATCCAAATACATGTTTAGATGGGTAAGCATCAATTTGGGTACTCAGCTACAAAGTCCAAAAGTGAAGGTTGAACAGAGTGTTAACCAGATCTGTGAGTAGCCTGGTTTTTTACAGTGTGGGTCTCAGTGAATCTCAAACAATGAATCTCAATATTAATTGAAATGCACATCCGTGTGTTTGCTTAGAATACATATAATGGAAAAATACATAAAATAATATAAAATATAAACAGAAGTAAACATTTCTGTAAGTAAATATTTCAAATATGTTGAAACTTTCCATGATTTAATTATTGCTCTTTGATTTCACTAGCTGTGTCCTTTTCAGTAGTCATTACTTAAAGTACAGCTGGGAAAACCCTATTGTTCAGCACCAGGAGGCCTGAACTTTTCACTGCAAAGCTGACCTTCAAAATTACATGATGACAATGCAGACAGAGAAATAAATACATGAGGGCCTCATGTGGTGGCAATGGGCATTGCTATCACTAAAAATACCAAGCACATGCATTTCTGTAGCTTGTACACAATGCCTTAATTGAACAATGATTGTCATGTAAAGTATAGCAACATAGCAATACCAGAAATAGCAATTATATTCTAACTGAGTACTGAAGGGTAGCACTAAAACAAACAAACAAAAAACCCTAACAAATAGTAAAGTCAAAAGTATAAATCTAATCTCAAAATAAGAACAGAAGAGAAAGGTTTAAACTCTTCATTTGGCATTTGGAACAGAACATCTGCTGCAGTCAGCAGGCATGCAAGCAGCATGCAAGTAAGCAGTATGGCCTGAGGATGTCACGTGGGCCGCAGCTCTGTGCTGATTGGACCACAGGTTGAGAACCATTGGTTTACACGGATAGCTGTGAGCAAGCCTCCCCAATAGGGTGACCAGATGTCCCGATTTTATAGGGACAGTCCCGATTTTTGGGTCTTTTTGTTATATAGGCTCCTATTAGCCCGCACCCCCGTCCTGATTTTTCACACTTGCTGGCTGGTCACCCTACTCCCAGATCACACATAGAGACTCGCACTAGAAGGGCTAGAGCTAGCAGTAGTAGGGCTTGAGCTAATGTGGACATTCCAGCTCTGGCTCTAAAGCCTAGAGCGTCTGATGGGCTTGAGAGCCCAAATTTCCACCCGAGCTGAAACATCCACATTGCTATTTCTAGCGTGCTAGCTCGAGCCCCACTAGTTCAAGTCTGCCTACTTGGGCTGGGAGACTCATTCACAGCTGCAACATAGACATTCTCTTAGATGCTATGAAGGTAAGGATGCCAGTGGCATGTCCACAGTAGAACTTTCACTGTTGCTAGCACGAGTGCTGCAGCAACAGAGAGATTTCCCTAAATGTCAATATAAGCAAGGTCCAGGAGTCAGTACTTCTAACTGGAAACAGCAGTACTAGAAATCCTAAAAACGGCATCACCAGAGTTCACTGGAGTAGCTATGGCCTAGCCATGACCTCCCTGCCCATCTGTCCCCTACACATCAGTGCTCATGTGTGAGCAGAGTTTTGCTCACTTTGCTCAGCACTGTGCATGTCTTTGCATTGCCTGTACGTGGCTACCAGGGCCTCCTCTCTCTCTCCTCATTATCTCCCTCCTTAAACATTGGGTCTTTCCAGGAATCTCATAGACTTTAAGGTCAGAAGGGACCACTGTAATCATCTAAGTTTGACCACCTGCACACTGCAGACCACAGAACCTTTCCTATCTTGTTCTCCTCCCACCTGTCACGCCCTCCGCATTCTCCCTTGGCTGGACTTTGTGCAATGTCTTATTTTTTGTATGCTCTTGGGGTAGAGATCTTCTTACACTTTGGGCAAGATGCTGGTCTTCACTATGGCCCCTTTATGTGTATGTAGCCATGAGTTGTCCCTCGCATTTACACTCTGGTGTAGCAGTACGGTGGGAGAGAGAGTGGCTGAAGCACTATGAACTCCAGGTATTCAGGCCTGTAGAGCAGTCCACAACAGCCCAGAATCTGGGAGGAACAAAAGGTGGTATAAAGCTACATCTGTCCCCTCCCTGCCTCAGAATCATCTTCTCTCCTCAGCCTCCCAAAAAGAACAGTACAGAACATGACCGTGCGGTTATAAAAATTCACATAAATTCATGATAGTACTGTATATAAATTATTTGAATGCAATAAAATAAATTTGTAAAAAAATTCCATCAGAGTAATTGTTTTATGTACAAATGTGAATTTAAAACATAATTTATTTTAAGAGGAATGAAAAGACTAAATCAATTAAGAAATGGTCTTTCTCCACACACACTCCCACCCATAATTAAAAGCAGAGGTCTGATGGCAGAATGAGAAACATTTACATTCATTTTAGCAGATTCAAAAGCTACACCTAAACACAAACACTTCCTTTTGCAATAATGTACATATTAATCATGTTTACCTACAAGATTTTTAACAGTACCGTACTTAAGATTTTTATTTGTACAGCATTAGCAAGAAAGGATAAGATCACTTGAAGAAAGGCTATGTTCAGACGTTTGAAGGACAGCACCTTTTAAGCCAACGTAACCCTCTACGCTTCTGAGTCTATTTTTGTATTTTATGAAAATTTTGTCATTACTGCTACCACTGAAGAATCAATACAGCTATGGGAGAGGGTTCTTTCTGGCTTAGCTTACAATTTTGCTTTTTATGATGACCAAAGTTCTCATTGCAGAATTCTTATTTCTACTAACAATCGTCTGTACGACTCACAAAAATATAGCTGGATTTTCATACCTCAGGTTGAATATTTAGCACTTGCAATTAGAGATTATTTTATAACTTGAGAAAACTGAGCAAATCTCATATATAAATCAGAGGGAATTAATGTGGCGTTGACCAGTGGAATTTTTGCTGCACTTTAAATTACATTTTAACTATCTTCACCAAAGTTCATGAAAAAGCAGATCGAAAACATAAAGGGCTAATACTCAGTGTGACACTCTGGGAATTACCTGCTCAATCACTATTTGAAGATAATGGGAGATGTGCTGTGAAAATCTGCCCCAGTATCCCTCATTTGCTCAGGCAAAAATATTTCCATCTACAGGGGCTGATTCTTCACTCAATCGTATTACTTTTATGTTAGTGCAACTCCAATGAAGTGAAATCAGTGTAGCAGAGGGGAAAACCATAAAGTGCACAAAGAATTCCACCCTCTCCCCTGCACAAAAAAGAAGCTATTATTTAAAAAAAAACCTCTTCAGAATCACATTAGAAAATCCCACAACATACTTGTTTAACAGTTTGTAGCTCCTCTGTTAACTGCTTTCGTAGACCTACAGATTCAGATAATTCTTCCTGTTAATAAAAACAGTGACTAATTAGTTATGCAGCAGCAAAATGATATCCATGGAATATGGACAGGTACTATGTTCTAGCTACAACATTCAACACAAATAAACGACTACCTTAGTAAAGGCTGGGACCAGACCAAATCTTAATCTCTAGAGCAGCGATCCAGAACAGGTGGCCCCATGGGCCAAATATGGCCCACCAAGCCTTCCTATGTGGGCCCACCAGACAGTGCTTAATTTGCACTGGGGCTTGGCAGTTCATAGTCCTGGCACATCTGGGCTTGATGCATCAGTTACCGCTCCTGGCGTGGGCTGCAGGAGACTCATGCTGACCACAGTGCAGCCTTTCAGTGCTGGGGCTGCAGCTGCTTCACCCACACGCTCCAGCACCCCTGCTTCGCTATGCCCTTGTGCAAGGCCAGCGGCATGCTGAGCCTGCCCAATGACCAGCGGGTGCAGCTATGGCTAAACAGGCACAAGCTGAGCTCCTGCTTCCTGGGCAGTGAGTCCTTTGGGGTTGGGGCCACCACCACCTGGCAGTGCCCACTTGGCTCCTTGGGGGGCTCCCATGAGAAATCCACAGTGCCCTGGAAGGCCCAGAGACTCCCCATTCCTGGCAGCGAGGAGAGAGGTGAGGCATCAGGAACTGGGGAAGTGACTGTGCAGCCAGGGCACAGCAGGGAGACCTGGGCACTGGGGCAGAAGGGAGGCCAGGCCCTCTGGCAGAGCTCCACCATGGGAGGCAGATCAGGTGCACAGAGCAGTCTGAGTGGGGTGCTCAAGATGCATCAGCTCTGCGCTCCGGCCAGAGGGTGCTGACCCCGCCATGATGCCTGCGATCCCAGCTGCTGCAGCCCCCTGCTTATTCTGTCCCATGCAGTGGACCTGTCCCAGGAGGAGGTGAGAACTGACCTTGATCCTGGACCCCCTTCCATGGAGGGTGGGGTGCTCTCCCCCACCCCCCGGGATTCCAGTCAGGCAGGTACCCCAACCTGGGCATAGAGCAGAGCGATCCAGGTTCAGATGGTAGGGATCACCTCCTCTTTGTACAGGAGCAATGATGCTTCAGGCAGGGGAGAAAATTAACACTCTCCCCATCGCACTGGCACCAAGAGAACAATGGAGATAGTTGGGGGGGCAGCGCTGCTCTCCCATGTCCCCTGCCCATTTGGAAACCAAAGCACAGGTAATAATGTTGATTTAAAAACTTTGTTAAAAGATAGAAACACTAATACTTATGTTGCAATCAGTCCTTTATTGAGTAGCAACTGAATTTTTTATTTTGTTAGCCTTCTATGCCAAAAAATCTAAAATTGGCCTACGGGTAGATCTAATTGAGTATCACCGCTCTAGAGGTTAATTTTTTAGATAGTCTAGTGATTTTGTTGTTCATTTATTCTTTTAGACAATGTTTTTTTTATAGCTTTGGCAAACCTCTGTGAGGCATAAGACTATATTTAGAAAACACAATGTAATTTATTGTATTAATTTGTAGACATTGTTTTAAAACTCTATTTAATTTTTCAAGAAAACAATACAAACATCCTTCAAATTTTACTTCATTTACCACTATTGTGTAATATATGTAAAGTTATTTTTCCATTAAATCTTTGACCATTTTTTCAACCATTCTGAAAACACTGGAGGTGTGTTAGATTTCCATTTTCAGAGAATTAGATGTTTTGCCACTAACAGAGATGTCAGTCTCCATTTTCTTGCTTTTCTCAGTGAAACTGTTCTTCTACCAATTCCAGTAGAGAGATTTTTGCAGATGAACATATCTTTGTGTTCAGAACTGTGAAGAGACCTTTGGATATATTGCACCAATATTAACTGTAATTTGTGTATCTCCAGCATTTGCTATGGTTAGCAAAAACAGCTTTTCTGTAGGCACTCTGGTGTCAGGTAAAATCTTTTAAAGACTTTGTTGTGTAGAAATCATAAAGATGATGAGCTGGATATATTTCTGATATTCTGCCATATCTTTACCCAATATTCTTTTGCCGATAATATATATATAAATCAACATTCTTTATCATAAATATTAAGCCATAGGTATATGTAGCCTGAAAGATGCCCTTATTATCATCAGCAAACATCTCAAAAAATCCTCTAATGGAGGCATTTTTCCATTATCTAATAATAGCAGCTGTTATATAACTATGTGGTAATCTGTAAAAAATGTGGTAAGAAATGGAAGGAACCTAATGCATCAGTAGAAATTAAATCTTTTCCTGTATAGATTTGTTTTTGTATCCAAATGTTTTTAATATTTGTCTGTACTGTGAATTAAACACTTTTGAGTTTTCCCATGTGAGATTGAATATTGAATTTGAAAAGTGTTAGTAGAAATTCACCTCAACTTGTACTTAATAAAAAATTCTCTTTTAAAGGACAGTGGTAAGTGTACAGAGATCTAGTAATGTCTGCAATGCACCAAAGGGAGTAGCTAAGGGCATGATCCAAAGCTCACAGAAGTCTTCCATTCATTTACTGACCAAATGGACTATTATTCAGACTCTTAATAATTTTCGGTGTTGAGCCATGATGGCTATAAGATCCTGGGTTAGCGTAAATCAGTTTTGCTCCAATAAAGTTAATAGAACTATGATGATTTACACCAGTGAGGAACTGGCCTATACACACAAAGTTTTATCTGGGATCGCACAGAAACACTTGAAAAGGTAAGGTGAGCAAGAACAGATGATTCAGGAGACTGCTATCAGGCTACTAATTGATTGGCCTATAGCTAACTGGTTGAAATTCAGATCAGATAAGTAAGTAATGAGATTTGGTCCTATCTGACAGTTTTTATGTGGCTTGTGGGAAACGAACTGGTAGTTCCACTCAGTTCCTATTGCACGGTGCCTGTCATAAAAAAAATCTGTCTTCAAATTAGCAGGCATTGGTAGGTTCAGCAAAGAGAACGATCCACTTTTTCTAGCCTACCAGTGGTCCCCACAAACAAGGATGAGGTCACTTCCTATACAGTGCCAGAACTTCAGTCTCTTGGGCTGCCAATAGAGCACCTTCCACATGCAGTGGTGCACTTAAAATAATTAAAAAGAAGAAATAAAATGAAGTGGTTAGAACATTACGTATTTTTAGTAGTAGTAGTCACATACTGTATAGCCTGTAACGCCTATGATGAATATACACTGAAATGCCTCTCTTTCCCCCTTCAGGAAACCCTTTAGCTATTAGTACCTTCTTTGCATTTCATTTATGTGGCGGTCAAATGAATAAATATTAAACAGACCTAGTTTACTGCACAATCTTACAAATGAGGCCAACACTTCAAGGACAATGGTTTCTTTGGTTGTCGTTCCTGCCCACTGACATCTAAAAACTATATGCTAATAGCCTGACATCATCCTGATGGAAAGCTTTCAAAAACTTCATTCAAATCTGTTTTAAAAAAGTGTGTGTTCTATTATAATATTTTCTGTATTGTGGTAGCTGGTAGCACCAATAAGCATCAAATGGGACAGGGGTCCAACGTACTAAGCACTGTAGAACTTACAGTGTCTTTCTAATGAGGCAACATACCACCCTCCCATTTTGTGTGTAGTATTATCCCCATTTTACAGATGGGAAATGACCCTCAGAGATATTGAGCATTTGTAACTCCCAATGTGAGACTTCCTAAATGAATTTCAAGTACTTGGCACCTCTCAGGATCAGGCCCCTAGTGGAATAACGAGGACAGTAGTTTTGTCATGGAAAGTTGTGGAAGAGTAATGGCAACAATATGGAAATCATGGCAGAAGTTATTAAAAGTAGTAAACATGGGGCCTGGTCCAGCAAACCGTTTGTGCACAGAACTCCCACTGAAGCCACACCTGTAATTGTGGGCACCTCATTACAAGCAAGGTAAACGGACTGATTTTCAGAGATGAGGATCTTCAAAATCTAACTATTTGTATGGCCATCATCATAACAAAATGCCTCGCAATCATTAATGGATTTTATCCTCACAACACAACTCTGAAGTAGGAAGGGATAATCTCCATTTTCCAGATGGAGAACTGAGTCACAGGGCAGACTAAGTGTTTGTCCAAAGTCACACAGGAATTCTGTAGCCAAGCTGGGAACTGAACTCTGGTTTCATGAGTTCCAGTTCAGAGTCCTAACCATTAGAACATCCTTCCCATCCCACTGAATTCCACAGTACTGTGACTCAGCATATATGAAAAATCAGATCACTAACTGAACCTGAAAAAGGTAGCAAAAATTATCAAAAACCCGGGGAGACTGGCATTGAGTAAAGATTAAAAAAACTAACAATTTAGTGGGGGGTGGGGATATCATAACAGTCTATAAATACTTGAAGGAAGAGGGATTATTAGTGCAAAAAAGTGGTATTACTAAGAATAATCAAGATTTTTTTTTTTAAGAAAAGGAGAATATATGCTGAATATCTGGGATACTACAACTTGCTGAGTGCCTTCAACACAGAAGTTAATGGGCAGTTAAAAACACTCAGCACTTTGTAGGATGGTATCCTAAATACTAGAGTTAATTTCTTTCTCTGATTTCTAAGAATCTGTAACCATCTGAGTATTTTCTCTTAAGTATACCCAATCCGAACTTTTCTGTAGTATCCAACATGAGTGTAACTAAATTGAAAAAATTACAAAGGTTGAAACCAGTTAGAGAGACAAATTAAAATACCAGAGTATTAGTATACAGTAAAGACAATAACTCAGGAATTGATTGTAGAAGTCCAGGGGACACTTTATGTCTAATGTTCTAAAAGGGACATCAGCAGTATGTTGCCTATTATTGAGCAAATTAAGACTACTCACTGTCAGTCATTCAGGAACATCAATTATACTACCAGGTTGGCTGGGAAATACTGAAATTTAAATTACTGAATGGGAAACAATATGCCAATAAAAGTTCACAGTAAGAAACAATTAACGGTAGGTTTTTTTTTTAATGCTGATTTAAGATTAGAAATGAAAATATCTCAAGTATTGCTCAGTTACTTATATCCTTAGTATCTAGGAAATAAGATCTGTTGATTAAACTGGATTAAAAGAGGAATGTGCTTCCCGAACAGACTGGCTATTTCAAATTTATGTTATTTATTTATTTTTATTTTGGTCTAAAATAAAGCTCTGTGTGCCCTTGACATACCTTTAAAAACGGAATATTATAGAAATAGCAAAACAAAAATTATTTCCAGCTAATACATATGCTAAAATGAGCACCACCTATTTTTAAAAATAGAGATGATGACATCCCAGACAGGTATTTCATTTTTAGACTAATTAAATAGGAAGAAGAGCAAAGCGCTTCCAGAGATGATCAAATAAGATAAATTTTGACGTAAGGTGCCATCTTGCTACCACAAAAAGCCTTTTAAGGCTGAGGTTAAACACAACAAATAGAAGAGAATGGAACAAACAAACAGCTTTAAGATTAATTTAGTAATGTGATGAATTATTTTATGGTGTGTATGTGTGGGAGGCAAGTGAGGGTGACATGACAGTCAAACAAATCTGAAGATCTTCGCACTAAAAGGGTAAGGTGCTGAGAGATTCCTGTAAGGCACTGAGAATCCTCAGCTCCCATCCCAAGAAGTCCTTGGTATCATTCAGGATCAAATGCTAGGTGAGTTTTGGATGACTGATTAAGGGTAGCACTCAACACCTGCTGGTTTTAGAAGGAAAGCTGGTAATGCTAGCACATGCCTTGATTCAGGAAAACTCTTAAGCACATATTTTTCTTGAAGTATGTGCTTAAATCCCATTGACTTCAATGGAAGTTAAGCACATGCTTATATGCTGGCAGGAATGGGAATGCTTTCTTGACCTGAAGCCTGAATGATAAATCTCCAAAACATTATTTACTTTGTACTGATTCAATCTAAGACTTAAAACCAAAATAAACATAAATTACTTGTTCATCTGATAAGTGAGGGCTTTTTATTTGTTGACACAGACTTTTATTGAGAGATTAGAAAAAATGTTCACATATTTAAGAAATATGGTGTTATGGCATTTGGATAGCTTGAAAGATTCTCTATATTCTTAGATTGCTAATTCCAATCCAGGTCAAGTAACTAGTGGCTACAAATTGAGAAATGCTCATTGTCCTATGTGGAATGAGTCTGGTTCACTTACCAATGGACATTTGTCTACATCACAAAAACCACCACAACTCGCACTAGTTGTCACACTATATAGTAGTCATAACTGAGAATGAGTATGGAGATTGACCTTGTCTTTTACTGCACAGATGGGATTTCCAGGTTAGGTTAAGGTATACTGGCAGGTCATGACTGGGGGAAGTTTGCACTGCTACTGCCTCTTTGCTGTATTTGTTTTGAGGATAGATGACTTTAAGTCTCCAGTTCTGCCAATCTGGCATATTTTATAAAAACTAAAAGGTGATCAGATATTGTGATGACTGGGGCCACATAAATTTCTAAATAGATCAGATAAATCACATACACACAATGTACCTCTGTGAAATGTCTCTAGTCTAATTTCCCCTGACATTCAGGCTAGAAAAAAAGCACAGGCATTCAGTATAGGGAGTAAAAGTCAATTTCTGTATAAACACATTATATGCATATGCTCTATGGATACCGTGAATACGATTCTCTCTTGTACCGATACTTTTTATGCTATACCCATACAATTCAAATTCAGGTTAAATGCTATCTTTCCTTAAATGGATTATTTCATTTTTTTAAAGTGATCAGAATTAAATATTACCTTCAATTTACTTATTTCTTTTAAAGCTTCATTTCTTTCTCTTTTAAGTCTTTCCACATCATCCATTTCCAAAGAATCACAGGATACAAGCTGTATGAATTAAAATATGAAAAAAGGGGCAAATTAATAGAAACTAATATTTGGTTAAATGCATCTATCACAATGCTTGATCTCTTTAACAACACAGTCTTGTTAAAAGAAAATCACAAGTAGAATTGATGAACTTTTTTTAGCCATTAAAAATTAATGACAATGCAATTTGTTTCTCCAAAATATTGTAGGTTTTCGGCAACCAAATATGAAAACTTTCAGTTTGGAACAAAAAAAATAATAATTTTTAACTGACATTTTCTGACCAGCTCTAGTCACAGGTTTTCCAGCAATGAAAAATAATAACTTGCTTTGCTAAAATGGATTAACAAAAATTATCCACAAAAATTTCTGAGAAAACAGTGTCAATAAATCTGACTACCTTCCCCTCCTATTTTATCTCAGATAAGGAATAAATGACATTCAGTATTTCTATCCCATCGGGGTTATATGTAGGCCTTCATTCTTTAAAATTACCTCTAAAATAAAGTGATTTCCAAGTGCAATAGAGGTCCAAATCACCGTGCCACATAACTGTTTATTACTCACACTGCAGGAAGCAATCAGCAGTCTCGTCAATAAAAGACTGTTATCCACTCATACCAATTCACAACATATTTATGTGAATTGCTTCCTGCAAACTAGGTTGCTTTAACAAGGCTTCTTAGGAACTAGGTTACTTTAAAGAAAACCATGATATGAAACTTTTTCAAAAATTTGTCCAAGGATTGGAATAGTTTTAAGTATATTAACCTTTGTTAACTTATTCTTCACAATAGATAAATACTACTGAGCTCCAGCAGATACTTTACCTGTGAATCTAATAAATTGGCAATTTCACTGGCACCAAATGTTATAGGTCTTTGGCCACCACCTGCTTCATCCAACTGCAAACAGAACAGATTTCTTGCAACCTGAACAAAATCTAAAACAGAGTTTAGTTACTGTAGTCTGTGGCACCAATTTTATAGGAGTCAGTTTGTTTTCCCCTAGTTTAAAACTGCTTGCAACTACTATTAAAAATGAATGCAGTGTTTGTGTAAGGTGCTGGTCTGACAGCCTAAATTATGGAGTAGCAGCAGCCTCTCCATATTCACTGTTGAGCTCCCCTTTAAGTATGAATTTTCAACTCCTCCATTAACTTCCTGAAAGATGAAACAATCTACCTGCAATTTTGTCTGCAGCTTCTTATATCAGCACAAAGTTCTTTTGAAGAAGTTTGTAAACAAAATCAGAAAATGGAGTTTTAAAAACATATGCTGAGGCCTTGGTATGTGACTGAACTGCAATTGGGAAAGTTTTGTTGGGGAGGGAGAAAAAGGTGATGTAAACCACATCTCTGCTGTTCCCAATTCTAGAGATGATTTATGCTTGGAAGGTCCCTGGTGTAAATTAGAGCAGCCTATACTCATACTATACCAGCAAAGGATCACCTCTGGAGGAGACTGATCCTTCAGGGGCCAGATACACTGACGCTACAGGAAAAGGGCAAAGCTTTGTACCACTCTGAGTTTTACCTTTTTCTATGTAAGCTCCCAAACCCCTGATGGGGTACTGCACATATTCTGTTGCATGTTTTTTGGCCAGCTGTCTACCTAGGATGGAGCTGAAACACAAAAGTCACTGCAGTATCAATGACCTTTCTCTGAGCTATCTGTTTAGCCAGAATGAAAAAACAGAGTTCACTGTTGCAATGGTTACTGGAGTTCAGTAACTGAACTGTAGTTCAGTTCTGTCCAAACCATACCAACAACTGAGATGACACCATATAAAACTTCCCGGGATTTGGGAACATAAAGGAAGTCAAAGAAAAGTTGGTCTGTCAAACTCAGAACTTGTACGGTTTTTGGATGGCTAAGGCGGGGGAGGGGGGGACTTTCACTATAGAGAAAAATTTAGCACAAAAACATCTTTTTTGTTGTTTTCACCAATTCCGTAAAAAACATGAATTTTCACCATAACAAATATCAAGCCTCTCACAGTGGGTGACTGATACTATCAATTTGATGAGCTCACCCGCCTCTGCTAGAATTAGCTTTGGTCAGAAGCTACATCATGTTGAGCCTTCAATGGGGCAGGGGAAGGTCTTCATGTGGAGTCTCTCATTGTAGCCTTCGGCCCTACTGCTCTCAGTTCTCATGAGCTACACAAAATAGGCCGGGTAAATGCGTGGACAACTTCTGAGCTCTCTAGTTGCTGGTAGCAAGTGACATTAATTATAAGTGACACCACTCTCTCCAAATCTTAACTGGAAAATCTTAACCAGGATGAGGTAGCCAGGAACTTGCTACTATTTTCTCGACTTGTGGTTTAGTTTCAGTCCCATGGATTGGACAAATATTAAATAAATAAGATACTAGAAATTCTACAATTCAGTTGCTGAGATCAAGAATTAGAAAGAAACTAATTTTGTTTTAGGTTCTTCAAGAGATCATTTTATAGAACAGCTGGATGACATAAACTGGAGACCTGACACAGAATTCCTTTGATTTATTATGCAATTTAAAAATAAAGAAATGTATACCTATATTTTTATTTATTGATTTGAAGCCCACTTTAATTTTTAAGAAATTTAGAGAAGAAAAATGGTTAACTTCTAAGGTTTGTGATGCCTAAATTAGTAGCAGCTAAAATGACACTGCATGCTTCAATCTCATGACTATTTCTTAGGAAACTATTGTACAAGAAATATTGTTTAGAATTAAGTAGTCTGTAAAAATGAATTTGCTATAGATACTTTGTGCTTTTATTTTTTAAAGAAAGCAGTGATTTCTTAAAGACTAAGACCATTTTCATTTAAAAAAACCCTCAGACTTAATAATAATACCCTATTTTCAAGGCAAAGTTGAAAATTCATTAGTATAAGTGAGAGCACAGTGCACTTAAGGGCTAGTGAGCTAAAACTGCTCTTCATAAAGGAGAAATCTGATTTCCATTACAGATGGCTAGTTCCAGAATTGCAAGTTCATTGTTAAATAGTAGAATCACGATCTTGCCTCACCACGGATAATTGTTTTTATTATAGTAATAACTCACATTGATGGGAAGGATATTATAATTGATATTATAAGCTCTCTGCTTCTATGTTACATTACTTTCCAGGGCACTCTGCAAAAGGTTACCTCCAAAAGACACTGTCCCTTTAGAATCTTTCTGTAGTTGGTGCCTCAGGACTCGCTGCTGTTCGTCTGTGGGCTGAATCCCAAGATAATTTAATGCCTAGAAGACAAAGAGGTGTTTTTTTTTGTTTTTGTTTTTTTAAATGGGGATTAGGCATCTCTGCCTCAAATGGGGAAAAAGGCCTTTTCATTATAGCTCTCCTTCACTAACAAGTTGTGTCTTGTGTGGTCACTGTTTCTTTAACTTCCTCAAAGACAGATAAATAAGAAAGATGACAGAATGGGCTCTGGTGACTCCCGGGTGTAGCTGTCTTTATTAATATATACTACTTGTGGCTCAGTACAATTTTTCCATGATCATCATATTTTGGACTGAAAACATTAAGGTTAGAACTATCACCACGTTTATATTATTGTCATCACCATCGTATGTGAGTGTTGGTTTACAAAACTATCAGAAGCTACCTGACGCTGAAGAAACTTTGACTATGAAGGAAAACGGGAATCAATTGCCACACTTATGCCCATGGTTCCACACAATATCCCTATTTTGACTCACTCGGCTCTTCAGCACAAAGAATTATTTCATATCAAGTTTCAGCATTTGCTTTCACTCACAGATTTTTGTATTTATTTATTTTTTGTCAAGTTAAATGAAATCTGGTGCTAGTATTTTTGAGTCATGCGGAATTATTAGTTTGTGTACCTCAAATAGCTTTTACAAGACTGAGTTTAATAAAAAGAAGTAAATAACCCAGCACACATTACACAGCATACAAGATAATGCCGATATATATAACTGGTAATGGTTTCTTTATAGTGCTAATGGAAGTAGGGAGGACTAAACATAATGGAGTGGTAGAGTACACCTGAAAATTGCATATAAATATAATAATTTGCAAAACAAACCATTCAATGGCATGTAAACAGTCTACAAATGCTGTATCAAAGACAAACTATGCAATAAAGAACCAAATATTAATGTAAATTAAGTTATATGCAGAAGTAGTTAACTGAACCAAAAAGACATACCGGTTTCAAAACATGAAAACGAGTGACTATTTTTTCAAGACAGAAATATAATCAGTTAAATCCTTTAGATTGTACTGAAGCTTGGACTTCTCAATTAATGAATGATAAAAAAAATCTCATATTCTAAAGACATTTCTTCAAAATTTTTGAATATTGCACACAAAGATGTTTATCATCATAAATCATCATTAAATGGACAGCCCATTGCTCATACTTGTTTTCCTTTAAATGTTATTAAAAATCGCTGAGATAAAGTAAATACCATGGAAATAGTTTCTGGATAGTAGCACAAGACAATAATTTATGATAAAAGCAAAATGCTCAAGAAAAAAACCTGCTGGTTAAAGCCTGGCCCAACAATACACTCAAGATCATGCATACTTTAAACATGCGAGCAATCCTACTGCATAAAAAAGGGACTTCTTGTGCTTGTGCTTAAAGTAAAAAATGCATGTAAGTGCTCTGGCTGGACTGAGGACCAAAGTGGAACTTTCAAATGACAGCATGCCTCACTGCTTTTCTCAGACCACCTGCCTTGGGACTGTTTCAGATTTTTCTCTCTAGGGCAGCGCGTTTTTAAACGTCCCCACCTACTCTCTGTGTGCATGGGTTCAATTTCTATATTGCTTGATAATTTCTTTGTTTCAGAATCCATGTATGAAGTTTTCCTTTGGCCTCAGACTGTTTGACAGCTACTTCCTTGTTTGGTAGGTAGACCCATTCTGTCTCAATGGCTTGTAATCCCTTGTCTGCTTACTGTCTCCCCCTATAGGTGAGAGTGTTGAAACCATCTGGAACTCTTCTAGTAGTGGAAATCTATCACACCATTTTAGCATGCCATCTAACTTGGGGCATATAATCAGATTTTGCGTTACAGGCCAATAATTATTACTGAGCACTTCCACATTCATCACACGTTCATTTCTCCAGAATATTTTCAGGTATGGAGGGATAAGAGAGAACAGAGGTGGGTAAACTACGGCCTGCGGGCCACATCCGGCACATGGGGCCGTCCTGCCTGGCCCCTGAGCTCCCGGCTGGCCCTGGCCCCTCCCCTGCTGTCCTCTCTCCCCCGCAGCCTCAGCTCGCATGGCTGCCTCCAGCCATGCGGCGCAGCTCAGGGGGAGATTTACCAGTGAACAGAGGGTGCCCTGACACAGGCCCTCCAACAACAGGGGGACCCAGGGCCAGGCACTCAGGCAACTCAGCACTGGCGCACCCCCCGCAGGGGGGAGGGGCTGCACTGCGAGGGCAGGGGAGCAGGCGGTGTGGGTGGCGGGAGCATGGGGAACGCAGGCGGAGGACTCAGGAGGAGCACTGGGCAGCTGCGCAGCCGGCCAGAGAGAAGCGGTGTTTTGAAGGGGAAACCGTCGCTACTCTCCGGCTGTACGGCTGCCCCTGCTCCTCCTGAGTCTCCGCCCATGTTCGCGGGGCAGGAAATGGGAGGGGGCAGAGGGCGGGCTGTTTGGGGGGGCACAGCCTTCCCTACCCGACCCTCCATACCGTTTTGCAACCCCGATGTGGCCCTCGGGCCAAAAAGTTTGCCCACCCCTGAGACAGAAGATGGATCAGGCATCTTTAAATGGAAGAGAGACTAAAACAGGGAGAGAGGTTGGTTGGAATAAGGAAGACTCATGCACTTCATCCTTATAATCTGTTATCTTTCAACTTGATGCATAAATTACAAGCTGTCAACTGGCCATCAATTTATATGGGAAACATGCAAGATGGCGCTCCACTTCAAAGGCCAGGGTACCAGATGTCTAGGCAGGTGCTTAACTTTAAGCGTATCAATAGGACCTACTTATGCACTTAATATTGACCTATCAACTTCAATTCTGCAGTGGTAGAGACATGGACAAGAGGACCCAAGAGATTTTTTCCCCCTCATCTTTACCATGTATTATTAGCTAGATGATTTTAATGGTCTCCTGGCTGATCACCTGAAGACAGTTTTCACTGTATAGCTACACTTCCTCCAACTCACACTTAGATCCTCTTGCTCCAATGACCTGAGTATTATTTAAGATAAAGTAATGCTAAACACTGCAGACTCCTCTACTGCAGTCTCTCATGGAATGTTGAAAGGGATCAACTGAACTTATAATGCAGTCTCGCATTCTCAAATGAACTCCAAACAATAATTAGAAGATCTTTTTGTTACTTTGAACACTGTTCCTTATCTTTTACCCCCTTATTGACACTTGTTTTTTATGATCAAAACAAGAAACAAATAAAAATGTTCGTAAAAATATGCCCATTTGTATTTCCTTCTGAAATATACTATGTCATGCAAGAAAGATAAATAAAAATGATAGATCAAACTATTGCATGCTGACAGTGCTAGGGAAAATGAAAGAATCCATTTAAATATGTACTGCATGTTTCAGCAAAAATGTATGTAACTGCAATCTGCCCTTCCACAGTACTTCTGTGCATCTTATTTCCTTCTGCATCCCGCTCATCTGTTTTTTTACTTTTCCCACATGAATCTTCTCCAGGATGTTACTTCTCTGTAGGCACAATTTCTTTGGCTTCTTTCATCTATCATATCTTCATGTACCCTTGTGGGTATCTCAGTATTTCTCTCCTTAAATTTTAGCTCCCTGCCTTTTTAAAATAATAATAATAATAATAATAATAATAATAATAAAAAAGACTTATGTATGCATTTATTTTTTCTATTTATGAGCCTTTGGCACTTTGTTCTTTCCTCCGTACCTAGCTTTTATTTCACACTGTTTATATTCTTAATGTTTTGGCTACAATTTTGTGCCAGAGACTCCACAAAGTTCACTAGGGACTTTGCTATTGCTATCAATTTTATGTGGGAGGCACTCAGAAACTACAGGGATGGGTGGCAGTATAAAACCCTAAGGAAGGAAGGATGGATAGAAATGAGTGAAATTCCTTTTCAATATCCTCTTTCAAAAGGATGCTCAGCAAATAATGCAGTTAAAAATTAAATGGGTTAAAAATTAAATGGGTTGACCCAACCAGCCATTTAACTATTTGCCCAATAAGTAAAGTCAGATATGTATACAGAGCCTGAAAGAGCTATACGTTTGCGAAGTTATCAGTTCTTTTTTACCTATTTATGCAGTAGTCAAGCTAGACATTTTCTTTAGACTTTTTACATTCACCGATTATGGAAAAAATGGAAAACAATATTAAGCGCTATTTACCATCTCCAGTTTCTCTGCTTTGAGACGAACAGTGGGGTTCAGAGAAATCTTCCTTTCTTGAGGTCCATAATTTTCAGTCCAGTTGTAAGCAACAGCTAAGAGACAGTAGATTGTACATTCACTGGAATTTTAATTGGATTTTTCCCTTTGAAGAATGTATTCTGAAGTCCTGCTGTTCAAAATAATTCCAGCTAATCACCTGATTGCAGGAATGAACTCTAATGTTTATTATGATGTTTTTCTTAAATGCTAAAAGATACATTACTAAAATATTCATTAAATACCCAAAAGGGGAAATATAGACACTGTTAAGCCATTTTATAATTATCATCACAATGAGAGCGAAGATTAACAAAAGTATGTAGCATGAGGTCATGTCGGAACAGAAAAACATGGCTGACACTACCTTCTGTCATGGAATACATACAGAGTGCTTTTGGAAATAGGTTGGGAAAAACATTTATTAATTCAGAGATGTCACTCATTTGTTAGCTTTTCCACAACTGTCAATTCCAGGTGTTTAATTTAAGGAACTGGTCGGTTCTGAGGAAATAGCAGGAGGCACTGTGTCAAGAGGAGGGATTATCTCTTGACACTGAGGGGCAGAGGTGAATTAGGGATCTTGCCTGGAGTGAATCCCTTCTGGCTTCTCCTCTTGCCTAAGTGGGAATGGGAAAGTCCTCTTCTCCAGGGCCTGTCCACCCACTGTGCCCCTCCTTTCAGATAAGAGTGTAACAATTTTCCATAATTTAAGCAATGCCTTAATACATTAAGATTTGGATGCAGTTGTTTATTTTCTCTTACGTGCAAATTATAAATTCTGGGGAAAACTGAGTCCAAAATTATAAGCAGCCAACACAAAAGATTTCACACCTACAGATTTCTTTTGCAGGGAAAACAATACAGGAAAAATCAACTATAGCTTTGCCAGAGTGCTCTGGCTTTCTCTGGAGAAACATCTCAGTACACCAGGAAAATAGCAGGAGGCTCTTCAGGGCCTTTGACTACTGGGTATATGCACTCCAGCAAACTTGTAGCTTCACTTAGATTTTAGATGCACTAACATTTTATTTAAAATAGAACAAACAATACATCCACTGGCTGAGTTTTTGCAGAGGCCAGGTTCAAAGAGGGACAGGCTCATCAATGTGAAGTTATTAAATTCCCTAATTTGGAAAGGAATTCAAAACACTTCTCATTAAAAGGCTGAAATTCTGAGGAACAACCACATATTAACTAGTGTTCTTAATTAGTTCTTCCTATTTTATTATTTCATCAAGGAGGAGACTGAGATGGGCTCAAACCAAAATGTGCATCTGAAAACCTCAGGACTCTGCAGCTTGGGACCATCTCCAAAACACAGAATCAAAACAAAAACAAAACAAAAAACAAACAAACAAAACTGGATTTTGTAATTCACAAAACATCTGTTTCCAAGCTTAAACTAATTTATATTCTCCATATGTGCTCAACAAAACATCTTTTTGGAAACCTGTAACACTAATACTGTTGGCATGCTATATTAAATTCTAAAGACAGCAGGCTACATCCTAAGCTAGAGTAAATCGGTATAGCTCCCCTGAAGTCAGTGTGTGGATACTAAGCTCACAAAACTATTGGGTCATTGGCTTTATGCATGAATTTTCTCAAGCACGTCTCAAAGTTATGCTGATTTTTCGATCCAAGAGCTTGGATCTTTGCCTCACGTCAGCGTTGAAGAAGAGGTGTGTGACAGAAGTAGCAGTTTCAGTCAAGGACATGTTGTCAAATGAGAATGGAACGAAGGAAGCCCAGAGATAGCATACAGGATAGTATAATATAGATTGTACAAGAACTGGTAGAACCACCTTGTTTATGTTGCAATACACTGTAGCCGTCTTAGTCCCTTATAAAATATCATTGGGAATCAGTTCCCACGGGGACTGTCTTTGGCAAATTAATTTTTTGTGGTGGAGACACAGGGACAAATGTCCAAAACTGAGGTCTAGATTCACAGCTGGTATAAACTGATGTAGTGTCACTAACTTCATCTGATCTAATCCAATGAATTCAATTCTATTTGTGGATTGAAGCCAATGAAGTTTCACCAGCTGAGCATCTGGCTCTCACTAAACTGCATGGTAGAGAGCCACAAAGTGGGTGAGGTAATATCTTTTACTGAACCAACTTCTGCTGGTGAGAGGACAAGCTCCCACAGGGCTGTTCTTCAGTGAAGAAGTTCTTTGTAAACTCGAAAACTTGTCTCTCTCACCAACAGAAGTTGATCTGATAAAAGATTATCTCATCCACCTTGTCTCTCTAATATCCTGGGACCAACATGGCTACAACTAAACTGCATGTGTCAATCCTGAAGAATGGGCACTTCGACTCATAATTACTCATTATGCTGACTAAGCCAACCCCTTGGGATGGCTGCATTTTCCCCCCATATTGTATGAATGGGGTAGGGGAAGGATGACTTTACCACATATGTCCAAAATCTTTAACTGTGATCAAAACAGATATAGGGCCCCACCGTTTCAAGCAGGGAGGGAAGGGGATATTTCCATCCCTATTAAGCCCCCAACCACTGTATTTTGTCTCTTACATAGATCTGTCATTTAAAAATACATTGGTTTGAGAAGTCTGGATCCTGAAAAGATGTGGCTCAGCTCACATGTACCCCCTCCTTTTAACTAAATAAGAAGCCCTAAATGGTTGGTCAGAGGAGCCTTTGTCTTGTAATGCTTCTGATCTAATCTAGTCATGGTAGTTTTCATGAGCAAGATGATCAAGAGGGCTGATTATTTAACTCAGGCTGTATGAAATACTGTGACCGCTCCAATTCCAAAAGCTGCTATTCAGCCAGTTAACCCCTTAGGGAATCTCTCTACTTATGCAAAGTTGGTCACGATCCCAATCAGACTGCTTCATTTGGAATTAGGGTATCTATTATGGGCCACGTTAATCCCTAGCGCAATTTAGCTGATGTCAGTGGAGTGACACTATGGTCCTCTGGGTTGGTCCTTCCTCTCTTGACAAATTAGATTGGGGTTCTTGGTCATGTGGACTGATCAATTAGAGAGGCAGATGTAATGAACATACTGCTTCCATTTGTACCAACTGAGTGGTAAGAGGGCTCCAGGTCTACTGCATAGCAGTACAGAGCACAACCATTAGTGTAGCCATACTTGACACCAATGTAAGTGTGTATGTCATGCCTGTGCATTTTCATTGTTCATAAATACTACACACATAATCTCACTGAGGGATTTATTACTGTCAAGTCAGATATAGTTGTTGTGAAAGATCAGATCTGATTATTTTTCCTTCAGCGCCTCCAAAATATATATCTAGAGATATGATCAATATGGTTATTACATATAAGCCCCTTTAACAATTATTTTTGTTCCTAAAATTAAAAAAAAAAACCTGCCAGAAGTATATATACTTCTACAGCATTTTATCAAACTGAGATAGCCCTGTTTCTATGGCAACCTAGTCTTGATTTATATGTGAGTCTTCATTACCTGGCTTCAACTGAATCTATTGATTATTATTGCTGTACTGAAACGTTATGATCATTCGTCTTTGTTTAGTTTCAACTATTTGTCCAAGAAACTGTCCAACGTAAATTATATTTGACAGGGATTGTTGAACAATCCATTCATCTTAGCTTTTTATTCACTGCTAGAAAAATGGCCCATACACCCTTCCTTAAAGCCTAGTAAATCACATTGTGTACTACTTTCTGTGGAAGAGTAATTGCAAAAAATAAGGGGAAAAAAATTAAATAAGCATTTACCAGTAGCAGACACATTAGCAGGGCTGCTGTCTGCAGAAGTAATTGGAGATTGTTCTCTTTTCTTGAATCCTGTTTTCATCTATGAAAGAAAATCACAAGTCATGAAATGACATTTGCTAAAGTAGGTCAAAGACAAGACTAGAAACATATGTTAACCTTTAAAAAAATGGGTGGCTGAGTAGATTAAAACAATACTGGAAGAACACTGAAGCCAAAACCCAATGTTACATTTAAACTCTTACAGGGACCATAAAAAGCAATGATATTCAGAATGTAAAGGCTACTGTGGCATACCCACTGTGCCTAAGCACTACAGAGTACTTTTTATATGGTACTATTTAAAAAGTAATTGAAGCCAATGTAAACTTGCTCTGTCTGAGGTGTAGCCCACACTGATGATTTTACAGCTTTTAAAGAGTTATTTTTCAATTCAGAAAGCATGTGTTATTTTTATTACATAAATATTTTAATAAAAAGCCCATAAATGAGACATTCTATTAGAAAACTTATTATAGATCATTATTGATTAGGTTTGTATTAAAAGTGTTAAACCTAGTGCTGAAACAGAAGAGGGCCACTTTGCCACATATTTAATAGGGTGCAGTATACTGTAAATCATGTAACATACTAGAATAACTTCTATAGCAGTGAAAAACTTGCTCTGGTTGTTTTACAGGGCTTGTTTTCCCCTCATCTTGTTTTCTGCATCTGAATTTTAATGCTGGTGAAAGTTGCAAAAGTGACTGTCTTTCATGGTGTATCCAATTTTTGCCTCTTTGCCAAGACTATTGGCAGATGGAGCATTAGTTCAAAATGGAACAGGGAAATGGACTGATACCAAAGTAATTAGGTATGGGCTGCTGAACAACTATCAAATCACAGTGGGTCATTACGGACCACAGCTGAACTTGACCTGGTAAGCTATAGTTGAAAGGCTCTGTCCCTCTGGCAGAGCTGTAAGTGTATACAAATTTAGCATTACACAATAGCAATATAACAAACGTGGTAATATTTTCTAGCGTCTGAGGTTCATTATCTGCAGAATAACCATGACAATGAACACCAAAAAAGTGTGGCTGCACCCTACACAGGATGTTTCTGAAAAGGAATACAAAGGCATCGGTTTCAAATATGGACACAGGGGAACCAACTCCTTTGACTACATAGTCTAAAAAATAATATATATATTTATAATGTATAATTCCAGTTTATTCAAATAGAATATTTTGTTCACCTCTAAAAAGAACTATAAATTAAATATATTTTTTAAAAAAAGACAGAAAACAGAGGGCTGTTCTAAAATAGTTAGCTATCCCTGGTCTTCAAAACTTTCACACCATCACACACTAAAATAGTTTCGTCTGCACTAACGATGTGCTACATTCATTAAAATGTTTATATTTTTCCTTCAGTGTGATAAAACAACATAGTTCTAAACAAAGATTTTATAGTAGTCTATATTCTCTCTCCAAACTCTATTATTATCATAAGGTGTAAAAATTTATTATTTAAAAAAACTTCTTTTTTATTGAAGGAACTTGTCAAGAGTCTCCTAAAGTCAGGGAGAGAAACACATTTCACACAGAGGAGAAACGTCCACTAACACAAGTTAGTGTGCAACTCCACACTAGCAAGCGATACAGATATACCATGTACCAGAAAGGATACGTGCAAATAAAGCAAATAAACCAAATAGTCACAGGTAGCTGGCAGCCCAGCAAGGAACAAGGTTTGAAGTCTTTTTTTATATGGTTTAGGTTTTTTGGCTTTGTTCTGGTATGGTGTAAGGAGCTTATTTTCTGTTTGATTTTAGCCCTGAAAAAATGACAGTGTTTTCTAATTTCAACGATTGTACATGGCGTCACATAATTCTCATTTTGCGGTTTAAGTTGTATATAAACCCCTATGTTATGGTAATAAGCACTGTAAAAAAAATCTTTAAATAATAGATTATTATTCTTCACTATTTACTAATATTCAAAATCTCCTCCATATCTGAAATATAAAATGGAAATGGTTAGATATTGTTTATTTTTTCAAAAGAAGAATTTGACAACCTAGGATCTCAATTAAGATTTAATTGAGAAGTGAGATCAACTAATGATTTCAGATAATATTCTCATTCCATTGGCCAGTACTGTTGATTCTAGAGAGATCTTATACATCTACCAGAAAGCTCCCAGGAATACCCTAGGAAAGTTCATGTTCTGAGGCGGGGTCCAATCATAGAATCATAGAATCTCAGGGTTGGAAGGGACCTCAGGAGGTCATCTAGTCCAACCCCCTGCTCAAAGCAGGACCAAACCCAACTAAATCATCCCAGCCAGGGCTTTGTCAAGCCTGACCTTAAAAGCCTCTAAGGAAGGAGATTCCACTACCTCCCTAGGTAACCCATTCCAGTTCTTCACCACCCTACTAGTGAAAAAGTTTTTCCTAATATCCAACCTAAACCTCCCCCTCTGCAACTTGAGACCATTACATACAATCACTTACATACTGGAATGGTAACTACATGCCATTAATCTAATACTGAAATATGGAAAAAAGTTGCAATAGGATTTCTTTAATTTAGAAAATTCATCTCTTATTTGGCTTTTCTTAAAACAAGAAGACAAGACTGTACTCACAGTGTAGGGTGTGGACACCTTTGAAGTCAGATTCTCATTAGGCGGTGAAAGAAGATTAAATGCGAGTAGTGTCTGTTGCTGTCCACATCCAGCAGATGTCAAGAGACTGCCAGGACTTTGAGGATTTTCAAAGTAACTGGGAAAAACTCTTTGTCTGATAAAAGCGATCTCCCAGGCAGATTCAGATCTAAATTTAAAAATAAATGGTTTACATATATTATATGCAACACTGTTCATAAAATAATAAAGCAGCCTTGCAAAATTCTACTTGTCCAAGCTTCATGGGGTGAGAATTTTTTTGACATTTGTTTTTATTTCATTCCTCATAATCAGTTATGACGGTGAAGGACAGGTGTGTAGCATTTGTGACAGAGCTAGTAAATTTTCTTAATTTTGCATCACTTAGATTAGTAACATATTTGAACTTTTTTATAGTAATGAGTATTTAATATTTCAGACGCATGAACTTGTCTTCTTACTTCAAACACGTTTCACAAAATATTTCAAACTACTCAAAAGAAAACTTGTACAAATTTCACTTTTGGGGTTTAGCTGTTGTAGTACAATAATTACCTCAGCTTTGTTCTGTTGATTATACTTTTTGCTTCTTCATAGGAGACTCCAATCATTGACTCCTTGTTTATGGATACAAGCTGGTCTCCAGGCTTGAGTCGTCCATCCTAACAGTAACAATAAAGAATCCAAGTGTGGCATTCTGTATTGATTGTTGCTGAAGATGCAACTGAAACAAGTTTCTAATTGCAACAGTTTAACATGTACTTTTGAACCTATGAATTTAAGAAACAGTCAAGGTTGGCCAGACTTTCTGCCTGGACCAATATGTTTAATCTGTAAATTAGTAGTTTCCATTGGTAATATACATCTTCTGTGCTGCTGCTTAGTAGAATAACTATGCAATGAAAGAACGTGTTGTATGTACTAGATGTCAAAAGGCACAAAGAAACAATCAATACTATATTCAACTATTTGGTTCTATAAATCAGTATCAAACATTCAAAAATTGTTACCGTGCAGAAAAGGTATGAATGCACCAGACTCACTATTATAACTGCTTTGAGGGAAAAATATGCTGACCAATTTTTCCAACCACTCAACTATATACTATTCATTTTTAATAAACGCTATATTATTAATTGCCTGTCAACCACAGAATCATAGAAATGTAGGATTCAAAGTCATCTAGTCCAGTCCTGCCTCAGTGCAGGGAACTAAATATTAACTAGACCATCCTTGACAGGTCTTTGTCTAACCTGTTCTTAAAAACCTCTAGTAACAGATTCCACAACCTCCCTAGGCAATTTGTTCCTGTGCTTAACTACCCTTACAGTTAGGAATTTTTCCTAATGTCTAACCTAAATCTCTCTTGCTGCAATTTCAGCCCATTATTTCTTGTCCTGTCCTACAGGAATCTCAAGCATAGCTCTACAGGTCTAGCTGTTCCATTTTTATATATATATTTTTTTCAGTTGTGAGAGAAGCCGACCACCCCATTCTGTCCGATTTGTTTGCCTGTGCTGCAGGCTGTTTGTTTTTAGATTCAGACTTTTTGCTTTGCTACCATGCAAGTAAGTCAAAGGATAACATAGCCACTATATGTCTGATTTCCATGATGGCTTGAGTGAGCATGAGAACCTCAGTCAGTCACTTGTTTAGCTTTTCACTTATGATCGGGGGGGAACCCCAAAAACCCCTCGCCAATCACACAACCCTAATTGTCACGTACTATCTCACACTGAAACCCATACAGGGTATCATTTAGCAATTCCAGCCCTTACTCAATGAGGGACTATACCCTGCAAGAAATCTTTCCTAACCCCCTCTTTTGGCCTTCAAACACCCCCCGCCCCGCCCAACCTCTCCAAGCTCATCATCAGAAGCAAGCTCCTCACAGATCAGGACACACTAACTCAAAGCAGCACCAGACTCTGCCTGAATAACAAATGCTAATAACTGAACACAAAACCTGTAGATGTATCTCCACTGCTACAATGATCAATACCTCCCACAACACGCTTTTCAAGATCCACGGGTCCTATGCCTATCACAACATGAGGTGTACTTCAGCCAGTGCACTATATGCCCCAACAAAGGGGTGAAAACAGACAATCATTATGCTCTTGAATGAACTGTCACAGAAAAATTACAAGACAAAAACACCGTATCACCTATGGGTGAACACTTTTTACAAAGCGATCACTCTGACCTCTCTGTCCTCATGCTCAAAGGAAACCTGCACAACACCTTCAAAAGACAAGCCTAGGTGCTGAAATTCATAACTTTACTAGATGCTAAAAATCATGGTCTTAATAAAAACACTGGGTTTATGGCTTATTACAACAATCTCTAACCCTTTTTTCTCCTATTATTGAAGAGGTTTTAATGGGCCTCTTCGGCTTGAGTTGTCCATTCTAATATATGTTAACTAGTTATGTTAAACAATCTCTTCCACCGTGTATTTAGCTGTGATACTGAGGGCAGGTTTACAAATTTAAATCAGCACAGATGCACCTATGCAGCTGTAGTGCGTCTGGTGAAGACGCTCTTAGTCGATGGGGGAGAGCTTTCCTGTTGGCTTAATAACTCCATCTCCGCAAGAGGCAGTATTATGTCGATGGGAGAAGTGGATTGATTTGCAACTTTCTGCAAACATAGAGACATACCACATTTCTGTTACAGACAGTCATAAGACAACACTTTAAAAAAGGGGGCCTGAATTCTCATTTACACTGAGGTCTTTTTACTTTCTTCTGGCTGTGTAAATGGGCCTTCGAGTGGGCATAAATCACAGCGTAGTTGAGAATTCAGTTGAGAATTGAGAATTATTAATCATTCTATATATTGTCATACTTTTTTCTAGCTTATGCTTATAGATTGTAAAATTACTATATTTCATTAGTATATGGCAAAAAATATATATACATTCAAGATGCACCTGTGTTTCTGAATCTATACGTAATTAATTGCATGGAATATTTGGAAGATCTGAAATACAAAATTCTACCTTCATTCAATTTTTTAATATTTAATAAAAAATCCCCAGAAAAAATAAACATTTGAAAATAGTAAACCTAAATATGCTGGCCTGACAAGGAACAAATATATACAATTTTATAATATACATATACTTATAGTTTAGCTGCTTGAACACTATGATTTTATAACACACCATATTGTGTTGTTTAATATTTGTCTTTGACCACAAACAAAAAAAGCTTGTTTTTTCATTTGCCGCCAGTGTACAAAAATACCAACTACAATGCTGCCCTCTGGTGGCTCACATGACAAACATCACATTTTAAATTGAGAAATTTCAAGAAGATGAGGATTTAAATACAGCCTCCAATGTTGACCGTTTGAACTGTTTTAGTGTTACAGTACAGTTTGAAAATAAATGACCTAGTCTTGCTCCCACTGACCACAACGGTGAAGGAATGGGCACTAAATTACATAGGTTAAGACCGTAAAATGTTTTTGGTAGCTATAACAAAATAAGACTGAAAAAAGAAAAATCACTGTTATCCATAAATAAGCAGTTTTAAGGTAGCATTCCAATTTGCTCCCTGATCTGCAGTCTGGCCTTAACCTGCCCTCCCTTTCTGTACCTACAAATCTGTGGTCACAAATAACCACAGGCAGAATTTTGAGGGCACAAATCATTGCAGGTGCAATTAATGTTGTTAAACATTCATGCCTTTGCTTTGCAGACACAATTAATATTTACATGTCAAAATGTCCCACTATTGTATACAGTGTTGTAGCTGTGTCAGTTCCAGGATATTAAAGAGATAAGGTAGGTGAAATAATATCTTTTTTTGAATCAGCTTCTGTTGGTGAGAGAGACAAGCTTTTGAGTTTACACAAAGCTCTTCTTGTGGTCTGGAAAACTCTCTCAATCCTCATTCTGAAAGGAAACCTGCAGAACACTTTCAAAACACAAGCCAGGGGCTTAAATTCATAACTTTGCTAGACGCTAAAAATCATGGACTGAGCAGAGGCACTGGATTTATGACTTATTACAACAATCTATAAGCCACTAAAAACCCTTCCCGCCCAACTGCTTCCCCCCGCACCCGTTTCTGTTCCTCCTTATGACTGGAGGGGTGTTCACCTGGAATGGTCCCTTGAAATGTATGTTCACTACTTATGCTAAACAATCTATTCCACTTGGTATTTAGCTGTTATATTCTGATTAAGGTTGTGTCTACACTACAAAATGAAGTCGACCTAACTTACATCGGCATACTGCCACCGCAGTAATTACATAAGCAATGTAGTGTCTACACTGACACTGCACTGACCTAAACACATCAGCCTCGACTCTACGCTGCTCATGGAGTAAAGTTAAGTTGGCGTAGTGGGGCAGTTACATTGTCTGGACCAAAATTTAAGTGTAGATGCTTCCATAGTTAGGTCAACATAAGCTGCCTTGCATTGACCTAACTCTGTAATGTAGACCAGACCTAAGTTTCCCAGACCTGAAGAAGAGCTCTGCGAAAGCTTATCTCTCATACCAACAGATGTTGGTCCAATAAAAGGTATTACCTCACCCTCCTTGTTTCTAAAATGACCCATATCACACTTATAAATAGCCCTGGGTTCAAAAAGAGAGGCTATGTTTAGAAAATCTAGCTCTGAAAACTGATTTTTTTTGTGATTTATTAGTTCCCCTTGTCCATTACATACTTTCAGTGATGCAAGATATATATTTAAAGAGTTTAGTATAACTCTTAATTATCTGGCCTATAGGATATCCCCTTTATTCTGGCCTGGCAATAGCTACTGTTTGAGTCTCAACTGGGAAAAAACTGATAGGATTTTGTGATCAAGGAAAATGATAGGGTATCAGGAGATCCGAGTTCTAATTGCAGCTCTGCCACATACGTGTGTGACCTTGGGTGAGCAAATCACAACTTTTCTGTGTCTCAGTCTTCTCATGTAGAAGATGTGCATAATGATTCCTATGTACATCATACCTTAGTTCACCTAAGTGGCAATCAACTGCAGTGGTGATGAGTGCAGGATGGTTAAAAGGGCCATTCTACTGATATAAAATGGCATAGGAAATGGGAGAAGGAAAGAAGTGCAGAAGTTTGTGCCTATGACCACTAAGCTCCTTTAAAGAAGATCAAGCATATGCTCCCAACTAGTATGTAGCTGCCTGGGATCCTGACCACCAGCCAGCCCCAACTTTTACCTTGGCCACCAACTAGTCCCAATCCTATACCCCTGGGCCAGCTGTGGCATGCCAGCAGGAACAACTGGATTCCTTTCCTAGTTTTCTCCTGAGTGCCCTGTAAGCCTTCTGACTACCACATGGATGCATGGAGGAGGAGAAGGAAAGAAGATAGCCACACACTTGCCTCCTCCTTCCCATACAGGATCGTCAACACAAGGCAAGATTTGACACTTGACAGGATGCTCTACTAAAGGCGATGCCATTGTCTAAAAAAAATCTAGTGTCGCCTATCAGAACACTGTTTTTTAGATCTGGCGTGCTGCTAGCATAGCAAGTCAAAGTAGATCAGTCTTGATGTAGGAGAGCATTTATACTGAGGTTGGTAATAAATAAAGAAAAAAATAGAGCTGCATGGGAAGGAACCATGAATAAAAGAGGACTTTATAATATCCACCTTATGACAGTCACCTCCAGGGATAACTTCTTGGATATATACCAAGGGACCTTCATTTCTGTTAATTCCTCCCACAATGTTCAAACCCAGGCCTGTTCCCTTGGAAACAGTGATAATCTGAAATGCACTATCACTAAGAGAAAAAAAAAAGAAAAGAAAATTAGCATTAAAAGATCAGTTACACAGTCTATGGAGCTTGAATAAAGCAGCAATGAAGACCCATGTGCAATATTTCTCTTGTGTTGCAACAATTAGTTTGACATAAATGGCTGACATTTAATCATACTGTCCACATTCTACTCAATACAAAATTACTAATTTCAATACTAATTTAAGCAATTACAAATAGGAAGTCAAGTTAAACTAAGCATTAATGCAGTGCTATATACACTGATAGAATTAAAGTGTGTCTAATTCTCTACTTTCATTAGAGACATAACTATATTTCTAGGGATCTGAAAGTAATCATAAAAATGCATTCATCTGGAAAGTTTCACGTCACCTTTCTCTTTTTAAAATCACTTTAAATAAAAGTATTTTGTGTTCTTGAGTAAATCAAACTGCAAGGCTGTCTTGCTGTGTGTCTATTCCATCTAAAGTCCTCTCCCGCCCCACACCATGACGGGCTGTCCACTCCACATAAGGCCAGAAGGGAGTGAAGTAGCTAGGTAGGCCAATTAACTGCCTGGGCTGTACCTGGAGGAGCAGCCAGGAAACAGGTATTAATCAGAGGGCGGGAACAGGTTCATAGACAAGGCAGTGGACAGCCTGGGACAATTTGAGCTGGAAGGTTTTAATATCCCGGAAGGGGGAAACGTGCCAGAAGGCTAAGTCATAAAGAGGAAGCAGGAGGTCCTGGAGCCTGCAGACTGAGAAAGAGAGGAGTGCAACCACTGGAAGGGGCATTGACCTGGCAGAGCTAATTCCCAGAACTGCCAGGAGGTGGTGCTATCACACCATCCACAAAACTTACAGCATTTTTACTGCTTACGGTTTTCCAGAAACTTGGTATAAATATTTTTCAACTGCCTCAGTTCAACACAAGCATTTTTATAAAGCTGTTTCTATATATATTAAGATAGAACTTGTTTCAAAAGTTGTTAGAGCAAAGTGCTGGGTGTTAGGACTCCTGAATTCTAGCCCTGGTTCTGTCACTGACTCACAGCGTGACCTTGAATAAGTTGGCCAAAATTTTCAAAGCTGGATGTCTAAAATGAAGCAGCAAAATAAATATGGCCTGGCATTCCAAGGTGCTGAGCTTGTGAATTTAGGACATGTATGCCATGCCTACCTTTCTAGCTTCTAGTGACTTCAACTGAATAGGCAACAAATATATTTTCATGTTTTTCTCTTTTTTGGCTTTCTAAAAAATTATTATTATTGGATTGGCAGCCCTTCTGCAGTGTTTGCAACCCAAGCATTGTGGCAATCTGCTAGTGTACGTGAATCAGAACCAAAAACTAACTAGGAGCTGGGTAGAAATTACAGTAAATCTGATCAGCCTAATTTCACCAAAATGAGCAAAACACAAAAAGTAAACAAATGGCACAAAATGGCCAAAAAAAGTTAGCTTTAAAAATTCTTTCAGTTTTAATAATCAACGGTGTGATTAGTAACATGATTTTAAAAAATACAATCTTGGTAGCCCTTTAGTGAGCTCCACCCAAAATATTCATAAGCACCTAAACCCAACTACTTTTGACCAAGGGAGTTCAGAGAAGATAGCTAGAGTCAGTTTCAGGAATTACTTTGAGAGTTGCGGGGATGTTGTGGTAACAGAATTATTTCCATTGTAGCTGATGACAATCTCCTTTGGACGTAGAAGCTGAGGACTTTGTGACCTTGAGGATGATCCAGAAGAAAGGCTGTCAACAGGTTTTCCTTAATGAAAGAAATAGTGAGAAAAGAGAAATAAAAACCACATTCAGGGAAGGCAAAGTGTTTCATTGACATACAACATCAATTTCTGCGAGTCTTGCTCAGGCAAATAGTTCAGTACATGTCAGGAAGAGGAGCATGAGTTTTCCCCATGAACTTAAGCTAATAAACTGTTCTAGTTCGGGTAAACTGAACCATTATGACCAAGTCTTTTATTACTAATTTTGATATTGAATATAATAAAAGTGTCTGTGGTATCGAGTGCTTCCACAAGCAAGCATTTCAGGCTTCTGTGTAATATTCAGCTTGTCACAAGATCCAGCATTTGGAAGTCTTGCAATCAGCCATATCCAGCTTTCTGGATAATAGGAAAAGATGTGAAGGCTCTAAACCTACTCCTGGGAAGGAATGAGTGTGATCTGACCCCCTCCTTTTGGCTCTAGGAAGGCAATATTTAGCACCCAGGTTCATTTTATAACATATGCACTTGATTTGAAAAATCAGAGCAATAGGACGCTGGAGTTGAGAGCAGATACAATACACTGTATCAGCTGCTGAAAATAATTTATCCTTGCAGTGCTGAATTTATCCCCTCTGCCCTCTCATACTCCTAAATCAACAGCTCATGTGTTTCACCCCACTTTCCCGGACTTCCCTTGTTTCCATCCTTAGAGAGGAGCCCATAAAAGAAACCTTTTGTCAAAAGGACAAACAAACCCACAAAGAAGCCTGAGGCTACACAGCTTCAGAGTGGAAGCTAAGCCAAGCACTCAGGTTTTCAGAAACAGCCATCACTTGCTGACACGTGACGACTGGCCGTTCAAATGAAAAGAGTGAGTGAAGCAAAATAATCTTGTATCTACCTTTCTTAAAGAAGAAGGTAGATGCAATATATGCATCAGGCCTGCACAATATGCGGCCCGCGTGGGCTCACTGTGCGGCCTGCGGGGGGGGGGGTGAGTAGGCAAGCGGCAGGTGAGGGAGGGGGGCTGAGGAGGCGAGCGGGCAGGCAGTGGCGGGGGACGGGTGAGCCGGCGGCAGGGAGCGAGGCTGAGGAGAGGACCTATTCTACTGATCTGGTCTGGCTCCCAGCCCCTCTCCAAGGGTTGCAGCTGTCTGGAGGTGCTGCCTTCCATGCCTTCCTCAGTCACACCTCATTCATTCAACAGGGCAATTGGTTACAAAGTAGGGGGAAGATCTTATTCTACTTCTAGCAAAAAGACATTTTTCTTTTACCTTAATTATACTACCTTAGGGGCTCGCTATAACATATTACCAAGGTTCAATACCGCTGTTTTGGCGGGGCGGCGCTGGGGAAGGAGGGTTTGTTTTCGCAGGGCGGGCGGTGCTGGGGGAGGGGTTGTGTTTCGGGGGGCTGGGCGGTGCTGGGTGTGTGTGTGTTTCGGCGGCGCTGGGGGGGTTCAGTGGCGCTGTGGGGGGTTTCAGCCCTCAGCTGTTTTCTTTGGAGTAATATGGCCCTCGCCGCTTTACGAGTTGTGCAGGCCTGACATAAATCATCCTTACCGGTGCAGCAACCCCAAATGGAGTGTGAAGAGTTACAATCTCTCAGGTATCAACAATTTGCAATGTTAATACACCTTTCATCAGAGAATTTCATAACATTTTATAAACCATTCATTAATTAAAACCCTTTGAGGTAGGTGATACAATATAGATGGGGAAATAGACATGGAGAAGGTAAGTGACTTTCCCAAGATCACAAAGTGAGTTAATGCTCAAGTAATTAATGAACATAGGAGTCCTGCCAAACTCCTAGTCACCTGCTCTACTCACTAAACCATACCCCCCAAACCTACATCTTTGAAGTGCCGATTTACATTTCATACAAGGATGACTACAGTGTTCTCCAACATTATTTCAAGCTATCAAGCATCCTCTACTACTTCTTTATAGTGCAAAATGTAGAAATATTTAACGCCTCACCAGCTAGCACTTGTGTTGGTGAACATCTTCCAGAGCCTGTGTTACTGCATGATCCATATTTATCCATCAGGTCTAGAAATTCTTTCCTATAATAATTAAAAATACCTTTGTTTTTTATTTATTTGACTTCAGTTAGAAATGCACCCTTGGAGACCACATAGGATGCCACTTGTTTAGAATGCGTCTCTCACATTTTCCTCTGAACACCCAATTTCCCCAGACCACAGTGTACTAAAGGTCAGATGGCTCAACACCAGATGAAAAATGACGTTTTTGTCAGATATAAAAATACTGAGAACAGATAAGTGAAAGAGTAGCATGATATTGAAGGACAAGCACAGAGGCTGATGACAGTCTATAAATAAGATGGGCCGGTTACCACAAGGTACAGAGGTTTAATTACTAGCTTTATTCACCCTGGTTTGCAAGTGCCTCTGGAACGGCTCAACAGTGACCCCTCTGGATGATGAGAGAGTGGTGCTGCTTGATTCCAAAAGGAGTTATTCACTAACAGAAATTCTATGCATAGCACAAGGGTAGAAAGCTTTTGTTCTAGCTTTGTTATTTATTTTGAGACACAATATTTGATACATAATAGAAGGATGGAAAGCACTTGGAACCTGTTTTTGCTTTTCCTGCACAATAATAAATCAGATTACATTCATAGGATTTATATATATCTGAATTCTCTCATGTCTATTCAGGGATTCTGCATTATAAAGACAGCCTTTTCTTTGCTTGCTCCACTGGAAAAGCCAGTGAGCTCCTACTAGCTTTTCTGATTGTTGCTCTCAACATTTTGTCTGATCAAGTGCACTACTTTGAAACACGAAATGTGACAATGTCTATTTTTCTGCATTGTTTTAAATATCAGCTGACTTATTTGTCTTACAAATATTTAGGAACAGAGAGCCTAATTCTCACCTCACCTTCACAAGTTTTACACCAGCGTAATTGACTTCACCAGAATAATTGCTGATTTACAACAGCATAAGATTAGATTCAATCCCAGATTTTCTATTCAAATTCTTTCCAGGCTATCCCTTTCTTTAATTCCAAACTACAACAGTAATGAGGGGAAAGAAATTTCACATAATGGATAGTCCCCATTTCTTTCTCTTTGTTGCAGCACTATACATTTGATTAATAACTCTCTACATATAAAGATGAAAGATACCTGTGAAGCTTACAAAATATTTTTTGTGGGTTTTTGAGAGAGATTCTGGTAATTTTATTTGAAAACACAGATCAAACAAGGAAAGCTAGCCACTGGCCATTAACAGCTACAGCTTGCTTCTGTTCTCATATAAGGGCAAACATTGTTATGTATCCTGTTTTAAAAAAAGGAGGGAGGGCAGCCCTCCTGCAACAAGCCTGTCATAACAGAGCAAGCTGGCAGAGAAAGAATAGTGCTGCTTTTTCCTCTTCGACCACCTTCTAACATGTCCAAAGAAGCAGAGCCACTTCACCCAAGTGGTCATTGGCTCTCCACTTGTTTCAGGATCCAGTTAAAGTTGCATTGGGTAACTTAAAAACATTCTGTGGACTCCTTCTACCACACCTCGGGAATCATACCCCACATTACTTTCCCTTCTGCTCATCTAGCACTACTTTCTTCTCTATCCCACCATACAACCTTGCTACTGATGGTGAAAGATCCTTTTCCACATCAGCTCCTGCCCTCGGCAGACGTTTTTATTCCTCCCTCTAACTCCAAATATTAGCTGAATATCTTCCTCCCTTGCACACACCTCTTCAGTTTCTTTCTCCTGCAATTTTTTACCTCTGCAACTGAATTAATTCTGTAGAGTATTGCGGGATGCAATTTGTACAAAAGACACTACAGGAAAGGTAGCGATTTTCTACAATATTATATTAGCAACTGAAATGGTCTTATTCAGCAAGTAGTTGTCTAATTTAATAAATTGCTTACACAGTCCAACAAAGGATGAGAACACAAGAGGGAGAGTTGACACTGCATTTGGAACAAATGTGTGATAGAGTTTTCTTTACATCTAGAATGTAGGTAGCATCAGAAATCCTTCTATGGCCTTGTTTCAGGGCTCTTGTGCACCAAAAAGAAAGAAAACATTCCCAGAGATACAGATTTGACCACACAGTCAGCCTCAATGGGTAGAAATTATTTGTTGGGGTTTCAGGATTCAAACTGACACCAATTTTCTAACAGTCTCCTGCTGCCTTTGTCCCAGGCAGTTGTATAAGCAGAATATTCAAAAAAAAATTTGGCAAGTAGAAATCACACAAGATAGATCTTATGTTTCCACAGAGTTCTCTGTCCTGGTTTCCAGTCAGCACAAACAATTTACCTCACTCTTCTGAGAGAAGCATACCTTTCTTTTAAGGTGCTGGGCCTTAATAGACTGAGCTGCACGTAACTACCTAAACTCCCTGAGACACCTCTGAACACTGGCCATTTATGAATTCATAGATTCATAAATTCCAAGGCCAGAAGGGACCATTGTGATCATCTTGTCTGACCTCCTGTATAATACAGACCATAGAACTTCCCTACAATAATTCTTAGAGCAGATCATTTAGAAACACATCTAATCTTGATTTAAAAATTGCCAGTTATAGAGAATCCACAATGAGCCCATTATCAAATATTTGTCCCCCCTGTAGGTTCTTATAGACTGTAATCAAATTACCCCTTTAAACCTTTTCTTTGTTAAACTTTAATACATTGAGCTCATTAAGTCTATCACTATAAGGCATGTTTTTTCTAATCCTTGAATCATGCTTGTGGCTCTTCTCTGAACCCTCTCCAATTTATCAACATCCTTCTTGAATTGTGGATACCAAAACCTGACACAGTATTCCAACAGCAGTTACATCAGTGCCAAATACAGAGGTGAAATACCTTTTTATTCCTACTCGAGATGCCACATTTATGCATTAGCCCTTTTGGACACATCATCACACTGGAAACTCTTGTTCAGCTGATTATCCACCATGACCCCATATCTCTTTCAGTGTTAGCTCCCAAAATCTAGGCCTCTGGCTCAATCCACAGCTTCATCTTTGTGTGTCTCCTTTCCTCTTTGGAAACTTCATAAATCAAACCCTGGACATTAGTGTCCAAGATTCATATACTTAGTGCTATATGCCTACAGCAGGGGTAGGCAACCTATGGCACGTGTGCCGAAGGCGGCACGCAAGCTGATTTTCATTGGCACTCGCACTGCCCGGGTCCTGGCCACTGGTCCGGGGAGCTCTGCATTTTAATTTTAAATTAAGCTTCTTAAACATTTTAAAAACCTTATTTACTTTACATACAACAATAGTTTAGTTATATGTTATAGACTTATAGAAAGAGACCTTCTAAAAATGTTAAAATGTATTACTGGCACGTGAAACCTTAAATTAGAGTGAATAAATGAAGCCTCGGCACACCACTTCTGAAAGGTTGCCGACCCCTGGCCTACAGGTATGTTTTGGATTCTCCCCCCTAGAGGGATACACAATTTGAATATACAGCTGACTGCAGAATGAATCTCATGAAACTGTGAATCCTCCTTTGTATTAAAAATATTTACATGATTGGCTCTGTAGAAATCAACTAATTACTATTTCCAAACTTTTCTGGAAGTTTCAGAAATAGTTCTTGGATTAATTAGCAAAGAAATAATTAAAGCTGACTCTGCAAATCTATTATTAAACATTATTTATTCAATTAAAAAAAAATCCCTACTAATCAAGCACTGATTATACCCTCATTTTAGAGAAATCAGATTGTAAAATGTAGTCATTATTATCATCGCAGGAATAAAGGTAAAAGTAAAAAAGAAAAAAAATGGGGGCGGGGAGAGACCTATATCTAAAAGGATGTTAACCACGAACACCAGAAAACTAATATCACAGAGTTAGGGTGGAGGTAACATAAATGGCAAGATTGTGGTATCAGTTACAGCAGCATAACTCCAGAGTAATTCTACTGACTACCCAGGGGCAACTCAAAACAGGGCCACCTAGAGGAGGGGGCAAGTGGGGCAATTTGTCCCAGGCCCCAAAGGGGCCCCACAAGTCCTGGCCCAGCGGCGGTCCGGGTCTTCGGCCGGCATTTCGGCGACGGGGGGGCCCTTCAGTGCTGCCGAAGATGCGGAGCGACTGAAGGGCCCCCTGCCGCCAAAATGCTGCCGAAGACCCGGACCACCGCCAGGTGAGTACAAGGGCCACAGCTCCCCCGCTTTGCCCCAGGCCCCCTGAATCCTCTGGGCGGCCCTGACTCAAATCAGTTTGGTACATTGCTTAATAGCAATACAAATACACTTGTTTAACTGGTGCTTATCTATCACAAGGTTCTAGTCACGTTCACAAAAACTTATGTATAAATTAAGTATTTAATATAATAAGTATGTACAATGGTAGGAAATTAACTGAGAGTTCTGTTAGGGAGTGAGGACACATTTAGAATAGCTAATGGAGATCTTGTCACTGGACAAACCACCCGAATGATAAAGGGGCTCACGGATTTTAATTATTCAAGAAGGTTAGAGGAACTAGGTCAGTATGCTTTGGATAAAAGCAGATTAAGAGTGAACTTCAGAGATATCTAAAACAGTCTGAAGAAGAGAGAGAGGATAGAAGCTACAAAGCCATTTGAACTACTGTCAAATACAGGAATAAAGAGGCACAGGCATAAGATTAAGAAAGGCCATGTTCTAAAGGAATTGAGGTGGACTTTCTTTACATAGAAGGCAGTTAATAAATGGAAGAGCCTAGGAAAGGCAACAAGAGTAGCAAGTCTTCAATGATTTTCAAATATAGTTACATAAATATTTGGCGGAAACACCTGCTAACTCAAAAGGGGGGGGATAGACCTGGATGGGCTTCCTGGCTTCTTTCCATCCCAACATTTCTTATGCCAATGTCGGTTTATATGATTATCTGTAGATAACAAGATTAAAGGGATATTTTAGTGTAACTGTCCTTATACTGTAGGAATTTTGGACTATCTGCTGCACTGAATAGTTTAACCTACTTATCGCAACTAATTCAGAGCTCGTAAGTAAGAGATTGAAAAGTCAATTCTGAAAAAAAGACAACTGCAAGGGCTTTATTTTCAGATGCCTGGCACTAGTTAAAGTAGTTCTACTGTCAAATACTAATCACTTTTTAATTCCATTTCTCTTATATTTTAAAGAGACAACAAACAGTCAGGAAATCATGCTTATGATGACAGCAAATACTTTATAGTATTATTAATTGTAACATTTAGACTTTGTTCATGAAATATAAATGGGTCAGAACTTGCAGCCTTTACTAATGTGAGTAGTCCCACTGAACTAACTGGGACTGATTGTTTGACTATGGTGAGCAGGATTAATATTTTCTGTTTGATTTATAGACCAGCTTTCATATATTCATGGAATGTAGACAGCATGGCCCTGAAAGTCAGATATAAAATATATTGATGCACTTTCAATTCACTGCTGCCATCATTCTTCATAGGAATCTTGGTATCATAGCTTGGGGTATACTACACGTGCATATGTTGGGGGGAAATTATCATAAAAACTCTGTATCATACTCTGACAAAATGGATTATGCGATAAAAATGTTTAAGCAAAACACAAAACCAAATTACACTGTGGATATCTTATGACTGATTCCCAATTTATAAAACATCTGTATATTAACACATGACGTATTTTAGTGAAAGTCTTGGGGTTTATTGAGGAAGAGGGATGCTGTAGTGGTAATTTTAATATAAACATTTTAACTCTCTTACTTTGCTTCTTCATCTCTAGTAATCAGCAAAGACATGTGATTAGTCGCTGATGCCATTCGCAAAATGTCAACAGCTCTGGAAGGGAAAAAAAAACCAACAACAATTAAAAAAGTAAATCTACCTATTTTCACTGTTTGAATGCAAGAGCTCTGCATCCACTACACAGTATTAAAATGGCAGAAAACTGAACAATTTCTTATCTTAACAGACAAACCATTTTGGAAATATACCTTTGATTCATCATTCCATTTAAGTCTTGGGTTATCATACGGCACAAAAAGTTTGTATGGGGTAGAAGTTGGCTTTTAATTTTGTACCATTCCGCTCTGGTTTGTTTATTTTTTAATCTGTACTATAGTAGTTTTATTTGGGGGGAGAAGGTTATTTTTAACATAAATCCTAACTCTACCACTGTTTTGGGCTCTATAGTGATAGTCAGTGTTTCCACCTCAGACCCTATATATCACACTACATAAACAATACAGGCAACTTCTCTGCCTTAACTACCCCACCTGAGAGAACAAGAAGTGCCAATTATTAGCAATATATAACCAAATCACTTGCTTTAATGGATATCCAGCCAAATACCATGATAATTACAGTAATGTTAAATATTATACTGTCTTAATAACTATTTTGATATGAATTTACACATGCATTCTGTAACCTACACAACAACATGAAATCTCTTTAATCGGATCTTATGCAGGCAAAACTCCCATTAATGTCAATGATAGTTTTGTTGAGTAAGGACAGCTATATTGAGCTCTCTGGGACAATCTGCAGGTGCAACTCCATGGACTTGGTGCAGTTATACCCTTTTAACAGGGGTTTAATTTGGTCCAAGTCTTTGACTGTATAACTCCAGTATTAGTAACATTTTCCTAAGCACTAGATAAACATTTAGTCATCTTTATGAACATACCTTTCACTGGTTACACCAACTAAGTTTTCTCCATTGACATCTAAAATTAGGTCGCCAGTGAGCAATCGGCCTGATAAAGAGATTAACAAAATATAATGTAAAAGTCTACATGAATTAACAGGGAAAAATGGAAAATATACTGCTATTACTTTTGCTTTAATCTAATCTAATGTAAGAATGATTTCATCACCTTAGGCCCTGATCGTGCAAACACTTAAGCATATGCTTAACTTTACTATCGTGAGTAGTTCCATTGATCCTAACGGGGCTATTCACACCATGTGCATATTTGTAGGATTATGCTCCACAGGTGTGGAATTAGCTGTCAGCTGAGCTTTGAACGGATGACTACATGTAGGTTATCATATATACATTAAATATTTTGTGTTTCTTGATGTTTCTAATAGCTTTTAAAACAGTTCTTAGTTTGAACCACTCAATGGCTCTGTCTACATGAGAGTAGGAAATGTGTTTGCTGAGCAGTTTTAAATACAAACTTGGGTAAAGGTTGTTTTTGTTTCCCCCTCCACCCCAATGGCTAGTGTGGACAAGACCAGACCAAGTTTAGAAACCTGGTTGGACCTAGTTTACACTGGAATTTTTTCCCCATTTCTCTGTACAACACAATTTCTCTGCACAACACAGTTTGGTCCTTCCATATAAATCACCTAAAACATGATCATAAACATTAATCTGAATTAATTAGAACAATGTATAAACACAGGAGCTGATCATGTGAGGTGCTGAATGCCCTTATCTCCCACTGAAGTCACTGGGAGTTGAGAGCTTTCAGCATCTCACAGTTTGGAAAGTTGACAATGTGGACAGATCAAAAAACTGATTTCACACTGGCCTAATCTTGATTTGAACGGATGTCCATTACTGTGACTCCTCCACATCCTCCCTTTGGAAAACGATGAATCTTTGCTGAACTAAACATTACTTTGTATGTACATACTGAAAATAAAATGTAAAAAGACAGTTTGTTTTCTTGACAGGCTTCCTGTGTAATGTAGGATTCTACAGAATACATAAAAGTAATTATTTACTATCTATGGCAGCCATCCCTCCTGGCAAAATTTTCTTTATGAAAATTCCATAGTCTTCTTCAGTTTGCTCCCGATAACCTCCAATAATTTTAACCCCTGTTGAAAAACAGATAAAAGCAAGAAACTGGTCATTCCCTCCATTGCACCAAACACATTCAGTCAAATATCACAACAGATTGAGAAACTTCAACTCCCACTGATATCAGTGTGAACTGCAAATGCAGAGCAGGTGCCCAGCACCTCTCAAGATTTCGCTCTGGTAGAGTCAAATATGTACTCTAATTACCTAATCCATTTTGACAGTCAGAAAAAGTAATGCGGTGAACAGTTCGATTGATTCCATGAGGTCCCATAATAGTCCTAAAATAAATAAATAAAATCAGAGCTGCTGCACTCGGAGAAATATACATGTATGCAAACTACAGCAGTTGCTATTATACTTCTAGTAAAAAAAAAAGCAAACATTTTCTTCACTGGGTATTGTAAATACTGGGCAGATGAAAAAATGAAAAGACAAGATGATATGCTCTGGCATTTGAATATCAAAAACAGATGGTAAAGTAGTACTATCTAAAATACAGTGGAGGTTTTGGGTTTTTTTTTTTTTTTAAACAAAGTATTTCTGACCAAATCCTGAAGTCCTTACTCAGGATAACAGAAAAGAGGGTTAATAATAATAATAAAAAACTGTGGTCCTATTTAGAACAGGACAGCTGGCAACCAGGAAACGATTTGTTAAAGTATTTAAGATGAAAATACTGATGGCTGTAGTGGTCTCCACGAAAATGTTTCCAAAGTTAAGTAAGGGGAGAGAGCACAACTCTCTAGACGTTCGTTGGGGGTGTTCTTCCTATCATCTCTCTTTTTCTCATCAAATAATATTCGTTCTCTCTTGATTTATGAAAGCCTCACTCTTAACTCCACCTCCAAACACAGAATGCCAGAGGTGAGAATAAGGGCAGACTGTCTGAGCTGTCAAACAGCAGAGGATTTTTTTTTTTAATGCTCTTGCAAATCATGATGTAAAGAATTAAGGAAAAAAAATCACAAAATAAAATGATAATCTTGGGACCTGAATGTATAATCCCAGAGAAAATATTTCCAAGGCTAATCTAACAGACAAAGCGTTAAAAATCTGGGTATAAATTGGTATTAGCTAGCCAAGCATGATTTATCCATTTATATTTTCATTCAAATGCAGGCTATTGAAACAAATCCAAACTTGCATTACAAAAACACCCTCACTCAGTTGTTCAATTTTTAGGGAGGATCTGCCAGCCTCAACAAACAAGAAAGCAGCAGCACTGCTTAGATTTTCTGGTATGCCATAAATAATGTTCTAAATTGGATGATTACGTCTATTTTCTACATCATGATGGCAAAGTGAAGCAGAACAACTACAATACATGAACAATGAAGCAAAAGAAGATCAAAGTGGAGGACACACACTCAAAGCCTTCCAGCCAGCACACAACCACTATACCACGCCATATGCTGGGTATTTCAGCCAGGGCTGGAGCTGGTGTCAGGGCAAGCTGAAGAGCCAGAGGAAAGAGGGAGGACAGAAGAATCCAGGTGCAAGGTAACATCCTGGAACATACTGGGGTGTATATATCCAATACAACACTCCAAATTCTGCTCTCTCCTTTTTGCACAACAGAACTGAATCAATTCTGCTGTCAGGGGCCTCAGCATCTACAGAAGAGGAGGAATTATTAACTTCATAGTACCCATAATGCTGTCATATGCAAGATAAGTGGTACTGAGGTCTGTCTGCACTATCAAGGTACATATCCTTAAGTAACCTGAAAGCCTTAGCTTAAAAAAATACTCACCAAGAGAGAAAAGACAGCCAACCTAGTAGACAAGCAAGCTTTTCTCTGGTTTGTAGGTCCTTAAAACTTGCTAAATGGGCCTTTTACCCCAAGTCACAAGAAGGAACTAGAAGGGAATACCTTTTTTTTTTTTTTTTTTTAAAAGAACTATGCCTCAGATGCTCCTGAGAACTCACTTTCACCCCAGTATTTTCTCTGAAAGTTCAAACAAAATTATGAAACCTAATTAGTATATTTTATCATGATCAGAAATGAAAATGTATTTGTTGGAGTAATTTATTCTAGCGTTGCTGATTGAAAATTTTGTAAGCTGTGCACAATTGAGCAAAACTATGATTACATGGTGATAAATTGGGAAGCCAGGAAATATTTATTCTGGAAGAAGACATTTTTATGACTCCTCTCTCAATTTTTCCCCATACAGAATTTTCTTAATGGATTCATTAATTAATATTTGTAAAGGGCTTAGAAGGTGAAAAGTAATATATAAAGAAGGTGAGTAGTAATTATCATTTACAGGTCTGCCTTAGATGTGTGTTTTTATCATTGAAAAGCTAAAAAAATAAGAATCACATCACTTTCAAGTTAGAGCATTTTTCCTTTTACATTCTCATCTTATGGCTTTTTGTACTAGTCACATATAGTATAATGCTCTGTAGTGCTCTCAAACACCTTTAATTGTAACAGAGCACCCACTGCTTCACATATTGCAAAGCCAGAGACACTCTGTATTTTATTTACTAAAAAATAAAGAAAAAGGAATAAATATCTGAACTCCACTTGATCTTTTTCTAAGTAATTGCTTCCAATACACTAGAATAGCCATAAAGAACACTTACTTTCTCCTGATCTTTTAATGCTAATCCAAACATAGGCTGAAAGGTGGTAAATCTGGTTGTGTCAATAGACAGGTCTTTGGTTATAAATAACTTAATTAACAAGAAGCCTGGAATATTATTAAAGTCAATTTCACCACAATAATAATTTTTTAAATATTAGCATATAAAAATGAAAGAACAAACTTTGGAGTTCAATCCTGAAGTTCCTATGTAAGGGAATTTTGTTTCCATAAGGATTTACAGGATTGGAATTTAGGCTAACTTTTCAGTATTGAAAGGAAACAGCGTAACATCAAGAATAACAGAGCCTAAGACACACATTGCAGCACTACAAAATAATAAAGAATAATCTAACTTTGGTATGGGACACTTCCAATAAAAATATTCTTTTAAATATCTAACAGCAAACTGAATACTGGAAACATCTTTTCAAAGGAGTTATATGATCTACAAGAAGATGCTGCTGCAGTGAAAAGAATACACACGAGGATAAGAAACAACCCTCTGCAGGGAGGAGAATAAGATGTCACATATATATATATATATATATAATGCCATCTGCAAACCTATATTATGTAAGACTGAGATTCAAGAACAGCACAAAATATGAATTAACATTAGGGCATTGAGTTGTTTCTGTACTACTTTCACTAAAAATTACCCAAACTATTCTGTGGGTATGTGGTACTGAAACCATGGTAACACAACGGATACAAATACTAAACTTATGAAGTCTCCCTGAGGTACGTAAAATATGGGGGAAGGTTGGAATGGAAATGATTGCTCATAAAATTCTGAAGAAAACTGCTGGCAATTCAAAATACAATAATTACAAATGAGATTGGATGAATTACTTTGTAGAGTATTAATTATGGCTGTCATTTTAATATGATATGTAACTTATTGCCAATTCGGAGCACAATCTTTGCAATTAACATATCACAAGAGTCTCAGCAATGCATGAATTTTAAAATGACTTTGTGACTCAAAAAATCTAAGAGTGGAATTTTCAAAAGTTCTCCAAGTGACCTAGAAGTACAAGACTTTCTGACTTTCAGCATCACTTAGGGCCGGATCCTTAACTTGTGTAAATTATCATTGCTCTACTGAAGAGAATGGATCTATGATTATTCACACCAGCTGAGAATCTGGCCTTAAGATGCTTTTGAAATTCTTGCCCCCAGTATTTTTCATGTCATCGGAATAATCAATTAACCTTGATTATTTAACATCTAAAAATGTTAGTGCCCTGCCCAATAATAGTAAAATGATATGGAAAAGAAAAACGGTTCCTGAACTGTGCTAAGAGTAACCAGTAGCAGTAATAAAAATAACTAAAAACACATTTTAGTGTACTTTGCAGAAGAAAAAAAAATAGATGAAATCTGATCACTAATATAAATCAAACAATATTTGATATATCATTCTCTTTACTCCTACAAAATCTTGTCAGAAATACTATTAAATAGTTTTACTTATTGAGAAAAAGCAAGTAAAAATAGTGACTCTTGACACCAAGTAATACCCAGGTGAGAAAACAGAACATCTGTGCTATAGGTATAATTGAGTGATGCTGAAATTTCTCAGAAGAAACAAACAAACAAAAAAAACCATTAAAACCTCACACTCCAAGTAAAATATTTAGTGCCAGAACAGATTCTGAGAGCTAATATTGGGATAAGAGCCTAATAATGGCTATTAAAACTAACCCTTGAGTACTTTGTTCTGTTGTTTTGTGACCTACAATATTTTAGGAGGGTTAAAATCTTGATATTCTAGTGTACTGAAACAAAACCAAAAGGAGTCACAGCTTTTAAAATACCCTTACTGTACTTTTGTTAGTTCATACACTATAAAAATGCTATTAAAACCTAATGATTTGGCATACCAGTACAAGAGAGAGAGCCCATCAAAATGCTCTGGTTCATCTTCATCCATCAGTGAAAGCAGGGACATTCTTCAAGACACCAGTGAAAAGAAGAACAAAAGCATCCAAAAGACACTCAATATTTCCAATTCAGTAGGACAACAATTACATGCAGGTCAATTTCTGTTACCAACTAAAAAAATCTCAACAGACAGAGACTGAGGTGGGTGTCTCTTTCTATTTAATCTCCTCTGAAATCCTGTGCGTCACATGGGCTAATTCACCTATCAAAGCAATGTTTACTTTTTTCCCTGTATGGGATACGAATTTGTAGCAACCTTCAAGTCTCATAAAATGCAAATGTGATAAAAATTACTTGCATTAGCCTCAAATATGATATGATGATACTGCATATCCATCTGGCAGCAGACAGGTCACTGATAAGATACATCTTTTTTACATATCCTAGAATTTACCCCCTGTGATCCTCCAGATAGGGTCAAGTACAATACACATCTAACTCCCTCTCTTTGATCTTTTTAAAGCAATCTTCCTAATAGAGTGGATTACACACACAAAAAGAAAGCCAACTAAGCAACAGACAGATAAGCCACCCATGAAAGAAACAGACCATCAGAAGTTTTCATTACACCAACTATTGTGCACTCTCAGTCATGGCAGTGACTTAAAGCCAAGTTTAAAAAAAAAAAGTGTTTTCATCCACAGCAGAAAAGGGTTAATGCAGAACCAGGATTATTACTTTGACAATTTATTATTTTTATACAGACCAAAGTAAATGCTGTAGATAATATTTTAATGTATGCTCTTTCTATGGAAAATTGATAACAAAATGTGAAGAAGATTTTCCTGTTGTTCTTACTTTTTTTCCTATGATCAGGTAAGCAGAAAATAAAATTCCTTTTTAAGTCACATTTCAAAACTATCTCAAACACTCTTTCCAATAGTCCTCTCTTTCTCTCCAATTCATTTTAGTAATCCTGCCTTTTACTTTGTTTTCTTAAAGCAACAGACAAATTGATAGAGAGTAGAGGTGGTCTCTGACTGAGATCCCCACAGAATAGTCAGAATACATCTCAATTTACAGAACCAAGTAACAGTGAGATGAGGAGCTTTCATAAAACCATGCAAAGGATTCCCAGAAGCTGTCCAACAATTTTCAGTGCCAATATCTTGAGACGGTTCTTTTAACGAATTACTAAAGCCAAATATATTTTCAGTGTCTGTCCACTCTAGATAAAAATCTAATGAGCCTACAGCAGTGGTTCTCAAACTGGGGATGCCGCTAGTGTAGGGAAAGCCCCTGGCAGGCCGGGCTGGTTTGTTTACCTCAGTGGCTCTCAAACTTTTTTATTGGTGACCCCTTTCACATAACAAGTCTCTGAGAGCGACCCCTCCTTATGAATTAAAAACACTTTAAAATATATTTAACACCATTATAAATGCTGGAGGCAAAGCGGGGTTTGGGGTGGAGGTTGACAGCTCACGACCCCCCATGTAATAACCTCACGACCCCCAGGGCTTTCCCTACACAAGTGGCGGCCTGAGTTTGAGAACCACTGGCCTACAGCAAGCATACTTGAAGGAATGTACTATGTAAACAGCCTCATCTGGATTACAAGGAGGGAAACGGACTAGAAGGAACCTGTTGTACTTAGTCTAACAGAAGACCTGTCTGCAATCAGGCATACTCTCTAGTCTAGAGCTAGACGCGTATTATTTTTAAGATACTGAACTTCTAATTTTTTGGCAAAATATTATATCATACCATTTTAACATTTCACAAATGTTTCTTGTGGAGGTAGGAAATGAATATGTAAATTTGCATCATCCCTCCTTTCCCTACAAAAAAAATAAAACACTTGACTAAAGAGCTAATTTGCCTGTCTTTCGTTTCTTTGTAAAATGAAATACTCAGTTGCTGTGTTTCTCTCACCTCTGAGAGGTTTGTTTCAACAGCAAATGAATCCCCTCTCAAGTAGGGAACAGCACTGTGACAAGACAGCATCTGCCAATGTCTGGAACTGCACAGCAGGGTGCCGTGGTGGCTATCCTAGAAATGGGAGCACATGCCAGCGAGTACTCCTTCTTAAAGTTGTAGTGCACCCATTCGGCTGATATTTCATCTTTATCAGGTAAGACTTTTTTTAAAAAAATTCACTGTAAGCACTGCACTGTGTACAAGCACATATGAAGAAACAGTCCCTGACATGATGAGATTATGGGAATAGAGATAGGGGTTCAGAGAGGTAAAGTGACTTGCCCAAGGTTACACAGAAGATCACTGGCAGAGCTGAAACAGAAGCCAGATCTCCTGACTCCCACCATACTCATGTGAGGAGTTCCACAGGGGTCAACGAGACTACTCTCATAACTTCAGTGACCTGGATTTGGCAGTGTACAGACTTACTTATTTCAGTTTAGCTCCGTCACTGTTAGCAACATTAGGAGCTTTGCAGTAGACAGGCTGTTAGTGTTTTAAGCACCATGTCATGTAACCTTGCTCAGACCATGTCTAATTGACATGGTGCTTTCTACAGTAAAGCTCCCAATATTAATAAAACCAATGGAGTTGAATCAGTTGTCTCGACAGTGGGAATTTTCTGCAAAAATATCCCTTGTATAGACAAGGCTTTGTTGTTATTTAGGGTCATGTTTTGTATTTAACCAGTAAAAATGTCATTCAAGGCTTTATGTACTCATAAAAAAATCAAATCAAATCACAGACAGACGTCCATTTTTCTTAACCATAGATAAGAGATTTCCTTGTAATATATAACCAGATAGGAAGAATTTCACCTTTAGGTTTTTTCTGTGGAAATTAATCCTAAAAATCGGAGAAAGGTCTTTTCTAAAAATCAGAGAAGTTGGTTCATGCTATAAAAACTCCATCAGAAAATATTTACCGGTATATCTTTTAAGCATTCTTAGTTTATTAAATACATTACAGTTCCCTACAATCAACTTGGTCCCACCCTTGTTCATCTTTTTGTCAGTCTCTCAAACAATTACATTCATACCTTCTTCCAGTTAGCACTTCTGCATTGTTCAGCCTCCCTGAACTCATCTGCAAGGCTTGACCTTCTCCACGTTTCAGTCCCCCTTTTGCCACCTTTAGTGAATCTTTTTGATTAACAGAGAAAATCTCTTTTGTTGCTTCCCTTGCCCAACCTCTGTCTACCTGTCTGCATCTCTCTTTCAGACAAACTCCTCCGGGGCATGACATCCCTTGTTGTATGTCTGGAAAAAACCTAGCATATAATTGGGCACTACCCCCAAACAAATAATGCATAAAGTGATGATGATAATACTGAGGAAAATGAAATTTCAATAGATGTTTCCTGTTATTCCAGGATGTATAGATAAGAACACACTACATGTTAGACAAAGAGATTAAGATTCTTCTTTGAACAGATATAAATTATAATGATGGTATCATTATGTGATGACTTTTCTAGAATCATATTTTATTACCAGTTAGTAACTGAGGTTAGAAATATTCAGGTAACTTATCATCTGCTAAATAATCCTGTAATCCTTGGTAGCAAGAATCATGGAATGATTTCATAAAAAAAAAAAAAGTCAATGATAAATTAAATCGTGAAAAAAAATCCTACAAAAGTCAATTATATAACAGTAACCTTTCAGGTTGAAAACCTTAAAGGGTGAAAATTCATTAAGATGTTATGGCCCTTAGCCAGGTGAATGCTTTGTTATATAATATGGAAAAATACTTCATCTGGTCTATCATAAAATAGCAGCAAAGAATCCTGTGGCACCTTATAGACTAACAGACGTTTTGCAGCATGAGCTTTCGTGGGTGAATGCCCACTTCTTCATGCTGCAAAATGTCTGTTAGTCTATAAGGTGCCACAGGATTCTTTGCTGCTTCTACAGAACCAGACTAACACGGCTACCCCTCTGATACTTGATATCATAAAATAGTAATTAATTAAAAAAATTACAGACTATGTCATTGGAAAGAGTAAAACATATATTCCATTAAATGGCACTTGTTTAATTTAGAAAAAATATAAGAAAATAGGCACAAGCAACAAAGTGCAACAATGTGAATTGTACCAAGTATCAGAGGGGTAGCCGTGTTAGTCTGTATCCACAAAAACAACGAGGAGTCCGGTGGCATTTTAAAGACTAATAGATTATCTAACACAAATCTGTTAGACTTTAAAGTGCCACCAGACTCCTCGTTGTTAATGTTAATTGTTTTTTTCTATTCCCTTGTACATAGCTATTTTAAACACAAGGAATGTAGTGTTTAAACTTCCTGTAAATTTCAATTAGCACCTGAACATGTGCATTACTGATATATCATATTACCTAAATATATTGGAAAATTGTGCAGCTTCACACACAAAGATTGTGCCTAATTTGCATGTGCCTGTGTTTGCATAGAGAAACTGGGTAAATTACATCTACAAATGACCAGTCATGCACGACCATCATCCTTGCACAGCACACCCAAATGAGGAATGCAATTGTGTGCATGTTTTTCATGTACACACCCACTGATCAAAAAAATAATAATCAAGCTTTCTGAAGAACCATGATCTGGTATCAGTGACAATGCAGCTAACTATGAAGAATATTTAGCTACGTTTCTTTGGCCCATTTAAAGGATACAGCCAAGTGCTGCATAGGACATTTGTTTTTAATTTTTAATTGTTTGTAAGAAACGTGAAGACAATTGATTTCTTTACTGATGTTGTACTTTTCCATCTGGCAAATATACTGTTTTCTTCTTTCAGTTTCCACTACAACTGAAATTAAGATGGCTATTAATTTGCTCATCTTTTGCCAGTATCATTACAAATTTGTGAATATGATAAGTTAGTTTGCCAGTACTGAGAGCAGAACCCAGCAAGTTGTGCATGAGCACAACAGTCATGATTCAATTCTGCAAACTGTTTATGTATGTTTTAAATTATCATTTTTGCTGACATGCTTGGCATGGTTATCTAGTGGTTTGAGAAGGATCTGGGAGTTAGGCTTCTTGAATACCATTTATTTTGAGCTAATCATGGAAAGGTTCCATTGGTTCAGTAAGAAGCTGATTTAAATAACAAAGGTTCAGTAACAGTTGATTTAAGGCTCTTAACTATAACCACTTGTAAAATTAACATAACACTTACTTCTGACACAGAGTTGTTAGGAAGCTAATTAATTAATGTTTCTAGAACACTGAGATTTTTGCATGAAAAATACAAGACAAATGCAAACATTATTATGCAGAGAAGTAGTGTGCCATAACATATAAACTCCGTATTTTGCATGACCTTATTGTAGCTGGCTCATTCCTAAGAGAAGCTCATTAAATACACATCTTCAGTAAACTTATAGTATGATATTCTACAACAGGAAAGTTTTCAAGGGAATATTAGTTGTAATTATAATATATGCAGCTTTTCATCTCAAGGGCATCGGTTTGCAACCAGTGCAGGTTAAAATGACTGAAAGATTTAAAAGTTGTTTTTATTTGGAGTTTGGTGGTCTCCCTCTACTACCAAGTGAACATGTGTCTACATTAAAAAAAAAAAAAAAACCACAGTTGGTACTATTTTGCAACCTTAAGGCAGTCTCAGTAGGGAGATAGAGGAATGAATGGACTTGGTGACTGAATTATTCTCCAGGACTGTGTGGCGATATGGGGAAGCTTTTTCAATGGAAAGACAGAGGCCTTCAATCTCTAGGGCCATTGTGAACAAGAAATTAACAAAATTAAAATATTTACATTTGTAAGAACCTGCTTTGGACTGTGTTTACCTTTAAGAACTTATTGAAACAACACACCATCACCACCAATGCTAACAATAAGAACTTGATCCAGTAACCCAGCATTTACTACATTCTTGTTAAAACAAAAAACCAAACAAACAAAAACTAACCTATTATGTAAACGTAGGGACTCTGTAAAGGCCATCTTCTTAGATGAACTGTTAAATGGTCGGAATAGAAGATTCTGAAAGATAAATGACAGACCCACAACCAAGATTAAAGATAGCTGTAAAAAAGGAGAAATCACTTTTAGAAACTTGCAGACATGTTTATTTTTAAATTCTCACCATACCAATTTTTTTAAGACTGTTTGCCTGAAGATAAGTGGGAAGAGTTCACTTCTGGGCATAACTGGTTCATGAATTGACTGCTGAGGAGAAAAGTACCAAAAGCCTAACATCCTCAGCTCAGTTCTTTGTTGTACTACTACTATAAATCCAGAGTAACTCCACTGGCGTAAATGGAGCTCCTCCAGATTTACTGAAAATTTACACAGATTTAGACCCCTTGTCTGTCCATAAACCCAATACAGTAGTCATGATTACTCTGTAAGAAGAACCCCAATACAATCCTAAAGAAGAGAATATGAACTCTGATTTTCTTCCAATATTGATTATAGAGTTTTCCCATCTTGTTTCATATACAGTAAAGGACCTGATACCATAGCTTTTCAAATTCTGGGACTTGCTATAAAGCACAGTCTTGCTTTATAGCCTTTAAGAAAGTCAGATATACAGGTATGGGATATAAGGTGCAATTAAATATTATTAATGAAACTATGCAAAAGGGTCACTCTTATAATAGCCTCACCAAAACTGTAAGTCCATGAGAAACATTCCTGAATGTATTTAGGTTATAGTCATCTGATAAACTGCTGGAACATTACCAGCATGAAAATATCCTACCAGTTCATTTAACGTCTAGTTCAAACATGTTGGTTTTAAATGAACATGAGTACATGACTTACTTCATCCTCCCTTGCTTTTACTATCTCTTCCCCTTTTCTTGACAAGGAGAATTATAAATATTATTTTCACCCCTTTTGGCTGAAGAAACAAGGGTCCTTGATTGTAACAAGAGTCATTCAATGACTTGTGCAACCAGTGTTACAAGGATGGGTTGGTATACCTCATTTTAGAAGGCAATAAATTCATTTGGTGTAGTTGCTTGTCACCCTGTAGAGCAGCACATGAAAACAAGATGTGCCACACATTCTGAAAATGCAGCCCAACTACAGGATCCAAAGCTTAAGGTTTCAGTTGTGTGGGTTTTGACTTAAAGCGATGTAAAAAAAGAACTCATAAATTAGACAAATCCAAGTAATTACAAAAACAAAATCAGGTAGAGCTTGTTCTGCAACTCTGAAGCCTTTTGAAAATCTAAAACAAAAACCAATTCTCAGAAAACAAATGCATGAGTAATAACTTGACTTCTCCATGCATCATTTACCAATCAGTAGCGATAAGTACCTACATTCACAAGAGGTGTCCTGAAGTTAGCCTAATAACATTTGCAAAACTCTTGAGTTCTTTGGATGAAGTTGTACATAAAAGTGAAAAGTATTGGTATTCTTTCAAACTCATCAACTAATATAATGATTGTAGCATAGCTTCCCCCAATGTTACAGTTTGATACTTCCAATTCCCCACCACACATCCTAAATAATGACAAACACTTTGCACCACTTTCACATTTTCCATCAATTGTTGGATGTATAAAGTAAAGTTTCTTTTTAAAGACACAGTCCAATTTGTTCTTTCTGTCCATATGTTTGCAAAAAAGTAAATAAAAATATTTATATATTTAAATTTTTTAAAAGAGAGACTAAGCTTCCCCAGGAATTTTTGCTCAAGGTGTCACTATTCATTCATCTTCTCTTGATAATGCTATTGTCACCTATAGTGTGTGGGGCCAGTATAGTTAGGATTAGCTACCTTTGTGAATTTGTGTGAACTTGATTGCCATGAAATCATTACTGTTAACGTCACACTGGCATGTTACATAACCTGTCAATGTTCTCTATCAAAATATAGACAAATCAATATACAATGGGGTGACAATGCAGCAAAATATAACCCACTGACCCAAACTTGATCCCACTGCAAAAAGTCATCAGGTCAGGACACAGCGTAGGGATGTGCTGTTCAAAAATTTGGCTTGCGTCCCAGGCCATGCCATTTGCAAGCATTTGTTCAAATAAATGGAATTGCATCATTACATCCACCACTCTGTATGAAGATGCCATTACAACAACTCTGAACTTCATCAACTCTCTGTTATGCATGACTTCACAGAAGGACACTGCCTGAAAACACCAGTGTGCTGCATGAAAGTTTTGTAATGCAATAGGATGGACTTGGCTAAAAAACCAAGGCACTACAGTGAAACACTGCAACCAAGCACCGTTGTGCCATGTTATAACGTTGACTGTGCTGCATCAAGACTCCCTAAAACCATAGCATGGCAATCCATGGCAGGCTGCTTGCTTGGTCCAATGCAAACAATCTGACACGAGGCTATGGTGAGGTTCTGAATGGCCCCAGAAGCGCTGCAGGCCACAGGAGTCTAATTGTATGTAGCCCCCAAGAAATGTCTCTGCAGCAAAAGGGCCATTAGAGCATTAGACATTAGAGCAACGGCTATGAGCCTTCCCTGTGCTGGGACACCCTGGAAGCCTGGGGAATGCTCACAGTGCTTCACTGGATGACCCTGCAGAGAAAAAACATTTTTGCTGGGTACAACCCTGTGGGTAGAAGGGTTTTGTGGGGTGACACTAATGCAAGATCAGACCTTTGGGAGAAGCAGCCTGCTCCCCTTCCCTGGGGCAGCCCCACTGAGAGAGCAGGCCCACTGCCATGTCCCCATTCAGAGCGCTCCTGCTGCCCCTAGGCCAGCCCCATTCAGAGGGCTCCCATTGGAAGTGCTCTTGCCAACTTTGAGCTGTCGCCATTGGCAGTGCCCCCACTACCCCTGCCCCCATTGGGAGACCTCCCCCTTCCCTACCATGTCCCCAATGGCAGCACTCCCCATGCCCCCAACAGGAGCGCTCCCCCTACCCCCCACCAAGCCCCCATTGGGAGCGCTCCCCCCGCCCCCCGCCCTGTCCCCAGTGAGGATGCTCCCCCACCAAGCTCCTAGTGAGGATGCTGCCCCCCCCCCGCCGTGCCCCCATTGGGAGCGCTCCCCCCGCCCCTGGGAGCTCTGCGAGGGGAGGCACCGTGGCCCCTTTCCTCCCAGGAGGTGGGCGAGGTGTCAGGGCAAAGCCCTGATGAAAGTGACAGAGAAACCGCGCTGAGCCACACGCGCCAGCCCACGGGACTCCCCGCAGCTCCCGGCCGGGAGGGGGCGGGGCAACGAGAACGCGAACTTACCCCCTGCGGCCGCCGTAGACTGTGCGCCACCGAGTCTGGAGACTGCCCGGTCCCTGCCGCGCAGCCACCTGAGCCCCGGGTCTCGCGAGAATAGCGAATCACGTGTGTGAAGTGCCGCCCTGCCCGACGGACCCGGGTCATCACGTGAGAGGGGAGGATGGGGCTGTGCGGGCGGGGCTGGAGGTGCCTCGGGGTCCTGCGGCTGCCGGGCGGGGCTGCCGGATCGGGCCCCCGCCTGCTCAGTGTCTGGGCCCGAGGCGCTGGGGAGCCCCCCCCCCGCGGGCCGGGCAGCGCCCCCCGCCGCCAGCCCTGGCCCGGCCTCCAGCCGGCGCGAGGGGCGGCGCGCCCCAACCCCTTCACGCGGGGCCAGCAGCAGGAGTGGAGACGCCGGAACAGGACCGTCCTGACCTACGTGGCCGCCGCGGCCGTGGGCATGGTGGGCATGTCCTACGCGGCCGTGCCGCTCTACCGCCTCTACTGCCAGGTCAGGGCCGGGACGAGGGACCCCCCGCCCGGGACTCCCCCGCCCCCCGGGGCCCCTAAGCGACGCCCGGAGCGGGTTAGGGATGCTGCCCCCTTCCCTCTTTCCCCCGCCTCTGTTCTAAGGCTGCCGTCCAGGCGGTGTCGAGTTCACCCACTGCCCGCGTCCCTGTGCGCTGCAGGGACAGGCAGCCCGCGCCCGCCCGTGTCCCTGCTGGGTCTGGCGGCAGGGGAAGCTCGAGCAGCAGGACGCCAGGCTGGCTCAGAATACCAGTGTGGAGGCGGCGGGCATGTCGAGATCGGTGTAGGGTGCATAGCCTAGGGTTCAGGGGGGCAGGGCCCTCTCCCACCTAAACCCTGACTCTGTCTACACGGTTCGGTAGACCTAGGCCGGGTGGGCGTACAGCCTACATACTCTTCCCCCTGCCATAAGCATAGCTGTACCCTAAAGATCAGGCTCTACCTGCGCCCAGGGTTCTCACTTCCCTCTCCTTGCTGCAGCCTTTTGCTCCATATATTTTAAATCAGTGCCATCCACTTGCTGTTGTTTATTGATTGTATTACCATAGCACCTAGGAGCCTAGTCAGTGGCTAAGACCCTGCTATGCACCTGCCTGGTTATTTTTATTTGTTGTTTCAAAGGGGCAGTGTAACAAAATTACATGTTCCCTTTTGCCCTAGTTTGTTTACTGTGTGTATGGTAATTTTCACTTTTCCCACTATGGTCTGGTATTTGGGTGGAACCTTTTCTAAAGGGGGAAAGAAAAAAAAATCAATGAAAAAGAAAAAACTTGAGCGGGGCCTCCTAGGGAAGAGTACTACCTGACACTACTTTCAGTGCTTCCTGAAATTGACTAGTTCTTAAGGGGGTAGTGTTACCTTTAACCTTCTTTCTACAGAGGTTGAAATTGTTTACTTTCTGGTATCTCACATACCATCAAGTTTTCAACTTTAATACTGCTAACTACAACTTTTCTTTTTCTAAAGGCTACTGGATTAGGTGGGTCAGCAGTAGCAGGCCATGATTCAGACCAGATTGAGACTATGGAACCTGTTAAAGATCGTATCATTAAGGTCACTTTCAATGCTGATGTGCATGCAAGTCTACACTGGAATTTTAGACCTCAGCAAACAGAAATATACGTAAGAAACTTTCACAACAATTCAGTTAGACATTATAGAATGATTATCAAAGCTACAAAAAAACCTTACAAAACTGAAAAATTGAGGCTTCAAATCTTAACTGTTTAAAACTTGTTCTATTTAGCTTCTAATACATACATTAGTTCTGATTTTGAAAAGATTTAAACATGGATATGAGCCTTTTCGGGATCAAGGCTATAGATAGGCCTATTCATGGACTACTCAAGTATTTACAGTATGGGAGTCTTACATTTCAGCACTCACTCAAATAATATTATTGAAGCTTTCATTTGAATTCATAAATGTTAATGCCACAGATTTAAAGGATACCGTCAAAGGGATTTTGCACAATTTTAAAAATAATTGTAGGTTTATTATTTCAATTTAAGGGGCAAAAACAATGATTGAAATATTTTTACTTACCAAATATTTGTCTTGGTTGCTGCTATACACATTGGTTTGTAGATTAGTTTCTTAGAACGTTTTAGAAAAGGTTAATAAAAGTTGCACGGGCTGCAAGCAAGGGCAAAAACGCAAGTTGAGACCCAGTCTTGCAATTTACAGTGCAGGTGGGCATTGAAGTCTGCAGGGCTCACCCTGGCAGGGCAAAGCAGTCCACCTCCGCATTGTAAATTACAGCACTGGGGCTTAGGTCAAGTAGGGCACTTATTTTTGTATTTTTTTTGTTTTTTGTTTTTTACACCTTTAATAATATTGCTACTGTTTAAAACTAGTTACCAACACAGGCTCTTCTGAGGTCAGTTATGTTCCTTGATCAGTTTGTTTGAATTCATTATTGAAATTACTGTTTTGATATTTTTTTTCAACGGGGTTATTGGACTTTATATACCAAAGTGTATTACAGGTCTGTCTCTTACGCTGGGGTTACGTTCCGCGGTCAGCGCGTAAAGCGAAAACCGCGTATAGTCAAACTTACATCGAGTTGAATGGCAGACGGAATTGCCCGCACTACAGGAACAGTATTTAAATTATTTTTTCTTTTTGTTTTGTTTTTGCCAACCGCGTAAAGCTGAATTCGCACATGTTAAATGCAGGTAAGATGCGACAGACCTGTAATCTGACATCTACAAAGACCCAATTCTATATGGTGTCATAAGGCTCCAAAAAGATGCTAAACTACTGAAGTCAATGGGAGTATGTCTACATAGCTCCCAGCATGCTGTATAGATGGCACTTTGAAGTTTCAGCTTGGGCTCTAGTCGAGCCCCCTCGCCCCCCCCAAGAAAAAGGCTTCAGAGCCCAAGTTCCATCCAAAGCGACAACTTCAAACACAGTCTACCACAGGGGCTGTGTAGATATACCCTTGAAGTCCAATATCTTGTAGGATAAGATCCAAAATGCATCCGTATTATGATTAATTGTGTGTGTGGATATTAAAGCTAGTTCTCAATACTGTTTTTAATTTACAATCACTTTTCCAGATTCACTAATGTTGGAAATATAGGAAATAGATAACGGCAGATTCACTGCAAGTTAAGGCAGCTAAAAAAATTATCACTGGAATAAATTTAGCAACTTAAGTCCTACAGAACTTTGTGAGAGTGGTGTAATGAACATAAATTAAATACAATAATAGTTTTTGTTTTTTTAAACAGGTTGTACCAGGAGAGACTGCACTGGCATTTTACAAAGCAAAGAATTCTACAGACAAACCAGTAATTGGAATCTCTACATATAATGTGGTTCCATTTGAAGCAGGACAATATTTCAATAAAATACAAGTAGGTGAAGTGTGTAACTCCAAGGCGCGTGAGGCAATCTAGACTGGCAAAATTCAGTATTTCAGACATTATCCTTTTCCAAATGGGCCTGCATCAATTCATCTATTTAGCCTAGGCTAAATCATAGAAGGCGGGTTCTAAAAGTCCCAGTAGAGTGGCTCCCAGAGTATAGGAGATGGACCACTAACAATCTTGTAGGCACTTACTTGTGGGTTGAATAGTCATAAGGTATTGATTGTTCACTTCAAAACTATTAAATACTTTCCTAATAGAACTTTTCAATTTAAGCAGTTGCTGTAATTGCCACTTGGTATTCATTCACCAGAGAGGGGAGATGATCTATGAATCACGAATAGGGGAGAAGTTTGTGTCATGGACCATATCTCTGTTTTAACAATTGAAAAAAGAGAACCTGCTATCCCATCACAATCACAGATCTTGTTCCATTAGAAGGGGCGGCTCTAGCTTTTTTGCTGTCCCAAGCATGGCAGTCAGGCTGCCTGCGGCGGCCTGCCTGCAGGAGGTCTGCCAGTCCCGCAGTTTCGGTGGACCTCCCACAGGCAAGCCACCGAAGGCAGCCTGACTGCCGCCCTTGCAGGGACCAGCAGGGTGCCCCCCCGCGGCTTGCCACCCCAGGCACGCTCTTGGAGCGCTGGTGCCTGGAGCTGCCGCTGTCCATTAGACATTTAAATTTATCAAAATAGGAGCACTAGAAAAAACAGTACACTTAAAGGCTGTTCTTAACATGCAGTCTGTACATATTTGTTTTGTAATTGTTCCCACTTTCCACTATTTACAGTGCTTTTGTTTTGAAGAACAGCGGCTTAATCCCCAAGAGGAAGTGGACATGCCTGTATTTTTCTTCATAGATCCTGAATTTGCTGAAGACCCAAGAATGGCCAATGTTGATCTGATCACTCTTTCTTATACTTTTTTTGAAGCAAAAGGAGGACACAAATTGCCACTCCCAGGTTATCAATAATATACTATCTATACAACGAATGAGTAGTTTCTCTGGTACCTGGCAGCAAAACACATTCTTCCAAAGACACAAGAAGGATATGAAACACCACATGGAACTACTGTACAATATGAATTTGTATTTTAAATTATTAAACCATGACAGATGCTCTTAAGGTGTGAATTTTATTCTACTTTCCATACAAGGACCAATGATGTGTCTGAACACACAGGAAAAGGGAAATCTTTGTAGCTAAGTGCAAATGGAAATCTTCAAAACAATTATCAGATTTAGCTTTACATTCAGTTGATAGGAACAGATTTGTCCACTAAATCTCTGAGCGTATGGAGTTAATAATCTTCTCTGTTGATGGAAACCGGATAAGAAAACTGTTAATGCCTGAAAATGATTAAGAGCTTATGGTACTTCAGAAGAAAGACAACTTTCATTGATCCTGTGTTTTAGGTGAAAAGGAATACCCCTTACCAGCAAATATTCTACTTAATCTTGTTAGACTTGATGAGAGGAAACAAAATCAGTCTGGGTCACTAAAGAATACTTATGTGGTACAGGAAAAGACATTGATGATTCATTAGGACTTTCCCTTTGAAGATTGTACTGAATTAATAGTCTGACATAGACCAATGGTCACTGCTGCTAGAGGTAGTGTGTGTTTTGGATGTTATGCACAACAGAGGTCCTGACTACTTATGGTTATTTAAAAAAAAAAAAGCTATTAGTTAGACAAGCATTTCTCTTACAGTTCCAGTAGGTATTGGTGTTCAGTTTTGGTAAACAGCAGTACAGTGTTGTGTACTGTTAGAGCTGCTGTTCACCTCAGATGTGACTGCATTTTGGTGGTAGACGAAAATAATTTCTCCATAAATATCTTATAGGAGAATTAGGCTGATTTGTGAAGTACTTAGATATCTTTGAATGAAAGATGGTATAGAAGCTCTTAATGGGTTATTTTTTATTGTAACATAGCAGTTTTGAAGCAGAACTTAATGTTTTGCATTGCTGGTTTCTACCTAAGCCCCAAAGAAAGTAGCAAAAGTGTTTACAGAAGACTCTCAAAGGAAGAGCGATGTAGCTTATCTCAAAAGCTGTGAGGAAATACTAGATCAGAATGGTTCTTACCTACCTGCCCTTCTATCTAGGTATTAATATGGCTTTCCACGCTATCTTAATCATTAATGGATTTTATTCTCACAAGAGCCCTGTAACATAGGCAGTTATTCCCATTTTATGTATGGGGGAACCGAGGCAAAGGGTGGAAGAAGTGTTATGCCCAAGCTCTCTCACACATTGAACTCGGGACTCAAATCCTACTTTAGTATCCTTTTCCCCCTAGACCATCCCTCCTACCCTCGCGTTAGTGCATGGACTGTGATAAAAGTAATACCAAAAGTACTGTTTCATAGTACAGACATCACCATGAGGGGCACATTAGAAATCATGACAAAATATCTAATTGCTCTCATTTAGGTCTCTGCAAATTACATTTGCATATGATTTAAGAACAGTGCTATGCAGAGAAGCTCTTGTTCCTCTGTCTCTATTTTTGGTGCATCTCTTACATATATCCAAATTATTGGTTGTTTTTGGAAGTCTCTTTCAAAACAAAGAACATTATTGTACTCTGTATTTACTGGCATCCAGTGTATCTTTTGTAATAACACAATGTGAAATCTGAACTAGACTGATTAAAAATATTACAGTTTTATGCTGAGTGTTACACTGTTCTGCTGCATAAAATGATTTTTACTCGGGGTGGAGAGTCTGAGCAAAGCCCTGCCCTGTGCAGGATTGTAAATTCCAGAATGAAGGCCCAATCTTGGCCCCAGAGAAGTGTATGGAAATGTAGCTATTGACTTATTTCTTCAAAATATATAGACTATAACAAACACGAGCTTCCTTTGGAGCGCTGGGTGCTTTAGACAGACTGTTAGAAACTCCAAATAAACACTTTTTTCCCTCCGATCATATTGCCATAGCAGCACAAACAAACATTGAATAAATACCAATAATAAAATTGCCCCTGAGTCCTCCACCAACTTCACCCAGTTCTCTGGGCCAGTGATACATTATATATGCCTTATAAATAAAGAACTCAGACTATTACATACCATGCAAATACCAGAGGTATAGGGGCCCTATCCGAGAACACTCTGCCATGCATCCCCTCTCTTAAGCCTTGTCTACACTTAAGATTTGCCATTTTATCTGTGCCAGCATAGTTAAGCCACAGAGCCTCCCCACCCCTACTATCAATGCAGTTATGAGTATAGCTTATTCCAGTTTATGTCCCCCCATAAAGCACTTATATAACTATCTACATTAGGGCTTTTACTGGCATAGCTATGCTGCAACAACAACAACAAAATCCAAGCACGCATCGAGTTGGCTGGGAATTTTCCATTGGAGTGAGTTGAGCAGCAAGCTGGAAAATTCCATTTCATTTCTTCTAAAATGGAATTTTGAGACTTCGCCTAGTGAAAAATTTTGTTTCTCTGGCCCAATTCAGGAAAAAATGTTCAGGGGAGAGAAATTCTGTGTTCTGGCCAGATTACTGACAAACAAGTGTAAATCATTCCTGATTCTGAAGCTGTAGACCACATCGGGCTAAAGACAAGATGTTTCTTAATGGGTCTGTGATTTGACTGTAAGGCCTTTGTCTGCACTAGAGCAACTTACATGCATGTTGTAGCCATGTCAGTCCCAGAATATTCGAGACAAGGTGGATGAGGTTATATCTTTTATTGGACCAACTTCTGTTGGTGAGAGAGAAGCTTTTTAGTTCGTCTCTAGAGCAATTCGGCATGTTGGCCATTGTGAAGGCTCATCCCCACCCATGTACCTGTGACACCTGATACACACAAGTATTCCCACTGGTGTAAGTATTTGTGGGGTGGTGTTACATGATGGGTATTTCACCCTTTATGAATGACAACTGGTAAGAAGTCTGGTAAGGTGGTAGTTTTCCACAAATCGGTTTTCCCCTGGTTTTGTCTTATAAAAGACAGTATAACAGTTAGAGAACTTAATATAATTTAATATTGCTTACATTTTGGAAGTTAAAATAATAAATTTTAACTTTAAACATACAGATTCAAAAAATCTTAATCTGACTTGCTAGCCGCAAAAACCTATTTAAGTTTTATATCACAGCTTTCAATTCAGAGCACTATTACGTCTTTCATGAAAGTGCAAATTTTACATTCAACATAAACATGGAAGGCACTTTAACCCTGCTAATAAAAGTAGCACATTTTAATGCTCAAGGTACTTATTTAAAATAATTTGATAACCAAAGTAACTTTTCCATATTGCTCTTTTTCCATCACTACAGATACACCTCTACCTCGATATAATGCTGTTCTCGGCAGCCAAAAAATCTTACCATGTTATAGGTGAAACCACGTTATATCAAACTTGGTTTGATCCGCCTCAGTGCGCAGCCCCGCCCCAGAGTGCTGCTTTACCACGTTATATCCCAATTCGTGTTATATCGGGTCACGTTATATCGGGGTAGAGGTGTATTTTTTTTTCCTTATAGGATTAAAAACTGAAAAATAAAAACAACACTTAGGAAAGTTTTGATTGGTTCATATCCAGTTCTTAAAGAGGCACATTAACATTAAAAGTGAGGATGTGGTGTGATACAAGTAAGCAGAGAGGTTTAAAAAACAAAAAACAACTTCCTATTCTGACAAGCCCGGAAGAAAGAGCTCGGGCTCCAACTCAGAGCGGGTCCTTATTAAGGCAAAACCCATTAACTTGTGCATTGAACAAAAGCTTGTGTAAAATGTAGGTGTGTTTTTTCCTCCTTTGTTTTACAATAGACACTTCAATCAGGTTTTAGAATGAAGTAACATCTGCAGTCAAAATATAAAGGCAAAAGGGTTCCACAGTGAGTATATTCACACAACAGTCGATAGATCTAATATAGGAGAATCCTAGATACAGAACTTCTCCTAGGTTTTTGGATGGTGTCACTCACATGAGTTGCCCAACTAAGAGTACTAATGCTAAAAAACAGATTGAGTTTTTCAGTTCCCATAGATGAATAGTAGTTTAATTTTGTTTGCTACATAAAGAACAAAGCAGTTCAGCACGTTAGTTAATTTTGAAGCCAAGATTTCCTCTGTAATTGAAGACTGCTTGTGTTCTGCTTCAGTTAGCGTCAGAGTGCATTATTCTGTAGACAAGTTTGTTTCAGGCCCCAATTCTGCAAACACACAAAACTGTTCCAGGCCCCAGTCCTGCAAAAAATACATACAATAATAGTCCCCTTGAAAAATAAGTGTGTGCAGACTTGGGGGCCTTACTTCGCTTATATAAAAAGTGTCGATCAGAATTGAAAGCAGATCCAAACATAACACATGGAAGTGGGTAACCCATAAGACCCCAATGCTTATTTGTTGCTATGTTCAAAATAGCAAACAAGACTTATCCTTGTATTCACTCGTCAGTTATAGAAAGCAGTCTAGTGTTGGCATCAGAGAATAACTTTTGTGTTCATTAAGAGAGTTCACCTTCCACTCTTAGCAATCTGTATGCTTTTTAACTTCTGATTTGGAGATATAATCATCAATTTCTTCATAAATAGCTCTGGAAGAAGAAGAAGAGTAGGGTAAATACTAGGTCATGCTCATTTCATTTTATTCAGCAAAAATTTGCCAGTGAAATCCTGCTCAATTGTGAATATTTCTCTTAAGTGTTTAAAATAGCTACTATTCAGCAGCTGAAGTGGCAGGACAGCCAGCATTCAAAATTGAGCACACTGCTAATTGTGGTGAATTTGCGAAGATACTGTACATCTCCAACTGGGACACTAGGAGACACCACTAAACTTGTTTTCAGTTTTGAATGAAATAGGATTTTGGTTCTGAGCTAATATATACTGTGAGGCTATAGCGGCCTGTCCTCACCAAGATCAGTCCTGGTATGTTCAGCTTTTCATGCCATTGAACAAGAGTTAACTAGATTATTTTTCAGCACATAGGTGGTTCGCTATTTTTCCAGTTACCTATTAATAAACCCCCCTCCACAGGTTTATTGCTTAAGTAGCTAACCCAGGAACGTTCAAAGAACTGCACAGAATTTAGCCACTCCTATTAATGTTAATCACCTTCACCTGATACCTACGTCAATTTGATTAATTTCATACAATAAAAGTAGGGCTGTCAAGTGATTAAAAAATTAATCGCTGTTAATTGCGCTGTTAATAATAGAATATCATTTATTTAAATACTTTTGGATGTTTTCTACATTTTCAAATATTTTGATTTCAATTACAACACAGAATACAAAGTGTACAGTGCTCACTTTACGTTTATTTTTTATTAAACATTTGCACTGTATAAAAGAAACTTCAGTTCACCCCATTGAAGTACTGTATCACAATCTCTATCATGAAAATTGAACTTGTAAATGTAGAATTATGTAAAAAGGAATAACTGCACTTAACAATGAAACGATGTAAAACTTTAGAGCCTACAAGTCAATTCAGTCCTACTTCTTGTTCAGCCAATCACTCAAGCATTCAGTGTTGGGGGAGGACAGGGGAGAGGGGAAATAAGCAATGACTTGTGCAGGAGGAGGGCCTGGGATGACAGAGGGTGACAATGGGGAGGACCAGGCAATAACCTGTGCAGGAGGAGGGTGAGGAAGGTGTCTTGCTGCTGCTTCTGCAAGGGTGGTTTCTGGTACTGGGCTCACCAGGCTCACCTACTTTTATGGAGCTAGGTGGGCTCCCTTCCTCTGAGTGAGCCCTTGTTTGCAAGGGAGGGTGGATTTTACCTCAGGGACTCATCATACTGCAGGGGTGGAGAGGTTGGTGCAGGGAGGCTGAGCTTGTCAGACCCATGTTCTCTGTGGGGTATCCCTGGAGTGAGCAGCCAGCTAGGGGCAATGGGACATGACATAGGGAGGTTGGTCCCGGGCGTGAGGGGCCAGCTGGGAACAATAGGGCCCGGGCTGGCTAGGGTGCCGATCCATCCCGTTTTGGCCAGGACAGTCCTTTTTCAGCTCTGTCCCGGCCGGCCCTACTTTTTCACCAAACCTGGGCATTTGTCCCGGCTGTAAGGCAGAGCAGAGAGAGGCGGCTCAGCATTGCCCCTGCCCACCAGCAGGAAAGTGGGGAAATTTGCTGCTGGCAGGCAGTGCTGGCTTCAGAGCTGACCCCTTGGTGGCACAGAGCTGCAGTGAGGGGGGTCGGGGAGAAATCAGCCTCAGCTGGGGGAGACGCAGAGCTGGGGGGGGAGAATCCCTCAGCGGGGGAGGCACGGAGCTGGGGTGGGGGGGAGAGATCAGCTTCAGCCAGGGGAGGCATGGAGCTCAGGGGGGAGAAAGATCAGCCCCAGCTGTGGGGTGGGGATGGGGGTGGAGATTAGCCCCAGCTGTGGGTGGCACAGGACTGGATGGGGGGATTGAGCCCCAGTCATGGGCAGTCTGGAGCGGGGAGGAGGGAGGTGGCGGGGGTCAGCCCCAACCCCGGGTAGCACGGGACTCAGGGGATGGGGGAGGGGGTCAGCTCAGGGTGGGGGTTAGTCTCAGCCTCGGGCAGCACAGGGGAGGGGGGTCAGTCCCTGCTGCAGGCAACACGGGGCTGAGACGGGGACACCCCACCGTGAGCAGTGTGGAGCTGGGGGGGCGGCAGCCTCGGCTGCGGGTGGCACAGGATGGGGGTGGGGCAGCCCCAGGAGGCATAGGGAGAGTGGCTTGGGCCAGCTCTGCAAGTGGGGGAGAGAGGGGCACTCCGGCAAGCCCCTAGCCATCCTGTTTTTACTTTAAAAACGCCGAGATGAAAACCACATTACTTTCTCTAAACTCTAAAGAGAGCCTCTTCTCTTCCCACCCTCTGGTGGCGGCTTCTGTTACTGTGCCTGACCAGACAGGTTCTCTGGAGCAGCTCATGCTGCCCTCCCGCCCAGAGGGTCTGCGATTAACCCACATTAATCACACGCATTAAAGGCCGCTAATTGATAGTCCAATAAATCATTCCATCATACACTACTAAAAAGCAGTGAGAAACTGCAGATTAGTAATTTTCAGAATTACTCACTCTGTGCTGTAGCTTGGTGCTAAAGGATCAAATTCCATTATCTCATAATAATGAGGTGTCTGTGAACTGCTCTTTGATACGTCTGAAAGGAGGTGTGGGGGGAAAAAGACAAATTAATACATATATTAAAGTAAGCAAATAACATGCTTGATGAGTGTTTGCTTTCTTTTGCATCTTGAATTGACATAAGACAACAACTGATTATCCCCAATACATTTTCACGCTCTAAATATTAAACATATGCATACTTCTCAAAGTCATCACACAGAGCCCTGGACCATGTTAGTTTTTGCTACTGATTTTTCGCTGTGATCCTTCAGATCCACTATGCAAGGTCCTTGTGGGACACCGGGAAAACAGATGCATAATGTGAAGGTTAGGTCTGAAGTGTAAAATGACTTTATTACCTGCTGGTGATGCACCTGGTGTTGTCTCATTCAGTGATGAGGCATTAACAGGTTGGAGGTTTACGGTCTGCAAAGGCACTGGGTTTAAAACAGTGGCAAGCTAAGGAAATCAATCATAATCAAGTTAGTATGTAAGCAAGCAGTGCAAACAAAAAATTGTTTAAATTTGTATGCTGGTAGACAACGTTTTTATACTGTTTATTTCGTAAGGTGGCAAAAACAGACAAAGTCTACAGATCAGGTCAGGCAGCACAAAACAATCTACTGTTGTTCTCCATGTGCAACTGCTAGAGCCCATATTTCTATTACTGTAGTGTACATCAGTATAATTTACTTGTATATATTCTATTCTGATACATTGAGCCAGAGGCTGTGAGATTTGTACATGGCTGTTAACTTGCTCTTTGACAGCAGGGGTGAAGGAGTGGGTGATGCCAGCCTCCCAAGACTTGTACTGCTTGCAAAGAATACAATGCAAGTTCTTATGTGATCACAGAAAGCCCTTCATAATCTTGGCAAGAATCACAGGAGTAACTTCCTAACTGCCTCTCTCCTTATAACCCTGCTTTGCAGCTATGGTTGGTCAGGGTTGATCTCACCTCAGTCACTAGATTCAACCTAGCACGACATAGCCCTGATCTCTAGGTGCTGCTAGAATATAGATAATACAGCAAGTCTTTCTTGGACATGGTGAACTCCCATCCAAAGGGTCTGCTGAAGAACAGATGAGCAACCTCCTCTCTGGCTGTTTTCAGAGTTTGATACAAAAGTCATTTATTTAATTTGGCTTATTTGGGTCCCCAATCCCTTTGCTTTTATATCCAATCGTCTTTCCCTCCACCATACACATTCCTCATATTAAGCAGAGACTGCATCCCTTTGTGGTGGGATATTTTGCCCATACACCGTTTATCCTACATTGTGTTTAGCTGGTTGGTTCTTTTCTTATAAGTTTTTTTTTTGTTGTTTTTTTTTTTTTTTAAACTTACAGTGCCTAGATGGTCTGCAACAGGAAACTTATAGCTGGGTAAACATACTGAATAGTGGCTCTCTGATACAGCAATCTCAATGCGCAGTATACATCCATTATCTAAATACTACTCATACAGTAAAGGCCTAGGCAAACTGCAGTGACCCAACTGGTCACAGTGCGCATCTCACACACAACCTTTCAGAACAGAACGTGTTGTATCAAGAATGGGATTGAGGCCTGCACATTGAGGTTGTTCCCTATTGCCTTGCAAAAGTGCTGTGGGATGGATCTTTTACTTCCATCTGGACAGCTAGCAGAACAAGAGGGAGGAGACCTCCGTTTTAACACTTGCCCTGGAAGAATGCGATTCTGAGTCTCCTTGTTACTCACGTTGGTATAGAGATGACCATCAGGGACGCTTTGGCTTTTGCTTTGTGCTTCAGTTGCAAACCTAGGTAACGATTAACACATAGGTGGTCACTGAGAAACGAACAGAAGAACATGAACTCATACAACTTGATTTTTTTTCTCTACTGGCTGACTGTCACCTTGTGCCAGAGCTGAGATCACTAGGGTCACCGATAGGGGACAGCTGCCAGGACGGTCTCTGCAAGGTTTGGAACTTGATCTCCTAGGTCCTAAGCTTTCTAGGGTATGGCTACACTATGAAATTAAGTCGAATTTATAGAAGTCGATTTTTTAGAAATCGATTTTATACAGTCAATTCTGTGTGTCCCCACTTAAGACCATTAACTCGGCGGAGTGCATCCACAGTACGGAGGCTAGCGTCAACTTCTGGAGCATTGCACTGTGGTAGCTATCCCACAGTTCCTGCAGTCTCTGCCGCCCATTGGAATTCTGGGTTGAGATCCCAATGCCTGATGGGTCAAAAACATTGTCACGGGTGGTTCTGGGTTCATGTAATCAGCCCCATCCCCCCATGAAAGCAATGGCAGACAATCGTTTCAAGCCTTTTTTCCTGGGTTACCCGTGCAGATGCCATACAATGCCAAGCATGGAGCCCGCTCAGCTCACCGTCACCGTACAACTCCTGGGTGCTGGCAGACGTGGTGCTGCATGGCTACACAGCAGCAGCTCATTGCCTTTTGGCAGCAGACGGTGCATTACGATTGGTAGCCATTGTTGTCGTCTCCTGGGTGCTCTTTTAGCCGACCTCAGTGAGGTCGGTCAGGGGCGCCTGGGCAGACATGGGTGCTCCTGGCAGACCTCGGTGAGATCTGTCAGGGGCACATGGACATAAATGGGAGTGACTCCAGGTCATTCTCTTTTTAAGTTTTGTCTCCTGGAGATTCAGTCCTGCCTGCAGTCATACTGCACCGTCTTCTGGCAAGCAGCCAGGAGATGACGATGGCTAGCAGTCATACTGCACCGTCTGCTGCCAGCCTAAGATGTATAAGAGAGATGGAGTGGATCAAAACAAGAAAGAGACCAGATTTGTTTTGTATTCATTTGCTCCCCTCTCCCTGCAAGGTCGATTTCAGCGTTAATCCCCTCGTCGGGGGAGGAGTACAGAAATCGATTTTAAAAGCCCTTTAAGTCTGAAAAAATGGCTTCGTCGCGTGGACGGGTGCAGGGTTAAATCGATGTAACATTGCTAAATTCGACCTAAACTCGTAGTGTAGACCAGGGCTTAGTTTATTGACCTGTAAGGCATTCTGCAAGGCTCATGTGTTTCTCCCGGACAGGGAGGGTTGGGAGGACGGGTAGGAAATCTTAAAAATACTTTTGGCTGCTGGGTTATTGAATGTGTTAATTATTGGTCAAAGGGTATTACAAAAGCAGCCTATTTTTAAAGTGTGACAGGATGCATCTAGAGCAAAAGATAGGAATTCCTGCTTTATTGAACGAGTGTGCAAATCATAAGTAGTTCCAATCATTCACAGATCCTTCCAAAAGTATGTGGCAGAGCAGGAATATAAAGAACAAACATCTCTGAAAACATTATGCTACAGTTTCTTGGTAACATATTACTTACGAGGGCTGTTGAGCATTTGCTATAGCTAGTAAATCAAGCTGAGGGTAGAGCAAAGGATGGTGGATGCTTGGATCTGCAGCACTTGTAGATCTGCAATCTAAAATTCAAGCTGGTATTAAAACTTGCATAACTTATTTGACAAACAATTAAGTCTTTACTGGGTTATTATTTATCAATGGGTTGTTTTTTTTGGAGGGGGTATAAAGTTGCAGTGAAGAAGTTGCAGTGTTGTGCAATTGCTTTGAAATACATACTGAAGATGCTGCTATTCAATTTAGAGGTAAATTTGAAGTGGTAAGAAATGTCGAGTTGATTTCAGAAATGCATTGTACTTCTGCCTGATATTTTAAATTGCCCGGAGCGGGGGGGAGGACCACCCATTTCTTATTCTAATAGGAAAACAATACATTTACTCTGAGTTCTTACTTCTCCCAACCTAGGTAACATGTTGCAGATTTGAAGGGGCTCCTTGAACACCTGTAGGAAGTTCAGAAAGGATAAGTATGCCTTTCCCTTCTGAACCTACAGAACAAGCAACTTGTGCCAGCAAGAGCTGTTACGTAGGTGCAGGGTTATATGGACATTCTTGGGCATGGATGACTGAGATTGCTTCCTTGTAAATTATTAATGATCCCCCACTTAATAACAGAGGAGGCAGATTATTTCAATACACAACCTCTCACATCAACAGATTTTGGTACAACGTACCTTAAGTATACAATAGTAAATCAGCTCTACTTTCCCTTAAAGGTTCAAATCAGAGCTCTCTTGTTTTCATTTGGATACACATTTGTCTCTTGCAAGGAATTTCTTGTTCTGGCCACAGTGGTTCTTTGTTTTAGGAAAGACTACTACAAAGGAATAACACCGCTCTCATTGATTGTGAGCCATTCCAAAATGACGTTCAGGAGATGTATACAAAAAAGCTCATCTTTATATGGTTTGTTATGGTAGTTCATTTATCCAACATCACATGTACACGCCTGCAATAGTGTATCGTGTTGGGGCCAGTGTTCTGTTTGATACTGTGCACATTCACAAACTCTCTCTTCAGGGCCTACGTTTTGTTTCCTTCCACATGTATTTGAAATTCATCTGAGGAAACACGCTTGAACCATAGCAGCAGCGGGACAGGGGCAAGCAACTCTTACTTTCAGAAATGTCTTCATTAGTTTTGAGGCCCCCTAGTCCCACATCCACGTGATGTGACTCAGCATACTGTCATTTCCATCTGCGTAGGCTCCAGCTCCACAAGGTTAGAACTACTTTATATCAAACTTCCTAACAGTTCAGAGAAAATACAAATATTTCACTCACTTAATTCTGAAAACTGAGGCGTCTCGATGCCAGTTCCCCCCAATGCTGGCACAGGAATTGAAGAACTTGAATTGACGTCAAGTAGATCACATGACGGAGCAGATGGTTGTTTGCGATAGATCTAAGAAGAAAAAGAGTTTAAAAAGTAAACTTAAGTTGCTATTTTCACTTAATACAAACATTTGAAATCAGAATCTGAATATTACTGAGGAAAGGTGACCAGTAGAGCTGGTCGGGAATTTTTCTATGATTTTTTTAAATGGCAGTTTAATCAAAACCAAAACTGTTTGCAGGAATAAGTTGGTTTTGAATTTCCCCTTTTGAAAATTTTTAAAAAGAAAAGTTCTGCAGTTGTCAAAACATCCCATTTTGACATTTGCAAAATTAAAAAGTGGCTCAAAATTTGTGTTTCAGAATTTTAATTAATTCATAGTATTTAAAAATAAAACTGAAATGTTTTGATTGACCCAATTTTTTTTTTTTTTTAAACACTTTATGTCCTAGTCCAGTCCTTTGCACTCATAGTGGGACTAAGTATTATCTAGACCATCCCTGACAGGTGTTTGTATAAGCTGCTCCTAAAATCTCCAATGATGGAGATTCCACAACCTCCCTAGGCAATTTATTCCTGACACTTGGGAAGATTTTCCTAATGTCCAACCTGAACCTCCCTTGCTGCAATTTAAGCCCAGATGTGTCTTAATAGAGTTAAGAATGAAATCAGAAGGGAATTAACTATATCACATGGTGATATAAAAGTGTTTTGTTAGCACTAGCGAAAATAAATTTATTTTAAACTTGGGGACTTGTGAATGAGCTACATGATCTGCAGACTGGATCATTTTGGACTATTAACCCATCCAACAGTCAGAAACTACAAATGGACTATCTGACTACAAAAAAAAGCCAGTTATAGGAGTGTTTCATCGAAAAACCCAAATTGATTACTACCTTCCTGTAATAATTACGGACTATATTTCAGTCACAATGTAATCAGCCTCATGCAGGATGCAAAGGAAACGGAGTTAATTTTGGCTTTGTACAAGGTGAAACGTGTGTATCACTACTAGGGCCAGCATGATTAATAAAATAGGAGCAGTGATGGGAGAAAAGTAGCCTTTAAAAATTCATTTTCCAGCTTCATAAACGCCCCTAGAGACAATAAGTGAAAAATAAGACTATAGATGAAAAGAAACAAATCTCTTCACATCATGTGAGAGATTAGAATTGAATCTAATACGCAGCAATAGAGGTAATAAAACTGCATTTGAATAGATTTTCTCTCTTTTTCAGTTGTCTTTTCCTATTCTCCATGTTATATTTGAAGGTAATTTGATACTTGTGCTACAAAATGAGATTCTGTAAGTGGAACTCTTGCAAATTAATAGAGCAACATTATCCTCTGTTGGAGACAGAATATTGAATCCAACAGAGGATAGCAAGCAACTAGAATTCCTTAGGTCACAAAAGCACATTTGTTGCAACAAAAGAGGAAAAGCTCTGGTTCATAAAATCTTAGCCAGATTCTTACCCTGAAGTTGATGGGATTTGTCCTTAACTACTCACCTCTGCTTGCTCACGCTGGATTCGCTGATTCTCCAAGAAACGCACTCTGTTCCGAGAAAACCTGTTGGAAAGGGCACATTGTCAATAACTGAGTCTTAAACGTCTCAGGTGCATCACTCAAAAAAAAAGGGTCATTCATAAGAATCCAGCAGTTCCTGCAAAGGTCTGATCCTACAAAAGGATCTAGAAAAGTATTTAACAAGCCCCAGCCAAATGCACATACAGACACTAATGTCCTCTGTAGGAATATTAGAACCAGAACCACAGCTCTGAGTCACAGGACATAAGGAAGAACTACTATGGTAGAGTTATCAAAACCACTAAAGCCATGGTTACGTGCAGCAGGCCAGTAGACTACACACGCAGAGACCATTGTCCTTGACTTCATCGGGACTCTGCCCAGAATCTTTGTTGATAATCAGATACAGGAAATGCAATGTGACTTGCCTCAAAGCAGTCATACTGCCACTCAAATGTATGCAAACAGCTGCAACTAGTTAAAACATACCTATATAATGTTTAGCATCTCACACACCAGTGTGTTCAAGGGCATACTGAGGATTTCCTATACTAAATAATAAATCCTTATGTAGCAAATATTAACCAAGCCAGTAGAAACCACTGCAAATAACATGTATAGCAGCTTTGAGGTACAATGCAACTGCAACCAGAAATGACAGTTAAATAAGGATACAGTACTACTGCATGAGAATGCTAAAACAGTCTTTGATCAATTTCACACTCCCATGAGCAATTATCTGCCCTTTCAATCAACGGGTGAACTGTTTCACTGGGGATTTGTTGAGCCATACCCACAAGCTATTATTCATAATTCAAGGGGAAGTTTCAGCTTTCCAAGAAAAATGTTAATTGTCAGTATTAAGAAGATTCTAGGCAGGGGCGGCTCTAGACATTTTGCCGCCCCAAGCAGGGCGGCATGCCGCGGGGGGTGCTCTGCCGGTCACCGGGAGGGCGGCAGGCGGCTTCGGTGGACCTCCCGCAGGCGTGCCTGCGGAGGGTCTGCTGGTCCTGCGGCTTTGGTGGACCACCGGAGCCGTGGGACCAGCGGACCCTCCACAGGCGTGCCTGCGGGAGGTCCACCGGAGCTGCCTGCCGCCCTCCCGGTGACCGGCAGAGCGCCCCCCAGGGCATGCCGCCCCAAGCACGCGCTTGGCATGCTGGGGCCTGGAGCCGCCCCTGATTCTAGGTCAACATTTGGATAAATAGAATTTACAGAAACCAAAAGGGAAACTCATTTGTATTTTACTAACGCGACGAACTTCCTTAGGTGAGAAGTGAAAAACCCTCTTTAAAGAGTGAATTGTAAAACATAACCCGCAGCTGCAAACACTAAACTTACGAATCAAACTGAATGAAATATTGTGAAGAATAGCATGAAAGTTTGCTAGAACGACACTGGGAAGATACAATGACAGTTTGGCTGAAGCGTTTGGAAGAGATTTGATGGTCAAATAAAAAAAGGAAGGATGGGGCAAGATGGTCGTTGTTTACTGCATACCCACTGGTTCCACTCGTTAGAGCATCTGCATGACAGAGATAAGACATTTGTGCAAAAACTAAATGCAAGTTATACACACTGAAGCATTTGCAAAAGTGATAACACTCTCTGAAGGCTGGTTGTCTGGTGGGAAGGAGACACAAGGCTTGCAATGTAATTGGTAAGTTGTTGCTTTTAATGTGGTCATTCTTTACTTCATACGCCATAGTAACTAAGATGTTGCCAGAGCAGTGGTCAGTGCAAAATACAGTCCGTAACCTTCCAGATGCCACTAATGCAACATTTTATTTTTTAAAATTGCAAAGCTTTCTGTTCACAATCCCTCATGGATAGGCCTAAAAGAAAACATACTAGGGGTGAGTATGTATTAATCATGCAGCTGTGTAATACATAACAGAATATTTGTTTCAACTGAGACAGATCCCAGGCTACAGTTGAAGGGATGCCGTAATTGCTCAGTGTAGAAATCACCATGTTTTTCCAAGTCAGTAAATCCACAGTGACACAGAGACAAGTCTGCTCTGGCCTTTGGGATGGTGTTCTGCAGCGCTGTTATTTAGAAGTGGGTGTATTGAACAAGCTTGGAATCCTTGAATCTTTAAGTTAAATTACACAGGGATAAAAATATCTGAACCTGCCTGAGCCTTTTCTACACCCAGGGGTGGCTCTAGCCATTTTGCCGCCCCAAGCATGGCGGCACGCCGCGGGGGGTGCTCTGTCGGTCGCCGGTCCCGCGGACGTGCCTGTGGAGGGTCCCCTGGTCCCGCGGCTCCGGTGGACCTCCTGCAGGCGTGCCTGCGGGAGGTCCACCGGAGCCGCCTGCCGCCCTCCCGGGACTGGCAGAGCGCCCCCCGTGGCATGCCGCCCCAAGCACGCGCTTGGCATGCTGGGGTCTGGAGCCGCCCCTATCTACACCGCAACTTCCACCAGGGCTGCCACTGATGGAGTTGCACCCAATGCAAATTACAGGTCTGGAAACTGCTAGTGTAGATGATGTTGCACAGGAGTACTGACTCCTGATCATGAGAGATCCCACTGCATTCTTTGCAACAGCAGGAGTCTAAACCTGCTTCCCTGACTAAATGCCATTATAATCAATGAGCCAAGGAGGGCAAGGAATATCTTTTATTGGACCAACTTCTGTTGGTGAGAGAGATAAGCTTTTGAGCTTACACAGAGCTCTTCTGTGGTCTGGGAAACTAACTCAGAGTGACACTAGTTTCTGCAGCTGTAAACATAGGGACAATGATATTTACTGATTCACCTAATAGGTATTTCAGGTGGATGAATTAAAGTCACCCATCTCTGCAGAATGCTTTGGTCCTCTGATGAAAAAACACTGTATAAAAAAAAAAAAGGAAGCTATTATGTAGTCTGAAAAATGTTCTGGCATTCTTCTGGATAGACTCAGTTAATGATAAAATAATAATAATACCAACAAACAATAATAATAATAATCCAAATTAAAACCAGAAAATCAAGGAATTTTGAAGTATTAACTGTAAGTGCAAGCCACACGATGCTCATTAACTTCTATGTTATTATTCTGAACATATATATACTGTTATTATGATAATTATTTGTATAGCAGTAGTGCCTAGGAATGCCAATCATGAACCCATTGTGCTAGGGGCTGTACAAACACAGAACCAAACATATTCATGGCACTTGAATGAGAGTCCCAAAGCCAAAATTGTAAGCCAGACTGAGCCATTACAGATGGGTTCTTGTTTTGTCTTTAACTCCCTCTTTCTCCCCCCCCAAAAACAAAGTCCATCTATTTTACTTATTAATAGCTTTGTTTCATCATGCCCGCTACTGACTGTCTATATGCTGTCATCCCTGCTACAACCAAAAGCTCACTGTGCAAATTCTCAGAGGTCAGGGTTATTTTCCAGAGGGAACACATTTTATTGGGATTTTCCCAAGACCCACTACAGGGACAGAACAGCAATACCTGCACAGATTTAACAGCACCTAAAGCAGCTTTTAAGAGCCTCTCACTTCATGCTATTAGCAGCCTCAGAGTTTCCACAAAAATTGCTCCTGTATCAAAAAGGCACACAATGGAAAACCAATCTTGTGATATATGCCTGGAGCCCACGTTCCAAGTGTTACAGCGCTAGGGATTGTGGCGTGAAGAAGTTAATCAACGTTCTTCTCAAATAAACTGGAACTGACAGAAGGCAAACAAGGACGAGGCATTAATTGGAGCTCTCCTCCCCTCCCTGACCCCCACTCTGTTCCTCTTCCCTTTCCTGGTCACTGCAACTCCTCTTTATTCTACTCTCCTTCTCCCAGGTCACCCCACTGTCCTCTAATATGCCCCCCTTTGCCAGTTCCTCAGCAGTGAGTGACTGAACAGAGTATGTGGCAGGACAACATGTCTCCAAGGCCTGTCAGAAATGTGTGGTGTCCTGTGCAGTGTTAAATACGCGAGAAGTTGGTCTTCTTGATGACAATCTACTTCAGAGCTGATGGATGAAGCAGAGTGTGGTCTCATCAGTGCACTCCACTCAAAACCAAGGAGTGCAATGTTCCTTGAAAGGCTTAATTTTCCCTATGTGGGAAGCACAATGCTTCAATTTGTTCCCCAACCCACATGGTGCTGTAGAATGGTTTTTAGAACACGGTCATCTCACCTCTGGTTAGGAAAGCCATCCATTCACAGCTAAGACTAATCCTGATCTACCAGGATGTTCTCGGTTATTTGTTGCTTGGGAAATGCGGAAATTCTGGTATTTTCTAAGCCCTAGTTATCCCACTGATGAAAGCAATAAGTAAATAAATGCAGATGTCAACACCACAAGCATCCAGGATTTCCTTGTGTGAAATAATACATATATTTGTGCCTGTATTTGTTTCCTACTGTGGAGAGTGGCATGTGATCCTTTTAAGGAAGCAGGAACTCCACCCTTTGGCTGATGCCGGCAGTAAAACTGTCTGTCTTCCCTAGGAGCATGTGCACGCTGCAGTTAAGCTCAGCATGTGGGTAACTAAAGGAACAAAGAGAGCTCATAATTGACTGAAGCCAAATCCACTGTATCTGAGTCCCATGCTAACGGAAGGACTCAGAGCCTGTTTCTTTCCTCATGCTTTATTATTCCCAGCTACGCTAGTACTTTGGTTTACCCTGCAAGCTGGTATTCTAGGGACCCTTCTACTAATTTTAACCTGTCTGCTGCTTCTCAAGTGCCTGGAGAGACAAGATCAGCAGACAAATATAAGTACAACACAAAAAGGAAAGAGCTGTTCCTTTCTTGTTGAGGGAGGATGAAATTCATCTCTCTGGAGACAGCCAGCACCAGTCAGATGGACCATTTAAGCCCCTTAGAGCTCAAGTGGCACTTAAATGGCCCATTTGCCTCATGTTAGTCCTCTGCAGAGGGGTGAATTTCACCCTGAAAGAGCAGATTAAACCGCAATAGATATAAAAATTTCCTGCAATATCCCGGACAAACCTAATTGAATTAAGTTTAAGTGTCTTAGGAGCTTGCTGGGGAATTCACAGGGCAGGCAGGGAACTGGTCAGAAGGGAGAAAGACATGTGTTTCCACCCAAGGGAGATGATCGCTGGGGAGCTGGATGCCTGAGAGTGGGCGCCCTTGCTGGACCTTGGAGGGGGAATACAGGTGCAGCTTCCCTGCACCATGACATAAACATCGTACCCGAGTGTTACATTTTTTAACAGATTTGGTCAGCCCAGTCAGGAGAACCTGTTACTGAGACCAAAGTGGAAATGACAGGTTCTGGTTTCACTAATAAATTTACCTTTCGTGGCCCAGGAGGACGTTATTCAGATCTTCATTCACTTGTATTAATTCAGCTATCACATCTTCATTCTGCACTGCCACCAGCAGTTCCACGATCCTCTCCTGCATCACTCGACATATCTTGTACAGTTTCTTTCCAGGAAAAAAACCAAAACCATCATCATTGTGGTTTCTCACACTTGTCAGTTTGGGAGGAGAATTATAAAACTTTTGGGTGCTGGAGACACAAGGATAATGCATTGTCTAATTCACATGACCACATACAGTTTAAAGGGTGAGCCGCAAATCCCTTATATTTGATCCCCTACAACTTCTTACAAAATGCAGCTGATAATTGCTATCACCATGACCAGCACTCCTACCCCAACTCATAACCCAGCCTCATTTCTGGAAAGTCATCCTCCTCCATAAAGAGAAAGTAATGTACTTTATAGTAACTGGAGGTTCCTCGAGAGGTGTGGTCCCTATTCATGTTCCACTGTGGGTATGGATGGATTCTACGTGCCTGGAGCCAGAGAATTTTGAAAGCAGTGTCCATTAGCCTGCACATCTGCTCTGGCTTACTCATGCCTTCGACTGAGGAGATAAAGGGTGGGGCAGACCAATCGCCTCTCCAGTTCCTTCTTCACTGCAAATCAGAGAAGATCTGAAGCGCAGTGGAAGGAGGTCAAGTATCAGGGGGTAGCCATGTTAGCCTGTATCCACAAAAAACAACAAGGAGTCTGGTGGCACCTTTTAGATTAACAGATTTATTTGGGCATAAGCTTTCATGGGTAAAAAACCCTTGCATCTGAAGAAATAGGTTTTTTATCCATGAAAGCTTATGCCCAAATAAATCTGTTAGTCTTTAAGGTGCCACCGGACTCCTTGTTGTTTTAGTGGAAGGAGGTCAAGGTAGTGGAATACAGACAGGAACCACACATCTCCAAGAACCTCCAGTTACTATAAGGCAAGTAACTTTCTCAAGTGCTAGTCCCTATGTGTATTCCAATGTGGGTGACTGACAAGCAGTACTTAAATAGGAGGAGGGTGTGAGGTCATAGATGGCAGAGCTGTATGAAGGACTGCTATTCCAGAAGATGCAGCAGTAGAGGAGTCCTGTACCAATACAGAGTGTCTCACAAACACATGGACTGAACTCCATGTAGCTGTCTCACAAATATCAAGAAGAGGCAACCCTTGAAGCAGTACTGTAGACGCTGCTTGATCTCTTGTGGAAAGATCAGCTGTCTAATCGTCTAGCAGAGCAAAACACAGCCCCAGATCCATTTTGAGATTCTTTCAGAGGATATAACCAGACCCCTTCCAATATGGCGACAAATAGTCTATGGTATTTCCCGCCTGTTTTCATTGTCCGCAGGTAAAAGGCTGCGGCTCATCAAATGTCAAGAGAATGGAACCTCCTTTCTTCTGAGGATGGGTGAGGATTTGGGAAGAACACTGGTAAGTGGATAGACTGGTTCAGGTGAAACTCAGACTACTGTGGAGGTGAATTTAGTGTGTAAACATAATGAAATCTTGTCCTTATGCACTATAGTGTAAGGGGGATCTGCCATCAACACCCCAAGCTCATCAGCCTTCCTGGTTGAGGCGGTGGCTACCAGGAATGCAACCTTCATGGATAGGAGAGACATGGAGCAGGAGGTTAATTATTCAAAAGGAGGCCTAGTGAGAGAACGAAGTGCAAATCCCATTGAAGAGTAGGCCTTTTTTTATAGGTGCAAAAAATTCTGATTAGGCCTTTCCAGAATTTGCTAGTCAGAGGGTGCGTGACGATTGAGTAGCCCTGTATAGGCAGATGGTATGCACCGATTGCTGCCATGTGGACCCATAAGGAACTGATGAGCAAGCCTGCTGTCTTCAAGGAAAGAATATAATCCAGAATGAGAGGAATATCTGTGGCTTCTGGAGAAATACGCCTTTGATGCACCCAAACAGAGAAATGTTTGCACTTGGCTAGATAGCATCTCCTAGTGGACTCCTTCCCACTACTAGAAAGGATGTTCTATACAGTTTCAGAACACAATTGCTCTAAGGACAAAACTAGGCTCTGAGATAAAGTGCCCATGGGTTGGGATGCCTGATTTTGCTGCTCCTTTGAGTCAGGAGATTGGGAAATGTAGGAATAATGATTGGTGCTTGAGATGACAAGCATAGGAGGTTTAGGAACCTAAACTGTCTGGGCCAGTTGGGGCATTGAGAATAATGCGTGCCAAATCTTGCACAAGACTCGAGGTAGGGGTGGTAGTGGAGGGAAGGCATAGTTCAGATGATCTGACCATGGAAGAAGTAGAGTGTTGCTCTGCGAGTGGTGACCCAGGGCTCCTCCAGAACAGTACATGTTACATTTCCTGTTTGAGAGAAATACAGGTCTTTGGTGGGGCATTCCCCACAGAGCAAAAATATTGTTTACCAGTGTCGTGAAGCTCCCACTCATGATTGACCACAAAGTGGCTGCTGAGAGAGCCATTCTCAGCACATTCTGGTTGCCTGGGAGGTAGACGGCCAACAGGGTAATCTGATTGCTGACACACCAGTTCCACAGACTCAACGTTTCTGCACACAGGGGGACAGATCACACTTCTGCCTGTTCATTATGTAAGAGTCGATTGTGATGTTGTCTGACATAATGAAGGCATGGTGACCTTGAGTGAACAGGAGAAAGGTTTTGCAAGCCCTTCAAACTGCTCGTGGCTCTTGATGTACATCCTGGACATTTGAGATGTCCAGGTGTCCTGCAATGTACCGTTGTCCACGTGAGCGCCTCAACCTAACAGGGATGCATTGCCAGTGATCATCCTGTCTGTGCAGAAGCAAGAAAGGAAACACGGATGCAAACCTGACGGGAATTCTTCCACCATGACAGGGCTGATATCACTTTGGTGGGAACAGTCACTATGGTGCTCATTGATTGCTGGTTTGGTAAGTACACCCTAACCCTAAGAGACTCTGGACATACTAAGTTCTCTTGGGCTGAGCAACTGCTCAGTTTAGGCTGGCCTGGATCTGACTTCTTCAAAGATCATTTGGAGGAAGACTTGGCCTCATGCTTATGAGAATGCTCCCTGCTCTCCCAACAAGACCCCTCGAGGGATCTGTGGGGGTAGACACCTTTGCTTCTGATTTGGAGGTGCACTCCTTACTAAGTCAGGCCAACGTATAAGTGGGGAGGATCCCCTGGCCTGGGTCAAGCTGTGGCCTCATGCACTTTTCCATTAGGCTTCCTAAGGCGAAGTTCCCACTCTTCTTGGGTACGGCTGGGGAACAAACAGCAGATACTGCACCTTCCTGGGATCCTTCTCAGCCAGCAACAACCACCCATGCTAACCGAGAAGGATTGCAGGCAGGAAGCATAAATTTTGAAGCCTAGAGTCCTGGGCATAGTCCAGTACCCAAACGGAGTCTGGAGGGTTTTGTTGTAAAACTGGCCCATTTTTGCTCCAAAAGTGTGTACACCCAACTACATTTCTCAGGGTGGAATTAATCTCTGTTCAGAATTGCAGCACAAGTACGATGCAACACCAGAAGTTCTAATCAAGTCCTGAAAACTGGGCTCTAATCAATGTATAGGGTCTCAGCCCAGAGGTGATTTTCGACCTGCTAACAAAGGGAAATTCGACAAGAATTTAGACACAGCCCTTTTTATTTCTGATCTCAATCACAAATTTGCCAGATTTTGCTCAGGAAAAGATGCATGCACTCTTGATACCTTGAAACTAGAGTTGTTTATTATGCATTCCAAGAGCCAGATCATCAGCTGGTGTAAAAACAGTGATGTCAATAGAACTGTGACCATTTAACATCAGCTGAGGAATTGGCCTCACATTCCAGTGTCCCCACGAGGGGTCTGTATCAAGTAGCTTTGCTTGTTCCCTATTCTTACTGGCTGCGAGAGTTGATACAAGAACTTGAACTGCTCTATTAATTACTACTACTACTGCTACTGCTAATTTCAGCCAGTTTAATATTTTGGGGGTTATTGTTTTCAGGTGTCTTAGTCTTGTCTACAATGGGGTTTTTAGCCACAGATGCATCTACGCAAGTGCAAACCCTGAGTGGAGATATGCCACACCGGCGTAAGCCAGGACTTGCATTGCTGTACTTTGCCCATTATTAAGTTTCAGTTAATCTGACTAGCCTGAATCTCTGGTGACACATAGTTAAAAAAAAAAAATCTCCTTTGAAGTCCTAAAGCATGCAGCTCTTTCAGCAAAGGGTTCGGTTCTACACCAATTTCAATGAAACTACGACTGTACAAGGACACAGTCCCTTGACCTGAGTGACCTAGGCTGAGATGCAAAGAAAAGAACATATTTCATTCTTGTAAAAGCAACTCGCATTTGTTTCTCTAGCCACTTTGTGCTGTGATAAGGATCTCAGGGTGTTGCAGGAAGGAACAGAAAATACAGTCATAAAAGACATATAAAAGGAATGAGCTTCTACTCACTTCTTCATGAATAGTGAAATTCACTCCCTGCCCCTACCCCGACCAATAATTTAACTATTTGAGTGCCAGCAGGCAGATCTGCTCGCACTTCCTCAGATTTTGTGATGGCATTCTTCCTTTTACAAAATATACTTCAAAACCACTACCAGAAATCGATTTAAAATAAGCAGAGACATTCTAATAATCCTTTGCAGGGGTCTTTGCCCAAGGTTCTCAAAGAACGAATTAAATTAGACACCAGGGCCTCGATTATGGGCGCAGGCCAAACAGCTAAGTGGACGCAGTTCGAGAGGAGGATTCTGTGAAGAGGTGACCTTTGTGCTTACTGGATCCTGGAGCCAGTCTAATGCTCACCCATCTGCCTCTGGCCTTGAAGGTCCATTGTAGCAGCTAGGAAGCAACAAGGCTCAGGCACATCCCGACTTTATTGTCTTTCCCCACAGTAACATGTATCACACCTGGGGTCAGGAAGGGAGCTGCCTGTTCTATGCCACGCAAGGATTCCCCTGCACAGAGGAAATCTTCCACTGGCTGGTTAAACCAGAAGGAAGGCTACTTTGCAGCTCTAGGGCAGCAGAACTAAGGGTACGTCTACACGGCAAGCAGAAACTCAAAGCAGCGAGTCTCAGAGCCGGGCTTATGGGCTTCAGAGCCTAAGCTCCAGTCTCAACCCAAATATCTAGACAGCTATTTCTAGCACTGTAGGACACGCCCCGATCTGTAAGCCTGGGCTCTGTGACGTGGATTTCTGCTTGCTTTGTAGCTGTACCCCAAGTGTCTAGCCAGCATTCCCGCGAGGCTGGGAAGCATTGTAATATCCATTCTGCAGCTGGGTAAACTGAAGCACAAAGAGAGATCATATTACTTGTTCATGGTGAAACAGGAAGAGAATCCAGAAGGCCTGACTCTCATTGCCTTGCTGTATCCCTAGACCACACTTCACCCTCGCTAAAACCCCAGTGCAGATTGCTGTGTGTACAATAAGTGAGGGACTCGAGGCCTAAACCATTGCTGATAGAGTTTTGCAGTCCTCATACTTTTGTGGGCTATCCAACTTTCTTTCCGTTTGCTTTGTTTTCCCTTAAGATGAGTGAAGAACTTAGCTCCAGATCCCTGGTGTTTATTAGGCTAAGCCAATCCGTTTGCACTGGTTTTAAATAAGTTTTTTTCAATATTTTTATGTTAGCTGGGGGAGAAAATTAACTTGAAGAACATGAAAGTTGAGATAATTTTTTAAATGAGTCTTATTTACTGGGTAGAGTCCTCTGCTGCTTTGCAGTCATAATTACAGCGTACAGTCAATGTGCACTAAGATCATTTTAAAATGCACACCAAGGGAATTTTTAAACCCTTCCTCATTTCAGAGAAGCCATTAAGTCTATTGTGTACAGTAAATATTTAGGCAGACAACCTTTTTTTTTATAAAGTGTATTATTTACCAGAGAGGTTTGTAACGGCTTCTCTTGCAACTCAAACCTTGAAAAATCCACAATCTATTGTGCTGGGGACAGAATGAATTGTGAAGTTTTTAAAAATGATATTGTTTTAGTGTTTGAATGTAGCAGCTCATAAATATTAGAGCATAAGTATATGACATGGGACTTAAAAAAAAAGTTCAGTAATGAGCAGATGGAGAACTACTCTTTGCCGTTGTGAAATTACTTTGTTACAGATTTTACTTTGAGTGGATTTTCTTCCAATTTTTTAAATGAATTTAGGCCACATCCTGGCATCTGGTGGCTTTACACTACTTTGGTCACCCCCAATTCTGGAACTGGTTCCCCAGTACAACATATTGCAGCCAGAGACCTCTATTTCCCTGCCATGCATCCTGCACTGGAGGCCAAGGGTAGGCAGGGTGGCATAAGAGTCAGTACACCAGCCCATACCAGTGGAGGATTCCCTTGGCTTAGGGAGAATTATCCATTGGCCAACTGAAGCTATGCTTAAGGCATGTCCATTCTACAAGTTGCTGGAAGGTAGATTAGCCAAACCTAGTGAAGGCGTCTCATTGACAGAACATTTCCCCACCCCAGCATTTGAAGAGAAGTTTAAAACACAGGGGAACTACATGAGAACGAGGTTTACATGATCCTTGTGAAACATATGGCTGAATCACGAGTTTCCATGGGCAGATAATAATTATATTGCTGAGGCACTAGGATTTTGCTCCTAGAGTGAGCATTTAAAAATGCAGTGTATACATAGAAAAACCAGTACTGGGAAAAGAAGAAACTGGAGACAATGCATCAGCTTCGTCATCTCCAGGCTGGATTAATGGAACTTGAAACCTATGTGTAATTTCAGCTAATGCATAACACAACTGTTCATCTTTTAAGTGAGCACTTAAAACCAGCACTGCGTATTCTGCACTGGCTCTTGGTCTGCCTTCAAAGTATTGGCGATGACACCCAGAGCCCTGAAAGGCCTGGGACCCTACTGTTACAGTGACCGTATCACCATCTGTTTTCCCATGGGGCAGTTGCATTCAGCCGCCATGTTCTTGCTCTCTGAATTGAACACCTGGGTCTGAGTGGCAGGGCATTCTTGAGAGAGGACCCTCCACTCTGTAATTCATTCCCGAGCAATCCATTAGAGCTACAGTTTTCACTGCAAGATGAACTTGTCCTTTCCTGCCCTTCTTCCTAGCAGGGGGAGACAACAGAGGCAAGAGAAAGCTAGAGCAACCCCAAAGATTGAAAACAGAGGTTGGTTTTCACTTTGCGATATGAACCCAGATGTAACAAGAATGGGCACAACGTACATTTTTAAAATAAACCATAACCAAACCATCAACAAACTCCTAGCAAAAATGTTGTACTGCACCTGTAAGAGCTCCATATCGTCAAGATTCTCAGACCCAGGAACATTTTCCGTTAATATCGCTGACATGACTTTCGTATTCATTTTCGCCATATCCAGTTCGCTGTACAGCTTCCCAATCTGTTCAGTGCAATGGAATGGAATGTTATATGTGCAAGGACAGAAAACATGTTTTCCACATCTATGGTCCTGCTTGCTCTTTTATCAGATATACTATGGACCTGATCAGCACTGCCTTACTCCAGCCCTTACACAGATGATACTCCATGGATAGGTATCAGAGGGGGAGCCGTGTTAGTCTGGATCTGTCAAAAGCGACAAAGAGTCCTGTGGCACCTTATAGACTAACAGATGTATTGGAACATAATCTTTCATGGGTGAATGCCCACTTCATCAGACACATGGAGCTTGTACTGGAGCATAAGCTCCATGCATCTGACGAAGTGGGTATTCACCCACGAAAGCTTATGCTCCAATACATCTGTTAGTCGATAAGGTGCCACAGGACTCTTTGTCACTTTTTCCATGGATAGGGTCCTACCAATTTCACGTAAAAAATGTGTCACAGACCGTGAAATAACCCACCCCCCCCAGCCAGGGGGCTCCGAGCTGCAAGTCCCCACGGGGCTGAAAAGGGACAGGACTTGCCCTTCTGCGGGGCTGCTGGGGGTGGAATAATGGGATTAGAGATCACACCCACCTCCGGGTACCTTTTGGGTTGGGACCCCCACGGTTACAAGACCATGAAATTTCAGGTGTAAACAGCTGAAAATGTGAAATTGACCAATTTTAAAACCCTGGCTGTGAAATTGATCAAAATGGACAGTGAATTTGGTAGGGCCCTATCCATGGACGTTAACGGAGTTAATCCAGTTTTATATCACTATAAGGCAGTGGGTCTCAAACCTGAGCTCTGTGGAGTGCAGTACTGCTATTTCTCTCCTTTACAGTTAAGTCCTATTACTATTAAGCAGACAAACTTTTCATTTATCCACAGGCAGGTGTGGAACTGGCTTGTCCATTTCTTTCTGACTTTTAAAAATAATTTCTTCACACTGGTGTCATGCAAAAGTTCTCTTTAGCCTTTCCTTCTGTCTTTGAATTGCACTCTTTTCTTACTAATTTGCACCACAGTACCCTTGTAAGAGCATTAGAAATACACATACTCAAGCAAAGATTTCTACTTTCCAAACGAGCAGCTCCCTGGCACTTGTGCAATCTCCTTTCCTGGCCTCTACTAAGATCTGGCACATGAATGTGTCAAATTTTCTAACAAAATAAAAACACTATGGTAATGGAGCAGGGATTCAGCCCCGGACTGTCAACAAAAGCCTATACTGCTTGAAGTAATGGAGATTTTCCTTGCAGCAGCCTCTAATATTATATCCTATACAGGCCAGGGAATCATGATGACAGATGCTTAGTCAGCATATTTCAAAAGAAAGGTCGTACTGTACCTGTTCAGGAGTCAATGTAATTGTTGGAGCTGGGGGACGAGGTACTGGAGTACTTTTCACAGAGGCAGCAAAAGGAGGTGGTGCCTTTTCAGAGGGCCAAGACGAAGCTCGCTGCTATACAACATGAAAAGAGTTTTGGTTTAACTTGGGAATTGACACAGACGTCCAGATGACAGCACTACAAAGCATCATTATCAGACTAAACAACAGTGCATTAGCTTCCTCATAATCAGTGCTGCAACGCTACCAGGGAGGAAGGCTTAGATGGAGTTATCTGAGTGAGTTCCATTCACTACAGTAAAACTAATAACCATTTTGGAATAAAAATCAGACTTGGGATCCAGGTTTCCTTTCAGCTGGTTTGTTAGCAAATGAATCCATCAGAGGAAGCATGAGTTATGCCTCTGTGACTGGGCACAGAGATCAGCCCATCTTTGGTGAGAGAATTCTATTCCTTTCTTTGGAACAGGAATTAACAGGTGTCAGACCTCACGGCACAAGAACCCTGCTCTGGGAAAAAAGAATTAGGTGTGGCTGGTGATGGCGCCACACTAGGAAAGCAGAAGCCGTAAGAAGAAAGGCTCTAGGAATCCTTGTCTGGGAGATGAGCTGAGAGGGGAATAGGTGCTTCTGGATCCTAGAGCTGGAAAGCTCTGGGTGCAAGAAGCCTCGTGTGCATTTTGGGTTAAACTGAAGGCCTGCATCAGACACTATGCTTAAGCCCTTTCCACCTTAGGCACTCTGGGCCAAATTCTGAATATAGGTCCTGTTCCTGCACTATTGAAGTCATTGGCGCTTTGCCATTGACTTCAGTGGGCACAGGACCAGAGCTTTAGAAGACATTCATTCCCACAGTTACATCTGGGTGGGGGAAGAAATAATTATCTAGTCAAAAGATTCAGTACACAGCCTCGTCTGAGCAGCCTTAGTCAAAACACACTGCCTTTCCTATACTCCACTATCTAATCATCAGGCCAGACTCACAATAGTTTTGAAATCACTTCTGCCTGGGCTGACTAGAAGATTCTAAATCCATAACTGCAATGTTCCACCTGATGGTTTCACGTGTCTCAAAAGTCTTGTGAAAGCTCTTCCAAGGCATAGGAAATTTGAAGGAATGGATCTAAGAAACTTGCTGCAAGTGGAGCTGGTATAGACTACTCAAGCCATATCGACAGAGTGTCATTTTCCAGATCTACACAATACCTTTGATCAACTTAAATAGTAAAGACAGAGCCTTTATCCACAAGGTTGCAAATTATTTTGTAGACTGTACAAACAAGTGGGTAGAGTCTTATACAGACCTTTTTATTAGACATCCCTACCTCTCCCAATTCCAAATTGAACCCAGGTAATGCTCACATTCTGAATCATTGGGCGCTTTCATGCTAATCATATACATTTTGGCTCAGACTTTCCAAAATGCCTAAGAGATTTGGACACTCAATTGCCATGCATTTTGATGGGAACTGAGTGCCCAAATCTCTTAGCTAGCTTTAAAAAAATCTCAGAGATTTATCCTTCCTGTCTGAGACAACAGATCCCCCAAACTGTGATTTTTATAATAAAAGCACTATTATCTAATTTAAAAAAATATATACACACTTCAGGGCAGAATGTGTGACTGATTTCCTGAGTATGTGAGCAGGATTTTCGTGGTTTCAGACATAATAACTAATGACAATCAACACACCTTCTTTGTACATAAAGCTCTCGCCATTAACTCTGATTAACAGTGACGAATGTTGTGCTGACCTTGTGTGTCTCTGGGTTGGCATCAGAGGATGGAAACTGCACGCCTTTCTTTAGCAGTTCCAGGTACACTTCCTTCACTTCACTCACATCCACGGTTCCTTGGAACCCATAGGCCCAGGTCTGTTTTTGAAAAATCATTGGTGACAGAAATCAAAATGTTTTTATGTTTGAGACCCAGAATTCTTCGCTGGGAGAAGCCACATGGCTTGAACCTCCACTCCCCAGGTGGCTGCCAGGGCCAGCTCCAGGTTTTTTGCTGCCCCACTTCATTCTTCGGTGGCAATTTGGCAGCCGGTCCTTCCCTCCGAGAGGGACTGAGGGACCCACTGCCGAATTGCCACCGAAGACCCAGACGTGTCGCCCCTTTCCATTGGCCGCCCCAACCATCTGCTTCCTGCGCTGGTGCCTGGAGCCGGCCCTGGTGGCTGCCTCTCCTTTCCTTGTCCACCCACCTACTAGACTCCTTGAAAAATGCAGGATTTCTGTTGGTTGGAGGAATTGGTTCCAAGGCTGAAGATGATGTCAGTGGGTCAGGGAAGAAAATAACCTCCTTCTAGAGGGGTGGTTCTACGATACATGCGCCTGAAGCCCTCCACATGAGCTACCTCCTCCCCTGGCCTGCACTCTAAGCAGCGGGAACAAGACAGAGAAAGCTCTAAAGCGCCCTTTCACTTTTCTCCTTCCGTGCAGCTAGGGAAGGAACACATCCAGCAGTCAGGGTAGGGGGCATCCAAAGGGGCCTTTCCATGCCCCCTTTCTGCTCCTCTCCCTCCCACGCCCGGCTGCACTTGCAAAAGTCAAAGGACATTTTCACAAGCGGCTTGCACGCACCCCCTTCCAGCCCATCACCAGGTTGTATCATTAAATATTTACTATGTATAGATCCCTCTATTTACAGTTGACTTACCCTGATAAAGGCCAAGATTTTGTCCTGTGTATCAGCTGGCAGATTGTATCTTGGCTGCAGCAGTTTCACCAGCTTGTCCTTGCAGAAGTCTTTCTTCACAACTAAAGACTGGAAGCTGGGGCCACAGTTTTTCATGCACATGTCGAGAAGCTGTACAGAGAAGGCATTTCTATGACACACTGGTTAAAAATAACTTGAGCCCTTCCACCCTCTCCCACTTCAATTCATGCCTGGATGGCATTGTGATGGTCACCTTGGAAAGACGAGATTAGACAGTAGTGTTTGTACAGCACCTAACACAGTGGGGTCCTGTCCATGACTAGCGCTGCTAGGCACAGTCACAATATGAATCAATCATAATAGGAACAGCTACCATTTTCTTTTTCCTCATATCGCCTAGAAGTGAAATGTAATCAAAACCAAAAACCAAACTGAAGCTCTCCAGTTGTGAGAGCTGTGAGACAGGGAACACAGAGACCAGAAATAAAGTAGGCCAATTACTTTGATCATCAGAATCATCTTTATGAAATATCTACCTTCAAAAGTGGGCTTTGGATATGCAGCTAGAGCCTCAAAGAGATGACAGATCCACAAAGCATTGAACCTCCCCATACTTGCTAGTTATCTAACAATTTTCACCCACAGATCTCAAAGCTCTTTCAAAGGCAGGTGCTCCTCATCCCCATTCTACAGATGGGGAAATCAGAAGCATTAACCTGTCCCAGAGGGCCCAATCCATTGAAATCAAGCCAATATAAAGTCTTGTCATTGGCTTGAAGGGAATCCTGCCCATAGAACATCTGTGGGTACAGGCAGGATTACAATCCAGCTCTCCTGGTTCAACGTTTCGGAGCCCTAACCCCTTGACTATGGTGCCCCAAGCAGAGGGGAAGAGGGTCTCTCTCTTTACTAAGCCCCACCCAGACAGGAGGGAAAAGTTTAGACCAGTTTACAAACTCTGTCAATTCTATCAGTATTCCCTCATTACAAGTATTGGGAAACATTCCTCAAAGTAGAACCAACCTTCTAAGTGGCACCACAATAGCTGCCCCATGGAGCTGAAGTGGATTAAACATGCTTTCCCTGTTCAGTGTAGGCTACACAAAGGTGTGTTAAAAAACTCATTTTCTAGCTTGGAGACAGAGGGACTTTTCTCTAGTGCGAACAGGGCCTTACGGGAAGGGAGGTACAAGAGCAGCAGAAAATAACCTGCAGAAATAAAGCGAGCGTGGAACAAAGAGGCAGACTGCTGTGCAAAAAGCCAAGTAAAAGACAATAACCAGAGAGTCTTAGCTTGACTAATTACTTTTCTATTTGAAAGGGTCCAGGAAATAAATGCTGTGGTTTGTGTAAAACATTTTCAACCCAGTGCATGGTGTACAACTCCCATTATGAATTCCTCACACCCTGAGACTGAACGCTTACCCTTCTGAGTAAGGCTACTGTGGCTACTGGGCCAGACCCGCCACTCAATTTATGCCAGTGCAACCCAATTGACTTGAATGAGGTGCTCCAGTGCAACTGCAAGGCGAACTTGGCCCCGATTAATTCTGGAGCAATCAGGAATGAGCTACTTTGATACTTATACTTTTATTAGGATTCTAATACCCTTATTGACTGTTGAGAGTAGTATCCTACCTCCCTAAGCAGTTCCATCGGAATCAATGGGGCATAGTGGTGAAGTAAGGTGCTACCCAGCATGGGTAAGTATTCCAGAGGGTATGTCTACTCTGCAACCGGGACAGCACGTGCCCTAGCTTTGCTATTTTTAGTGAGCTAGATCAGTCAATGTAGGTGCAGCAGCCTGGGCTTGCAGCCCAAATATGACTAGTATCCCAGGTGAGACTGTATTCGGGCAGCTAGCCCATCCCACTGTTTGTGCTGCCGCGGCTACGCTGCTATTTTTAGTGAGCTAATTCAATCAAAGCTAGCCCGGGTAGCCCCCGCCCTGTGCTGCAATCCCATCTCCTGCTTGCTGTACTGACATCCCCAGAAACTCGCTCTTGAGAAGGTTCAAATCAAAGCATTAGCAAACGTATTTTCAACTGTCCCGTTAGACTTTCCATAATTAGGGGGCGGGATCGGATGAATTTAGAAGCTGGCACAGTTTCTACAGCCCAGGTGGGAGGAGTTCCGTGTCAACAGGAAGGGAGTTGCGTGTTTGTTTGTGCAATCCAAGCTCTCAGATTCACAAACCAGACTCAGCTAATAAAAGGGCACCCCAGCCCTTTGTTAAAAGGCAGAAGCAAAATTGTTACAAAATGTTAAATGAAAAGAGAAAAGGGTGGGGGAAGGGGAAAAGTGGTAGAAGGAAAGAAAAGTATTTTCCATTGAAAGCCAGATTCTATTCACTAAGTTCAGTGGGACTAATAATGTGAGGAAGGTAACCGGGATTTGGTCCGCAGAGTTGGAACGAACAGTTTCATTTTACAGCGGAAGCCTCTAAGGGTATGTCTACATTACCCACCAAATCGGCAGGCAGCGATTGATCCAGCAGGGGTCGATTTATCGCATCTAGAGTGCTCTCCCATCGATTCCTGTACTCCAGCTCGGTGAGAGGCACAAGCGGAGTTGACGGGGGAGCAGCAGCAGTCGACTCACCGCGGTGAAGACACCACCGTGGTGAAGACACCACGGTAAGTCGATCTAAGTACGTCGACTTCAGCTACGTTATTCACGTAGCTGAAGTTGCGTAACTTAGATCGATCCCAGTGTAGACCAGGCCTTAGCCACAGGAGGCTGATAAGGATCATGGGTAGATATTTTGGCTCCTCATACATCTCAGTCAGTGGGTACCAGTTTGTAGCTTTAGCATTCTCCAAAGTGTCACAGCGTAGAGTCTGTTAGGCCATTCATTCTGGGAATGGATTATGTACATTTATTAGTGTTTTTCACAGTCTAGTTTTTAATGTCCTCAGTGATCGGGGTTCCACCATTTGCTTTGGAAGGCAAAACCACAGTTCTCCACCTTCTCCAACTTTTTTTCACCTCTCATCGCCTTGTTTGCCCTACATTGCAATAGAATGATGTTCCGGGGTTCTCTCTCACACATACTTCTTCATTTTTCCATCCCATAACTTTTCCAAATCCTCAGCTTTGCAAAAAGTTTCAAAGTTGCAAAAGTACAATTTAAATTCCATAGCTTTACCCCAATCCCAGAATTTACTCAAACTTCTAATTTTTCCCAAAAATATTTTAAGAAAAAAAAATGCAGAAATCAATTTCTCTCCCTCCTCTGCCCATTTTTAATTCTGCACAATAGAAAAAACACTTTTTTTTAAACCATTTATTGTGAAATTATTGTTTCACGTTTTGGCCATCCCTAATACCGCTGTTGCAACCTGAAGCCCCAGTAAGAATTGGGACATTGGTATTTACAAATGTAAAAAAAGCTAACGAGTTCTAGTAAGCTGAATAGGTGTCATTTTTAAAAACAGGAAGGGAGCATGCAAACAGGTTTGACACACCCACTATCTACAAATAATAAAGAGTCAAGTAACAAACACACACTGCTGGCTGCCTGCCTAAAAGTCATAATCTCCGGGACATCTGATTGTGAAACTTGCAGTGCTGAGTCTGAGCTCTTGCCTTTAATAAAGATACTTTTTGAAACTAGTACAGGGCCAAGCATGCAAAATCTTCTCCAAGTAACTTTGTAAGCAACAGTTGACTTCAGCAGGCCAGAGTGCATGAAACTAAGTCACTTCCAGGATGGTTTTATACACCTGATTGTCACCCATGTTCCTCTAAATCAACACGCACACAGGGAAAATACACAGAACAGGCACAAGGAAACAGCAATAAAGTAAAAGCCGTGCTCTAATGTTAGCATATTGATTAATGCCAGGTCAACTGAGTTAACTAAGGCCTTGATCCTGCAAAATCTACACCCAAGATAAAATCTGTACACGAGCAGCACCATAAAACTCAATGGAAACACTTAGGTGCGTAAAGTTACTTGTGTGCGTGCTAGTGTCTCCAGCAGGACTGGGGCCTACAGGTATGACTCTGCTAGTTCAAGGCAAAACAAGAACTTTCAGCACATTTTTCTGAGTGCTGCTTATGCTTCTCATAGGAGTAACCTAAGCTTTGTGTATACAAAGATTAAGTCCACTGACATGAGGTGGAGTAATCGAAACCAGAGCAAAATACATATAAAAGAAAGTGGTTCCTTTATTTGTTCTTTTCTTAACTGTATGTAAAGTAGCCGGGCAAGGGGATTGGATGGAGATTCTCAACGGGTGGCGGAGAAGCAAGGTAATTGGCACGAGGGGGACAGATAAGGGGAAGAGCTGGTCAAAACCACCAACTGCTTTTTGCAGGAGAGTTTTTAAAAACTTGACATTTGAAAAAAAGTTATCAAAAACTGAGAAGTGTTTCATATTTTTGTCTCTCCCCCCAGCCCTCTTTTCCAGGGGCAAAATAGGAAAAGAGGGGGGAGTACGGGGGGAATGATTTGTCAAAAAACCAAACTATTTCATAAGAAACAAAAATTGTCCATGGAAACTTTTCATTCAGCAAAAAAGGCCCTTTCCTGTCACAAAATGACAGACAGAAAATATTCAACCAGCTCTTGCACCAAGACTACGTGGTTTTGGAAGCCAAGAAAGTAACATTAAACATGGCTAGCACTGGAGGTATTGCAGGGGAGGTTTTACTGGGGCTAAGGAGAGTGGCAAGCTGAGGCCAGGAGGTACTGGAAAATGGAAAGAAGCCAGCAACAGAGGAAGAGACACTGGCAGACACAAGAGGCTTGCAGAAAGAAGACTGAAAGAATAAAGAAGAGGAGGAGGAGAGAAAGGGGGATTTAGCGGAAAGAGTAGGGCTTGCCAAATGAAGGAAGGTTGGGAAATTGAGGCAGAGAGAGCTTGGAAACCCAGAAAAAGATCTGGGACTGAAAGGTTGAAATTGCCTAGCAGGTTATAGTTGCATGTGAGTACGTGGGAACAGAGACGGAGAAGGTAGGAGCTGAAATCCATGAGAGACTATGAGCCAGTGCTAGGAGCTTGGGAGCACAACTGAAACCCTGGAAAGGGCGAGATGGCATTTATTTTGCAGTCATGCTGCTTGGATCTGAAACCTAACGGTTGGTTATTAGCCCTATCTGCAAGCAAATAGAATCCATTTTCAGCAAGTCAGTGTTGTTATCCGGTTTCACCCGGGACACACCAGGAACATGAACATAAGGTCTTTTTTCTACAAGGCTGAACAATAACAGAACCCCAGCCATATCTGCAGAGCAAATCTCCAGATACAGCTCAGAGCTTTGGGAGTGTTTATTATCAAAACTCCAGCCTGCACATTCAGTGTAGGGTTAAGGTAAACAACGGCCTGGAGGAGAAAGCAAGCCTGATACAGAGAGTGCACTCAGAGCGGAAGCAGAGCATTTCTGCTATGCAAACCTGTGGAGCAAAAAGGTGACTCAGCTAAGTAACTGAAGAAGGAAGGGAGCATAAGGGAGTGGAAACGGGACACGCTAACCATATAACTGATGTGTTTAGATAACTTTAGCTGCATCCCTAACTCACCAGCTGACACTTGGGCACTGCTGGCCGTCCTGTGACTTAACAGTGTTGATGCTTGCGTGATAAAGGGAAATTTCTGCATCCAAATAATGGAAACAGTAAAGAAAATGAAATCCTCAGGGAAATCATTTATACCTTAAGACCAGGACAGCTAACAAGGATATAGAGCCTTGATCCTGGTCTCAGTTACACTGGGAACTGCACCGCACCTAGCAGTGTAAAAAAGATCAGAATCTGACCCACAATATCAGTGCAGAGGAGAGAGGAGAACTGTGCTCCAGTAAACCCAGAAATGGGCCTAAACCAGACTGCCCCACAGCTTGGGAAAGTTCAGAGGCAGACTCAGAACCATCTGTAATGGGACCAAATCCCAACACCCCCAAACTCTGGAACAATTTAGATTCAGAGCTGAACTTTGAAGGTCTTACCTCCAAACAAAACAACATCAGTCATGTCTTCACCCTAATGACTTCCTCGCTGGCAATAAGGCATGCTTTTGCAAAACTTATACCACACATTCCATCATGCTGTGTAACAGGCCATGAGTAATAAGGCTACCAGACGTGTTGTTAGGAAAATTGGTCATGAGTTCAGCCTTTGTACAGTATTCTAACCCCTGTATCTTTCAGAGATTGGTGGGGTATAATCTGTGGGACAGCCAATGGGAGTCATATGACAACCGTCTTGGACAAGCCTTAAGTGTAAAGGTGACACAGGATTATTATTTATATTACAGTAGCATTTAGGAACTGCAGTAAAGGATCAAGGTTGCATTGTACTAGGTGCAGTGCACCTAGTATATATAACAAAGTGCCTCAGAGAGCTCACAACCTACATGTCAATCACACGCTGACTTATTTCTTAAAATATGGCTTCCTTCTCAGTATCTAATGAATAGCAGTAGTACAGTTGTACTTACAGATAAGGTGAATCTAATCTCCTTATGGTTACAGTTTTTGGAAATCCTTTTCTTTAGTGCTTTTACTGCATCTTTAGGCCTGTGATAACAAGAAATTACACAGAGAAAGGTACCAATGAAATAGGGTGGCTGTTTTATAAAAATTATCCAAGATCTGAAAATACTGACATGAAATAAGGAATGAATCAGCTCCCAGTGTTACTCTAATTTTATGCTGGTTCACACCAGTGTGATGGTTCCACTGATTTCAACAGAGTCACTTTGGTATTAAACTGCAGTAATGTGGTGGTGAACCGGGGTCATCACTACAGACTGTACTCCAGAGTCCCGTGTAGATGAATAAACATAATTCCCCAGTGCAGAGTTTCCTCTCCAAAATTATTTTCTCTTATCGTCATGCGAGAGAGTTACCTGTGCAACTGTCATTAATATAAAAGCTTAAATAGCTCTTGATGCATTGGCCAACTAGAGCCCATTTTTCAAATACGTTGGAATTAGAGACCTTGTGGGAGTTTTCGCAAGACTAGACGTGTTGGCATCAGTGTCCCGGTTAAATTTCAATCCTGGTAATTGCAGGATGCTTCTAAACAACCCTAGTAATTGCTGTGTGCTGGTAAACAGACACTGCATTCCGCATATCCATCATGGCATTGTGATTTTCATATATTTCCTGTATTTCTATATATAGCTGTGTGGGAGTGAAGGGCTGGGATTAGGTGTTAGCTCATTATATATGGAAAATAGTTTTGTTTCTTAACATACTTTGTGTATAATGCACCCAGGTATTACAGTAACCGGTGCCCCGGGACTGCTTGTGAATGTGATAAACAAAACCAATATCCTTCAAGATGACCTAGCACTATATTAATGCAATCCATCAAAAACCTTGGTTAAGAAAAAAAAAATCTTACTGGAACAAACATTCAATGCCAATAAAGCCCTAATTCAGTGCTCACCTTTGTAAACACTGTAGCTTGACTGTCCTAATGTATGTCTTGTAAAACTCCACTAAGATCAAGATTTCTCTCTTTTTTTAATACCATTGTAAGTTGTGAACATAGTAATTGCAATAGCAGATCAAAATAGTGGAGAATTGAAGGCTTTGTCTACACTATGCAGTTTTTAGCGACACGGCTGTGCGGCTACAGCCGTGCCGCTAAGAGGTGCGCAGTGTAGCCGCTGTTTGTCAGCAGGAGAGAGCTCTCCTGCCGACAAAAACTTCCACCCCCAACAGGTGGCATTAGTATTGGCTTGCTATGGACAAAACTTTTGTCTTTCAGGGGTGTGTTTTTTTAACACCTCTGAACAACAAAAGTTTTGTCTTTCACTTGTCAGTGTAGACAAAGCCTAAAACAGGAGAAGGGGGATTAGGAAAAAAAATTCCCCTGTAGTTAAATTATTCCATAATTCCCCACTTTGGGGTTTCTAAGACCTTCCTCTGAGGGGCTAATCACTATCAGAGCCAGAATACCGGGCTAGATGGGCCACTCATCTGATCAGGTTTGGCAATTCCTTTGTTCCTAGTATTGTGTCTCAGGCTGTGGTCAGTAGCAGATGTTGAAGAGGAAATCACAAGATGTTTTGGAATGGACAGTTATGGAATAAACTGCTCACAAGGGAAAGTTATTTCCTAAAAAAAGAGGCACTGGGTAGATACTATACATAAAAAACAATGTTCATAGCTAAACCATCCCCTTGCCAATGGCTGGACATGGAGCTATAGGCAAATGGCTGTAGCCATAAACAAGAGCATGGGGTTAGAGCAAGGAATGGAAGTGCATAGAACAGATGACTTTTTTCCAGTCATTATGTATCATCTCAGGTCTGAAACCTCTTTGGTAAATAATGCCATGAGGGTCTTATATAGCATTTTTCACCAGTAGATCTCAAAGGACTTTAAAAAGATCAGGATCATTATCCCATTTTACAGATGGGGAAACGGAGGCACAGAAAAGTGAAGTGACTTGCCCAAGGTTACCCAGCAGGCATTTGGCCAAAATGGGACTAGAACCTAGGTCTTCAGTGCTCTACCCACTAGGTCACACTGCCTCCCAAGGGGGTCCTACCTAGGTACATTAAAATATATTGGGATACAAAATGTGATGTCTCTTGACTTTTCTGATGATAAATTTAATAGAGGTGGGCATAAAAAATATCTAATCAGGAACCCTGGTCAAGTTATAAACCCCAAACCATAGTCATGTAGCATTAGCTAACAGATGTCTCGAATATTGTAAACTTGGGATTCTCCGCTCTATATAGCAGGAACTGCTACAATTAATGGTCAAATCTTGACATCTTCACTGATTTCTTACTCAACCAAGACTCCCAGTAACTCAAATGAACCTTTCTCCTGAGAAAAGGCTGAATAAAAACCGACTAAGGGCCTCAGGATCCAGTAGGGTGAGCAGACAGCAAGTGTGAAAAATTGGGTTGGGAGGGGGGGGTAATAGGAGCCTATATAGGAAAAAGACCCAAAAATTGGGACTGTCCCTATCAAATCGGGACATCTGGTCACCCAAGGATCCAGTCCCTAGTAATGACTTAATTAGATGTGACCTTAAGTAGCTGACATGATGAATATGCAACTATAAGGAACACTGGCCTACTCTGAAGAAGCTGGTCCTACTTCTGAATAGCAAAGCGTAACTTTGGCTATTTTTATTAGCCACAAAAAGGAGAGATATTTTAGTGTGTGCACGCATCTATCCCGCACCTGCATACACACACACCCCCATGGCTCTTTTAAACCGGAGCAGTGAAATAGGCACTGCAGCCATTTTTTGAGATCTCTGTTATCCACTCCGGCCAGTTCCAGTTGTATCACCTGGTAAATGACTTTCCAAACCTGGCTCCCGAGCATTGGCCTACTTACCCCTCATCCGTTGTGTTAATAAAGTCACAGATGTGCATAAACTGACCCCACTCCTCAGCGGGCAGCACACCGACCGTTGCTCTCTCTGGAAGGAAAAAAGTCAGAGTTACCTGCAGACTACATTAAAGGCGGGTGCTGTGACTTTACGAGACTTCCTCCCCGAGCCGCTGCATCACACGCACTGCAGGGTGGCTAGAAGCGATCAATCCTTTATTCCGGTCCAAAGTGCTCACCTGGCCTCTTTGCTCCTCCGCCTTGAATGGCCGATCTATTAATGCATCGGATGGCAGCGACCTTGGGCTAATCCCCAGGCTGGCCACACTTGCGGCTGCAAAGCCGGCCCCCGCTGGGTGGCCCTGTGGGAAGCCAGGTCGGGGGTCGCCGCCTCCAGCAAACAGCCCAGCGTCTCCTCTGTCCTCTCCGAGGGCGTTGGAGGGGCCCCGGGTTCCTCTCCCAGCCCCACCCCGGGTCACCCCAGATCGGGGTGGCACAGGTGGGCTGGGGTCTCAGGTACTCACCTATCAGGTGCCCCACGGCTGTGCCGAAGGGATCTTTCTGGCTCTTCCCAAAAGCCATGCTGCTTCCGCGCTCCCAAGCCCGGCCAAGCCGGCTCCTTCCTTCCTTCCCCGGCCCGGCCCGGCCAAGCGCCCTCCGCCTCCCCCGGGGGAGCTCGGAGCCCCGCCCCGCCCCGCGACTCCCGGCCGCAGCAGGGAGCTGGCTGCCAGCTCCCCTCCTGCCCTGGTGACTGGCTCGTAGGGAGGAGCTGCCCAGCTGCCTGCAGGTACCGAGCAATGCAGCTCGTTGCTCCAGCGTCACGTGCCGCCCGGGAGCCAGCAGACCTGCCCTGCCTGGGCTACTAGCCACCGAAAATGCCATAGACAAACCCACAGCAGCAGCAGCAGCTGCTTGCCGCAGTCTCGGGGGATCTGGCCTGTAGCCCGGCCCTGCCAGCTGGGGCACACGGAGAGCGGGCTGCTCTGCTCCGCTCCATGGCGGACGTGCACAGCGCAACCTGAGCGCCCTCCCTCCAGGAGTGGAGAGAGGTTTAGGGAAGAATCAGCTCTCCTGAGAGACTGGGATGGATCCAAAGGCAGAGCTCATCTGCCAAAGCTGAGCAGACTGGCTGGCTCGCTTAGACATTTCCTTCCCCAGTGAGGAAGGGTTTCACAAGGTGTGTTTCCAGCAGAGATCTTCTGAACCTCCTTCTCTCAATGGTCCCAGCCTCTCAACCCTATAAATAAAGGATGGAGCCACATCAGCCTTGGGGATTCAGCTGCACAGCATCGGGGCAGGGAATGTGTCTCTTCAGGCACGGTCCCTAGCACAATGGCACTGCCCACTTGGTGAGGACCCTGGGTGCTACCAGAGGATAAATATGAAGGCAAAGTTACTCTTTTCACAGCTAGGTGTAAACTAGAGCATTTTGTGCCATCCATCAGTTTCCCACCTGCATGTTACAGTCACACCTAGAAGCCCCTGATTGTGCTAGGTGCTGTACATACATATGTTAAGAGACAGTCCCTGCTCCAAAGAGCAAGGTAACTAAACAGAAAACACACACATCTCCTGAGTCCCACTCCAGTGCTCTGGGCATTGAACCCTCCTCTTGGTCACTGATCAACCCAGAACAACTCCATTCCTAATACTGGGCTCTCAGCACTCCAACACCCCAGTGTTTTCCATGGTGAGAATTAGGCTGTTACTCCCACTCCCTTTTTCATATTCCTGAACCAGACTTTAGTACAGGAGGGGACTTTCTCTCCCAACACCTGATTTCACAGTTTACTTAACAACCTTTTGTGTGAGACTATCAATTAACACACATTAGGCCAAATCCCCACACCCTGTTATTCTGCTCAAAACTCCCAGTGGCTCCTGTCTCATGGACTTTAGACTTCAGTCCCCATTTCACCTGTACAGGGAGGAAGGATAAATCGCTCTTCCCTTTCAACACCAGCTACAGTGAGGAGGCATTAAAGATTATAAGAACTTACCTAGAAGGTCTCCCATTCAGCAGCCTGTGACAAACTAGCCCTGTTACTGATTTCTTCCTTTGGTTTTCTTTTATTGACTTTATGGTGTTAGTTGGTTTACCAGGATAAGTGTCTAGAGCTTTGATCTGGGTAAAGGCCACAGAAAATTGCACCTTCATATGCAGTAAAATTAAAATTACACTTGCTAATTAAATGTACTGCTGTATTTCCCTTGCATACAATCAGAAATATAACAAATACAATGGGAATGTCAGCTTCTGCTGCATTGTAGAATGTCAAATTTAAAACGTTTACTTTAGCCTCCACCACTGTGAAATCACCGGAACTTACTGTTTGCTCTTGCGACATTCTTGACACCAAATCAGGTGAAATGTTTCCTTAGGCCATATGTTCCCCTCTATATCCCATGGCTTGAAGGAAAACAGATGTATGAGTGAAAAGAGGCAGACAAAACAGAGCACAAGGGTTGCAGATGTAGTCTCATCCCATGGTGCTTTGTAACAACCACTATCTCTTTCCACACAAATTCTTCCAGAGACAGGGATATTCTCTTTAGGATTGATACAATTGCTGTTGATGGCTACAGTAGTGTCACTGCTTCACAAACTAAGCTGTGACTCAGACTTCTTTAATTCTTGGGCAGAAAGGTGAGATGAATTTTGTCAAAATGAAAGTCAACTCTAAATATCTTTGTATTTGCTGACTGGAAGGTCTAGCTATGTCAGTGTAAAATAAATATGCACTCTTTTATTAACAAGTGTTTCAATATGGTATAATTAGCCATATCATCAAAATATAATAATATATGCAAATAAATGATTCACTTGACATCAGAATTTCATTAATAAACAAAGCCATCTTGACCTGATTGCTAGCTATCTCTGTAGACTTCTGATTTGACTTTTTTTTGCATTTTGTGTTACTTGGTGGCTCCATCTGCTGGATAACCTTAACATGAGGACTGCAGAAGGGCATACATTTTCTGTATGGATTACATTAAGTATAGTTGTTAGAAAATAAGTGTAGGATTTATTGTCACTAGAATGATCTACTGCTGAAAATTATCTGTATACATTTTTAATGAGATCACGTGCCAGCTGTTTGCATCTCCCTCAACACATTTATTATAAGTGGGTGGTGCTAATTACATGTCCTTGTGATTTCATTCCAGATTAGAGTTGATCAGTTGATTCCCAATTTTGTATACCTATATTTTACTTGTTGTTTGATTATGTAGGGGGCTTTTCATTTAGAGTCTCAACATCATATAGAATCTTATTTAATTTCTTAGTTACAGATCCCTTGTTTGAAATACAAATTTAGGATAAGAACATAAGAATGGCCATACTGGGACAGACCAAAGGTCCATCCAGCCCAGTATCCTGTCTACCAACAGTGGCCAATGCCAGGTGCCCCAGAGGGATTGAACCTAACAGGTAATGATCAAGTGATCTCTCTCCTGCCATCCATCACCACCTTCTGACAAACAGAGGCTAGGGACACCATTCCTTACCCATCCTGGCTAATAGCCATTAATGGACTTAACCTCCATGAATTTATCCAGTTCTCTTTTAAACCCTGTTATAGTCCTAGCCTTCACAACCTCCTTAGGCAAGGAGCTCCACAGGTTGACTGTGTGTTGTGTGAAGAAGTAGTTCCTTTTATTTGTTTTAAACCTGCTGCCCATTAATTTCATTCAGATCTTCTTATTTTATTTATGGTAGCTCCTAGAGGCCCCAGCTGAACTTATTATGCTAGGCCCTTTACAAACAGCTAGCAAGAGCTAGACTTTGTCCTGGAAAGCTTACAATGTTAGGATCAGAAGAATTCTGATAAACCATTTTTTCTTTGAAATTTGCTGATTTGAATTTGGAACATTTTGCAGGACTGGTTCAATTCTGATGAGCTTCCAAAGGACCCCAGGCAGGATTCTACCAGCTGAACGAGAATCCCCAGGCTCGGGAGTTGATGCTCCCAGGCAAGCTATTTAGGACACTGGAGCCAGGGAGCCTGAAAACCTGGCAGCTGCTGTCTGAAGTTGACATAATTTGTGTTAGTTTCACTGCTGTCCATCACTGAATAGCAGTGGTGAACCTAACCAGACTTGTTAGTTTGACAAGCTGAGGATCCCAGAGAGCATATGTCATTTTGGAAGCATCACATTTTGGGGTTTCTAAAGCAAAATATTGTGGGATTTCTGAACATTTTTGAATTTTTGACTCTTTACCCTAATTAGGGATGGGGAAAAATGTCAAAATCTCAATTTTTTTCCGAGATGGGAAAAATGTTTCTCACCCAGCTCTATACAGTGTAAATAGATAAGGGGGACAAAGAGTGAGGGGGAAACAGAGGTCCTGAGAGAAAAAGGGTCACCAGCAGTGCCAAGACTAGAACCCAGGGACCCCAGGTTTCCTTTGTCATAGGCAATACTCTGCTTATTGATCATGCTGCCTCTCAGTTTACCCAGGTAGTTGCTGGTCTGTCACTTTAATCCTAATGTGCCACCTGATGGAAAGTTCTTTCATTATCCCTATATCTAAAGCAGCTCATCTCAGTTGCTCATTCAGTGAGGGATCAGAGAAGGGGCAAAGCACTCTATCGAGCTGGCAGAGTGCTACTTTCCCCCACAAGGGTGGTAGCCACTAATTAGCTGATTCCAGATTATGCCCAAAATGACATGTGCCAGGATAGGTTCATACGGTTAGACTGATATTTGCACTGTTTTCCCTATCACGTTGGGGCACAGTATGCAGCTCCTGTAAACTCCCAGACTGATGGTCCAAATATATATGATGTGAGGCTCGTCACTCATGTGCATAATCCCAGTGAAGTTAATGAATGGAACTACTTACAAGAACAATTAAGTATGCAACTGTTTATAGGATTGGGCCTTTTCCAGTGAATCTAGTGAAGCTGGTCAGAACGTGTATTTTTCCCCCATGAAAAATTTCAGCTAAAAACTAAATAATTTCAGCAGAAAAAATTAAATTTGGAAATGCTGCTGTGGTGCCTCACGGGATTTGTAGTTCAGGTGCCTCCTGCTCTCTTCCTCCATGGGCTCCCTGAGGACTACATCTCCTAGGCTAGTGGTTCTCAACCTTTCGAGACTACTGTACCCCTTTCAGGAGTCTGATTTGTCTTGCATACCCCCAAGTTTCACCTCACTTAAAAACTGATTGCTTACAAAATCAGACATAATACAAAAGTGGCATGGCCCACTCTTACAGAAAAATTGCTCATTTTTCTCATATAATTTTAAAATAGATCAATTGGACTATAAATATTGTACAGTGTATAGCATATAGAGCGTTATAAACAAGTCATGGTATACAATTTTAGTTTGATTTTTCTAGTGCTTTTTATGTAGCCTGTTGTAAAACTAAGCAACTATCTAGATGAGTTGATGAATCCCCTGGAAAACCTCTGTGTAGCCCCAATGGTACATGTACCCCTGATCGAGAACCACTGCCCTAGGCTGTTCCATGGGGAGGTAGAGCATCATGGGAGATGTAGTGCAGACAGTGAGCTCAGTCCATAGACAGTAGGGACAAACTGCACCCAAACTACAACTCCCATGTGGCACCATAGATGCATTTCCTAGCACATACCTACAGCCTGGAACTGTGGGTTTATAGACTCTTGCTAGGGGGCAGATGCTTAAAGCAAGCCAGAGAGATGAGATGAGATGAGATGATCTGGGCACGTTTCATGGTCCCTTTGAAAAGGTAGGTGGTTATCTTGCTATGCAAGAGTGACTGCTGATAAGAGATGACCGGAAAAGGGGGGGCGGGGCTCCCTCCCCCAAGTTTCATACAGGAGGTGTGCTCCCAGGTGGAGCTCTTAGCTACATCACATTGGTGAGGAATGTGAGTTCGGCAGCGAGGCGCTTCTCCCAGCCTGTGCCCCTGGGGCAGGGAGTCAGTGTTTTGTTTACAAACAGAGGCGGGGTGATTAAGATACGGAAAGGCTGGTAATTAAATTAAGGGTCTGGAAGTTGTTAGATGAACCTGTAAAACAGGAATCCCACTGCAGGGGATGGGGGATGTTGAGTCTGTAGGGGACTCAGAAGAAATACTGCTAAGCCTTCCGAGCCAAGTTTACATTCAGAAAAGAGGGGGATGTGAGGGGCATAGGTGAAAAGGGGCCAAAACCCAGTGGGATCGAGAAGTTCCCATTCTACCTGTGGTACTTATGTGGCCCCGTCACCTTAGTATTTGAGGGCCTCACATCACAGCCCCTTGCTGAAGTAGAGCAGTGCTGTTATCCCCGTTTCACAGATGGGGCACTGAGGCACACACAGACTAAAGGCCACATTTTCAAAGGTATTTAGGCACCTAGTGGGATTTTCAAAAGTGCCTAGAAGGTTAGGTGCTTTGTGAACCCCACCAGATGCCTAACTGAATCGTTGAGTGCCTAAAAACCTCTGAAACTCTGTCCCTAATGCATTGACCTGAGGTCATAGAAGAAGTCCATATCAGGGAAGTAGAACCCAGGTCTCTCAGGACTAGCTCCCCATCCACTGGGCCAGCCTTTCTCTCTGTTGCATGCTGCAAAAAAAGCGAACTCTGATTTAGATGGGAGCAAAACCAAGAAGGCCAGTTCTCTGAGACTCCAGCAATTGGTCCGAGATGATTGGGAACGATGTCATGGTTGACAGGATCAAAAGCAGCACAGAGGTCAGGAAGGATGAAGAAAGAAAGAGAATGAGTCAGGTGACAGGAGAGCACATAACCGCCAAGGGGTGGCGGGTTCTGCCCCAGGCTGGGTTGTACAGCAATGGCTGCTGTGCAATTTTAGATTTTAACTGAAAACCATTTTGTTTTGTCGTTTTTTGTTCTGAGTTTGAGAAAAGGAAGGAATGAGAAAGTGTTGTATGAGCATAGATGTGATTATACCTCAAATTCTGAGGGTTTCAGCTGTATTCAGGCCAATTCCAGAACAAAGAACAGAAATCGCATCCACAAAGTCAACCATTATTGTCATGATTTATGTTATTCACTGGGCACCATCTGTGTGCTCAGCACTGTTCAGAATATGCCAGAAAATGTAGTCCCTGAACCTATGGATATAAGATGTGTAACTCTGGATAAGATGGCTCAGATGTATAAGTCTGAAGTGTATAGTTACTGACCACACATGTTATCAGATGTTCACTGGGTTGTTAATATCTATGAGCGGAGGCACTGATGGCAATAGAAGGTTTTACTTGATTAAGGGCTAGAAGATTTGACCCTCCAACTTTCTTTCAAGAGGGAGAGCTGCCCAGAGCTCCTGGGCCTGTTTATTTTCCTTTCCTGCCTGCAGTGGCCCTGATATACCTCAGAAGTCTCAGCTTTTTTCTCAACTTTAAAATGTGGGGATTTTCTTGGTATTTGAATTGCAGTTTTCACAGGAGAGTATTTTAAACCAATCACTGTAGTGTTGTCTTTAAGACCCTCCTGGAAAGTAACTAGCTTTTAAACAGAAGTGAAACAGCAGTGTTGTCAACTCTCACCCTTTTGTCATGAATCTCATGATAATTACTGTTTTTCTTAAAGCCCCAGCTCCTGGAGTCAAGTGGAGATGTGATGATTTCAGCCTTCATTCTTAAAGAAAAATGACCTTTCTAGTCCTTGTGGCTGTGGTGAAAGCTTCAAAATGTGACCCCAGTGCACCTTAAAGGCTCAAAAAGCAGAAGGCAAATAAAAAGAACACCGCATCTATTATTTTTACATAATCTCATTATTTTAAAGCCAATCTCATGATTTTTGGTGATCCTGATTCATGATTTTTGAACATTTGGGGTTCACAATACTATTAAAGTGACTTGAAAGTGTCAGTTTCACTGCTGTTTAAAGTCAGTTTCTAGTCTATTATTTGTAGTGGGGTATCAGCCGTAGAGCCTCAGGCAGGTGCAGTATAAACTCATGGGGGCTTGCCCTAGTAGGATGTTTCCAAAAGCTAAATGATCCATTTCAAACTTGAGGAACTGCAAAAAAAAGTGATAGAAAGTAATCTGGATTTTTCTACAGTTGTTTCAATTGTATTCAAGAGTTAGGAACAAAGTAAGAATGTACATTAACATTTTAAACCTAACCAGTGGCCCTTAAGTGAATTGACACTGAATGGGTCAAGATTTCTTATAAGAAATGGAAAGGGAAGTGGTTATTTTTTGCTGTTTTTAAAATGAAATAGGCAGCTAGTATTGTTTTTTAAATTATTATGAAGAACAAATTTAAGCTTTGTTGTAACATGTGTTGTTTGCCTGGACTGCTCAAGACCTGAATGCTTCTGTAGGAGGAACTCTATGAGTTGGGTTCTTAAATACCTTCATGCTGTTTCACATCTGATACTCCTTGATGAAACATAAGAGCCTTGTTTTATAACAGGCTTATTCAAAGTGATACAAGCTACGAAAGTGAGATCTTGGAAGAGTGTTGCTGTTTTCTTAATATAATAAAAATACTGTAAAGATAAATAATAATAATAAATAGTGTGTAATAAGCATGTCCTAAAAACAAATGTTATATTTCCAAGATCACTGCTTTTCTAATTTATACTCAGGTAAAGGAGAAAATCCCTGGAAATATTCATTTTTAGGAGGGGCTTTGCAAGACTTGACATTTTAGTGAAAGGGGTTCACAGGTTGTTAAAGTTTGGGAACCACTAATCTAGACTGAAAAAAGCATCTTGCCTAGTGGGTGTCACACAGATATAACTACATTTGAAAGACAGATATAGTCAGTATTCATAACTTCAAATACAAAAATGAAACATGCATAAAAATAGGATAATAATATTCAGCAAATCATAACTTTTCCAATGACATCCTACATGACCCATCTTATACAAAATGCATCATAATTATGCCATAATCATACCATAATAATATAACTGAAGAATATAGGGTGCAGTGTCATACACGTACCTCTCGGGGTACACAGAGGCCTTCCAGGAGGTACATCAACTCATCTAGATTTTTACCTAGTTTTACAATAGGCGATATAAAAAGCACTAGTGAAGTCTGTACAAACTAAAATTTCACATGACTTGTTTATACTGCTCTGTATACTATACATTGAAATGTAAGTACAATATTTATATTCCAGTTGATTTATTTTATAATTATATGGTAAAAATGAGAAAGTCAGCAATTTTTCAGTAATAGTGTGCTGTGACACTTCTGTATTTTTGTCTGATTTTTTTAAGCAAATCGTTTTTAAGTGTAACTTGGGGTACGCAAGAGAAATCAGACTCCTGAAAGGGGTACATTAGTCTGGAAAGGTTGAGAGTCGCTGGATAAAATGACCTTGTCTACACTAGGAGTACTTTGCTAGTATATCAGTAAAGCACTCTTGTGTGTGAACACAGCTATATTGGCAAAAATGTGCTTATGCTGCTACAGTTTATTGCGATTCCCTGAGCTGGCATAAGCTGTACCAGCATATGTGCAGTTTTGGTGGTATAACGGCATTTACATTTCGGCTTTTACTGGCATTGCTATGTGAGTAAAAATAATCACACCCCTAAATGACAGAGCTGTGTCAACAAAAGGTTCAAGTGGAGACGAGGCCTAGCAGTTTAGAATAATATCTCTGATTTTTAAATAAATTAATGAGAAATGCCTTTATCTGATTTAATCTTCAAGCCACTTCCCAAATGCTTACACACACACACACACTTTGAGCAGGGGGTTGGACTAGATGACCTCCTGAGGTTCCAACCCTGATAAAAGGGAAAAAAAACCCAACACATTAGGTTGTTTACTTGAACAACTAGTGATATTTTATATGAAAATAAATAAATCACAAGGATGATTTGTGGCACTGTTTACAACAGGATTAAGCCTGATATTTTGGGAGGGATCCATTTTTAAACTGAGATTTGCTGGGGTCACAGATATTCCCCACCCCACTCCCCAAGAGCAGCCTTTACCCACATTGTCTTCATTGAAAGTCAGTTTCTATTTCTTCCTTGTTATAAAGTGCAACAAGGATACGATCAGCAGAAATCTCACTGTAGCTAAGACAGAGGCTTGTTATGGTCTCTGCTGGTAGCTGAACTCCAACAAACAGCTAAAGGACTAGATCAAATCCCCTTTGCATAATCTCCATTAGCTCATTGCATTCAGGTAATAGCAAGCCTAATCAGGAGGCCTTTGGGTAAATTAATGTTTGTCTGATTTGGGATCCAATCTCTCAGACTGTGGAGCAGTCCCTGAGTGTCTGTCTGTTAATATATTTTTAAAATTAATTAATGGCACATTTAATTTGCTGTATAGGAAGAGGACAAAATGTTTTGTGGGATAAAGTGATGGTTATGTTTAGTTATGCCCAGTAGAGGGCAGTCTTGCTTAACTAACTGAACTTAGTCACCTTTATTGATGCATCTGATTTACGGAAAAGGGGATCCAGTAGGGAAGCCGCATCCCAGGCATGCTGGAGTTTATCATTTAAATATTCTGGCTCAGGCACAGCTCTTGAGCCTCAAAAATGCTGCCTGCCTAGCTGGAAGGAAGGAACTCAGTGTTATCCAGTAAAAAGCACTCTGTAAGGGAGGGCACAGAATACAGCACTGGGGGCTGTGAAGTCTTTCGGGACTGAGGCTACGTCTACACTACCCGCCGTATCGGCGGGTAGCGATCGATTTTTCAGGGATCGATATATCGCGTCTCATCTAGACGCGATATATCGATCCCCGAACGCGCTTATATCGATTCCGGAACTCCACCACCGCGAACGGCGGTGGCGGCGTCGATATGGAGAGCCCCGGAGATCGATCCCGCGCCGTGAGGACGGGTAAGTTATCGATATAAGATACTTCGACTTCAGCTACGTTATTCACGTAGCTGAAGTTGCGTATCTTATATCGATTTTTCCCCTTAGTGTAGACCAGCCCTGAAAGGGACGGGAAGCATTGATGGCATATTTGTAGCAGAGATGATGTAACCCAGATCATGGCCCCACTGGACTAGGTAGTGTGCAAATACTAATACCAGACAGTTCTTGCCTTTTTCTGTCATCTTGTCTGTGGAGGAAAACAGCAGATAACTGGTACCTTTTTAAATTGTCAAAGGGAACGTCTGAATTGGCGAAGGAGCCTTTTAAATTAGAAGCTATTACAAAGTTTTCATTCCAGGGAGATCCTGGGTAAATTTGGCCAGTGGTAAAATAAAATTTTAAACAAAATGCAATTGTCCAATTTAAAGAGGAACTCCTTTCTAAATTATACTAGCTTTATCTAATCCCACCTACAAAGTCTCTCTCAGGAGTTCCACTGGGCCACACAGCAAGACATCAAGATTCCATATGGTGTATATATAACTCCAAGTGCTACAAGTCTAGTTTAATCTGGTTGTCAGCTCTATTAAAGTTAATGATGAAAACCTTTCACATCTCATTCCTTGCTGCTGTACAGATTTCCTCACCTCCCATGAACAGCCTTAAAGAGACATTGTATTATTAATCAGCATGGCTTTTTATTCCAGTTATGCTGGACCAGAGATGAAGTCTTTAGATAGACCTTGACATCTACAGTTTTCCTGAAGCCTGATACAGCTGTCTGCCTCTTTTTCAATATTTTGTTAACTCCTTTGCCAAGCACATAGTTTAGGAATCCTCTAAAGACCTTTAGGAACTGAAGGAGTCTACATACAATTTTCAATTCCAACAAGGGACTTTATTATTGTGATATTCCCTGTAATTATCAGTTTGGAAAACAGCCCTGAAAGAGACTGAAATCCTCATAAACCCTATACAGCAGCAGGAGGTATGGCCTTATATTGAGAAGGTCATGGTGCTATCAGTAATACTTCAACCACCTTGCAGAGCAGCTCCAGGCAAGAGCTTAGGTTAGCACTAATGATTTCTCGTCTTTTTTATGTCAGATTTGGGAAAATAAAAAAAACCCACACTAGTATTTTTTAAAGGAAACGTTAAGGGAAATAATTCTCAAGCACTGTGTCCTCATTAAACAGATTCTCTGGCTGCCCATGAAAACATCATATTGGATATTTGAGAAAATTGACAAAACCGAGAGAGCTGGGTGGTTAAGTTACGTACCGGTAGCTCCTTGTCACCTTTCGAACCCCAGTTCAAATCCATGCCCTCTCTAGTTAACGTAATGCCTTGCAGCTCCAGGGGCTCTATCCTGTCCTAATTAACCAAAAGTCTCAGCTGAGCTGTCTGCAGGATTTTAATTACAGAGTTATTAATCCACGGGGAAAAAGTTGACAGATGTTTCAGGTTGGTCGGAGCAAATTAAAAGGCAGGTGCCTGGCATAAAAACTCAGAAACGATCAAACAAATAACTCATGCATGTTTAGCTGGTCTGAAATGAATAGTGTACATCGTACCATTCAGTGTACTGCGCAGAAGAGGGCAGGGTGACATTTCTTCAGAAAATCAAGCTTAACTAGCCATCCAGAATATTAACATAGATTCTCTCTCACACACTTTTTAAAGATAAAGAGGTCCATGAGTTTATACTCTTAAAGGAGCCACAATGTATTTTTTGAAATTTTGTGCCCATCTCACTTCTAGACAAGAAAAAGTTCCAATATTTTCATAGGTCCTTTTAGTTTTGCAAAACCTTGTACAGAGCAGAGATAAGCAAAATAATCAGCCATCTATTTTTTGGCCATTGTTACTGTACCTGGGTTCACGCTGCACTGTGGAACTTTTAAAAGACTAACCAGAACAGCCCACAATAGACAACATTTAGTCCGCCCCCACCCCATTGACGCCTTGACCCATCAGATATAAAAAACCCGAGTGCAAGTCTACCAAAGAGAGGACAAGCAGTGACTGGCTTAGTTTGCAGCAAGGGAGATTTAAGTTAAATATTAGAAAAAAACATAAGGGTATTTAAGCTCTGGAATAGGCTTCCTAAGGAGGTGGTGGAATCCCTTTCACTGGAGATTTTTAAGCCCTGGTTACACAAAGACCTGTCAGGGATGGTTTGGGTACACTTGGTCCTCCCTCAGCACAGGATCTCCTTCCAGCCCCACCTTTCTCTGATTCTATGCTGCCTGGAGGCTTCTCTCTTCTCCAGTATTTATATGACTGATCCATCAGTTGTCTGCTGTACTGCGCCGGCAGAGGAGACAAAGGAAGTGAGTGCAGCAGCAACCTCATACTGTGACATCGATAAAAAAAGGCACTGAATTTCCTTCTTCCCCTCTCCCGAAGTGAGGCAACCATTAATCTACTGGCTTCCTAGAAAAAACAAAGAACCAAAGTCTGTTCAGATTTGGGGCAAAGCATTCTTTATAGGGGAGGAAATATTAGGATTCCATCTTCCTTCGACCACATTTCTCCCTTGTTCGCTCTCTCTGTCCAGCACTTTACTCTGGCTTGTGGGGTTCCACAGGGTTGGTGTTAATAGATTAATGCATGTCACCTTAATGGAGATTTATGGCAGTGTCACTTCCATGACATGCTAAGCCTGAACTAGCCTGTAGCAGGGGAACTCAGATATTTCCCAGGGTGCACACAGCCTCTAACTTTGCACTGCAGCTTGCTGGATGCCTGTATCATCCATACAGCTGACTGGTTTGCACAGCTGCCTGCATTCTTGAGTGTAAGCCCTTTGCAAAGTAAGTTCTGTGAGGAATGAAACCTGCAGATGATGCCATGCGCTGATACTAGGGGTAGAGCACTAAGAAAATACTTTCTGTGGCTGTGATGAAATTCAAGGCAGAGGGTTCAGTGGCTCTCAGTTCAGTGCATTTCTCACACTGTATGTGCTACTCTGTCTGTCTCTCCACAGTAAAGTTTTTGGCAAACATTTCCCACCAGTGCAATCCCCCTGGGGGGTATTAACATAGGGAGTGCAGGAATACACGAGACTCCTGTGGCTGCCAGTATTTTTTAACTCTGTCATCTAACCCTCCTTAGATCTAAATAGCACAGTGTTAAATACTGCAGGAAACATGGTGGCTATTTCCACAATTACTCAGGGTATGTCTATACTACCCACCGGATCGGCGGGCAGCGATCGATCCAGCGGGGGTTGATTTATCATGTCTAGTCTAGACACGATAAATCGACACCCGAACGCTTTCCCATCAACTCCTGTATTCCAGCGCTGCGAGAGGCGCAGCCAGAGTAGACGGGGGAGTGGCAGCAGTTGACTCACTACATGAAGACACCGCGGTGAGTAGTTCTAAGTACGTCAACTTCAGCTACATTATTCATGTAGCTGAAGTTATGTAACTTAAATCGATTCCCACCCCCCCAGTGTAGACCGGGCCTTAGTGGTTTTGTCCAGATCCTGTAGGCAGCTTTGGAAATCTCATCTCTTGTGTTAGCAACCATGGGAAATCTTTGCTGAAAAACTAAGTAGCATATACAAGACCTTGCGGTGATCAGTAATTGACGACCAAGATGAGTTGAACGTAGGGTGACCAGATAGCAAGGGTGAAAAATCGGGACAAGGGGTGGGGGGGTAATAGGCGCCTATATAAGAAAAAGACCCAAAAATCGGGACTGTCCCTATAAAATCAGGACATCTGGTCACCCTAGTTGAACTGTATGTTGGGAAGTTGGTAGTGAGCAAGGGCCTATCAGAATTGCTTGATCTGTTGGCTTGCTTTGCACTGAGTTTGACAATGTGAAGAATCTGTCTTCACTAGACCTGTTAGCTGAGTTTGTAACCAGTTAAGCAACCTGCTTAAGCCTAAACATGAGCACTAGAATTCTTCAGCCTCCCTTATGCGCCTGTGATCCCACTGTTTCAGGGCACTCATTCTTCATACAATCACAGGCACACCCATGCAGCGCTCTCTCTACTGAGCTTATCTACTCAGTCTTGTGAGCAGACAGACTATTGAAACGTGCTAGCATCCTGTTCTCAGAGAGAAACAGGCAACTCAGAGCAACTCTTTACTCCTGACCTTTCTCAGCTTGGAAGGATCATCTTCCTTGGCCTTGCACTGATGCTTTCTGAAATGTCACTGACACTGTGAAGGGTTAATGCAGTATGGTTTGAAAAGGGACTACATGAATGCACATAAGGGAACTTTTAGTGCCCATCAGCAGGATCCACATGGGCCAGATGGTGCACAACGCACCGATGCCCAATAGAATTTACTATTTACCCCTGGAAGTGTGGACTTCACTAAGGTGCTGTGCAGACAAGCTCACTGTTGATAAATAACTTGTCCTGCAGCTGTCCTACTTCGAGGAGCTTTTGAGATATTTGACAATAAGTAACTCAACTGTAAATTGTCACACTTTCCTCAAAGTTACAAGTTTCATGTTACAAGATATTTCTGGCTAGCTAGAATGAATATCAATTCCTGGCCTTGGATACAGACCCAAACTCTAGAAGAAAAGTAGATTGGAGAAAGTAGATTTCAACATCAAGGATAACAGAAAGCATATGACTTTCAGTTCTCGTAGAGTACTTTCTTATCCCACAAGTACAAAGCATGGGAATTGTATGTGAGAATTCCGAAATGTTATGGAGAGACACTGTACTACTTATGTTTATTTCTTCTTTTTCCAAAGAAAGGCCACTAGTGATTTCTCATTTATTTTGATCCCCTCACATGGTGTCCTATAAATGGAACGAGATCTAGTCTTCGTCCGTAACACCTATTAATCCCTTGTCCTGTACCCCACTGCAAACACACACATTTACTAATATATGGAACTACAGGATTAGTGCTGAACATCATGTCACTTACTTACATGGCATCCTATTCCCCCATCTGCTTGGTGACTATTAGGGTGACAATTCTGCAGTCTGATCTGTACAGCAAACCTTTCTGTCCCTACAGATTCCCACTGAAGTCAGTGGGGCTCTTCACAGGTCTGTCTGCGTGGATCAGATTGTAGGTTGTAAACAAAGAACAGGGACCTTTCCACTTTATTAATTTCTAATGCACTTATTAATTTCTAATACACTTTGGAGATTCCAAACATACAATGGCCCAGATCCTAAGCGGGTATAAATAAGAGCATCTGTTTCCCTTCGGTACTTATATGGCCTCCATTACTGCTGTATCCAAGTGCCTCATAATCTTTAATGTATTTATCCTTCAGAACACCCCTGCGATGCAGGGAATTAGAGACTAACGTCCAATCTTCAAAGTTATTTAGTTAGTGTTAGGCAGCTAAATACCTTGGAGGAGCCAGATCTAAGTGACCTTGCCCATGGTCACCCAAGAAGCCAGTGGGGTGCAGCAAATTGCACTTAGGTCGCCCACATCCCAGATTAGCAGCCTAATCACTGGGTTGTCCTTATTGATTTACGTAGCGCTACACCAGTTTACATTACCTGAGACTCTGGTTCACTCATTCTGGGGTTTATCAGAATGCAGATTCACCAGGGCCAAGTGAGCTTTTTAAATATAAACTAAACTTTTACGGTGGGCTTTTAAAAGTTTCTCCTAGCAAGGTTTTAAGGAGTTAGCAACTATTGTAGTTTTGTTACCGTACGTAGACACAGAAATATGCAGTACATGCATCTACACAGTAGTAGAGCCTAACCTCATAACACCAATAAGGTTAACGCAAAGCAATGTTATTCCTGATGTCACAGATAAATCATGTTTTCCACCACTACACACAAATGTACTGAGCTATAGCTAACCTTTCATCTGGAAGGCAGAAGTACCCCCTACCCCTTTCAATCTGGAATTCTCTAACCACCCATGGACAACAAGATATTGTGCATCTATCATCAATTTTCTGATTCCCTGGGGAACAAGGCTGCGAGCACAGAGACTCTGGCAAAGGCTTGTTACTCATAATTTCTTCATTGTGAGTTCATGCCTATCCTTAATTTGGCTCAATTGAGCCAAATCCGTATCCAATTGCACCTGATAATACAACGCATTCAAATCAAGGTCACTAGCTTTAAATCAGTATTCTGGTTTGACTGGCCTCTTCTCATTTGAATGGCAATATACCGCAACCAGTGCTCATTCTTGATTTTGAGTTAACAGCACATCACTGTCCTTCAAATGTGGTACTAGAGCTTTGGTTGAACTCCTGCTGCTTTTGTTGCCCAGTCTATTGCAGAAAACATTCAATTCAGCCCAAGTCACCAGCAGACTTCATGAACGATAACCCTTATATCAGTGCATTAGAAGCAGCAGTGACTTTATTGGAACCAAGAAGATTCAGTGTTCGATACTTGCTGTTATTGTTTTATCAGTTACAGCTAAGATATAATTTCTTTGAAATGAGTTGCCAGAGAAAATTCTACTGAACAATTTTTTTTTTTTAAGAATAATAGAGGCAGGCGTTTATCTTATCTGGACCACTTACTTGTTTAACAAGCCATGACAGAATTTGGTCTGCATCTTTAGTATTAAGATAACACTAGGTATCTGTACTATAACTCATAACCTATCTCAGCTCAGCTATATTCCATCACCATCTCTTAATACTCACGGAAAAAAATAAGTTGTGCTGCCAGCAGTTCACTTTATCTCTTAATAAAATGTAAGTAAGCAAAGAGTATGGGTGCGATTATAGAAGCTTAAGAAAAACAGTAGACAGGAAGATAGAAATTGATCATATGTAGCTTACCTACCCGGTGCTCAAGTCCCATCAGATTTTACAAGCAAAGCAGACAGGCTGGGTCAGTATTTTCTGAGGAACTAATGGGTGCTGCTGAAGTGTTGTTGTGTTCCACTAGGTGGCAGTCTTACCTTTAAGTCAGTACAGGACCAAAGCAGCAGGACAGAGCTAGAGTCTCTTAAGTTCCATGGCCCTTTTTGGAAGGGTCTGGATTGTAATATTGGTGTCCTGATCTAATTCTACCTTGGGTAATTAGACCTTGCTTGAATTTTTAATTGGACATGGCATTGCTCTTCACTCCCTCCACCTCTGAATTATGTTGCTGTGTGCTGTTAAAAAACAGCTGTTGCATTTCATCCAAGAGCTGGCTTGGCCTCAGCGGTAGGAAACACGATTTGCAAGTTAGTTTGTAATTTACTCTGTGGTCCTTTGGGATGAAAGCCACTGGTGTTATTATGAGAGAAGCAATTAAGAACACCTGAGAGAAGCCCTAATGTCAGGTCTGGGCAATAATAATCACAAGACCAATTCTTCTGTGTCAAAAATATATCATGCTGGTAATTACACATACTGAGGAAAGAGGAATTTTCAGCAAAAGCAACAAAGAAAATGTCTTTAACCAGACAGGACTCCCTCCCCACATTGTCTCTATACATGTTAATAGGTAGAAAAGGTATTTTGCCTCTTAATCATAGTCTGCTTTGAAATCTGGCCCAATACATGTACTGTATTTATATTTATGCACTCTAGGTAACCAGACAAGGCTGGATCCTCAGCTGGTGTAAATCCACATGGCTTCATTGGACTACACCAATTTATATCAACTAAGGTTACAGCAGGGAGTAAGGTCTGAAAACCAATGGCCAATATGTAGTGCCTTAACAACAGTCAGATGGGCAAGCATCAAAATTTGGATCTGACTTTGGATCCAGACTTCTGAGGTGGAAGTGTGTTCTGATCTCATGTTCTGATTCATATAATATTCTCTTTGGGAAAAATTTTCAAAAGCACTTAAGTCTCTTAAACAGGAGTTAGACTCAGAAGCCACTTAAGTGCTCTTGAAAATTTTATCCTTGATCTATATGCTGTTCACACGCATGCGTGCGCGCGCACACACACACACAAACTGTGAACATGCTGCAATCAACATACTGAAAATCTATTAACATTCAGAAACACCAGTTATGGGGAATTATGTTTCAAAGTCTCTTTGTTTAATGCAGACCAAGACCTTCAAGTATGAATACTGAAAAAATATTTTTCAACCACCAGCTCAATAGCAAATCATAATAACTAAACCCTATGAGGGAATATCATTGACCTTTCCCAGTACCTCGTTTTCTTTGCCTGGGGATGTTTAATGTCTTGATGCAATCAGTCATTTTGGGCAATTCCTAGTTTGGCAAGTCTTTTGTAATTCCACCTGTCTTATGAAAACAGTTAATATTTAATACCTAGCCATCAGTAGAGTCGATCTGCCATCCCTTGTGATATTTTCTCTGTTCCAGCTACATTTTTAAATCACACATTTTTCCAGAATGACTGATTGTATTTTTTTAAAGCTAGCAAAGCTTGCTACTTTGCCATTTGTTTTATGAGAGGGAACTTAGTGTGTTGATGGTGTGTTTTTGGACAAGCACATTTTCCACTGGAGTTTTGTAGTTTTTCAGAACAACTTTCCCAGGAAGATCAGAGCCATGGTGCCACATTTCAGTCACATATTCTATGCTATAGACCTGTATTCTACATCTAAACAGGACTTTAAATTCTGCCCTCACTGCTACTATTTCAGCAGTGCCTAATGGAGTTTGGTTCAGGTGCCTCATGTTCCCATTCTCCTCTATGGATCAGTCTTCCTGACTTGACTACATTTTCCATGATGTACAGTGGTCTCTCCCTTTTGCTGAGCTGTTGCAGTGCATCATGGGAGTTACACAACCAGACTGCACCCTGGGAGTGGTAGTCTGACTAGGGAGCCCAATTCACAGGGGAAAATGTGGGCATGAGGCATCTGCAGAGAATATGTTGAATCAACCAAAAAAGAAACATGTTTATTTTTATTTTCATGATGGAAACTAGAAAAAAAAAACTCAGCAACAATCAACATTTTCCCCATGGAAAATTGCATTATTTTGGAAATCACATTTTCAGTTGAAAAACATTTTGACAAAAAAATCCCAACCAGCTTTAGTGTAGAACCAAATCATTAATGTAAAGGAAACTAATGCATAAACATCAGATTATTTTATACTTTCTATACATACTGTATGTTACTGGTTTATCCCTTCAAATGCTTGCTATGTAAATAACTTGGTCTTGTTTATTTCTTTTCCAATTTTTCCTGCACTATATTGCTAAAGACATAACTGATTAGGCAAGAGCGAGGAACTTGTCTGAGTGAGTCCTGGATCAGCAAAGACCTGTTCTCATATTATATAGGAGAAGATAAGCTAGGCAAGGCAGATCTTATCTTGCCCTGTACTCATTAGCATTCTATAGGCAGTTTGGGTATGACTTTTTGGGGGGCAGGATATGACTCTTGCAAAGGCAGTGGCAGGTGACACATCACTAATTCAAATGCTACCTTCAACAAATACTTTCTGAAAGCTAGAGGGACACTGCTACAGAAATACCTGCAGAAAATATACAGCAGATTTTAAAACTCTCTCACCTACAGCAGGAGAGAAACGCTTAACAAGGGAGAGAATGTAGTTTTGATTCATATTTCAATTCAAAGTGAAAACAAATAATATTTGTAAGGGATGCAAACATCTTGTGCAGAACTACAGCGCCTTATGTCCAGGAATTTTTAATTCCAGAATGATAAAAGGAAGGTCCATGGCTCTTCACTATTTGACTTTGGGCAGCTCATTGAAGCTCTCAAGTTAACATGGTTCTAGTCAGTTTTGCTGCTGCTATTGGTGGTGGTTAGTGAAACTGACAGGAATTATGTCAATTTCAGTCCACAGCTGCCTGAGGTTCCAGGTTCCATGGCAGGCTGCCAGGGATCTGGGGAACCTGGAAGCCCTGGGTCTTTGGTAGCCCTCCTGGAGGGCTGAAAGGGAGCCTGGATGCCCTGGGAGTGCCAGCTCCCAAGCTCTATGGTCCCTTGCTTAGCAGGCGGTTGAGCAGCCAAGTGGGCAAGCTGGCAGGAAACCAGTTTTGCAACCTGCCTGTGATCCAGCAGAAGGTGGTCATTGGGACACTGCACCCCAAATTCTTCAGTGATATTATGATATGATTATGCTTAAATTCTCCTGTATTTTATGCAGATAAGTATTGTGAGATGTCACTGGAAAGGTTATGATTTGCGGATTATGATTATCCTGTTTGTATGCCTGTATCATTTGTGTTTCCAAAGTTATGAATATTAACTATGTATCTATTTCACATGTCACTGTTCCTGGGCAGTGCCCACTAGGCAAAAGGCTCTCAGTCTAAATGGCTGGCTGGGAAGGGCCAATTCAAATTAATGAGCCATCAGAGAGAACAATAGACCTTAGGAGAAGCTTATCTCCCACCTGGGGAGCTTTCCTGAGGACAGCCTCCAAGTAATGGCTGCTGTGACACTACAGGGACATGTGACCAGTTCACCTGGTGCTGGACTCCATCTTGGGATGTCAGTATTTTTCCACTGACTGGAGTGGGAGCCAAGCTTTGAAACAAAGGATTCCTGCCATACGCAAAAGCTATATAAGGCAGGTGAGTGACAGCATCATGGTTCTTCACTGACTCCCCACCCAAGAAGACTTGTGGAAACACCTAAGGAACAGAGACTGAACTGGGGGAAGTGCTGGACCCAGGCTAAAGGGATTTTTAGCCTGTGAATGGAAGAGCTGGGGATTCCAAGATGTAAGCAAGTGCACCTTGCCCCTTAAGAATCTGCAGCCTGCTTATACCATCACTTAGGGTGAGAATTTGCTATTCATATCCAATCTATGTAGTATATTAAGCTTAGTTTGCGTTCTTTGTTTATTTGCTAGGTAATCTGCCTTGATCTGTTTGCTATCCCTTGTAATTACTTAAAATCTCTTTTGCAGTTAAACTTGGTTTTGCTTTATCTAAAACCAGTGTGTGGGAGTTCTAACTCAGGGCAGAAAGCTGTTGCATATTCCTCTCCACATTGAGGGGGGTGGTGGTGAATTTTATGAGCTTATGCTATACAGTTCCCTGTGCAGCACAAGATGGTATAATTTTGGATTTACACTCCAGAGGGGGTGTATGGCTTAGGAACTGGGAGGTGCCCTAGCTGGAGCCTTCCCATGCAGGGGCTGGTCAGAGTGTCCACATGTACCTGCAGCTGGGTGTGTCCCTACCTGTATGTGTGCTGGTGGAAGTGCAGACTGGAGCCTAGAAAGGGCTTGGCAGCTTGTCACAGCAGTACAGTGTAAAAGGGAGCCTAGGCTGGTGGGTCAGGGGGGCTCAGTGGTACCCCAGTTCCAGGTGGCACCCTGCGGGGGGGAACCCATCACAGTCATAATCAAACCATTCCCATGATACAGTTTAATTTTGATAAATTGGCAAATTCCAACAAAACATTTTTTCCAGCCAGCTCTACTCATTTCTTCATCTAGAATTTAAATTTTTTTTTTTTAAGGACTGACAGTGGACTCCGCACTCTACAAGACACAAAAGAAGAATATAGTCCCTGATATGATGAGCGTGCAATCAAAATATGCTGTGGAATGCAGGTAATTATCTTTACTTACCTGACAGATGGTATTGTGAGGCCAAAGTAGGGGTTGCCAAAACCTTTGGCCTCTCAGCTGGAAGGCACTATACAAGGGCGAAGTAATCAATGTTCTACTTCAGTAGCAAATACTGGTGGGGATTCAGCTCAGGACTCTTTCTTCCCTGGACATACAATAGTAGAGGTAACACAAGAACAATTTCTTGTTTTAACTCTTTGGAGTGTTGGGACATTGTCCCAAACATTCTCCCCTAAACTCCTACAATGGAACATTGAGATAAGATTAGAACAGTACATACTGACTACTAACGAGTATTTCGTGCAGGTTTGTTGGTAAAACATTAGAAACTGTGTTATCCTGCACAGTTGCCAACTTTCACGCGGTATATAAGCTCCCCGACTTTCACAATAAACCAAAAATCAAGCTAATCCCATTTCAAAAACAAGGCCAAAACAAGCCAATCCCTAAGAACCCCAACACTCTGTGACTAGATCTGTGTGCAGTCTGGGACGGTGGTGGGCCTGCTGTGCACCCCTGACTCTCTCCTGCCTTGCGCCTGCTGGCCGGGAGCTGATAAAAAAAAAAAAAAAAAGCAGCAGCAACAAGCTACAAGCCAAACAAGCTGTAAGCCAAAAACTAGCCAACAAGCAACTCACAAGCCAATTAAGCCAAAAACAAGCCCAATTTCTGCGTTGTTTTTCTTTGCGGGTTTGGCATGTCTGTTATCCTGCTGAGCAGTGCCTCCTCTTCCTCCTGTTTTATTAAATATAGGCTACCAGGTACCTGTACAACCAAGAAAAGGCATGTCTGATTCATAATCAAAGATGATATTTAGTACCAGAGTTATTCACCAGGGCTTTGGTAAAATAGCTGCTGGATCTTACTTACACACACTTACTTAGTGTAGGTTCTCGAGCAAGGAGAAGGGAGCTGGAACTTTTGGGGAATCTGATGCTGGCTTGCTGTGATCTCAAGAAAGTCACTTACTTCTCTATAGCTTAGCTTGCTTATCTGTACAATGAGATAATGCTCCTGATCTCCCTCACAGTCATGTTGCGAGACATCTTGGAGATCTTTGGATGAGAAGTGCTGTGAAATGGCTTTGAAACTGACAGATTTGGGAGCCAATCAATATCTGCCTGATACTGTAGTTATTTCCATTATGAAGCCTCTCATATTGTTTTCATCTCTTTTATGGCCTATTTCATGGCCTATTCTGATGAGTTAGCATTATCTAATAATTCTTTTATTGCTCTAAAGTTTCATGTGTCCCCCTCAGTGCTGTGTCTTATTTCTTCCTCACAAACTGCTTGTGAATTGCCTTGGCAGATAAGTCAGCCGACTGATAAGTACTCTCAGAATAAGGCTTATGGTTCACCGGACATCAGCTCATGCTGTCAGAGCTGATAACCTTCAGCTGGGAAAGTTAACAATAATTTCACAATTGCAATCATTGACCTACTGTACTGTATGTGTTACAGTTTTATAGAGTGTAGCCAGAACGTTCAGCTTGGCAGAAAGTTGGGATATTGTAATGAAATTTTATCCAAGGAGATGACTGCTGGCTATGAAATCTCAGTAGCCAAGTCAATACACCATATCGCACCGGAGAATAAAACCCCTTATTTCGAAGGAATCCAACACGTGTTGCAGAGCAGCGTGGTTTAATGGATGGGGCACTGGAGTGGGATTCACAGGACCTGGATTCCATTTCCAGTTCTGCCTGTTGCCCCTTTTCCCTTCCCACCCTTTGTCTGACTTGTCAATTTAGATGGCAAGTTTAGAAGACAGATAGTTATACAAATGTATATGAGAGACAGACCCTAGGTATACTGCCAACAGAGATTTCTGAGATGTATCTCATTTATATGATAAATGATTTTCAAATGTAATCATCTCAAAGCCATTTGGCTGTGCACGCAACTGCCCTATGGAAACTCATCCTTATTATGGTTACATTTGTCCCACTCTTTCCGACTGTTGGTTACACTTGTTTGTCTTGTTTTAATTAGACTGTTAAGTATTTAGGGGCAAGAGCTGCACTCTGTGCCTAGCACAAGGGCCCTGATCCTCAGTGAGTCCTCCAGATCAGTGGTTCTCAAACTAGGGCCGCCGCTTGTTCAGGGAAAGCCCCTGGCAGAAGACGTGTATCAGAGCAGGAGATGAAGGGATGGCTGAAGAGAAGTAGGCCACGTCTACACTACCCACCGGATTGGCAGGTAGTAATCGATCCCCGAATCGACGCCCATACTCCACCTTGGCAGGAGGAGTAAGCGGAGTTGACAGGGGAGCCACGGCGGTCGACTTGCCGCTGTGAGGATGGCCAGGTAAGTTGAACTAAGACACTTTGACTTCAGCTACATAGCTGAAGTTGCGTATCTTAGATCACCCACCCCCCGCCCGCCCCAGTGTAGACCAGCCCGTAGTTAGGAAATTGTGTATAGGGAACAGACATAAGCATAGGGGAAGGGTAGCACAGAGCTAGGTGAGAGCAAGCATCTGTAGCACTTTATCGATAAGGACAAGGAGCTTGAATTGAATAAGAGACATCAGACCAAGAGGGGGATGTACCGTGGGGTTAGCAGAGGAAGATACTAGAGGGGAGAGGGTAAAGCATCTCTGTGCAAGACAGGGCTGTTTGGGGCTGAGCTGAGAGTATGGACCAACTTCGCACAGGAACTAAGGACTACCACAAACCTCCACTGCTCCAAGTGCAAGGTACACTTCTTTGACCTTGTCTCTCTCTAACAAACACAGAGCAGCACATAAAAAACAAAAACAAAAACACTACACTACCCACACAAGGATGAGAGAAAGAACTACCTGTGAGAGATGTAGGTACATTGCATAAAGTACTCCTGGAAGGGGCTATGATGAAAAAGGCAGTCCAATAACCTGTACAGAATAGCAGCTGCATTTTTTAAATTGACTAGGGAGAAACGGGGAGAGATTACGAAGCCAGATAAGAGAAAATCATCATCATCACAGAGGTGACCGCTGTTTTAAGCCAGTAGGTAAAGTAGATTGAAACAGGAGTGGAAGCATTCACCACACCGACCAAGAGGAGGACCACCTGCTGGGGACCTCAGCTTACCCAACCCAAGGAGAAGAGTAGGGCTCTCCTCTGCTTTTAGCCTCTGGGTTTCACTGTGGAGACAGTGAGGAAAAGGCAGGAGTGCTGAGCAGGAGACTTGATGTAAGGGGAGAAGGAAAGGGATCATAAAACATAGTTCTAATATTTTCCTAGGCTCTGATTTTTATCATATCGAAGCTGGGATACACCACAAACCCAACCCAAGCTGTCCTGAAATATTTACAAGAGATCTGCACAGATAAGTCCTTCCAAATAGTTAACTATTTAAGACCAATGGGAGAAAAATCAAGTTGGAAACATCTTGAGAAGTTGAGAATTCGAAGCTGAAATGAACCATCTCTTGATTCCATAATGAAGACCAGCAGCACCTCCATTTGATTTCAGATCAACTTGCTTCAATCCATCGTGCTTTCCCTCTCTACACATCCCCAGGAGGCTGTTCTGCTAGCAGGCTGTATTGACAGCTTGGGTTTAAGTTTAAACCAAGGCAGTTTTTATAGCAGCAAGTACACTGGGATGCCGAATAGTCACAGTGTGAATCCCACTAAACTGCTTATCAGCCGTGACCAACAATTTATATTAAAAAAAATTTATGACTAAATCAGTGGGGCTATAAGTAACGTACGGCTTAGAGGAGAAGAGCTGGAGCAAATGATTTTGTTCCCATGATTCATCAGAGGGGCTGATCATGATCTTGGTGGGTTGGAACTTTTCCATTTCTTATTTTTTTTTGAAAGAAAAAAAAAAGGGTTTAACTGAATCGTGCCGCAACCTGACCAATGTTTTATTTCAGCCCCTAGTCTCAGTGCTTATAAAAGATGCTCTGATGATTTAACCATGTAAGACCAAATCTCAGTGGGGGAATATTTGGAAAGTGCTGAATGTATTATTGGTATTACAGTAGCCCCTAGAAACGCCTAGCTGCCCTATTCTGCTAGGTGCTCTGCAAAGTAAGAGATTGTTTGTGTCAAAGATCCTACAGTCTAAATAGAGATGAAGGGTTGGAGGACATGAGGGAGGCTCAGCGTGGTGACGTTCACATGCTGATCCGCGGCATGGCCAGGTATAACTCAAGTCTCAATCCAGTGCCCTGCCCACTGGATCATGCTACCTCTTGCTAGATGTTAAGGGAAGATCAAAGGAAGAGGGTAGGCCAGTGGCCTCAAGGGCTACAGCTAAAATGTTGTGACAAAGTGAAAATGAACTGGGCTGACCAAGGCACATGGCACAGGAGGTATGTGCTACATTCTCTGCATACGATCTGTACGACCTGTGCTCAGTGGATAAAGTTCACCCCCATGCAGAGACACCACACAAGGCTCTGTGCACCATTTATTCCCTATTTAAAATGTATCCTGCACTGGAAAATAACTGTGCAAAAGAGGCATCGGGGAATCACAAGTTGGCCATTTTTCATTAACTCCATACCAAATGGGGCCAGTTCACAAGTAAAAAAGATGTTTTGAAATTGAAAAGGTTTTTTTCATAATTCTCAGCCCTGCAAGCTCAACCCCACTTGCCGTACAACTGTTGCGCTCCCACATGGGTAAAAGTGGGGAGAGTGACAGGATTCTGGGAGTCCATACATCCCCAACACACCATGGAGGCCAGTTCTCTGCACCAGCTGAGTGCACCCCATCATTCCCCCCACAGGCTGACAGTTACTTGTCCAAAGGGTTTGGTGTATCCTTAAGATTAATGATGAACTGATTAAAAACCAATAAACAGGATCTATTTGTGAATTATTTGTTCCGCAAAAGAGGGGCTAACTTTAGATCTATAGCTCCGCTCACTGTGCAGATGGACAAAGGAAAGCACAGAAAGTGTAAATAACTTTTCAAAGTCCCCCCAAAAGTCTGAGGTACACTGCTGAGCTGAGACCAGCATTCCCGCCACCCAGTCCTGTGGTCCAACTACCGGTCAGTGTCTTAGCCAGCTTGACTAACTTTCCGCTGCTGACACAACTTCACATGGGGCCTGCAATAGCTCTTTCTCCTTACGCTGGTTTTTATGTATCACCTGCTTTACTAAGTGATTATTCTGTTGACGAGCGAGTGTAAAACAACCATCTAAAGCATGAAGATGGAAGAGCATGGCAAATGAATGCGTTTAAAATGCATTTAGTGTGGTGTCTCTTCATTCCTTTAATGGACCGGTTGGTCATGCCTGTAACTCGGGGAGAGTTTAGTGCCCAGCCAATTAATTCACTTGATACATCTGCTAAACCATCACATCTGCCGTTTTGATTCAGAAAATTCTTTTCAGTAAGATTCTTTGAGCTCTTATCAGCCATTACTTTAAAGGGTTCATGGCACATAACCTCTGCAGAGAGCATCCAAGCAAGCAGTAAATGGCTTTGTGCAGAATTTGTTTAAGCAAGCACCCCCATAATTACAAAGGCCTTTCAACTCTTTGCTCAGAAGATGACGAATCCATGGTTTTCTGTCTTCCGAAAGGGAATACAAAAACACAGGCTGATCTATTTGGATTTATCCGCAGTGGCTCAGAGGTTTGTCACGGCTGCCAGCTTGCTAATATTGTGAGTGCTAAAGAATGCTCATCTCATAAGCAATGCAAATGGGAACCCAGCCTGCTGTTTCAATGAGTAGATGGTAGAGTTTTCTTTGACAGGAGCACTGGCAAGGTGTCCGGCTCTCACGTTTAATCGGATTAACTTTATTTTTATTATAACATCCATTAGCTATTGACAAATCTATTGGCCTTCCAAATTAAGGACCAAAATAAAATACCAGCTCCTCTAATGGATGATGCAAGGTGCAAGCCTTATCTTGATGTCCCTTTGCCGTCACCCAACAATTCCTTTCTTGATCGCAGGCCAAATATTGAAATATACAACAAATTCTTAATTAGAGGATTATCCTGATTAATCATGAAAAGCTAGCTGGTAGCATTGGGGTTCTTGGTTAGAGCCTGAGAAAGGAAGCCTCTCCCCCTTCCCGGCAATCCAATGGGCAGCAGAGGGGATTGGAATAATTCTTTGGCACCCAAATGTATTTTGGGCTTCAATTTGCTCGGGGTTCAGCTGAAGATGTGTGTTCCTGAGGTCTCCTTGTTAGTTCTATTTTGCCAAAAGGGCTGCTTCCGGAATGGGATGTTGTTTTGCTTGCTGAACTTTTAGTCCTGCTCCCCTTGAACAAAGAGGATTTTGTTTTGTTTGTTTTTTTGTTAGGAAGATGCAGTGATTCACATCTTTGACAGTGTGAGAGTGCATTACACACTTTGCTGCCCGAGGCAGAACTGGCCCCACCTGTTTAGAATTAACCTGCCCAAGTACCTCGTCACCCTCACATACATCAGATGACTTATTTTGTCATGGTCCAATCCTCTTTTCCTGCTCCAACATTGATCCCAATTTTTAATTCAGCTCTTGCCAGGCATAGCTGCTATTCTTACCTAATGCTGGTACCACTTTTAGATTCAGCTCAGGATGGAAGTCTGCTAGTGGCTTCCCTGATATGCATCACTTATGGTGACACACACATATCCTTCCAGAGTCCAGGGAGACCTGATCTTAGGCTGCGCAGAAATAATGTATAGAGAATCACCGAGAGCTGATTGAGAAAGGGACCGAATTGAACCCCAAAAGGGCATTTAGAATTCACAAGCAAGACATCTGGGCCTGTGCTGAATTCTTTTGAACAAATATGCCTTTCCCTAGCAGAAACCACGGGCTCAGCCCACATCTGCTGCCTTCAGTTTTTCTATTCATAGCTTGTACAACTGGGAAATGCAGAAAATCTTGTTTACATGGCCAGAGGCTAAGATAAGGTCAGTTACTCTGCTACAAACATCCAGACCTTGGAAATGCTCTTATTCTTCCTATTATTATTTCAGTGTTAAACTTTTCTTGTGGTATTGAATTCCACTCTGTCTACTGCTCTAGGAGCGATCGGTCAGGATGGAGGAAGTTATCTGTCACAATGGCAGCCCTAAGTGGGAGGTGTTCCCACCTTCAGAGGCACCCACGCAGGGGTCCAGCTTCGGCCACTCTTACTCACTCCGAGTAGTCCCTTACTCACGGAGTAAGTCACCACTCAGTATGGCAAAGGGCGGCCGAATCTGGTTCATTATTAGCCAACCATTTCACATCTGTCCCTCATGATCTCTTTTCCTGATTGTGATAAATCCTTCTGAAATTAGCTTTATCATGCCAATGCCTTAGACATTCCCTCTTCCTGTTTCCCCTCCCGGGTAGACAATTCTCCTTCAGTGTTAGGAATTACTATTTAATAACTCAGCTATGTAACTAAGATTATGGTGAGGGCTGGTAGGGACCATGTGCATGTTAATATTAAGATAAACAGATCCCTTTCCAGAAATACCATGAAATTTACAGAGGAACATTATGTCAACAATAGCAGCCGAACCATGGAGAGGGTATTTTCCTTCATGCTGCTGCATGTAGGGGAGATGTCTTGGCTCAAGTGCACTTTGTAATTTAAGAAAAGGATTATGAGTCCAAGCAGCAGCAGTACCAAGCAATTAATGAAACTGCTCTTTTGGGAGGACTCAGTGTACTCTCTTAAATATGTTGAAAATTACCCACAATCCCTGAAGGGCTCTACTTGGAACAAAAGCCAGATTTAAATCCTGAACTTAATATAATAATGTGGAATAAATCTTGAGGCTGCTAGTCAGCAAGTTCCCTCTACTTCTTGCTTTAAGTGGTCATTCTACCTGCTGCACACATCTCTCTATTGCTGCACGACTCATCGGGGGATTATGGATCTAACATTTCGTTTTAATATTTTATTTCTGCTAATATTTATTTCAGATGTAATATGTTCGACTATCACCATCTCTCTGGGTGATGGAAGACAAGGCAGAACTGGGCTGCAGAAAATACAGAATCCCATTCAAAGTGGCCAAGTAAAGCTGTGACCCAACCTTTGAGGTGTTTCAAGCAACAATGGCTCATGTCGCTGGCCTACACATCTCCAAGGAGAAGGGACAGATCTAAAGCAGTGGCTCTCAACCTTTCCAGACTACTGTACCCCTTTCAGTCTGATTTGTCTTGCGTACCCCAAGTTTCACCTCACTTAAAAACTGATTGCTTACAAAATCAGGCATAAAATACAGAAGTGTCGCAGCACACTAGTACTGAAAAATTGCATGTTTTCATTTTTACCATATAATTATAAAATAAATCAATTGGAATATAATTATTGTACTTACATTTCAGTGTATAGTCTATAGAGCAGAATAAACAAGTAATTGTCTGCATCAAATTTTAGTTCGTACTGACTTCATTAGTGCTTTTTATGTAGCTTGTTGTATAAGTAGGCAAATATCTAGATGAGTTGACGTACTCCCTGGAAAGCTTCTGTACACCCCCAGGGGTACATGTACCCCTGGTTGAGAACCACTGATTTAAAGAATCTCTTCTCGGGGAACGCTGAGGAGACAGCCACAGTTCTGCAGCATCATCCAAACTCCCTGGAGAGCTGCTTCAGTGGTGTTTGGGGAGGGAATGGAGCAAAAACCAGCTGCTTCCCCTAGCTAAGCTTGTAGATTTCAATTCCAAAATCTGATCAAGAGTTGATGCTGTGCTGGGCCCACCATTCTCCCCACCCCCTCCCCAGAGGCTGTTCCTGAGCAGTTGCAGGGGGAATCAACCATGCAGGGGGAATCAACCAAGCAGGGGGTTGGACTAGATGACCTCCTGAGGTCCCTTCCAACCCTGATATGCTATAAGCATAACTCCTGTTGGCAGTGTGCTGATGGTGCGGAAGGTGGGTTAGCACATTATCACATGATGGCTGCTGTACACAGAGGAACAACTCCATAGATCTGGGGATGCCCTTCAGATGGATCTGTGAAGGTGGGAGGTATTGCACCTGCACATGTGGTAGCCCCACAAATCTCCTCCAACAAGGGGGACAATTTTTCTTAAAATAACTGTGATGAAGTTCATGGAGTTTTCCGTTCCCCTGCCTTTCACTTGATATCAGTTCTTACACTGCAGTATCTGAGCACTTTCCAGTAGTGCATTAAGTGGTAGACTGTTTGAAAACAGGGCTCAACCCCCCAGATTCTATACTTAAATTTCACTGACCAATTGTCAAGTGTAAACTCCTTAGGCACTATAACAGCGAAACATGGAGTCACAGATGGACCCCTGGGGTACTCCCTCTGTCTTGCCATCCAGGTAAGCTTACTTTTGTGATAGATGGTCCCTTAAACCAAGGATCAGAGCAATATTTAAAGGACCAGTCTCTTACCTCAGGTCAACTGCACCTTAGATCTCAGACCAAAGACAATGCTTGTAGCCAATTGTATAAAGATTTATTACATAGGAAAAAGAAATGAGCATTATTTACAAGGTTAAAGCATATATACACACACAAATGAGTTTCAGTCTTAAGTTTCAAAAGGTCATAGAAGTTTTTATGATAAACTATATCTGTCCTCTAGGGCTAACCCAGGCTAAGAAGCTGGGGATCCCTTGCTTATGCCTAGAAATCTTGCCCCACTAGAGTCCAAGCAGCAAAGAGATCCAGTTTCTTCTTGTTAGGGCTTTTTATTGTGTTCCCCTCAGTGCTCTCAGCCAATGAGCACATTTACTTGTAATTCATCTCCATGGGTGCTGGGGGAGAGCAAACAAAGTCTTTTTTCCTCTTTAAGATTCCATACTAGTTCACCTTGGTGTTAATGGGCCTTCTCAGTTGGGTAGGACATGGCACCTCCCTTTTGGAAGCCAGCATTTCATACTAGTTCATACCTCTTTCCTGTCTGGTGATTTACACAGTTACAGAGGTGGACAATGCAGACACTTAAATATTACCTTATAACATGGGCTACAGATGTTATAAGTGAGATTAAATGCACGCAGCAGTTTACAAGCGTTCAGTAATGTCTAAACACCAAGCACATTTTTGTAATTCCAATACCTATATTAACAGACAGGTGAGCCAGGCTAATTCCAGCTATGTATTTGTCAGTGTGCAGTTGAGATAAGGGCGGGGCTAAGCATGAGCTGGCACCTGGTTTGCCAGCGTCACATATTCTCAGCAGATCATGGTTAGTTAAAGATGGAAAAGGAAACTCGGATCATTGAGTCCATCCCCCATGCAGCATGTCGTTCCCTTATAAAGGACATATCGGATAATAAACAGGTACTCAACACTCAGCCATCGTAAACGCTGGTTCAGATTACCCTGTGTTTGCAGAGATCACTAATGAGTTAAAACAAGCATTGCTAATTGTTAAGCATTAAACTAAACTCCAGGTGAGATCACAAATATAACAGATTTATTTGGGCATAAGCTTTTGTGGGTAAAAACCCCACTTCTACAGATGCAGGGAGTGAAAATTACAGATGCGGGCATAGCTATATTGGCACTCCATGCATCTGAAGAAGTGGGTTTTTTACCCACTTATGCCCAAATAAATCTGTTAGTCTTTAAGGTGCCACCGGACTCCTTGTTGTTTTTGTGGCTACAGACTAACATGGCTACCTCTCTGATATTTTAAAATACAACAGCGTAATCATTAATTACATTCACTGAAACTCATATCCAAAATACAGATAATGGATGGTACATACTTAGTTTCCCTTCACAGTGGAAAAAAAATAGTACCTAATATTTGTATATTTGAGCTAGTAATTCAAGGCTGTGCATATCTCTGCAAAGTCTGACAAGTGATCAGAGAGTATAACCGTGATTGTTCCAAACCTCATTACCGATACAGGGCCATCTACCTACATTCTTATTCTGCACCTTTCATTATGGTATCTGAGTGTGTGACCCGTGTCGGTTGGCCCACCGAGCCGCTAGGGGGCGGTGGGTTGCTACTGTCCCACTGGCTGGCCTGCATCAGGCTGTCTGTCACTAGGGAATTAGCAGAGGGAGGGACGCCGGCAAAGGTCTATGGCGCCCCCCTCAGGCAGGGGAGCGCCGGCAAGGGTCTACGGCACCCCCCTCAGGCAGGGGAGCGCCGGCAAGGGTCTACGGCGCCCCCCTCAGGCAGGGGAGCGCCGGCAAGGGTCTACGGCGCCCCCCTCAGGCAGGGGAGCGCCGGCAAGGGTCTATAGGGCTATCGGGATTTTGCTACCCAAGGTGGGTTGGCCGGGGGAGGGAAACACAGGCCCACCCAACTCCACTGTGTTCCAGCCCAGGGCCCTGACAGTGGCGGGGACGGGTGAGGGTCCCGCCACCGGGTCAGTGGGGTTCCTCCGCAACACGCTGACCAAATAGACTCACCACACTGTGCAGTTCTGTCCCTGGGCTCCTTCCTACCCGGTCCCTTGAGCAAGTCCCTCTGGTCCATCCAGCTCGTCCGGGTATTCTGCTGCTGGCAGCTCCGGCTCCCCCTCTGCCTCAGGCTCCTCCAGTTCCTCCGGGTACTTGGCGGCGGGCAGCCCTGGTAGCCCCTGTCCTTCCTCCAGGTCAGGTTTCTCCTGGTCCAGGGCCTCCCCTGGACCAGCAGCAGGGTCTGAAGGGAGCAGCCAGTGGTCTGCATCTGCCTCCCTACCTGGTGCTGCCCTGACTGGGCTAAGGGCTCTGCCCTTTATACTTCCTCTTCCACCCCTCCCCTCCCGGGGGGCGGAGTAAGCTGGGTCTGGCCCCGCCCCCTAGGCTGAGAGAGTGGCTCTTCACCCTCAGGTTCGGAGGGAAGCCACCCTGTCTTCCTACAGAGTGCCTAAAACAGGATCACAATCAGAGCTGGGTAAATACTGCAAAAAAATGTTCCCATGAATATTCCAGTGAATTCTAAAGTGAATTCGTTTAACAGCATTTGTTTTCATAGAACCTTTGTGTATTACATTTTGTTCACAAAAAAGTTCATTGAAAGTAGATGCACAAGCTTTTGAATGCCAGTCAGTCTCCTTTCTAATGCATTAAAAAAAAAAAAGATTCTGAGTTAAGGTTTGAGAATCCTTTGGAGTTTCCATCAATTGAGCAATTAGGCCCTGATCAAAAGCCCATTGAAGTCCACAGAAAAGCTCCCATTTGTCCTTAAGCTTATTAATAATTTCACAGTTTGTCTGAACTTTATTTCTTGAATTATGAACAGAGAGAAGTGTGCTTGTACTTCTCACACCAGTGCAAGTCAAGAGTAACTACTGAAGTCAGCGGAGTCATACCAGTATAAATCTGGTGTCAGAGAGAGGGAAATTGGGCCTTTTGTGTCTATGGTGATTTTACTAAATTTACCAGCAGATTTTTTTTATACCACTGACCACAACCTTATGTTTACACATCTGGAGAAGAAACAGAAGTGGGAGGAAAAAAAAGATGTAACACCTCATTTACCAAAAGTCTGATACTAATTTGTATACTAAGAGGTAAAAGGAGCCCTTCCAGTACAGATAAAGTTGCAATGTTATGTCCTGATGGCTTCATACACCACTCGCTGTAATTTATTTTTAAACAGTTTAATGGAGTGTATTGATTTTATGTTCCTGCGTTTGTACCACTTACATGTGACAAAGCTGCTGAGTGTTTGACTTCAGCTGGCGAACAAAGGAAAGACAGCTAACATTACTGGCCAACAGAATGATGTGAGGCATATCTGTGATCAGATGATAGCGCCACAACTCCCATTGGCTTCAGATGGAATTGTAGACAAGGGTCGAGTGGCAGAACATAGCTCTGTAGCCTTAAGAAATGCCATTACCTGAATGGTGAGTGCAAACAGTAGTGCCTTGGAACTAGAAGCAGAAAGGAAGTTTGCTTAAACTAGAGGCTGAGAGGGAGAGAAAGCAACTGATCCTCATCTGGAAGGGAAGACACGGAAAGATGTACAACCAATGATCATTCTGTGGCATGCCTCCACTTTGACAATAAAGACATCACCACTAGAACTTCCAGGATGCAGGTTGCTTGCCTTGAGAAAAAATATTCTACGCGATGACAACTTCCCCACTAGGGGAAACCATCCCAGACTTTATTTGCATCCTTATTGTTACCTGTATTTTCTTGATTAATTTAGTTCAGTGACAGCACCAGTTAGGCTTTCCTGGTTCCCATCACAACCTGGATCTCTAAAGGAGCCAGGCAGCTGAACAAGTGGTGTTAGTTGGGTTTCCACGATAGAGAGAGCTCCACACTATAAACTAGGGTGAAATTATCGTATAGTATTTCAGACTCTGACCTTTACAGAAGACAGCCCCAAATGATTTTCAGTCAATGCCTGCTCTGCTTGATGCAGAAGCTCATTCTGAAGGGAAAAAGGCCAGTGCATTGAGGCAACTCATTATTCGACTATTCTGCGCTATCTTGATAGACAACAATTCTGACCTTTGTACAGAAATAGGTTGGTGTGTGCAGTAGAAGTTCATTTTGAGTGACACCATCAATGCTTACTCTTCCAGAGACAGGATATGCGTGGGTGCAGAAAATGCAATAAACAATTCACGCGGTATTGCTAATTGAAAATGAGTGGGGAAAATTTGTGATTCTCCCATTTCAGTAGGCAGGGCTAAACCCTTGAAAATCCGGCCCTGTGAGCATCCTGGGAATATCAACAGGTCTAGGAAAAAAACATGCAGTTCTGTCTAATGAAGCAAGAGCTATTTGGGAATGAAAACAATGAGAGTTGCTGGGTGTTAAGCACCGAAGTGACCGGATTCTAGGTGCTGAAATGGAAACTGAACTCTTTGAAAAACTAGCCCCAGTTAAGGGTAGTGAGCATTTGAAAAGCTTGTCCTAATTAAATTAAAGAAATTCAGTATGGGAAAGTAGCTTGTGCTAATGGGCTCCCAAGAAATGTACTATGATAATGCTCAGAAGGTCCTTATTTGGAAAATCAGTCTGAAGACTAATGATCAGTTCTTGATTTCATTCATTTTGTTAATTTTAATTCTAAGGTAATTTGATGTGGCATTAAGGGTGGTAATCTGTTCTGGTTTGCCCCAGATTTTTTTCTCCAGGTAAGGCAGATAAATGAAATGCAAAAGTCTGAGCAATCCATTTAGCCAAGATTCACAGATGTACCACCAATATGAGTCTACACTTAGGAGAGTCAAGTGTATACACGTTCACCAGGATTCAGTTATTCCTGCTGAAGCTCCAGTAAGTCTATTCATTTCTGTTCTCTCATTGCCAATGGGTAACAGTAAAAAAAAAAAAAAGTTAAAGTTATTTTCTTTAAGTTAAAAAAAGTTAAAAATTTAATTTTTTTAAAATAGCACCAAACTTTAAGGGTGCGGCTTATAATCAGGAGCGGCCTATACTCGGAACAATACGGGGTATTTATAATCACTATATAATGTTTGTGCTATATTACTTCAGGGAGCATTGGCACAGAGTATGTTGGGTATGAGCCTCAACTACCATAAATGGGTACAGCTCCACTGATGTTACAGTTTCCAGTGACACAGAAATCAATGGGTCTTCTGCACCCATTTACACCGCCTGAAGAGCTGGCCACCTATGTTCTCATTGGGCCACTGTTTAGCACACTGTCTCATTGGTCCATTGTTTAGTGCATTCTATCTCACTGGTAAACAAACAAACATGGACAAAAAACCCAACAACCCCAAAACTCCCCTTTTCACCATTTCATTCTATTCAATTCAAGCTCCCAGAGAGGAGAATCTGGCAGAGTACACAACCCAAGTGGTGAAGCTATCAGCTACCAACTGTTTCATTCCAATGACACCTGATGGTCCCATGTACCCCTTCATTTTCCCAGCATCAGGGGGCAAGTGGCACTGAACAGAGAGGGCAATAAACTGAAGAATAACTTTTTCTTTTAAAAAGTTATTTTAAAAAAGATCAAATCCTTAATGCCAACAAGACCCATTGTAGCTGCCCTCCACCAGATAGTGATTGACTGCTAACTAAGCACAATTAATTACAGCATCTCTGCCAGTTTTTAATCGCCGTGCTAAAAACCATTAAGACAGCCACCATTCAGTACTGCATAATTCATACAGGTTCATTTTTCTTATGAACACTCCATTTTTATCTGCTGGCTCCGACACTGCTTTGAGTCTAATCTCTTTAGAAAGGAATTATAAGCAGGCAGCTATTTTGCAGAACTTGAACCACTACACATTGACTTGCTCGCTAGGATAAATGGATCCATGACTACGTTTCCCTGTAGCCAGACAGCACCAGCATGATCGCTTCCAAGGATTTAGGAACACAGGATTCATGTTCTTAAGTCATTTATTCTTAGAAATACTTTAGAAAATCCCAACCCCCCTCCTCCACCTGTTGTCATGCCAAAAACTCTTCTCTGTAGAGAGCCAAGAATTAGTTGTGCAGTCACCACATTATCCCATGTGACCCCAGAGTGTTTCTTCCCAATGAGTTCACCTATTTTCCTTCCTGTCTGTGGAGTCACTTACAGAGAAAGACCAACAGAATAGAAGGATTTTGGTGACTGCAGCATGCTCCAGGAAAACTGACACACGGACATCACATGCTTGGATGCATCAGAATCACTAAACTTTTAGACAGATGTGTGCGTGGTGCAACGTTCAGTCTCATATCTAGATTCTGAACAGGCCAAAATTCAGGAACTGTTATTCAAAGGCCCATAATAGAGTCTTAGCCATAACTGAGCTCTGCATCCAGGGTTCGGGGCAGGCTATCTCTAGTTTTTTTCTGTATCAGTTTTGGCTTAAATATAAGTAAAATGAAGCAATAAGAACTGTGAAGCCTCGTTTTTTGCTTTGGCCTCTTTTTTGTTCTTTTCCTGCTGCTGCTCACTTGTTTTCATCTCTGTGGGCCAGAGACAGTCACAACATCAAATGGCTCAGACTAAAACAGCTGATAGATATAAAATGGAAGGAAACATGGTGGGAGGGAAAGCTCAGTGGTTTGATCACTGGCCTGATAAACCCAGGGTTGTGAGTTCAACCCTTGAGGGGGCCTTTTAGGGATATGGGGCAAAAATTGGTTGGGATTATTTAATTGGGGATTGGGCCTGCTTTGAGCAGGGGTGGTGGACTAGATGATCTCCTGAGGTCCCTTCCAGCCCTGATAGTCTATGATTCTAAGGTAAAAATCAAATGAATTTACAGAGGTATTTTTAAAAGCTGTTACCAGGTGGCTGCCTGCAGTGACCCTGCCTCAGTTTCCCTTTTTCACAGGTTCTTAAACATACCCAGAGTCTGGTTTGGTTGCTCCAGTGACTTGACCCTCCAGCTAAATTAGGGGTGGGCAAACTTTTTGGCCTAACGGCCACATCTGAGAATAGAAATTGTATAGTGGGCCATGAATACTCACAAAATTGGGGTTGGGATGTGGGAGGGGGTGAGGGCTCTACGGTGGGGCTGGGGATGAGGTGTTTGGGGTGTAGGAGAGTGGTCTGGGCTGGGACAGAGGGGTTTGGAGGATGGTTGGGGCAGGGGGTTGGGGTGCAGGGGGAGGCTCAGGGGCGCATACAAAGACAACGTATGGGACTTGGTACACTTGTATAGGCAGCATAATGACTGCCTTTGACAGTTAACATCCTGTGACACTAGAGCAACAAAAACAAGCCAGCCCCAACCACATCTGAAGGTAGTTAACAAACATGATGAACTGGGCTGCACCGTGGACTGGGCTTTGCTGGAAAAAAAACATACCTGGAGCTGTGATTAAGAGGTAGTAAATCTCTACTTTTTGACTGGCTGGTGGTGAAAGACTCATTAGGCCTGAGTGTGAAATACAGCATCTTGATTTCAAAATACTTTATCATACCAAATATTTCTCAGGCCAACTCATTAGCAGTCTTACAAGGAGAGGCAAAGTTATCCAACATATTCCCAACAGTTCCCTCATTCCTAGGAAGAGCAGCAGTTTAGGTAAATTACTGCTTTTTTGTATGTGGTAATGATGCTGCCAAAAAAGGAGGATGCATTTTATCACCTACAATTCCTCCAGGATTTTTTGCGGATCATCTTTCTGCTGTGTAGATGCCAATCAAAGCTACATTCCAACTAGAGGGACCTGTTAATAGTGACTTTTTTAAAGTAATATGGCGTTGGTGTGAGAGCCGTATAAGAAATTAGCATTTTTGTAGAGTTCATTTTCATGTAATAAATCCACTGCCATGATAGAACTTGCTGCCACTACAAATTTCATTTCTTCGTTCCAGTGTTCCAAGATGGCTAAACCATGAAGGCCATTTTTTTGGGATGTGCTGGTCATCTAGCACACAGTGATTTAGGAAAGGGACCGTGAGATTACATCCTGATTACAAGAAGAATGAGTTTTCCAAAGCAACCCTTGGAATAGTGGACTGAGCTATTCTAGCAGTTAAAAGTAATGAAAAACTGATTCACTATGGGGTTTTTAGGACTGTTAAGAAGATACATACTCTAGTGCCACCTGCTATTCCCATGACCGTCGTGGTAAGAAAAATGGGCTTTCTACGTAGGGCTTCCCAGACTGTGATACATGTACTACTGGTGCTACATGAGCTTGATGTTTTACCAATTTACTTCACAATCATTATTTAAATAGGTGGTATGTGACCCAATAAAGTCTGTAACAGTGCACTAGCCGTAATGTCTTAACAGGCTATATACCAGGTTTAAAATACTTTGGTTCTCTAGGTAGAACCACAGATCTAACCTTGGGAGTGCTGATTCTGCATCTCAGCCTTCTGAGGTAGATCAGTTTAGTTTCCTGCAGTTTACTAAGTGCAAGTCTTATGGACAAGAGATGAAAACCCACGTGTCTATCTTCTCAACAGGGACCTTAAAAACAGTTCTTTTCATAATAGTTCTGGTTGCCTCGGTCTTTGGCCAAAAGTTCCCCTCTGCCCTTTGTTGTTCAGTGTGCTTTGAACACCAAAAGGCTGCCCACGTTTCCAGGCATCACAGCACTTCATTGAAGTTTGTATGTTCATTCAAAGAACATACAAATGGCCATACTGAGTCAGACCAATAATCCATCTAACCCGCTAGTATCCTGTCTTCTGACAGTGGCCAGTGCCGGGTGCTTCAGCTGCAATGAACAGAACAGGGCAATTATTGAGTCATCTACCGCCTGATGTCCAGTTCCAGCTTCTGGCAGTTAGAGGCTTAGGGATATTCAGAGCATGGGGTTGCGTCCTTGACCATCCATTGATGGAGCTATTCTTTATGAATTTATCTTTTTTTTTAACCCAGTTATATTTTTGGCCTTCAGAACATTCCCTGGCATGGAGTTTCACACGTTGACCATGCAGTGTGTGAAGAAGTACTTCCTCATATTTGTTTTAAACCTGCTGCCTATTAATTTCATTAGGTGACCCCTGGTTTTTGTGTTATGTGGAGGGGCAAATAACATTTCCCGATTCACTTTCCCCACACCATTCATGATTTTATAGACCTCTATCATAGATCCCCTTAGTTGTCTCTCTTCTAAACTGAAGAGTCCCAGGCTTTTTAATCTCTCCTTATATGGAAGCTGTTCCACACCCCTAAACATTTTTGTTGCCCATCTCCTTTTCCAATATATCTTTGCTTGAGATGCTGCAACCATGCATGCAGTGTTCAAGGAGTGGGCATACAATGGATTTATATAGGGGTATTAGGATATTTATCACTTTCCTAATGGTTCCTTACATACTATTAGCCTTTTTGACTATCATTGCATACTGAGCAGATGTTTTTAGAGAACTATCCGTGATAACTCCAAGATCTCTTTCTTGAGTGGTAACACCTAATTTAGACTCCAACATTTTGTAAGTATAGTTAGGATTTTTGCCCCCATTATGCATTACTTTGCACTTATCAACTCTGAATTTCATCTGTCATTTTGTTGCCTGGTCGCCCAGTTTTGTGTGATCCCTTTGTAATTTCTCACAGGCAGCTTCAGTCTTAACTATCTTCAGTAATTTACTATCATCTGCAAATGTTGCCACCTCACTGTTTACCCCCTTTTCCGATCATTTATGAATATGTTGAAGAGCACTGGTCCCAATACCGATCTTTGGGGGCAGGGCCGGCTCTAGACCCCAGCGCGCCAAGCAGGCGCGTGGGGCGGCCCTTTCCCTGGGGGGCGGCATTTGGCTCCGGCTGAGCTCCCGCAGGCGTGCCTGCGGCAGGTCAACCGGAGCCCGGGAGGAGCGGACCTGCCGCAGGCATGACTGCGGCGGGTCCCCTCTTCCCGCGGCTCCGGCTGAGCTCCCGCAGGCACGCCTGCGGCAGGTCCGCTGGTCCCGGGCTCCGGTTGACCTGCCGCAGGCATGCCTGCGGGAGCTCAACAGGTGCCGCGGGAAGAGGGGACCCGCCGCGAGACCGGGGAAGGGGCGGCGCTGCGCACGGCTGCTTGGGGCAGCCTATTTTCTAGAGCCGCCCCTGTTTGGGGGACCCCACTATGTTCCACTTTCCATTGTGAAGACTTACTATTTATTTCTACCCTTTGTTTCCCATCATTTAACCAGTTTCTGAGCCTGAGAGGACCTTCCCTCATGTTGTTTGTATGTGGTTTGAAGCACATTAGAATGAAAGGAACTCTATAAAGCTATAACAAAATTATTTTCTGTTCACGCAGCAGTCCAAGCTACAAGAAAAAAATACTAGACTGCAATGTCCCCAGAGGATTGTAATATGATTATGTTATTAGACCATTATTTTTACCTCCTTGCAATTGTGCAAATGAATTGGCCATAGACATTTTACTACCTTTGATTAGCGCCTCACCAGCTCATATGAAAATGCCATAATGTATGACAGAAAGGTTATGGAAGAACTGGTAAAAAGTATATAAAGACAGCAGCTAGAACAATAAAGAATCTTACAGTGCTGTAGTTATGGCAAGAGGCTAAGAAAATGAGGTTTGTATTCATTAGAAGATAAGTGATAATGCAGGGTCATAACTGAGTTGTGTAATATACTGAGGTTTATAGACAAGGTTGATTTAGTGAAACCCGCTAAAGTCATGACAGGCTAAGGAAATGCTAGCTAAACAGGTGGACATGCTCATACAACTAATTCATGTTATCTTTATGTGAGAAAGGCCTATTCTCCTGGTTGGAAGTTCTATTATATTAAAGTGTTTACATTGCCTCTGTTAAAGAGAAACATTCTTCTGTTTGAGAATGAAGTTAAGAGACAAGGTCTTTGACAGTGGAGCTCAGAGGAGTCAGACAGCTTTAATCTGATGGGATGAATGTCATCTCAGGATCATGAGCTGCTCAACATCCTTAAAGAAACAGAAGAATGCCTGGCAGAGATTAGCTGCTCACCTGACAATCCCTCCCTGGTCTTCAGCACGATAACGGAGCTTTACCAATTTAGAAGATGTCCTTGTACCAGAGCTCACATCCAACTGTGTTTGAGCATGTTTTGTCCCCTAACAATGTTCCTCTGAACTCTGAAATGTAGAAAAACATTCAATATTTCAAATGCATGAGGAGAAGTGTTGACCTTGGTTTATCATCCCATTGACAATCTAACTGAATTATAGATTCTGTTCTGAAGAATCCGTCCTATTGCAACTGTCTTGCAAAATGCAAAGAGCAGCATTATATTATCTTTTGGAAACATATAGGTAAAAGGTAGTTCAACAATTCAGATCGAGTACTTCACATCCCAAGCATTTGGAATGCTTTCAAGCATTGTGCAGTGTTTTGCCCTGTGCAGAAGCAGGTTTTTGTTTGGCTGGAGTCAGCTTTGGATGTTTTACAATGAATGCCTCTCTTAAAATTGTGCAGGGTCAGGGTAAGAAACTCACAGCCTATCCTCACAGCCATCCTAACCTCACAGCCCTGTCAACATTTGCAGAATGGTGCAAATTCCTGGTAATACAGTTTGAGAAGTCGTAAAGAAATAGGTTGTAAAGTAATGATGCGGAAATGCCACAAGTATGAGGCACATCCAGCTGAATGGGAGCATCCACCCTGTATATTGACAGGGCAGGTGGTTTTCTTTTTTCCCTGCACCTTAATCATGGAGCAAGGCTGTATTTCTTGCCATTCTCTGGCCGTTAGCCTAGCATGTTATTTTACACCTCATAAAAAGTTTTATTAATAAAACGACAACATAAAAAATAATTGTCAGTGTCCTTCCCTGCTGTTGTAGATCAGTGCTGTGTATCAGCTCAGAGTGTATTCTTTTTGAGCTGCTGGCTCTCCAAGGCCCGTCGATTGAATTTCCAAAGAAACTACACTCCGCATCTCTCTCTGCAGTGGTGGTAGGATTACCAGGATGCCTTTGGCCTTGTCTGCGCTAAAAAGGGTTTGCCAGTTAAGGTATTTCAGTATGGATTTGCTGGCAAACAATCCTAGTTGAGACACAGTTTATACTGGCAAATGAATGTTTATGCCTGCATAGCTTATACCAGTTCCCTGTACAAAATAAGATATATCAGCCCAAGGATTTTTTTTTTTTTTTTTTGCGCACCAGTATAACTGCATCTATGCCAGGGCTTTTGCTGTCACAGCTGTCAGTTAGGGCTGTGATTTTTTTCACACTTCAAACCTATATAGCTATGCCTGCAGAATGTTTACGTGTAGACCAGACCTTAGTCGCATTAAGTTCAAATGTAGTCCCCTTTGAATTAATAAAATAGGGTCTAGATCTTGTGTGTTACTTTTGTTTAACATATAGGCAATTGCTTGACTACACAATATTAAAAATGTTCAAGATGCCAAATAACCAAGTTTAGCCAAATTGCCTAAAGACAAAGCAGTACAATACAGAAAGGGAGGAGTTAATACCATACCAGTTCTCCCAGGAAGCACTTCTCTCGCAGTGCCAGTTCACCTTACACAGAAGCTGTGCTTCTGAGACTACATATATTTATAGCAGACCTGTTTACAGGCTAAAAAGCACTCTGTATGTCACCCAGGACTAATATTCACCAATCACCCTTTTTTGGTCTTGTTTTCTTCACATCAGTCAGTACCTTCCTTTATTTTGGATACTACATTTCATGCACTAGTTGCCTGGGAAAGTACCTCCCAGCTTGTACTGGGACATGGTACCAATGTATCTTGTCTTTGACAAGTTTTGTATTTTCCAGTGCCAGATCTGACTTTAGCTTTGCAGAGTGTTATAGGACACTTAGCGTGGGTGAACAGAATTACTGTAAGAGCATAATACATTCAGTTAACAACTTCCCAACGCCTATATACAATATTAATACTATATGCATCATACCTATTAGTGTGGTGTGCCTATTTGTGTAACATATATGTGCTGGTTAATAGTTAAAGACTTAAATTAGGACACTGCAGCAGGCTCTTTATCCTGAACCGAATGCCTTGCCCATCAGAGGATCTCAACGTTTGTGATGCTTTATGCTGCCTGCTTCAGGCACATGCCTAAGAAATGGTTGTAGTTTCTTATTTGTGCTTTTCTGTCTCCTTTGACAGTTCCTCCCAAAATAGGTAATGAAGTGGATGTTGCTCTGGGACAAGCCAACTGCCGTTAGTTACCACATGTTATTGCTGATGACCACAGCGGTCCATCTCACTCATACCACAGATGCTGAGACCATCTCTGCTTATCTAAGTAACAGATGGTTGGGCATTCATTGGCATATAGGCATCAACAATGTAGCCCAGCTTGTCTGAGGAGTCATTTAGTCTATAGTAGCTCACAGTTGAGGTTAAGAATAAAACCTCTACTGGAAATGGAAAAAGAGGAGTGAACCAAACAGGGCTCCTTCACACAAAGTATTTAAAGCTAGCCAAAGGGGTTAAGGAGACTTACAGTGGCTTTTCAAGTGTCCATGAAACTAGAGGTTAAAAAGACCTACAGTATTATGTCATCTAGTCCATCTCTATTACCAAAGCAAGATTCTTCCTAACAACCCCATTTCTGTGTCACAGACTTTAGAAAGCAGGTGTAATACTTAGTGCTGTGTTGAGACTTAATTCATGCTTGTAAAACACTTTCAGATTCACAGATGAAAGATGCTCCAGGAATGCAGGAAATTATTATTGATAAATGCCTTAGTTAACCAGTTGAGTGAAAGAGCAGCACGCGTGTTCTCCAGAGGGAACTGTGGCCCAGATCTTTTTCTCGAGAGGTCACCATAACACAGGGTTTTTATGGCAGTGAGAAGGGAAAGAGTGGATAGAAAGAACCCATCTCAATAAAAAAAAATCATAATCATTAGTCACATCCAGGGATATGCCACTTGACGGTAGGGTTGGCTAGTCTCAATGGAATGGCAGGGTATTTAACACAATATTAAAGCCCCTTTAAAGGATGTATGCTGCAAATGTATAGCTTCCAAGTCCAGAAGGTACCACTGTGATCATCGAGCCTGACCTCCTGTAGAACACAGGTCATAGAACTCCCCAAAATAATTCCTAGAGCAGATTTTTTTACAAAAACACCCAGTCCTGATTTAAAAATTGTCCATCATGGAGAATTCACCATGACCCTTGGTAAATCAGTGACTAGCCAAAGGAAGTTAATAAGCTCAAGTTATAATTTTTGCAGCTATTTATATGATAGATATAAAATGAAACCCACTCTCTGCAATATGTTCGGATGCAGGTTCATCCTGACATTTCACTCTAGGCCTGAGAACAACAAAAATCATCAAAATAGGGGGAAAAAGGCAGAATTATTGGTGGATTTGTAATGCTTTTCACCAAGATCATTAGAATATCCCCTTTGATAATAGCGTCTGCTTTGAAGATAAGCCCATCAAGAAGGTATTCAGAGCTTTAACAATGGCAAGATGATTTCCATCTGTTACAAACAACACTGACTCTGCCCTTATCATATAATAATTCCTGATTGGCATCAAATCATTGTTCCTGATTAAAATAATCCATTCCAGTTGGTCAGTTGGACACTCCATCTGCCTGGGAGCACACAGCTATGCCTGAAAAGACAAAATAACACGAAAAGACCCATGACAGACCTTCAGTCCAGTCCAGTTGGAATGCACCAAAATAAGCCATTCCCAGTAAGAGGACAAAGGGCTTGACTATTGGGGTGTTACAGCATAGGTGTTTCTCTCCATGGAATCGTACTACTTAAAATCCACATGTATGCCTGAGCATGAGGAAGATATTTACCAAAAAAAAAAAAAAAAAAAAAAAGCGGAAAAGGAAACCTGAAACTATTGTAAATTAAAGATCGGTTGCAAAGGTTTTGTTATAAACCCAGATTAGCTAATTTAAGGATAGGGGAGGCTGCTACTGAGAATAAAACTTTTAACTTCTGTGCCTTTTGCAGTATTCTTTCAGTGATCTAGGTCTCTGCACTAAGTGGAAATATAGCATAGGCCCCAATATATTTTCACTGTTCTAACTATCATCTTGGAAGGAAGTGATAAGAGAAGAGAGAGTAATCACAGGTCTAGGTTTAAAGTTATGGTCAGAGTCATATGCTCACCAAAGCTCTGATCCAGCAAAGCTCTTAAGCAGCAGTAGGAGGAGGAATGGGTGCTGGTTAGAGCACTGGCTAAGGACTTGGGAGATCCAGGTTCAATTCCCTGCTCTATCACAGATTTCCCATGTGGCCTTAGTGGCTACCTCATTTCCTGATCTGTAAAATGGGGACAATAGTACTCCCCTACCTCATGGGATGGTTGTAAGGTGCCCAGATACCATGGTAATAGGCCCTAAGTACTTTTGATAGATAGAAGCAAGTGCTTTAAGAATGTGAGTGATTCACTGATTTATTCACCGACTAGTATTCACATACTAACTGATTGGGATGACTCACCCGCTTAAACTGACACATGTATTTAAGTGCTCTGCTGATTTGGAGCCTGAGGGCCCAATCCTCCAGACAGACACTCTCATGATCCCACTGTGTACGGAATGCTCCTGAGAGTAGGTTTTGAACGTTCACGCCCTTGAGCTGCCATTCAGGCTGAAATTGCTGCAGAAGTGGCCGGCTCAATATTTAGGGAAGACCTATGCAGTAGCCACCTACCTCCAGCATTCAGTGATTCACAAATAATCCACTGAGTGGCATTTGGTTGCTTACGCTACTCTCTGAATACTTTCAAACACCGAATAGAGATGCGGACAACAGCATGGGTTTGTGAATTATTCACAAAGCCAAAATTCATCAAGTTTTGCACATTCACAGAATACTGTTCAACCGGTTCTACTCATAATACCCTTGCAGTAATTAGTATTTCCTTTAGCCAGTGAACAGACTGAGACAGAGGTTAAGTGACATGCCTAAGGTCACAGTGGAAGAGATGTAAACAGAATCACAAAAGCTTTGCTTCCAGCCTGGTGCCTCCAAACCACCAGATGCTGCTTTTTCTCCATTTCCAGGTTGCCAGTCAAACAATTGCTTAGAAGGACTAATATGTTTGTTCTGCAGTCTCTAAAGTTTTAGGGCTTGACTACATGAACAACTGATTCATGGCAAGCTGGGATGTGAATCTACCCACTGGACTGCCACGGATTAACATGGACCCTGGACCCACATGGACCCTGCTGATGCATATTGATGGTTTGTTAGTGTGCTTTGATCTAGTCTTCTTTGAAACAGGAGTAGATCAAAGTGAATTGTGAATTAATGAATCAATACACATCACCAGGGGCCACCCAGACAGTTGATCTGCAGCTGGCTAGCATGGGGTAGATTCACAGTCTAACTTGCCGCAAACTAAATGAACGCAAGCCGTATGGCGAAAACTATACTATAGAGCCTACGCTGACACAGGTATGTTGACATAGTGTCTTAGTGTGGATGCATCCTACACTGACTGAATGAGCTTTTTTGCAACTGTAGGAACACCACCTCTCGGAAATGCTCTTCTGTTGGCATACCTGTGTTTCCACTGGGGTTTTGTTGGCATAACTATGTGGGTTGGGATGTGGTTTTTTCACTTTTAAGTGTAGACTAAGCCTTACATTGTATCTTTCTATATGCAAAATGCTGGGGAAAAATACATTTGGAAGCACGATAAATATAATTATAAACACACAAGTATAAATACATTGCGCCTTAGTACTTGTCATTTAGAAGCAAATGAATTTCTTGTAGGACACACCATAATGAACATGCTTCAAGCCCTAAATCTCACAAGTTTCTCAATTGCTATTTGAATGAAATAATAAAATCCACATTTTAATTTCTAATATTTTCAGTGCCTCTTCTTGCAGCTGCTTTATATCTTGGGAATGAGAGGTTGAGTACATCATTCTTTTTGCAATTGATCCTCTAGGCACATTTTACCTAAGCCTTGCCTTCTTCCTAATAGACTTGCTGTATTTTCATTTTGCATTACCAGGCTATATATTAACAATAGGAACATTAACTCAGGAAACCAGTTTTGAAACATATATATCAAATACATTATTTCCAATGCATCAGACTGCTATGTGTATTTTGCTATTTCATTAGGTGAACTGCCGATCATTTTAAGAGCCCATATTTTCTGGCTCTGAACAACCTTGGGGCAGGAATGAAATATATGGAAGTGGACTATGTGAAATAAGGATTGAAAACAGAGAGACACAGCAAGTTTAAAATGACACCAGAATTCGGTGTCAAAGCACAGAGTTCAGTCCTCCAGAAACGAGAGAGCAGGCACTGAGCTACCAGAAGGGCTGCTGAGCATGGGGCATTCCTAGTCCTGACCCAATGCGGTGCACTGGATGAAGGGAAAGGCTGCTACAGGTTAGAGGGTTGGCACCAACACGGAGCCCAGCACACGTCATTGAACATCTGTGAGCGATACCGATTTTTTAGAACCTTTTTGTACACATTTCTATGGCCCTGGCCAGCCCTTGGTGCTGCTCCTGCTTTCAGTCCCTTCTAAGTGCAGCTCTTAACAGCACTCCAATCACCACTGTGCCTGCCGGGAAACCGAAAATCCTAAAAACGGCTGCTATTCACATCACTTGCGCTCACTGAATGGCATTTAAAGCTCTTACATGCCAGCTGTGCCCTGTATCTGTCCCCATGAAGCCACTTTCCCACCCTGCTGTGCTCCCCAGGTCTCAGATCACTGCGTGGCTGCGGTTTGCTCACCTTGCTGAGCACCAGACACACTGGTCTCCACTACAATGTAGATGTTTCAGCTCTCTTCATGTCACTCAGCAGCCTCAGCATGGGCTGAACTCAGCAAAAATGTACATCTTGCGATACTCCATTGGAATCAATGGACTACACCGAGACTAAGTCAGTGCTCACTTTGGCCCAGGATGTCCAACACACATCGCTCACACAAAGCAAACTATCTGATGCAAGGGCAAAGCCGTAACTAGGCATTTTTTACACTTTCCAAAACCAAGCAAGCCTCTTTGCGCCCCTTACTATTTTTTTTTCATAATATTTCTGTCCCCTGGGCGGCTGCCCCACTCGCCCTGCCCCAGTTATGGCCCTGCATAGAGAGAAATTCTGCCCTCAGTTACACAAGGGTTTGTTGATGGAGTTTCTCCAGATTCACCCCAATGTCATTGACCGCAGGAATAGGCCCACACAATTTAAGTGATTCAACAGCCTGTCAGTAGAAACCCTGCACTGGCACCTATCTCACATACTGTATCTTTAATTTCTGCATATTCTGCTAATTCTGATAGCATTGAGGGGAGGAATGTTAACAAAGGAGACAACATTAGTCCAATTCTAATTGTACCAACCCTTGTGTTCCAATGCTTAGTAAAGAGTCATGATCGGAAAAGGGAATGAGAAATGAAAAATGTAAAACAAGCTACCGGCAGGCAGATTTTTTTTTTAAAGCGGCAGATTCTAATGCAAGTTTTGACATAGCCTATTGAGGCTAACAGATGTCCCACATTCCAAAGAAATGGCAGGTTTGGCACCCTTTCATGGTTAGCAAATGTAATGCTGGTTTGAAATGCAATAATGGAGCAACCTTTCTAAGCTATAATTGGATTTGAAGTTGGCACAGGCTTCCTTCGCTCACTGTGCCATATGGAGAACTGCAGAGTAAGGTGCTGCGTATGTTCTTGCTGAATTATACAGGGTCAGATCAGGGTCAGATTAAAAAATGATGAGCAGGGAGGCCGGGCCTGCATAAAATGAAACATGGGGATAAGAATGGCAGTCTCCCGCAACCCCCACCACATATCATTGGGCATCCAGTTGGATGAAAACTTCAAATAAAAAGCTACTTTAGTTAGGAGGAGAAGTCCCAGCATGTCTGAAGTAACAGGATGTTCTGGGCGTGAGACCAGGAGAGGCATGAGAAGAGCTGGAGTGCTCTGAATACAAGAACGATTGCTGAGATACAGATGGAATAAAGAAAAAATAGCCCCTTGAAAAATACTCCACAGAGCCGGTGGAAACAGGCCCCTCTCTTTTTCTTTCCCAAACCTGTTCAATTACATTTCTAAAGATTTGAAACTGCCAAGAGTTTGCGTCATATGGCTCTTGCTGTTACATCAGGGCTATTGAAGAGTGGCATAGAAAGAAAAATAACTGGATGTCTTGGTATTTGGACTTAAAAAAAAAAAAAGAAAGTAGAAGTAGCCATGCCTATCATTAAGGTTGCCTGACAGTTTCATAATAAGACGTCATTTTCAGTGTAACTTTGGCAAAATAAACCACTTGGACTGAAATTTCCCAGCTCTTTCTCAGCTTGAATGTTTTTGGAACGTGTCAATGTATACACATATCTACCTAATTGGGAGGGGTGATTCACGTCCAGAGGAAGAAAAGAAGCCTACGCAAATTATTGATATAACAATTTTTCAGCCTCAGCAATGATAAATAAAACAAAAATTATCATCGTGGCCTGCTTTTTTGCCAGAAAGAGAGAGAAACACAAAGGAATCACCACTGAGTGAGGTATCTGATGCTAATGCGAGCTACTCACATCCAACCAACAGCAGCAATGTGTGCACGTAATATTTTAATCCCAATTGTTCTATTCAATAATACCATATAAAGTACTGTATGAGCTCTCACTTGCCCGCAGTGGAACTTCTGCTGTTATGTTAAGGGAAGCAGAAGCAGGCTCCTATTGTTGTGCTTTTCTTTAGAACTGTGTTTCAGGATGACATTTCTCAGGCATCACAAACCATGACACAATCAGCATGATCGGTTTGTTCAATTTACATTTGGAAGCTTGCTTTTCTTTCCTTTTTTTTTTTAAATTTGAAGTTGATAAGAATTTAAAATTACTCTAATTTTCTACTACCTGCATATAACACTAGATCATATAATTTCAACCTTCATGATATATTTTTGCCTGAAACACTACTGACTTCCATGAAATAACTCTGGTGTCACTGAAAGGAGAGACAGACCATTTGAACAAGCCATAACACTATTCTGTTTTTACAGGAGTCATCCTTAAAAATCTTCCAGTTGTTTATGCAATTAAATGAGGTTACCATGGTATCCGGATATCTCTAGAGAATATCGCAGTCAGACTATCGAACTACTGAAGGAACAACTGAAAAAATGTTAGGAATGACCATTGTACTGGCATATAGCCCTTTTATCAGAAAACAACAAAGGAATTTATAAATATTAATAAAATTTCACAGCAGCCTCATACGGTTAGGTGAATGCTCTACTGATTTGACGGCAGGATTGTAAACTAAAGTACAGAGAAGTTAAAAGTATTATTCTTTACTGTAATTATTGCCCAGCAAGTCACAGACAACAAGTCAGTGCCAGAATCAGGAAAAAAAAGCAAGGCATCCTGAGCCTTATCTCCCTGCTCGAACCAGTGAGCTCCACTCCTTCCTGTAGCTCTCCTCTGAGGTCGTAAACAAATGTGGCAGAACAACAGGATAAAGTGCCAGTGCAGCTGTCATCCCAAGCACTGACACTGCTTCAGATCCACCCACTTGCTTCAAGCAGAGAGAGAGAAAAAAGGTAGAATTAAAAAAGAACTTTACATGTCGGGCACCTGTTTTCTGCAGCCACTGCTACCTATTGATTTATTTCAGTTTGAATCATAATTAAAACATTTTAGGCAGCTTGGCACATAATTAGAATTAAAACCAACCCAACCCCCAGAAGCATTAAACACCACCACTTAGCTCTTTCATCACTCACTCTTAGAGTGTTTTACAAAGGAGGGCAGTAATTATGATCCTCATTTTACAGATGGGGAAACTGATACACAAAGAGGTTAAATGACTTGGCCAAGATCATCCATCAAGTCAGTGGCAAAGCCAGGAAACCCCCGTTACCAAAGTCCCATTACCCACTGCCCTAATGCTAGTCCATACTGCTCTCCCAATAAATAATTAGAGGATGTTTGCTAGCCTGCCACTCCAAGAAAGCTCTTTTCCACACTAATAGTTATGAGAAAGATACCGTCAGCCTTCTATCAAACAAAAGTCTTTTGCAACATGCCCAGGTCATCACCAAATCTGGGCTATTTTGGACTAAAGTGGATGGAACAAGTTCAAGCGTTCAGGAGCCCTCACAGAGAATATCCTACCTGCCGCCTCCTCTTTTATAATCGGGGGAGTCAGCGCTAATGCCTCTGCTGACCACAGCTATCCCTCGCTTACAAACTGCCAGTCATATGGCTAACGTTCGGAATGCACGTGGGCCGGATGGTTGGGGACTGGAGCTGGTTGTCAATTTTCCGATGAAACATTTTTCACTGGAAAATGCAGATTCACCAGCTCTCTCCCCCAACGACTGTTCAAAAAGGAGAGCTTGAGAGAGAGAGAGCGACTCTTATTGTCCAGGATTTAGGGCATCTCCCTGGGATGTAGGAGACTCAGGTAATCTGTGGCTGTCATAGGCTCACCCTCACTTTCTTTGTCTCGTACCATTTTAAAGCACGTTGGGGGTGAAGTCTAACTGACCCCCTTCCCTCAACTCTTCAGAATTTGGCCCAGCATACTTTGCATTTGCTGTTACCTCTTTTAAAGAAGCTGGTTAGAACATTTTAAAAACAGTTTGCTTGGAGATTACTGGAGGCAGAAATAAATTTTTATAACATAAAGGACCATTCTTTGATTTTTTTCCTCCCTAGTTCTTCAAAGAAAAGAATGGGAGGGGGAGGGGGAAAATCAAATATGGAAACATTCTCATTTTGCCTAAGAAAAATCAAATAACGAGAGGTGAAAGTTGAATAGTTTTGAGTAGAAATCTTATAACTGCACATTTGAAAATACTTACAGACAGATCTGTAATGAAATAAGCTTCATGTTAATTCTGTCCTTGATGTAGCATGCACAGAATACTTTAAACCCAGGACACAGGAATAAGGACATAACACTTGAAAAATTATTTCATCATTACCCTATTTGAACATATTGTGCCATAAATTAAATCAATGCATCTGGAGAGGGAAGAAAGTCGACGTCAGCAGACAGGATGCTGGCAAGATCCCTCACTAGTGCTTTCTGAATTCTTGATGACAAAGACCTCGGTCCTGCAAACATTTATGCAGATGCACAGCTTTGCATTCAGTCAGCCAACACATAGAATCATAGAAATGTAGGGCTCAAAAGGACCACAAGAAGTCACCAATACCAGCCCCCTGCATTGAGGGAGGACAAAGTCAACCTACACTATTCCTGACAGGTGTTTGTCCAACCTTTTCTTAAAAAGCTGCGACTACAGTTACTCACCTGCATAAACTCTTGCAGGATCAAAGCTGAAATCTATTTATTTTCAGTGAAAAGCATGTCTAGTTTTAAATAGATCTGCATTTTACAAATTATTATTTCTATACCAGTACTGTGTGCACGGAAGTTTACAGTCAGACAAATAAAACGACATGGGGCTTGCCAGAAGGATTTTATCATTTGTTTTGCTCCAGAACATGTCAAAATGACATCTGCATTGGCAAGCAGGCGTTAGGAAAGGGGGCGATGCTGGAAGAATACCATGGGAGGGGAATATTGCTCTTGGAAGAAAACAGTTTTCCACACACAGAAGCTCCAACCCTGCAGAGGAACCAGCATAATACAAATAATACTACCAACAACAAAAACACGTATGTGAGTAGATATATGTGCATGCGTTTTCAGGAATGCCCACGTCTCTACACACAAACCCATCCACTCACCCTAGTCATGCTTCCCTAGTTAAAGTTAGGAGTAACTCTACTGACATAAAACTAAGGTATGTCTACACCAGGGGTCGGCAACCTTTCAGAAGTGGTGTGCCAAGTCTTCATTTATTCACTCTAATTTAAGGTTTTGCATGCCAGTAATACATTTTAACGGTGTTAGAAGGTCTCTTTCTATAAGTCTATAATATATAACTAAACTCTTGTTGTATGTAAAGTAAATAAAGTTTTTAAAATGTTTAAGAAGCTTCATTTAAAATTAAATTAAAATGCAGATCCCTCCGGACTGCTGGCCAGGACTCTGGCAGTGTGAGTGCCACTGAAAATCATCTGCATGCGTGCCATAGGTTGCCTACCCCTGGTCTACACAGAAAGCAGAGGTGTGACTGCAACATGTGTAGACACAACTGAGTTAGCTTTGATCTAGCTAGTTAAAAAAATAAATAGCAGTGGCAGCACAGACCAGCTGCTGAAGAGCATACCCAGTGTTCCAGGCAGGCTACTGGAGCCCATGCTGCCATGTCTTCACTGCTATTGTTATTCAAGCTGGTTTGATCAAAGCTAGCCTGCGCAAGTCTATGCAGCTGCACCTCTGTTGAGTGTGCAGAAGTGGTATGTAACAGAGTTCTTATAACTGAGCCCTTTCCAAGGGCAGATGATTGTACATGGTTACAGAGCTTTAACCTCAGTATGAATATAAAAGACGACTCACATGTGGAAACTTCCTTGTGTATGTAAATGTTTGCACAATTGGGGCCTAGATGTGTGCATATAAATAATAGATATATTCTTATATGCGCATGTTCCTTTGGTCAAATTCTCTGTATCTTGGAGGTTGCAATAGTAAGTTCTTTTTTTTTTTCTTTGACAGAGCAGAAGAGATAGTAACATAAAATCTCCTGGGCATGGCCATTCCCTGGTTAGAGTGGCTTCTGGGCAGCTGTAAATTTATGCCCGGACTTTTTAGCCTAACATTTCAGCTGCACATTCCCAGAATAGGATAATCTGTATGAGAGGAATTTGCCTTCGTGTCTGCTGATAGGAAAGCAAATTCCTCTCATAGAATAGCAACCTCTGCCTTTCCTCCGTCCCTGTTGGAGGTTTTTTGGACCATTGAATTCACATCAGATTCTGTAGTCACTCTCCCAGGCCACCCACATCCTCCTCCTCCACACCAGCTTATTTAAATTAGGCCGGGGGCATAGAAGGTTCCTGTACAGGTTCTCTACCCATTGCACCCTCCCTGCAATCCAAAGGAATTAAGTGATGTAGAGCAGCGGTTCTCAACCAGGGGTTCAGGGCCCCCTGGGGGGCTGCGAGCAGGTTTCAGGGGGTCCGCCAAGCAGGGCCAGTATTAGATTAGTCGAGGCCCAGAGCAGAAAGCCATAGTCGTGCCATGAGGGGCTGAAGCCTGGGGCCCCAAGCCCTGCCACCTGGGGCTGACGCCAAAGCCCGAGCAACTTAGCTTTGTGGCCCCCCCGGCACGGGGCTCCGGGCAATTGCCCTGCTTGCTACTGCCTAACACCGGCCCTGGCTCTTCTATGCAGAAAAACCGTTGTTGTGGCACAGGTGGGCTGTGGAGTTTTTATAACATGGGGGCGGGGGGAGGGGCTCAGAAAGAAAAAGGTTGAGAACCCCTGATGTACAGGACCTTGCCTAGCCCTTATGATCTGCAGTGACCTTCAGTGACTTTTCGTATACGGTTCTGAGGGGCATTGTGGGCACTAGAGTGGATTATAAGTTAGAATGAAGAACCAGAAGCTGGAAAGGTCAGTTACTTATTGTAATAAACCGCAGAGTCCAGCAACTGACAACGTCTTGGTCAGAGGCCTTAAATCGGATGTGCGCTCATCAACTCCAGCAATGATTCTGTTAACTGACAAGACACCAGCATTCGGTAGCAACCTTTTCTGGCTGCTAAAGAAATCTCCTCTGCAAAACATGGAGTACTTACATGTCCTGTTTGTGCAATATCACTTCAGGCAAATCCTTCATCCCCTCAGTACCTTGGGTATGAAGCTGGGTAACTAACCCTATGAATGGTTTCAGAGTAGCAGCCGTGTTAGTCTGTATCCGCAAAAAAACCAGGAGTACTTGTGGCACCTTAAAGACTAACAAATTTATTTTAGCATGAGCTTTCGTGAGCTAAAGCGAAGTGAGCTTTAGCTCACGAAAGCTCATGCTAAAATAAATTTGTTAGTCTTTAAGGTGCCACAAGTACTCCTATTTTTTTAACCCTATGAAGAAGCTGAGCTGAATGTCCTCACTGAAATAAATTATATTAAAATATAATAATGAATAGTTCTAAAGTTCATGTCATTTTGTCATATAACATCTTGTTAGTCCTGTCACAATAAAGCACAATGCACTAGATGACACTCCCAAAGATCCCTTTTAACCCATAGGATTCTAGCAGGAATCTATCTGCCCACAGGTGGTTAGCTTAACATTTGACTGAGGGCATTTAATCAGAGAAGGTTCATCCCCACTTATGGCGCCAGGAGGGCACTGTATCTTGACCCTTCACTCAGTCTCTCTGTGACAACACTTCCAAGTGACAGGCCCATCCTCTGTACTTCTCCCACTGTTCACCCCACTTTCAGACTGGATCACCAGATTCCCCCATTTACCAGAACCATATGATCTTCAGCAGGTCCCACGGGGTTTGACCTCAGTTATATATTTCTCTCTGGGAGATACAAACAAGGTCAGAGAATACCATATTCAAAATTGATACAAACAATGTCAGGGAATACCTCATTCAAAATGGGATATAATATCTGTCCATAGGACTTTAACAAGCAGAGAGACAAAGGTTAAAAATAAAAGCTCATATGCATATTGTCTTACCTAAATTTACCCCTCCCTTACAATTTAGGTAGGACCCACTTATCCCTGGTGCTCCAGCATTTGAGGACCAGGTTACAGTCTGTTTCTCTGCAGGCCTTCTGTTACCCCTCTTCTCCAAGGTTCAGCTTTCTAATTGCTTCCAAGCTCCTTCCTGTGCCACTAGCCAGATTCTGATTACATATTCAGGGAGATAAGCTTCAAAGGAATTACCATCTCTATGGTGTGTCGGAGCTGGGCTGTCTACACCATTACCAAAACAGGCTATCGTGTTATTCCAGAAAACCTTTTGGTGGAGAGACCTCAATATTGATGCAAAATGATATTAATAACATTATTTGATTTTTGATAACATTAGGTCATTATAAACTTTTTTCATCTTTACTGAATATTAAAATATAGCCACAAGTATGTTATAGCCAGGATGCTTGAAAAAAATCACAATACCTGTATATGATTTAGTTAGTTATGTTATAAAATGTTCAAACTAATAGAAGAAATTCCAGAAGGCTTCTGCTTTCTGTCATCCTGAAAATAGCTAATATAAAGCCTCCTTGGCCATAAAACTGTTTATGACCCCCAAGAGTGTTTATATAAGCTTTAAAAGGCAGCTTTTTCCTGAGTTGACTTTGTTTTAACTTTTATATTTTCTTTTGTGCTATGTATAAAAGATGCATTGGTTATTGAAATTTGTGCTTTGTACAAAATATGTAATAGAAGTCTAATTACTATAACAAATTGTAACTTTAAGGATATTGGGTCAAGAGAAGAGACAAAAACTAAAAGATTGTCTTATCTTGACCAATTTGATATAGATATAATCCTTTATCTCAAGAAAGAAAAAAAAAACATTGTAAAGAAAAATGTATTAGAAAAGACCTGGTCCTTTAAAAGTATGTGAAGATGTACTTAATGCAGGATACCTCAAAGAGGTATGTAGGGATGTGGTATCAGAATAATAAATCTAGGTTGTAAAATGGGCCTCTATCAGCCCCACCTTTGCAAGAAAAATCTCTGCTTGGGTTCTTAAAAACTTTAGTGAAAAACCTGTAGTTGGGAAATAATTTGTAGAAAACCTTTGTTTATTTCCTAACTGTTGAAATGGTAAACCATTTAAAAAGGCATATTTGAAAGTATTTTGACTAAATGCAAAGTGTTAAATGGGGTTTCCTAATATCATCGCTACATATATAGTAAAATGCCTCATGTACCAATGTGAAATTAAATGATCTTTCTCAGCTGATTACTAATGTAAGAAGCCAGTTTAGAATATTTATATTAATGGGGAATTAATTAATTAATGGAAGTGCTCAACCAACTCCTACATCAAACTGAGGAAGAAAGAAGAATCATCTCCAAAAATTGTCCTGAAGAATCAACAACTTCTTTAATAACTTAAGATTCTCTTTTTAAAATTCAATAATTTCTAAAGACTTTTGAGAACTAAAAACTTCCCTATAAAGAACGGGAGTGTTTGGACTTGTTTAAAACAGCATTTAATTTTCTGTTAAATTCTAATAAAATTGAAGGAATAGTTCAGAAAACTGACAGAATAAAAAGAAAGAGTTAAAACAAATAACTTTTAAAATTATCTGATGCTTTCCTGCTACAGAAGGGCAAAGGCAATTTAAAGTGTGTTGCCTAGTCTTTAATCAGACCACATATTCAGGAGCTGAGAGTGTCCAGAACCAACCTCGAAAGGCACGGAGCCAGTGAAAGGATGACAGCAGGTAATTTGAATATAAGCAAGCCTGGAATAGGTATATGTTTCTATAAGTTAATGAAAATAGGAAGGAGAAGGGTATAAATATAGATGCTGGAACTAGGAGTGCTGCTGCTCCTCCTGGCTTGAAGTGCATTTCCATTATATACAGGGTTTACAGTTTGGTTCAATGGCTCTCAGCACCCGCAATATACATAAACTCAGGGTATAAAACTCTGAAGTGAGCACTGCTCACTCTCATTCTCTGCTGCTCTGCTCCAACACACAGGACTCAGCGCATCCTATCCATCTCTATAAGCAAGCTGCCAGTGACAATTAAGAATGAAGAAGACTCAAGAAGAAACCAAGCCCAAGAAAACCTCCTCAAGATGTCAACATGGATTGGTGAAAGGAAGTTAACTAAGATAGTGCCAAGGGATTAGATTTAAAAACTCTTGTAATAATTTTACTGGCTATGGGAATACTGTAGCAATTAATAATATTAACAGCAGCAAAGAATCCTGTGGCACCTTATAGACTAACAGACGTTTTGCAGCATGAGCTTTCGTGGGTGAATACCCACTTCTTCGGATCCGAAGAAGTGGGTATTCACCCACGAAAGCTCATGCTGCAAAACGTCTGTTAGTCTATAAGGTGCCACAGGATTCTTTGCTGCTTCTACAGAACCAGACTAACACGGCTACCCCTCTGATACTTAATAATATTAACAGTTTCTCCTCTTAACTACCAGATGGTTAGACCATGCATTCCTGGAAAGGAAACAGCACCTAACATTGGAAAGCAAAAAAATAGTGGGATTTAGTTGGAGTTAAGATTCTTAGTATTTGTTAAAGGGCCTGTGTCAAGACAGCTCCTTAAAAGGCATTTGCTAAATAACTGATTTAAGTATCTTCTTTGATTTCATGGGACTTATGATTTCTTACCCTGCCCATCTATAAACTATCTGGTTAATAATAACCAAAATTATCTACAAACACTTAAGTATCTATGAGATACAAAGACTGGACTCATAATATTGGGAAACAAAACCTTGGTTTCAACTTACCAAGAAAAAAAATGTCCCACTGAAGGTTGGCCTACTCACAAAGATGTAATCTCTATTCAAAGCTTCCCACAGAAAGGCACAGCGAAGAGATTGTAATGGAAGCAACCAGTTGTGTTCTGTTATTTGTGTTCTGTTTAATGGTCTCTTGCCCTTTATTTAATAATAAAATAGCCATGATCAACAATTGTGATTATTTTGCTTAGTTTCCATTATGGCATCGCCTAAGAGATGTAATTAAAACAGTGGGAGTCACTGAATCATCAGTAAGAGATGGTATTTGGTAGCCTAATTCTGGTTTCTCTACACGGAACAGTATTAGTAATTTTTAAAATAAAATTACCTGGTTACCTCAATTAAAAATGACCCCTTTCTACTCAACACCCTCAGATTCTGAGTGAAGCCCAGACAGGGAGTGACAAGAGTGAAGACATATTAACTGAACTCTCCTTAAGCCACAAAACTGTCAAAATGTGGGTCTTTTATTTACTGGAATTTATTGACATGAATTATAAGGGTGGCAAAGTGCCCCTCACAGTATGTGGAGCTATGCCATATAACACTGACAGGTATGAATCAATGATAAATCCACAATCCAGACAGAATATTGAAACTAAATCAAAACACTGTGGCTAATCAAAACTGCTCCCTGCCCTTCTGTATTAATATCTTGCACCCGCACAGATTCCTCCATCAGAGGATTTTAAGGATTTTACAAAGGTCTGTGAGGTAGATAAATATTTGTTTACTCCATTTCACTGATTGGGAAACGAAGATACGAAGAAGCTAAGTGACCTTCCCAGCATCACCCAGCAAGTCAATAGAAGAACGTAGGCTTCCCGTCCCCGCTCACTTCCTTTTGTGGTTTACGATTTCATTAGCGCCTTGAATTCAATCAAGGCCCATGTACAAATCTGAATGCAACACAGAGTATTCGAGATTTATTGTGTCATAATAAACACAATGTTAGCATCATTAGTTTTTATATCGGGTGTACATATTTGGAATATAAAAGAACCTGCTTTAAAAAGAAATTGATTCCTGGAGCATGTATTTATTGCAAAAATAAAAATTAAGATATTAGAAAAAGAGAGACCAAGATCTCATTTTCAATTCTAGGATTAAAAAGGCAGCAGTGAACAAACAAGGTAAATATAAAGTAGAATAACAAAATGGGGGAGGGGAGGAAGCCACAATAGAACATAAAATACAAAACTCTGAATAGCTAGAATTATAAAGATAATTTCTCATGAATTATTTAAGGCTGTATAATAAACCAACAGTCTAACCTTAAAAGATCAAATATAAGAAGCCATTTTTATTCTTCTGAGATAAGCTATACATGCTCCATCACTGAAGATAGCATAGGTAAGTAGTCAGCAGGGACAATGCTGTTTTTGCAAAAGATGACTTGACAGATCTCCCCCTCTGCCAACTCAGTATCCTTGTCTACGCACAGTGTTTAACATTGTGTTAGTTGACAGATATTCTAATATGACGTAATTTTCCAATGTATACAAGTGAAAATCCAGAGTGACTCCACTGACTTCAATTGGACACCAAAACCTGATTTCAGTACCATTTCTGAGGTAAAGGTCGTTGTGCAATTCTGCTGAGCCAGACTAAATTATAATATTTTAAGACATTTTTAAAAATGCTAATATATACAGACAAGAAAAGACAACAATTCACTGTTTTATATAGATTTGTATATGCTCACCCCTGTAGATGGGACTTTTCTATCCCAGCAGGGGTGGCTCTACCTTTTTGGCCGCCCCAAGCAGTCATGCGCGGGAGGCGCCCCGGAGCCGCTGGAGCAGCGGACCTCCCGCGGGCATGACTGCAGAGGGTCCGCTGGTCGCGCGGCTCGGCTGGACCTCCCGCAGCTGCAGACGGTTCGCAGGTCCGGCAGCTCCGCTTGAGCTGCCGCAGTCATGCCTGCGGGAGGTCCAGCTGAGCCGCGGGACCAGCGAACCACCCGCAGTCATGCCTGCGGGAGGTCCACTGGAGCCGTGGGACGAGCGCCCCCTCCGCAGTCATGCCTGCGGCAGGTCCGGTTGTCCCAGGGCTCCGGTGGACCTCCCGCAGGCATGACTGCGGCAGGTCCGCCGGCCCAGCCTGCCGCCCCCCCGGGAAAGGGCCGCCCCACGCGCGTGCTTGCTGCGCTGGGGTCTGGAGCCGGCCCTGTATCCCAGATAGAACTTGAATCCACAATTCCCTGGTTTAGGAGGCCAGTGCAGCTGCAACTGTTTTTAAAAAAATCAAGTGACAAGTGAATTTTCACTTGCAACTTCTATTCATTTTGTCTCTTCATAGGAACCACTCCTCCAACCAACGAGAGACCCAGGTCAGCTCATTTAAGGGCTTCAATTTAAATTGGAAGCCAATAAAGTTTTAGCTTGTGGTATCTAAAAGGGTGTCATAAGGAGGAGGAGGAGGGAGAAAACTTGTTCATCTTAGCCTCTAAGGATAGGACAAGAAGCAATGGGCTTAAACTGCATCAAGGGAGGTTTAGGTTGGACATTAGGAAAAACTTCCTCTAACTGTCAGGGTGGTTAAACACTGGAATAATTTGCCTAGGGAGGTTGTGGAATCTCCATCTCTGGGGATATTTAAGAGTAGATTAGATAAATGTCTATCAGGGATGGTCTAGACAGTATTTGGTCCTGCCATGAAGGCAAGGGACTGGACTCGATGACCTCTCGAGGTCCCTTCCAGCCCTAGAATCTATAAATTCAGTTTTTAGCACGCACCCCTTGGGGCAGTGCAACCGCCCCATGAAATTATGCAGGGCTTGAGAGTGCCATTTTGCGGTATCATAAGAATTTCTAATTCTATTATCGTGTGTGTGTGTGGTGGGAGGGGGGATAATTTAGAAGGAGTTTTAGTTCTTTCTTTATACTGTCATTCAAATGATTACGATCCTTGTTGCTTTTCCCCTGTTGCCTACCCAGTTTCCACAGTAGTCGTTAAAAGTTTCACAACTTCAGCTAATAAAGACAAGCAACGCATTACCCATGCAAAGCTCAGTTCTATTTGGCTGCTGTCTCCCCCTTACCTGACCTCGCACTCTAACCCCCGTGTATAACTAGGTTGGGAAGGATTAGATTTTTATCTGTAAATGCTGGTAAACATAAATTTCACTGTACACAGAAAACAACGAAGAAAATATTTCCAACGATTCTTGACATTTACAGATAGGCAAAAGAAAGAAAAAAATGCTTCTTGAAAACGTATTGAAGTTTGATTAAAGGATATTTACTTCATATATTTTGACATGTGATCTTGAGAATTTGTGTTCTACTGATTAAAAAGCATTACCTCTTTGAATCTCAGTGTCTGCTGTCACTAAATAATTATTGTCTGACACTCCTCCACCCCATTTGGCTTTTGCCGTAATGCTCCACAACTATGAACATTTAATTATATAAAATTTTTTAAAAAATGCTTAAACCCCATCATATTGTGCAACTGTGAAAATTTAAAATAATAACAAATATTTAAAAGCACACATCTATATTATCTTTCAAAAAATAACGAATTTTGCTAAGCCTAGATATAACTGATGCATTTATTAATTACTAAAACATTTTAAGTACCTCCTTCTTCCCTATAACTCTTTATTTTTGCCCCTTTAAGGGTGCTTATCTACCTCTCCAGGAGCAGGATAGACATCCAGAAGATTTCTCTCTAGATAAGTATATCATGGTGGGCACCTTGGAGACAAGATTGAAGTACTGGCTCCAGATTTGAAGGTTTTTTAGAATTGTAGGGCAACATCCCACTCTGAGTTGGACAGTTGCTACTCAGTGGTAATCAACTGCATTGCACTGATGGAACCAAGCAAAATATGGACCATAAGTCCATATTTTTATGGCTTATAGATGTAAATTTAATATATAATAATATAAATTGGATTAATTTTTTTGTACATCTCATTCATCTCACTAACAGCAACGCATCCATTCTTTAAAATGAGAGAGAGTTCAAAACACCCATCACCTAACCCTCATAACATTATATTGAATACCTGAAAATGTAACGCCCAATAATGGCTGAGATATAGTCAAGACTGAAATCATCACCATCTTATTGACCCAGTCCTGCTTATTCAAGGCAATAAGGGTTTTGCCAGTTACTTCAAAGGGAGCATGTTCAGCGCAGGGCTGCCCAGAAGGGGGGGGCAAGTGGGGCAATTTGCCTCAGGCCCCGGGCCCTGCAGGGGCCCCCATGAGAGTTTTTCAGGACCCCTGGAGCAGGGTCCTTCACTTGCTCTGGGGGCCCTGGAAAACTTTCGCAGGGCCCAGGCCCCCTGAGCTTCTTCCGCTTCGGGTCTTAGGCCGCAATTCGGCGGCAGGGGGTCCTTCTGCTCTGGGACCTGCTGCCGAAGTGCCGGGTCTTCAGTGGCAATTCGGCAGCGGGGCCCCCTGCCGCGGGTCTTCGGGGCACTTCTGCGGCGGGTCTCAGAGTGGAAGGACTGCCCACTGCCGAATTACTGCCAAAGCGGGGGCCCCCCGCCGCCGAAGACCCTAGGCCCCCTGCATCCTCTGGGCGGCCCTGGTTCAGCGGCATTGCTTAAATTTAGTTTAGGACACATTCATGGCCACTGTTAATACATGGTCAACTTCATGATATCTTTATACTTCCACTTAGATACACATAGTGGGATTTAGCCAGTGCTTAAAATACCACTTCATATATTTCTCTACCCTCTCTAAATTTTAAATTGCAACATCAATTAGAGTAAGATCTCAAAAATTTTGGCCCAATTATTAAAGAATAAATATTTTTGTAACCTATATAGTGAAGGTCCCACAATTCAGTGGATAAAAATAGTCTCAAGAATAAACCACCACTATCTTAACAATGTATGTGGAACTAACTTTCACAGTGGATTCTGCTAGCAGGTATTTAATTTAGCAGGATTTTTTATTTGAAGAGATCTATAGCAATACCTTCCATTTGACATTAATGGCTCTGAAAGATACAAATTTATGGAAAAGATCTGAGAAATTTTGCCAAGAATTTTACTGCTACATATAAAGAATGTAAATCTGCACCCAAATGAAAATGATCTACACACTTAAGGAGGTAATAAATGGAGTCAGATGGACTTGATGTATTAATCCATCTGAAACAGCACAAATCACATAATTCAGTATTAGCACGTTTTATTGGAAACTTCACAAGTCCAAATTGTTGGTAATTTCAGATGCGTAATTTAAAAGCACGTGATTTAATTCAATATAAAGGAAGAAATTAAAAGTAAATTTGCCCTTTCCTCTCCTAATAAAATACTACTTGGAGGTGCAATAAAAAACACACTTGGCTTCAGTCTTATTACATACTACATTTGGAAACTGAATACACTTTGGTCTCTGTTCATAAAATCTTACATGCATGTTAGCTATTAAAGAAACAGCTGGTACCAGGTTTTGTTACTCAGATGAGTTTATCCATTTTTCATTTGCAGTCGCAAACTGCTGGAGCCAGCTACTACACTCAGGAAACATGTGTCCCCTTTCAGATACTGCTGCTGCCATACCAGGCCCATGATAGAATTTTAAATGTGGGAGTTTTTTGTAATTTTTTATGGATTTTCAGAGCAATGCTCACTGGTGTTCTATCTGGCTATTTATATGGTCTTTTCTCACTGTAGCACCTGAACACTTCCCCTTTGTCTATAATGTGGGTAATTTAAACTGTAAGCTCCTTGGAGCGGGGACCTTGTCTTCCTATGCATCTAACTTATATGACCTCCCATCACCAGAGTACCTCAGTGCCTCATAAGCATTAATGATATTTTTTCCTCATAACAGCCCTGTAAGGAAGGGAGGTATTCACATTTTATGGACTGGGAACTGAGGCAGAGAGAGATTAAGGGCCAGATTTGTAAATGGAATTAGGTGGCTAACTCCCATTAATTTTAGTGTGAGTTACATACCTAAATGCAATTCAGGGCCTAAGTGATTTTCCCAAGGTCACATTGGAAATTTGTGACAGAGCCAGGAATAAAGCCCACATCTCCTAAATTTCAGACCTGTGGTGAAGTCATTGACTATCCTTCCTCCCCAAGTACTTTGGATCAGATTCTCCATTTTTGTGCGGTGTAAAATGCTACCAAATCAGAACAAGAGCGTTATACCCACACTTTGTACTGGTGTAAATGACTGCAGGGCAACAGAGAATTAGCTCCTGTTTACCCTGGTTGTCTAGCATCATGGGATCTAAAACAGCTATGGAGCTGTAGAAGTAATCGTCACGTGTATATTATACAACAGAACCCACACAGCCTTCACAAATAAGGAAACTTAACCCTTAGCTACAAAATGCCATTCTTATTTGCCCTCATACATTCCATATCAGTAGAGAATCCTTAAGGAGGGATTCTGCTCGTTTGCCTGGGTATAAATGCAGAGGAACTCCATTAATTTACTGGATTTACAGATTCTGTTCTCAGTTGCTCTGATATCAATCCAGAGTAACACCACTAATCTACTGGCTTTAATGGAATTACTCCAGATTTGGACCAATGAGACTGAAAACAGACTCTAATGTTCAGTATATAAAATATTCTGACTACTGATGCCTAATAAGGAAATATATAGCTGTTATCTACAGCTTCCTAAAGAGTTACCCCACTATAAGAGTCTCCACTGGCAGAGAAATCCTTGGCAGAGTCACAAAATGATCTTATTAAAATTACAGCGATGGTGGCACACCCCAAGAGTGAAAGGTGGATTTTTTTTAAATCGTAAAGGTTGCCGGTTGTAATTACAGTGTGACATGACTGATCATTACTGTAACAGATAGACCCTGAGACACCAAACTGTAGAACTCTTCATCTGTCACCCAAATGAAATGTTAGTGATCCACAGACAGACCTTTCCCCCCCATGCAGATTAACACAGATTATCAAGCAACGGCTGTAAAGACATCTGACATTTCTAATTACTCACATAAGTATCACAGGCTTGAAAAATGTAACAGTCAGCCATGTGGAATGGAGAAGATAGAGGACAAAAAGTCATATGTTCTAAACAGGAAAAAATATTTTGGGTTATCCTCGGATAAATCATTTCGATCTAGAAAGCAGTATGAATATTATTTTGGCAGCACCTGGAAACTCCAACTGATACTGGGGCCCCATAGTACCAGGTGTTGTACAAACTCACAATAAGAGATGGTCCCTGTCCCAAAGATCATACAATCTAAATAGACAAGACAAAGGAAGTATCATTATCCTCATTTTGCAGATGGGAGTTAAGGCACAGAGAAATGGCTGGACTCAGACAAAGCTAGTCTGTAACAGCAGCAGGAATGGCATGCCGATCTCGTGAGGACAGTGCCTTAACCAAAAGGCCAACCTTTCTCTATCTTTAGTTTTGTCTATGGAATGTGATATTAGATTCACAGGCTCTAAGGCCAGAAGGGAGCATCAGGTTACCTAGCCTGACCTCCTGCCAACAGGTCATCCATGGTGGTTTTGACTATTTTTTCTTTATTTGCCGAGTAACTTCTGCAAATGCATTTCTAATGGCAATGTTTACAATTGCTTTTATATCTGCTCATGTTTTTGCTTGAAGTTAAAGGCTAAATTATGACTGCCACAGACGGATGGCTGCTGTGTGAATTTACACAAGGTGTAGTAGCTAAACTGTAGCGGCTAGAGGCACCGTGTCTGTCCAGAAACAGGCAGGATGCCTCCAGAGCCCTGGCGGGAAAAACTCACTCAAAGTTTTACTTGTCACAGCTACATAAAGATCTGGTATTCTTTACGATGGGTATGGAGTGATAGAGAGACTAGCCAGGCCATACACTCGACACTCTTGGTCACACGTCTTTGAGGCTTTAGGCAACACCAGCTAGCTGGTTCCACTTGCACTCAGGGAGTGTAAGTAGCAGGATGGTAGTTAGCTCATGTGCAAGTGTGGTAGCAGGATTCCTAGTCCTTCTCCCTTCCCTAGAACACCATGCTGGGGGAGTTACGATATGGGCCGTAGCTTGCAGCTACGTTAAGCAGGCAGCATCAGTACAATCATCTAGTTCAAATGTTTCTTTGTGGCTTATGTCTGTTTTGATTTTCCTGAAGTGTGCTGCATTAGCAAGTGGGCTGTGATTTGTGATGGAAAATGGATCTCCCATGGCATTATTTTTTCTCTCTCTGCAGCTTTGTTATGTTACAAATTATGGAGGAAAGCCTGAACTCCAAACCCAGTCCTTACATTCAGGCAGAACGCGAGCTGAGTATGGACTTCAGGATTTGACTCTAGGAGCCAGATCCTCCTCTGGTGAAAACTGGCGTAGCTCTGCTGACCTCAATGGAGCTATAACAATTAACTCCAGCTGAGGATCTGGCCATCTATCACATCACCTCTGTGTAAGTAGAACACCGTCTCAAAGTGAGTGGGAAGTTCTGCCAAAAAACTGATGACATGGTATGACCTCTGAGCTTTTAAAGCCTGTTTTAGAGGCACAGAGCCCATTCCTGCAGGCCTTCTTCAGGCTCAACTCCAACTGAATGGAGCAGGAGTTCTGCCCAAGTAAGGGCTGCAAGATCAGGTCTCCAGAGACTACAACATCCCTGTAAGGAGCTTTTATATATATCCCAATTCAACAAACACTACTGGATGTAATGCTCTCCAGGGGTCTGACTGCTGAAAGGGGGTAGGGGTACTGTCAAACACCACCCACAACCCAAACTCCACCTACTCATGACACACCAAATAAGAGATGCCACTGTAGAGAATTTCATAAGATGGCTGACCCATATTATCCTTGCAGGTTTTTGGGGGATCCTCACAACATCATTAATCTGCACGTTGTTTAGATTGTAAGCTCTTTGGCGATTGAAGCCCAAACATTTGGTGCTATGTAAAATTATAATGCCTGGCATCCAGCCACTAGCATAACCTGTAATGCTGCTTCAGAAAGCAGCAAAAGAATAAACAAACCCCTTAGTAATACATCTAGCCAACTGTACAATGCTTTACATGGAGAACATCTTTCCTGGGATCAGCGGCAAATCATTTTGTGCCCTGAAGCATGAGATTTGTTTGCCCTTATCTTAACATGCACAATGCTAGTTTTGTTTTCGGCAATAAAATTGCACATTTCCTTTATAAATTCAGCTCTTTGGATCCCCCTGAAGAAACTTGTGGCGTAACTTGAAGAAATCAAAACTAGAGGAATGAAACAGTGATGGGAATTACTTATGATTTCCATCAAAATATCTCAACAACTGTAACGTTCAGACACAAATCTAGACACTGTTCCAGAACAATTCTTTGTCATTAACTCTGTTATGTGCTCCATTATCTGGCCAACACTTCATGTAAGTTTTATTAATTAGTTCCCCTTGAAATGGAACATTTAGCTGCATCACTGAAATTCCAAATATAAAAGAATGCTGAAGACATCGGTTCACTGCAATTAATGAGATTTAGTGCCAGAACATGAGAGATGCTGGATTTTTTCCTCTTGCATTAAAGACTACTTGGTTATTTCTAGAGACACTTTGTCTAGAATCACAAGACGAGGAATTAGTCTTCCTTAATGCAGGGTCATCCACTGATTAGAGCTAAGGACTGAATCATTTACGTAGCCCCTCCTGAGGTGGGACACAAGCCTTCTCCTCTGGTGTCTTTTACTTGGAGTGGCTTCTCTCTTCTCCTCAGAGGGGGTGGCTTCCCGTGTTCTTTGTTGCTATGTCTGGTGCCTCCACCCAAAGTGAACCCCTGACTTGGCCTGAGACACATGGAGTACAGTCCCCTGGGAAAACACTATCACTCTTAACAAGGCATATAACCCACAAAGAGCAACATACATTAATCCAAATGCCAATAAATGAAACAGGGCATTTATTGGGGACTGGTAAAAAAGGCTCTAGGGAATGAAAGGCTTAAGAGCAACTAAAAGGCTAGAACATGATCAGTATAACAAATTCTCCAGCTACCAACATTCACAATCCTATCCAAGACCTCAGCTCCTTCCCTGACTTCTTCCCAGGCAGAATGGAATGCTGGGATAAGCCCAGAGATGGGTGTAGCAGCACTGCAAAAATTGGCTAATTTAAGGAAAATACAAGGGAACGACTTAGTGTTTTCACCCCTGGGTGGGGGAGGAGGGCAGGCAGGGTCCTCTCCTCACTCCCTGGTCCACAGTCCTACAAGTTAGGTCTGTGTGTCAATACTCAAGAATAGTGGGAATACACAAGTCAGAAGCCAAGCTTTCCAAAAGTGCGTTGTGATTTTAGATGACCATTGTATATTGGCCTGGTTGTCAGAGGGAGAGTGCTCAGCACTTCCTGATCCTCAGGGCCCTTTAAGGTGTCTCCAGTTGGCTGCCCAAAAGCACCAGCTACTTTTGAAAATCTTGATCCAAACACTAATGACAGTCACATGTTGTCGCTTGTGTGCGGCAACACCCATTTTATTACAAAGTTTATTTATGTAGTCTTGAGCATATTCTCACACACTGCAAAAAAACAACAGCAGTGTTTTACCACCTTTTGCGGGGAGCTTAGAGTATATATTCTGCGATTTCAACCCTGGAACACAGTGAAGAGGTGAAAGACATTACTAGGGAAGAGAAGCTTGCTGTCTGCCATCTGCTCCTATAGGTGGCCACATGTCACCTCTTCTTATAACTAGTCCTGACTGTTGCTTTCTTTTCAGAGGAGACTGTACCAAAACTTCTCTCACGGAATGAGACTGTAACAGTGCTGCTTAAACCTCTGAGGAGCATGCCAGCCGCTGTTGGTATATTTTCTTTGTTTAAAATTAGCAGAGACTTGCGGATCATGTCATGAGCTTGAAAATAGGTGCCCATATCCTGGTTGTCCCTGTCAGCTAGATTTTCACCCCAAAGCCTTGAAACAAGATAGCAAAGTATTACTATTATACCTAAACAGAATAGGGAAATTGTTTGCAGACTACCATTAGGATTTTAACCTAACAGATTATTTAGGTGACAGGTTTATTGGAGGGGGAAGGGAAGGGAGGATATGCATATACCGAGAACATTCTCCCAGATATTTGACCTGAATTTGCTCTCCTTACTCAGATAAGATTCCCATTCACTTCAATGGTCTTAATCAGGCATTGTCTTGAGTTACAAAACTGCAGCAGGCCAAATTCATCCCTCCTATAAACCTTTACGGAAGAGCCCTATAGAATGTAATAGGGATTAAAGACTTTATTTAAATCCTATTACCATCAGTGGGCTATGGATCAGGCCCTAAACTAATACGTTCTACAGGTACTGTTCTAAAAACCTATAGAACAGGGGTCAGCAACCTTTCAGAAGTGGTGTGCCGAGTCTTCATTTATTCACTCTAATTTAAGGTTTCGTGTGCCAGTAATGCATTTTAACATTTTTAGAAGGTCTTTTTCTATAAGTCCATAATATATAACTAAACTATTGTTGTATGCAAAGTAAATAAGGTTTTTAAAATGTTTAAGAAGCTTCATTTGAAATTAAATTAAAATGCAGATCCCCTGGGACTGGTGGCCAGGACCCGGGCTGTATGAGTGCCACTGAAAATCAGCTCGCATGCTGCCTTTGGCACATATGACATAGGTTGCCTACCCCTGCTATAGAACCTTCATTGGGGATAGGACTTTTCCAGAAGTGTTTGCTTTAATAGGCTTACACTAGAGATTAATTTTGACAGATTTAATCCCATCTCACATGCTCTTCTGTCATGGAAGATGGAGGGCAGGAGTGACAAGAGATGCTGCTTGTGGATATTAAAGATCTTCTTTGGGGGCTGTCTGGTGAGAATGAAAACTCTTCTGAGGAGAATGAATATCCATGATCCTCAGCTAATACATCTGTAAAAATTGACAAGTACTGTAGTTGCTGCAGGGCACAATAAATATCCCTCATGTTTACTGTCAAACGAGACTGCAGGATACTAAATAATGTGGTCATATTAACAACTTGATTTTTCTACCCTTCTCATGCTTGTTGATCTGCATGCATCCATTCCATGCCCTACATGAAGTCTTGTAAGACCAGTTGTGGTTCTAGAGGGCATTATTTCCATGAGAAACAGTGATTATAGCTATGGCAACACAGTAAAATACAATAAAATAAATCAATTGAGGTAATGTAGAGGTGGTTGCAGTTTTCACCATGAATTGTGTGTATTCACTTGAAGTTTTAAGTAAATATTTGGCCAATCCTGGGCTGCTTTCATGATTGACTTCTACTAGTGTTCAAGCAAGAGAGTGGAAGAAAGCAAATTTCAAAGCTGCATCATTATTAAAACCTTCAGTGAAGATTAAGGGCTCATTCTGTTGGCACGACACAACACTTACATATAAGAAAAGACAGCCTTTCCATTGAAAAGCCCTCTGAAAAAATGATAGGCAACTGGTGGAAAAGGATGTCTTGTGATCCTCATTTTTACAGATAGGCACAATGAAATTAAGTGCCTTGCCCAAGAACACACAGGCAGACTGTGGAAGAGCTGTGAATTGCATCCCCAAATCCTAGTCTAATGCCTTACCCACAACACCATCCCTCCTACATGAGTAGCTAGAGTTACTGGAGGATTAAAGGTGGAGATAACCATGTTAGAGTATGCACACATGATCCTAGGGAACCCAGACATTTTAAACATAAAACTTAGATGGCCAGGCAATTGCATCTGGGATGACAGAGATTTAAGGAAGTTATCTGAAGAAGAGATGGGGAGGCAAGCATCCTACCTGCACATTTGTTGGAATGAAATGTTTGAATTACATCCCAGTAGGAGTTGGTAATTACAAAGCCTGGGATCTCAACAAGGACTGGTGGCGGGGAATAAGTGGACAAACTTGCCCTTCATAAGCACCTCATGTGCCAAGAAATTCACCCCTCTGCAGAGCCAGCACAAGGAAACTCTCACTTATGCCCAGTTTCAGGGCTTAAGTCGCTTAGAGGGCTTGTGTGGCCCACTGAACAAGGTGCATTTCATAAACATAGGTGACCAGGTACAGATAGAGCCGTCGAGTGGTAGGTGAACAGTGAAGAGCTTATGGAATGTTTTGAAAATTAAGCACCACTAGAGGCCAGTGGAAGCTAAAAAATGTGTGGCGGGTGCCAAGTAGGGCAACAATTTCACTAAATAGTATTGGATGAATAAAATTTTTTCATGAAATTCACATAGAAAGATTCAGGAGGGAGAGAGAGAACGAGAACACAGACATGTTCCAGTAAGACGTGCTTTTTGTCTAGAGCAGGAAAAAAAATGAACTGAAAAAAGATTCAAGTGATAGAAGGCTGAGATTTGTTAAACTGAGAGTTTGCTAAGCAGCTATCTTTCAATTAATAGACATTTGTTGCCAAGGAGATGAAAAAAACCCAAATTCCACCGAACAGACAGACAGCAGTGGCAACTATTGCATTCAGTATTTAAAGAAAGCACGATGGGGCAACATGTTGAAACACAACTGTTATGACTTCTAAAGAAAATTAATCAAATAGCAAAAGCTTTGACAGCTGTTTTGCTGATTTCATTTATATCTCATCTGTAATATTTATCTACTATTTTAGGTGCATTTCCAAGCTAGTTAGTTAATAAGACATATACCTTTCAGTGCAATGATAAAAATACAGCAGGGGCTATTATTTACCTCCCTAATGGCTGACCAGCTCTACCATTCTCAGTAGACAATTGAGAGAGAGAGAGACACACACACAAAAAGCTAACTGAGCAGAATTCCTTTTTCTTGTAATCCTGGATACACTTAGCTGCTGTAAAATCTCCTTTTGACCTAGGTTTGTGTGTGTGTGTGTAGGCTTTATTTATGCCCTCAACAAGTCTCCACAGAGTACATAAAAGTCTCAGTTGCAGATTTGATTTTCAAAGAATACAGAAGTTGAAACATCACGTTCAAGGAAGCACTCATCCCACAAATCTAATTTTCAGCCTCTAGGTAGTCCCAGTTGTAACCAGTGTAACTACCAATGTGATTAAGGTTAAGCACATGCATAAGCCTTTGCAAAGTTTCTGATTTCTAGACTCATTTTTGCAGATGTAAATCTATGATGGCAAAATAAATAAATACCACACTACCAATTAATTGCAGGCTTATATTATACCATTTAGACATCTAAGTGCACTTGCAAATCAAGTATTTAGGCAGGGGTGAAAGTAATATTAAATTCTTACCGGTATATGGGTGCCTGGAAGAGGCGGGGCCTTGGGCGGAAAGGGCGGGGTTGGGGGGTTAGCCTCCCTCAGCCAACCTGTCCACGCTACCTGGCCCACACCGCCCAGGGCTCCAGCTGCTGCCATGATAGCAGCAGTGGTGGCCAGGAACCTGGGGCCCTTTTAAATCGCCAGCCCCAGGGTAGCACTTTAACATTAGCTGGGTACGGGCTGGTACCGGCTTCTTACTGGTACGTCGTACCGGCCCGCTTTCACCCCTGTATTTAGGTGTCCAAGCTATGACCAAAATTGTGAAATTCACATTGCATTACACTGGAACACAGTATATAATGTGCTTTCATATTTGTGCTTTATGAAAGATGAGAAGTTTATTTATATGACATTTAATTATGGGATTAATCAAGATCTGTACAGGTTCAAAGAATCCAGGAATAGGGGCAGATTCCAATTTCCTTATTCATGAATAGCACATTGACGTTAACAGAGTCATGGAGTAAATTTCTACTCAGAATAACAATTCTGACACATAGTACCTAGTTGGAAAGTACTGTACTATCAAAAGCATGACTTTCCTGCTCTAGTTACCCCCATGTTTTTGGCTGACCTACCGTGTTACATTTGAGTCATCACTATGAAGTCAGTCCTGGTTCTTACTGGAACTTCTAACGCCTATATTCACTTATTAGACAGAAAAGGTGAGTGAGGCAATGCCTTTTATTGGACCAACTTCTGCTGGTGAAAGAGAACTTTTTGAGCTTCCACAGAACTCTTCTATAGGTCTCACTTTTTGTAATTTGGACATTAATTATTTGTATTGCGTTAGTACCTTGGATCCTTATCATAGAACACGATCCCGCTGTGCTCGGAGTAGTACAAACACAGAACAAAAAGGGCTGCCTGAAAAAGCTTACAGTTTGACCACAAACAAACAATATCCTAACTCCATCTCTAATATTATTGCTGCTTCTGATCACATTTCTTGCATTTGTTTGGCACCTGGTTCTGAAAACAGCTTACTAATAGGTGTCCCAATTGAAGTTCAGTAGGATTTCACAGGATGATCAGTGGTAAGTGTTTGTAGGATTAAGCTCTTGATTTGGGAGGTTGGTTGGGAATGTTGAAACCAATACTTTCTCCCTTTGGCAAGGGAAAGTGTATGTAAAAATATTTACTCTATATCATAACTCTTATGGCACCTTTCACACCCAGAGATCTTATTCCACCCAACAGACATCTTCACCCCAGTGAAACAGTCAGTCATATTTAAAGTTATAACAAAAACCACCATCCCATCCAGTACATTGAGTGGTTTTACAAGACAGTAAAATGATCATAAAGATTAAAAGGCTTGCCTCGGGTTCCATAGCGAATCAGTGGCCAAGCTGGGAAGAAGAACCCAGGAGTCCTGGTCCTGATGCTCTGCTTTATCCAGTAGACAGTAAGGCTAACATCTACACACAGGTGTGTGTGTGTTTTTTAACAGATATAACTTTTTCAGTTAGTGTGATTTTTCTACAGTTGCCTGATTTTTTAGGGGTTTATATTATGTTACATTACATTATGTTTGTCATAGGCTTGCCAATTGATCTGAGCAGAAGATAATAAGGTTCTTGTGCCAGGATCAGGAGATACAGAGTCTTGCAAGAACCCTATGGGTGTACAGCTGGAGCAATCATGCTGAGGACAAAATACAGCCTTAGTGACTTTTATTAAAATAAGTGGAAAAGTTATCCAAGCTCCAAACCACAGAATCAAAAGAAAATAATACAGTTCTGGGGGTATCAATCATTCTCTATAAAATCTTAGCACACTCACACTCTTCCTTGAGGACCTGTTGGCAGGGGTGGCTCTAGGCATTTTGCCGCCCCAAGCACGGCAGGCAGGCTGCCTTCGGTGGCATGCCTGCGGAGGATCCGCTGGTCCCACGGCTTCGGCGGACTTCCCGCAGTCCGCTGAAGCCATGGGACCAGCGGACCCTCCGCAGGCAAGCCGCCGAAGCCAGCCTGCCTGCCGCCCTTGTGGCAACCGGCAGAGCGCCCCCAGTGGCTTGCCGTCCCAAGCACGTGCTTGGCGTGCTGGTGCCTGGAGCTGCCCCTGCCTGGTGGTGAGAAACAAAGGGCCACCCTCGTCTGTGGCGTGCTAAATTAATCCGATGGTCCAGGTTCCTCAATGCTTGAGATTGATGATGAATAATAGAGCTGAAAGGTCAAATGCTAAGTAACTAAGAAGGAAAAGCTAAAAGCTGGAAAACCTTGAAAAAGCTAGAGAGAACTGCCTCCACATGGCAGTTTGCCCTGTTATAGAGTCTGAGCACTATCCTGAATATTCATATCAGTGCCCAAACTTTCATACCCAAATCTAATTTCCTCATAATATTGGAGAGCCCTTACTCTATAGACTAGCACATTCACACATATTAATATTCATGCATATTAATAACCTATTGGAGGGCATGCATCAGCGTTCATATCACACTGCCTGTCAGTACCCAACCCAAGCCGGGGAAGCTAACGATCCAACCCGTGGACCAAATTTGATGACGAATCCTGGTCACGTGCCACCCGAGGCACATTACGCATCTACTAAGATTAACAGCAACATATTCATACATGTTAATAGCAATTAGCTCCGTCTCGAAACCTGTTACTTCTGGCCTGAACCAGTTCCTGGTCATTACTTCCATGTTCTTGTGGTGTGCATTGTGGTTACTGTTAGGATCCAAATTTCTTAGGTAAACACGTTCAGTTCCCACAATGTAAAAGGGTAACCGGTAGGCCATTTACCTATGCCAAAGGTCACAAACATGCTTAAGCTAAATTGCTTTAGCTAAGGATACAGGAGCAGGTAGGTTGCTTGCATTACAGCCAAACGTAAGAAAATAATCTAATACAGAAATATAAGCCAAATATAGTTAAAAACAAATCAGTAAGTAAAGGCACACTATAATAAAGCAAGCCAGCAGTCTAAATAGTTACACTGGTTCAACTCCCACTGTAGATGTAGTTATACCTGTATACATTTGCTTATAGCAAAATAATTGGATCCACACTACAGGGTGTTGAACCACTGGTATAGTTAAGCAGGACAACTTGTGCGTATAAACAAGCCCCAAATACACCGCTCCAGAGCATTCAGCATTTTAATAGCAAGGCATGAATTATTTACTACTCCTGCTTTTCCCTGGAATACAAAATAAGAGAACCTACTGCACCATTTTGCTTTTTTACAGCTCAACAAAGCTCTTCCGCTCTCAAGAAAGAGGCTAAATATAATAGATACATTGCTGAGGGGTAGAAGACTGTGCCTTGGAGGCATACTCCTTCATGGAGACAGAAGCAGAATGCTTCCCATTGCATGAGGAAACATGCAAACTCTGTATCCCTTGATGACAGAACCACAGCCACACCTACTTCGTGCCCTTTGGACCACCATGTGCCCCTGGGGTGTAACTAGGAAGCAGTCCCTGTGCAAGGACTGCAGTTCTACCTGGCCCCCATGGGGGTCAGATAAGGAAATGAGTGGTTCTTTACTTCCTTTCTCTTTCACTGCTCACCCACGTAAGGAGCAGGCAGAATCTAACCCCGAAGTGGCAAAATTCATGGTGCTTTCATTCTGATTATCGCCTTATTGGTTTAGTAGCTCTGTTGGCTCCTGTGTTTGAAACTGTTTGAAATTTTCTGGTGCTTTGGCAGCCCAAGGGTATGATTTTTAACTTGTTCTTAATTGCAAGCCTGTTGACAACAAGCTAATGCATTTGGGAGGGAGGATTCTAAGTCTCAATGTCTGCGTGCACTGCAAGCCTAGTTAAAACTCTAAGAGGCACTCATGAAAAAAAGATATAGCACTCCCTTGATTACCAGTCTGGCTCAATTAAAAATAATCTCCCTTGACGCTTGCTTTAGTTAGTGCAGAGTAACCAGGAATAATAGATGGAGAACAAACTGGGAACCTACCACGGTGAAAACTGCAGGGCCCTATTTTATTAAAAACAGATAAAAAGTAAACTTCAAGTCAGAAGGGCAAACTCCTCATCTACTGACAAATGCAGTTAGCGGATGACATGGCAGTGATCGGATGGCAGCTATGCTGCTTTGCATACTGAATGGCATTGGAAAGATGAGTCAAGAAAGAGAGAAAATATCTAGCAAACTTTGCAGCCATACAGCAAGCCGGCCTGCTAATAGGATTTGAAATGGTAGATTACATGGGTTCCTGTTTCCACTCCCACATGGACATCACCTAGGGCAAATATTACCCTTACGGTGGATTCCATGGCAGTGGGGCTGGTGTGGTTTCACTGCACCAGGGACCAGGTTCTTCGGGAACTGTGGAGGGAATGCACACCTTACAATGGCATAGGACTTAGCACCACAGAGCCCCCCTGTGCCCCACTGTGCAGGGGAGGGTGTGTGTAAATCCAAGGTGGGTTCAATGGTGGAAGGCCCACTTCTTGCACTGAGCATTGACAGCTCCTTTTGAAGCCAATGAAAGCTGTGGGTACTCAACACCTTTGCAAAATTGTGTCTGCGGTGCCTCAAAATAGGGGATGCTAAAATCTTAGAGGCCACTTTTGAAAACTTGGTACTGTATGATCATAAGAAATGAATATTAAGGGCTTATTCCAAGTGAGTTACCAGACTGAAGAAGGCCTCTACCCCTTGGATGATGATATTCTAGCAAATAGCCATTACTTGTAGTTGTCGAGGGTAATTACCAAGCTGGAGTTCTATGCTGCCCCTCAAAATGGATTCTGCTCTTTATTATTAAAGCAGGGGATATCTGTAAAAGGGTCATTTTCAATCACCTGACACTATGGAACATCAGTGTACTGACCAGAAGCAGCAGAAGGAGAAAGAAATACATTGGTTAAAACTGAATTAAACTATATTAATATTAGTTAAAACTCCCAAGGTAACTCCCATTACTGAATATGCATCATAATAGTTCTCAACTTTACTAAGTCTAGTGAGAACGGTCAAACTTTAAATGATGGGCTAGGAATGCAGCCATTATGTAACACTTATATGGTTGCAGATCCCAATCTCCGTGATCTTTTTGTGTGTGTACTGTCCACAAGGGAGAACTGTATAATGATCCCCATTCCCCCTCCACCCCAAAAAAAAAAACATTTCTCAGATCCAGATGGTACTTGAGGAGTTTGATGAGAGGAATGACCTGCTTCTGAGCAGCTATGTCAGAGGACATATCCTGGATAGCGGTCTCCGTAGAACTGAAAATGAGGCAGATGTTTTCTATTATTGCCTGCTTTGGAGGTGTAGCATTTCTTCCTCACTAACCACATGCTGGAAGCAACAATCATGCATCACCTTCTCTTCTTCTAATGGGTGCTCAAGCGTGTAATAAGTTGAATTCCATCCTGTTGACAAATCTTATTTTAGTTGTTGGCACAGTAGGGTGTTTCTTTGTTAAGAACTGAACTGAAACATCTGGCATTGGCAGCATGACGGAAATGAGCTCTGTGTTTGGCTGATGCTTCTTCTTTTTCCACCTTAGTCTCTGTGACACTAGATCCAGCCATAATGGCAGACTCAAAAAACACTGGGGTCACCCTTTAGACCTTTGCCATTTTACCTTAAATAACATTACCTCCATTGGTGCAGTAGTCCCTATATATAATCACTTCTGAGGACACCTATTATAGGGAATACTGCAAATACTATGCTATCATCCTCATTTATCCAAAGCTATTAATTCTTTAAACACAACCATTGTACATGGAGAATATTCCTACTAATTTGTTTAATCGGCTCTCTTGAATACATTTATAACAAAACCAAATGTTGGGTCCAGTTCTGCATTGCCCTTTGCTTGTGAAGTCATTCACCCATACATTCAAAGCAGGTGTATAGGACTATCATTCTTCACTGGTAGCATGTCCACACACCGTGTTCCAGTGGTGTAAATCACTACACAATCTGCAGAGCAACTAAGAATCAGACCTATCAGCTTTGGTCCCTAACCCAGTGTGATGGAAGTCTGCCTTTTCAGTCCCTCATAGTAGCTTTTACAATACCTCATTATGTAACATACTATATTATTTTTGGCTGCACTTGATGGTTTGGTGTGGAAAGATGCGGGCAGAAATACAGTCAGCAGAGACAGACCCTCTTTGAAATCTACCCTTTGGTTTTTTTTTAAACTAATCCATTCATCTCTGTGGTGAAAGGTGCATCACTTCTCCAGAAGCTTTCTGAAGATAGAACACAGAACTCTCAGCTACCTTAGGAATTCTGACATACATTATATGTCTATTTTGCAATGAATTGCAGATATAGGGACTTAGACTGTAAGCTGTTGGAGGCAGAGACTGCCTTTATTTTTAAAGTGCTAAGTGCATCAGTGTGTAACAAATGATAAATAATACAGTGTGGATGCACTGGATGTCATTGAATATTAATGATAGTTTGACATAGTAGAAATGCATTGGACAAGATGCATCCCTGAAGTAACTGTTCTTACCCAAAGGAGTTTCATCAAGGATAGGTTTGGGACTGATCTTAAGTTTCATTTGAGTTCCTCTTTTATATGTTTCTATGTTTTTTTTAAATGTGGCTGTTCTTCATTACCTGACATACGGCAGTCATCAAAGTAGGTTTTTCCATGCTGGTCTAATGACATTGGTAACTAGCTTGTACATTTGGAGAAAACAGCTGATGACAAAGTTCCTTAAATAAACTACTACTAAGATCTTATCTAGAAGCTGTGGGGCATTTTAAATCCTATTGGCTTACAAGGCAAAGCAATTTTAACAATTTACATTCCAATGCATTGATCACCAGAAAGATATGGCAGAATTTGCTTGGCATTACTCCTTTCCATAGTAAGTCACTGCAAACTCCACCTACCGGTCACAAAACCACCCCTCATGCTTCCATGAATTTGTCTATTGGTGGATGAATGCAAGGCTGCCACTTTTCAGAGGCAGTGGAAAATCTGTGTTGCTCACGGGTTATTGTCTGGATCACAGTAAGTAAGTTACTATTACTACAAAAATTATTCTATACCCATCACTGTGGTACCCGGGTGGCCTTACATAAACTAACACTGCCCCAAGTCCTCTTGACACAGAGAACACACACCCAACTTGGGGGAAATCCCAAATAAAAAGGAATGAGAAATGGAAGAGTAGCATCTTACACCACACCCCTAATCAGATACAGGCTCAGATGGACCAACTGTTAAACTGAACTCCAGAGACCCCGAGTTCATCCCTGGGGAATTAACAGCAGGAGCATTCTAACAAATCACAACTGGTGCAATGGAGCATGGGATTGAGGAGAGGCGGTTTCTGAGTCTGCCAGATTCTAAACTCTCAGTTCTTTATGGTTAATCACCTAGAAGCAAACTGCCAGCCCATGGAAAGCATGGCCCATTGCTGTAGCGTGCGTACATCATTATGCTCACGGCACTTTAAATGCAGGCAGATGCATTGTGTATTTAGCTGTAGTTTCTGAATGGGCTTCACAGGTAGCCCTATGTAATAACGAATGAATGTTTTATCCCTAAGCTCCCACATACCTATTGACATTTTCCCATTTATGTTTCACACTTCCTGCAGCTCTCCTGTGTTCCATCATTTGGTCGATTATCAAGGAACCTATTGATTAGTGCTTTTTTAAGATGTCCATTTCTATAAGCAAACCTGTTACTACTGAGGTTGCACTGATAGTTACACGGCAGTAGCAATTTCAATCACTGTCACTTGTTTAATTTCCCAACAAAGTAATTTTCTTCTGCTTCACATTTCTCCAAAGGTGACCTCAGTGGATAGACGGCTCACAGTCACATCAACAGCTAGAACAAAAGCCTGGAGCTCACAGATAGCTCCTGGGAGAACCCTTTCCTGAAAGTTGTCAACAAAAGCACATTGTAAGTTTTCATCCTTGTGCATAATATAATCCACTTCTCCTTGTCCCTCACCTTCCAGCTCAATACCACTTGGCAAAACAAGCACAAAACCATCCATGTTTATAGATTAAAGACAGTATTATAATGTATAAGGAGTTTGTCACCCACAGTAGAGCTGTCATTTTCTAGAGTTGAATGCAAGACACAGTAGTGCACTTTAGCTCCACTGCATAAGACTCAGTAGAATAGGACATGGGTCACAATTTAAAACAATCCTTTTAGTAAACAAACATCAAGCTCCAAAGTTGTATGAACTCACTCAGAGGCAACTGACTTTCCAGTTGAATGTCAGAGGTTTGTTCCAGTTTTTATTTAGTATAGATGGTCCAGAACGAGCATGTCCGATGCTCAGCCTCTTTCACCAGAGTCATATTAGTTATAATGAAGTTTCTCCCCACTTCCCCACAGAAGCCGCATTGTACTCCTAACAGCATCTACTACAAGGCCCAAAAAGTTGGGGCAGGGTATAGCAATTAGTATTCTCCAGCTGTATCAGGATGAAAATAAAATGAAATGTTTTAAATCTCTTAATTGTGGGGAGATGGAATCAGACACAAAGATATAATTTTCAAGCCGCAATAACAGGTGTGTGTGTGACCATAAGAACTAAGCAAGTATTTGCCCATTTCTCATGCGTTTCAGTTCTTTAGCATATCAGGATGGAGCAGAGGCAATGAGAAATGGAGATAAAAGTAATCAGAACAAGAAGGATACTGCCTAAAATCGAGACAGGAACTCAGAAATAAATGGCTGGATTTACACAAGAGTGACCATGACAAACCTTTTTTAGTAGAAATTCCTGTTACGAAAAGCCAGATATTCAGTCCAGAGTCTAACGTATTCGGAGAGGTAGCTAATGTAATGCTAATTTTTAAAAAGGGCTCCAGTGACAATCCTGGCAATTACAGGCTGGTGAGCCTAACTTCAGTACCAAGCAAATTGGCAGCAACTATAGTAAAGAAATTATAGTGAAGAACAGAATTATCAGACACATAGATCAACACAACTTGCTGGAGAAGAGTCAACACAGCTTTGGTAAAGGAAAGCCATGCCTCACCAATCTATTAAAATAAGGGTGGTCAATTAATTGCAGTTAATACATACAATTAACTCAAATTAATATGTTTATTTTTAATGAGCGTTAATTGCACACCTCTGGAGACGGGACTTGGCAGTGGCTGGGTGAGGAGGGAGGGACTGGCTGTTGTGATTTGGGAAAGACAGTTAAACACCTTCCAGGGAGGAGAGATGAGCCTAGTCCCTTGCACTATCCCCTCCCTGCTGGACATGGCCAGCTTTAGGGGTGAACAAGGGGGGCCACTGCTCAGGGAACTGTGCTCATGGTGGTGCCACGGTGTACCGCCAGGGCTGGGGTGCCCCTCCTCCTGCTCCCTGATCCCATGCAGCCAAGCTGCTCCGGACCAGGAACTTGCCTCCTGTTTGCTTCGCAGAGCGGGGGCCTGATGGTGGGGTGTCTCCCTCCCCTCACCCATGTACCCAGTCACCGCTGAACTGGGGAACATGGGAAGCCCGTCTGCTGCTGCTGGCTCAGGGTGAATGCTGCTGACAGCAGCTGCTGCTGGCTGAAAAAGCATTCAGGCTCCTGCCTGCTCTGCTTAAAGAGACAGTGCTCTTCCAACACACATCCCCACCCCCACCAACATATACACACTCACTCACACCGAACCAAAATCTGAAATGACACCCTGATGAGCCAGGAATGGCCAGAGGGCTGCAGGATGGCCATGAGCTCCCCAGCAAGATCAGCCCCCATGCAACGTTGTAAATAAGAAGCAGGCAGCTTTATCTCCTGTAAATGTAAACAAACGTGTTTGTCATAGTGATTGGTTGAACAAGAAGTAGGACCGAGTGGACTTGTAGGCTCTACGGTGTTGCATGGTTTATTTTTGAGTGCAGTTAAGTAAAAATAATACAAATCAATTCTATATTTGTAAGTTGCACTGTCACTAGAAAGAGATTACACTACAGCACAGTACTTGTATAAGGTGAATTGAAAAATACTATTTCTTTTGTTTATCTTTCTTACAGTGCAAATATTTGTAATAAAAATAATAAAGTAAAATGAGCACTGTACACTTTGTCTTCTGTGTTGTAATGAAAACATCCAAAATATGTAAATAAATGATATTCTATTACTAACCATCTAATTGAAAGCACAACTAATTGTGACTATTTTTTTAAATCTTGTGATTAATCGCAATTAATTTTTTAAATTGTCTGACAGCCCTAATTAGAGTTAGAGCAACAAGAATGTGAATGAGGCTGATTCATTCAATATAGTGAACTTGGATTTTTGACAAGGCCCTTACCAAAGGCTTTAAGAAAACTAAGTAGCCATGGATGAGAGGGATGGTCCTCTCATGGCTCAGTAACTGGTTAAAAGATAGGAAACAAAGGGTAGGAATAAATGCTCAATTTTCACAATGGAGAGAGATAAATATCTGGGTTCCCTAAGGATCTGCATAGGGACCAGTGCTGTTCAACATATTCATAAATGACCTGGGAAAAGGAGTAATCTCACTGAGGTGGCAAAGTTTGCAGATGATACAAAATTACTCACGATAGTTAAATCCAAAGCTGACTAAGGAGTTACAAAGGGATCTCACAAAACGGGGTGATTGGGCAACAAAATGACTGATGAAATTCAATATTGGTAAGTGAAAAGTAGTGCATGCTGGAAAAAATAACCCCAAGTATACATATATAATGATGGAGTCTAAATAAGCTGCTACTATCCAACAAAGGAGATCTTGAAGTCACTGCGGACAATTCTCTGAAAATTTCTGCTGAGTATACAGCGGCAGTCAAAAAGTCTAACTATGTTAGGAATTATTAGGAAAGACATAGAAAATGAGGCAGAAAATATAATGCCACTAGATAGATCCATGACGCAACCACACCTTGAATACTGTGCCCAGTTCTGGTTGTGCCATCTCAAAAATGTACTTTTTTCACACAATGCACAACTAACCTGTGCAACGTGTTGCCATGGGATGTTGTGATGGCCGAAAGTATAACTGGGTTCAGAAAAAAATTAGATAAGTTCATGGAGAATAGGTCCATCAATGGCTATTACTCAAGATGGACAAGGCCACAGCTCCATGCTTGGGGTGACCCTAAACCTCTGGCTACCAGAAGTGGGAGTGGAAGATGGGTGGATCATTCCATAATTGACCTGTTCTGTACACTTCCCTTGAAGTTCTGGTATGGGCCACTGTCACAGACAGGATACTAGGCAAGGTGGACCATGGTCTGACCCAGTATGGCTGCTCTTACATTCTTATGACATGGGGCTGAGTGATTCAAAAGAAATCTAGAACCAAATTCGAACTAGCCATTTTGCAAGGCTTGGATACCTGGGTTTCACTCATGGCTTCCAGGCAGGACCTGAATGGAAAGTACCAATATTCCACAGGAAAACATTTCCTCACAGCCTTTCCACACAATGAGCTAAATCCAGCTCATGCAAGTAGCCCCACTGATTACCGCTGAAGACTTAGTGAGATAAGTCTAGCAGGATTGGCCTTCAGGGGCCCGAACCTCACTTTTGGCTACACAAAGGAAGGCAAGATTGGGTGTATGATATTGTACGTAGTGTCAAAAGTGATTTCTATGTAATATTCAATGGGGCAAGTAAAGGAGACACTGGAAGTTTAAACTCTGAGTTTCTTTGCTTTAGTCACCTTAAATCTAACCCTTCATGTTAGCTTAGTATAATTTTTAAATAATGTGATTTTCATTAGGTATATTTATATTGGTGGTGGAAGGGTATGAAGTAATTTGGCAATTCATGAATCACTGGAACAAAAGGAACCATTAGCTATTCACATTAGCATAGATTTAGGGAGCTTTGACCTGTGGATTACTGGCACAATAGACTAATAACTCCAGCAGATACTAATGTTATTCTTATGGAGATTGCGTGTGTTAATTTGCCATAAGTACTTTGGTTGGGAAGCTAAGAGATTAAAAGGACACTATATCCTTCTGAACTTCGGTCTTATTGGAGCTCTGCATTTCTAATAAACTCATTTGAATATACAAAAGGCAATGAGTCTAACAATAAGCAGAACTAGGGAATAACAGTAAAGAGAAGAACAATTCCACAGCTGACAGATGATTTACTTCCGAACATATGAACAATGCAAAGAACAGCAAAGACATGCTGAACGAGAACTACATTTTTTGTCCCTAGGAGGAGGGAAAAAAGGATCAAAGAAAAAAGTTAAAGAATAATCGGAGATAATGATGGTAATTTGTTTCCCTATTGTGAGATAATTGATCCACTCTGAAGACATAATTATAGTACATTAAAGAGATGAATAGAAAGACAAAGGCAGAGGCACAGAGCGAAGACAAGCATGAGTCAAGATACTATAATTATGACATTCTGAAAGCCATAATATTTTGATGTTGGCCTTTCAACCCACAGGATGCAGGAACAACAATAACCTAAGAAGCATAATTTCAGTTGTCAGCTACCTGCTATTCCTACCCCTCTCCCCTTGTTTCTCCCTTGCAGTCTTTGACAGAGTGCTCGCTGCCAGCAATAAAAAAGTTAAATGTTGTGACAGTCCATTTAGTTAGAGAGGGTGTTTCTGCTGCTTGGATTGTCTTCTTCTGATTGCTAATCACACTTCAGGATAGATGATTCATTTACTGACTGGACTTTTAAACCACAAAGTTAATGCTCCTTTTGCTGTCTGTAGTGACATACAGTCCTGGGAACATTAAAATCCCGCCTGACCTGCAGGAAGGACTTGTCCTTTTATTTAAACAGGAACTCAGTGCAATTTTAACAGAATTTACCCTCCAGGACAGATGGAATGTTAAGACTCCTGGACTACAGATATTCAGAATGTGAAACTATAGGAGAGTTAGTCCCAGATCCTACTGATAGGACAAGTAGGACACATCATTGACCCATAGAAATGTAGCAATGGAAGGGACCTAGATAGGTCATTGAGTCCTGTTCCCTGCACTGAGGCAGGACTAAGTATTAGACAATCTGTGACAAGTGTTTGTTCCGAAAGCCCTCCGGTGACGGGGATTCCACAACATCCCTAGGTAATTTGTTGCAGTGCTTAGCTACCCTGACAGTCAGGAAGTTTTTCCTAGTCTAACCTAAATCTCCCTGGCTGCAATTTAAGCCCATTATTCCTTGTCTTGTTCTCAACTGTTAAGAACAATTTATCAATCTCCTCTTTATAACAACCTTTATGTAGTTGAAGACTTATGTTCCCCCCCCCCCCCATCTTCTCTTTTCAAGATTAAATAAATTCAATTTTTCAATCTTTCCTCATAGGTCATGTTTTCTAGGCCTTAAATAATTTTTGTTGCCCTTTTCTGGACTCTCTCCAGTTTGCTCACATCTTCCCCAAAGAGTGGTGGTGTTCAGAACTGGATACAGTACTCCAGCTGATGCCTTATCAGCACAGAGTAGAGTGGAAGAATTACTTCTCCTGTCTTGCTTACAACATCCCGGCTAATAGATCCCAGAATGTTGCTCGCTTTTCTTGTGACAGTTACACTGTTGACTCATATTTAGCTTGTGATCCACTGTAACCCCCATATCCTTTTCTGCAGTACTCCTTCCTAGGCAGTCAGTTCCCATTTTTTACACCAGGAACTGCATTTTATTTCAGCCATGCTGTGTATTCTTCGTCTTAATATTAATACTTGCTATGATATTTTAATGATTAAACTATAAGGGAGCTCCAGGAAAACAACAGTATTAATACCAAATGTTTTGATCCCTAGGATGAAATACAAGTTCACAGGGTCAGTCAGTTATCCTGTTACAGAGACTGAATTATTACCAAACAAATGAGTTCTAGTGCTCTTATCAACCATACGGTCAACAGTCCCATCCTCCACCCCTTAATGGAAAAACTAAGTTGGGCATTGTTCCTTCAGATGCCTTTGGCTACTGGTACAAAGACTCGGTCTCTCTAAAGGATCATTCCACTCCTTTTGCAGGTCAAGCAACTCATGGGACATGCCCATAGATGGCTCAGCACTGACACATATACTCTTGGGACTGTTGTAATGTCTAAGTACTTTATTTACTCTTGTATTTGCTACACTAGTCTCTCGATTGCTAGTTGTCTTTGGCCCCTTCAGTTAAGGATTTGTTGGGGAATTAGAAGAGCCGAGGAGAATGATCTCCACAGACCGGCGCGCGCCCCCTTTACAGCTTCTGCTTGTATTATTATGTTTGAAATTTTGCAGCCTATTAGCCTATGGCAGTGGACTAATGAGACGAGACTTCAACAAGCTACATGGAACAAACACAAAAGAAAGTGCATGCACTGTTCAAGGGGAAAGATTGTTGAAATATTGTAAGACTGGCTTGGTTATAATGAACAGTAGAGCAAGGAGCCTGATGGGAGCCTGGAAACAAAATCAATCGCTGAGGGCTCATTGTCCCCAGTTCTGGATGCTGTAAAAACTTGCCTGTGTAGAGTCTTTCTGTTCAGTTATTTCTTTATTTAACAGAAAGGGGAAAAAATATATTACTGTTCAGGAGTGCTCAACAGTGGGCGCAATTATTGCTTTCAAAAAAGTCACGTTATTTACCCTTTTCTGGCTCAGTCTGCTGACTTGGTACAATCATTCATGTGAACAACTACCAGCAACCTGGGTTCTATTCCCTGGGCCGCCACCGACTTATTAAAGATTTTTGTCACGGAGGCCCAAAGCTTGGAATGGGCACTCTTTTTTAAAGAGCAAACAACCAAAAAACAAACCACCTTCCAGGCATGCTGCAAGACCTCCCTTTGATTGGATTTCTGGAGAGTATGCTTCCCATAACATGGGGGGAGGGAGAGAAGAGTATATAAGTGCCTACATCTGACTGGCTGAGTTCCTGTGAAATGACTTGTAATGAGGCTGGGATCTGATTGCATTATTAATTATGTTATGGCACCCAGAGGCTTGGAGAGGTGTCTTTTTACATACAGACATAATGGAATAAACAAAATTAAACATACACATATCTGTATACAACTATATATACACATTTTAGCTTCACGTTATACACAGGCGCACACTCGCCTGAGAGGGGGAATAGACTACCTTTGAAAATAGCACACTAAGGTTCTTCAATCAATGTTGCTCTGACAAGAGAAAATAGAGAATCCATTAAAATAAATTTGGTCCCCCCCCACAACTTGTTTCCCAGTCCAACCTATTCTATTACACACATGAAGACACACACTCCTGCAATTATTTAGGGCTCAATCCATCACTTTCTTTGTCATAATTCACTCTTTCGCCTACCTTGCTGTGCACTACACACTGAATTTTTGTGTGAACTAACCTGAGATTCTTCACCACTCAAGAAAGAAGAAACCCCTTCCCTTTGGAACAAATAAAGCTACTCAGACAAAGCACAAGAAAATATTTAAAAAATGTTTTCTTTCTTACTTTGATTAAACCGATCCCTTTTCTGAATTAAAAAGATTCTGGGTTTTGGACCATAAGAATAAATGCAAATTGTAAATAAGTATTAAATTAAAATCCATTTTAAGTTGGATTTGTTTGCCATGTTTGGACCCTCTATCATGCTTGTTAACTTTCACTCTTTTTAAGGCATCAGAGCCCTCTCTTTTTTTCAGGACTTGTGTAACCCACTCAGTGTGTGTTATGCATCACATTCTGTACCTAGTCCCTGGAGGGCATGGGAGGCTCCAGCTCTGGTTAGAAAAGCTTCTCTTCTGTCTCAAGCTGTAGAGGCTCAATCTTATAGCTCTGGAAGTCATAGGTTCTATTCCCAGTGATGACCAAGATGATGTAAATGAGGAAAGACTCTTGCCTTTAGACCCAGTCTGGTAAGATGCTCAGCACCCTCCATGTGCACCAACTTCAGGTTGCAGGATTCTTTGCTGTGTCCCTCATATCCTTAATTTGCCTCAAATTCTCCATCTTCCTATGGACAACTTCCCTGAGCAATCACTGCCTGCTAGTGGAGGAGATGGTTTAATGATCAATATATTGGGATTTGGGCCAAGATTTGAAATAACTAGATTCCCTTGAATTCAGAGGTTTAAATGCCAACAGGATTATCTCAGTGGTTGAACTTTCTAAAGTAAATATGTTGAGTTCCATACAATGTGTATGGCGGCATTTGGATGAAACTTAAAAAATAAAAATAAAGTAAAAGATAAAGTGAGGTCCTGTCTAAGTGAACATTAAAGATTCCCATGGCACTTTTCATAAGTTTTACCCCTATGTCCTGTGCCAAAATTATCTTTTGCCAGCAGCTATAGGCCGATCATTTGCCTGTATTTCACTGCTGAGTCTGTAAAAACACAGATTTTTGCAGGCAAATATAAAGATATTATACACATACAACCTTGTATACGCCATATTCCTAAGCCATACTTGGCCAGAGGTACCTTGCATTCTCTTTTAGTTAGGCACATTTTATACAGAAGATGTCATTCTTTTCCTTTCTGAAATACTGAAATTTAATAATTATGAAATAACTCCCATCTGTCTCTGTGGATTGAAGTCATTTAAACATGGTGTGAATGAGTGCTATCATGTTTCCTGTGTCACATCTGTGGTATGACATTCATCGGTAACAAAAATAAAATTCCAGTATGAATTGCTATAATATAACATGTGAAATGGTTGTCAGATTACAGATACCCTTCACTATTAAGGGTATATATTTCCATCCTATCAGTTTATCAGCCCTATAGTTTTGAAAAGATAAAAGTTAACAACTTTGATCTTAGTTAGTAATCAATCAATCAGTATGTAGAAGTTCAAATCCCACATAGAAAGGAAAAAAATTGACACATACTGCCAAAGGGATTATAATAAATTATACTATCTAGTTTCAATTTATTTTTCTCTGTGGGGGCTCTTAGGTAGTGAGTTTATGGATTAATGAGCTAGATTTTGGCTTTTAAATTTTTCTTTTGATTTCATCGTCAGTGCGATATTTGTGTATAACCTGTTCCATTTCAAAGCATCTCTAATCATTTATAACTAGCCTTTAAATACTATTTAGTGGTGGTGGTGGTGGATTTTTTTGTTTGTTTCTTAAGACTGATCTCTTACAAATTCTTGGATTCACATAGCAAGACGTAGGCAGAGAATGCTAGCAAGAAACTGCTCAAGAAAGTTAGAAAAATCTACTGTAGTTGCCATCGAAACATCTGATCTCTAGTTTGGAAATTCCTATGTTCCTAAATTTGAGGGGTTTACTAGAAATTGGTTAATTCCTCCTTATCTATCCCTCCCAGACTGGCAGAGCTGTGGTTTTAATTAATAAATATAGAGACCTTACTCCCCATCACTGCCAATTTTTAACTCAAGATTGGATGTTTTTCTAAAAGCTCTGCTCTAGGAATTATTTGGGGGCAGTTCTCTGGTCTGTGTTATACAGCAAGTCAGACCACATGATCACAGTAGTCCCTTCTGGGCCTTGGATCTACGAATTTAAACATTGCTGTGAATTCAGAAAGCGAATCCCGCTCCCTCTCCGTCTCTCTGAGCCAGTTATTGCAGCCACAGCTCTCTCTGCAGGCTGAACTCTATGCTGAGAATATTTCAGGAAAGATGTGGACAAATTGGAGAGAGTCCAGAGAACAGCAACAAAAATGATTAGAGGTCTAGAAAACATGACCTATGAGGGAAGATTGAAAAAATGGGGTTTGTTTAGTCTGGAAAAGAGAAGACTGAAAGGGGACATGCTAACAGTTCTCAGGTACATAAAAGGTTGTTACAAGGAGGGAGAAAAATTGTTCTTCTTAACCTCCGAGGATAGGACAAGAAGCAATGGGCTTAAATTGCAGCAAGGGAGGATTAGGTTGGACATTAGGAAAAACTTCCTAACTGTCAGGGTGGTTAAGCACTGAAATAAATTGCCTAGGGAGGTTGTGGAGATTTTTAGATTTAGACAAACACCTGCCAGGGATGGTCCAGATAATACTTAGTCCTGCCATGAATGCAAGGGACTGGACCAGATCTCTCGAGGTCCCTTCCTGGCCTATGATTCTAGAAATTAAAGCTAAAATGGGGTGAAAAGAAAACCACAACCAGACTCAAATGAGCTTAACCTAAACCAGTAGTGACAAGGGCAATGGCAAAGAGGTGGTGCTTTGGTCAGATGATTAAAATGTCACTACAGGGTACTAAGGAGAGGTCCCCATTTCTCACTCAGATGCACTGAACATCTCCCATATAGTCATTAACATAATGTAAGAATATAAGAACGGTCATTCTGAGTCAGATCAAAGGTCCATCTAGCCCAGTATCCTGTCTTCCAACAGTGGCCAATGCCAGGTGCTTCACAGGGAAAGAACAGAGCAGGTAATCATCAAGTGATCCATCCCCTGTTACCCATTCCTAGCTTCTGCCCATCCTAGCTAATAGCCATTGATGGCCTGGATATTCTCAGTTCTTCTGTTCCTGCCTTCAGGGGACTAAACTAAAGAGCCAAATGAAAAAGTGTCATCAAAAAGTTTTCTATTGAAAATTCTATTTCAATTAAACTACATTTTCCTGAAATTTTGCTCTAAAAAATTGGAAAATGTGTTGAAAATATGCCATTTTAACATTTTTGGAACAGAAAATGTCTATTTTTCATTTCAAAATAAGTTTCTAAATTTGCTTCATTTTACATTTCAAAAAAATAAAAATAATACATGACTGAACCATTTCATTTAAATAAATTCAGAATGTTTCATTTAAATTTCAATTGACCTGAAACAAATTATTTTCTGGAATTTTATTTTAGAAAAACTTTGGCTTTCTGTCCCAATTTGGGAGGAAAAAACGAAAATCTCAACATTTTTTGTGGGAGAGAAAATCCATTTTCCAACCAGCTCTACTAGCAATGAAGAGCGCAGGAAGGCAATGTTAAGTCACTTTTTCGCTCCTTGTATTTTAGGCATGTCTAGTCCCTCCCTTAGGTGTCTTTAGTTTATGCTCTGCTTCCAGTGATCCTCTGTGGATCTTGAGAAGTGGAGAATAGCCACAGCTCAGTGCACTCCAGACACATCTGCTCCCTGGCTCATCCCAAACGTATTCCCTAGACTGGGGGCTGGAGTGGGGTCAGTGCAGTTCCATACACCATCTCTTTGGTCAAAGGTCATTCTCAGGGAGCAAGGCCTAAGTAGCCACAAAGTAGCTTCAAGTAGCCTTTAAGTGGCAGTAAAGGGGGCTTCATGTGACTGAGAATGGGATCTACTGCACCCAGCTGCTTCTTATTCGCTTTACCCCATCAAATAGACATTAAGCTGCAAACAACTGAAAAGGAAAATAAAATTTAGCAGAGAATCTGGGGTTTTAAATTAAACCAAAACCCTCCTTCCATTCTGTGAGGGCAGGGCGGCGGGGGGGTGGGGAGGGCTCAGAGTGATGATAACTCTTGTAGATAAATTTCCCTTCTTCCCCATGCCCAGATAATCAACTAAGATAAATGCTTCACCTGCTACTGAAATAGCTCTGTCTGTGAATGTTGGGTATTTAGAAAATATTATATTGTCACACTTGAGTAAATGACCTTCTTAAGTAATTTAATGCTCCATCTCCTGTAAGTTACAGTTCATTCCCTACCCCTGTGAGTATGTGGGAAGAAGCGGGGAAGGAAGAGAAGGCAAATCGGCAGTCTCACGGAGCTTCATAGGACCCAACTTGACATTTTTCTCTGACTTTTTGATTCACCAAAAGATTTGAAAAATGTTGTTTGCAGTTCAACCCAAACTTTCCCCGGCCCAGAATTACAGTGAACTGAAAGATTCATTATTTGTCCTGCTCTAACTGTAGAGCTCATATTAAAAGTAGGTCTTATATCATGAACAAAGCAATAACCACTCTGTGTTTTGTCACTAGCTTAGAGCTGTGCAAAACTTGGTGATCTCTCTAGAAGTGTAGATTTTTACACTTTCATGTACATTTTTTCTTTGGTTTCAGCCCAGATGGGTTTGTGCTTCCCCCTAAATCCACAAATAAACAAATTCTCAAAACGAGACAAAAATGAGCCTTGTGGATGAAAATTCTCACCTCAGAAACTCATGCAAGTTTGCATGACTGTAATGCAAATACATAAACTGAATCACACTGAGGACTCATCCATACAAAGAATTGCGCCGTTCTGGGTGGTGTTGGGTGTTGTTTTAAGTTGTTTTAGTTAAACTGGTGCAAAAGACTTTGTGGATATTCTTACTTTCGTTTAAACCAGCTGCAACAGATATGGCAATTTCTTATACTATCCCGGACAAACCTTACTGAAGTAAGTTTAAGTATGTTAGAAGTTCATTGTATTAAAACTGAAAATGTTTATGTATTAGTTTGGGATTGTATGTAACTTCTTTAAGGGGGAGGCGGTACTAATGTAGACCATAGGAATGTTATGATATTATAATTGTGGCAATTACGCTGTTTATAGACTCTGAGGAGAAAATATGAGCAGGCCTCCTCAGGTGCTCTCTTTGGTGTGGAATTCATAGTGCAGGGAACAGGGAAGCCTTGAAATACCCCAGTCCGGAAGGAGAGGGGTTTCTCCACCCAAATGAGGAAATGGAGTTGGGAGCCTAGAGTGGGTGCCCTTGCTGAAACGCGGAGGGGGAATACAGTGACACCAGACTTATTTTGATTTAGCTTAAATTCAATGGGGAGAAGTTTAAGCTTAACCAAAACAAGCTACTCAAACGAAAATAAAGTGTCCTCAAAGGTGACACTAGGAGAATAGGTGTTTATTAATACATATTAGCGAGCATGTAATAACACACATTGAAACCCCAGTGTAGACAAGATGTAGTTTTGACATTACACTGTTAAACACTGTTTGTACCTCCATGTAGCTAGCCATGGTCAATCGGAGGGTGGGGTGGGGGCGTAATAGGGATTGACCTCGACTAACTACATCCAGGTACAAACTACCTGTGTTTTGGCTCTGCTATGAATGTACATCTCAAATTAGTTATTTCAGTGTAAAAAAAACCACCTCTTTTTTGCAGTGAAACTGTAGTCATTACCTGGTTGAGGAACCCCTATGGTCCTTCCTAGGGTTTACCTTGACTGGCCATCACACATTAAAAATACAACTGACTTTTCTACACTAGGAATGAAAGCCTGGCCCATTGAAATTAATGAAAGTTTTACTAATGACTCCAATGAAATCTTCATTTCACCCTAGGATTTTAATAGATATTAATTAACAGATATTAAAAATTAATTCCCCCCGCCCTCCAGGGCCACAGGGTCTTGCACTGGTTTAACTATACTGGTATAAATTTATGTGTGGACAAGGCCTGAGCTCAGTTTCACTTGAGAGTTACATGAACCCTGAGGACGCCTTTCAGTGAACATGCTGCGAGTCTGTAGTGAAGCCAAGCATGATACCCATGACTCTGAGGAACTGTGAACATTTTGCTCAGCTCTGTCAATATCCCTCCCGTACTTGCCCTTTTGTTTCCTTCACTCTGACGGTGAGGGAGAATGATTTTGTAAAAAATTTAAAATCCCTTTGCGGTGTCCTTCTAACATGCTGCATTTCTTTTCCTTCACATTCCTTTTCTCAGGCCCAGGGGATTTAATTTCCCCCAGCGAGAAAGGAAGCAAAGGAACAGAAAGCAATGAGGTCCAGCATTTGGTAGGACTAGCTTGAAAGGGAAAGGAAAAGGACAGAAAGCCAGAGGTCAATCAATTTTCTTTAACAACCGAGTGCAATGGGCTGGAGGGTTTTCAATTAACACATTATTTACCTTTGAGAAGCCTTCAGAATTGGTTTAGATATTTCTTTACTGTGGCCTGGATCACTGGCCTACCACATTAAGAAGTTTTTTCCTTGGCGCTCCATGGGAGTCTTTTGCCCAAACAAAACATGTTCACCACTATTTCGTTTCTCCATTGAGACATCCTTTTAAGGCGAAATTCAGCCCTCTCTCGTGGGCCCCCACAACTAAAATCTGGATCCTTTGGTAATGACATTAAAGGGACTTCTACCAACAGAGAAATAACCTTATATGCATTTATGGTACTTAGCATAACATAGCATAACATAGGAGCACCTCACAATCTTCAATGCATTTATTCTCACAGCATCCTTGTTTGATAGGGACGTGCTATTGTCCCCATTTTATGGATGGGAAACTGACGTACAGAGGGACTCTCTCCCACCCAAGACTACAATGGAAGCCTGTGACAGAACAAAGAATTGAATCTGGGTCTCCCAATCCAGGCTAGCACCCTAACCACTGGACCCTCATTCTCACAAGAGAGTACTACAGTAGTATATAGCAGTAGTCCAAATCACTACCGTACTTAAGTATTTATTATTTGTCCTGCACCTAAAGGCATGCCTCACAGATCACATCACTTGATTTGAAAAGCTTGCTGAAGAACTTTTAATTCTGCCATGAAGACAACGAAACTCTCTAAGGGCACAGAATTCTACAGTAGGGATCCCAAAGGCACAGCATGATCCCTATGACACAGAAAAAAAGGCTTTCAATTGTTTGATTGACACCATAGCATTATGTTTTCAACCCTTCAGGTATTAGATAGACATTTGTGGGGGAGAACTCCGGAAAGTCTGATTGTATTGAGAAGTAATGGCCACAGTTTACCCTTCAGGGAGAACTTAAAAAGTCTTAAAAACTTAAAAACTTAAAAAAATGTCAGAGGTTTTTTGGGGATTATTTATAATGAGAAAAAAGAAAACCCGGAAACGAAGATATTCCATAGCTGTTGACGTGTGAGAAATCAATATTTCATTGTACATCAAACCACCTCACCAATCTGCTAAGGGAAGAAGGAAGAGATCTGTCATTTCAAAAATTCACTCAACCTTTATAACATTCACCTAACATCATTACTTCCTGCAAGTCGGTGAGGTTCAGCGATAAGAGAGTGTGATTTTAAGAGCTATGCCAAGCTGGCTGGCAAACAGAAGCTATTATTTCCACAGGAAATAAGGACCTCCAAAAAGCATTAGCTCCTGTGTTACCACAGAATGATGTAGAATTAATAGGTGTCACTTTACTCTACTGTAATGAACCACAGATCCAGTCTGTCTTTTGATGCAAGACTTATAATATTTTAATGCTACTAAGTGGTAAGTTTCACACATTCTTCAAATACCCAAAATATATTTTACAGCTGTCTGCATGCATAATACGATGAAATGTTTTCTAGCCTAGTCTTAGAGTAACATATTGATTCCTTTAAAAAATGGTAGTGTGCCACAATATATTAAAGCCTGTGTCCTTAATAACTGAAAGATAAAGGCTAGGTTTTGTAAAAGAGTCTAATGGAGTTAGATGCTCATGTTCCATTGGAATTGAATGGGAACTGGGCACCTAACTCCCTTGGGTTCTTTTGAAAAACCCTGCTAAAGACTAAGGGTTACATTTTAATAGGTCAGTTAGTAAGATTTTTCCATTTTATGCCACAGCAGCTCAGCAAATCCAAAGAAAGCACTAGCACAGGACAGATTAGAATGCCCGGAAATATGACAGATGAGCTAATTATTATTTATCAAAACACAGGAATAAGATTTTACAAAAAAAATCAAAATGTTTTAAAAGACAAAAATATCAAATGAAAATGTTCATTGGCAAAAAAAAAATTGAGAAAACTTCTGCCACCTTTACTATATATAGTGAAGTAGCAGGAAGAGCACTCAGTCATAACCATGACCACTTTTTGCTAGCTGCTGGACAAAGATATGTCTGAGTGGATGGAGTGTGAAGCTGGGACTCTTCCTGGATACCTGGGTTTTCTTTCTTTCTTTATTCCTATCACTGACTGACCTGCTGTGGGAGCTTGGCAAAGTCATTTCAGTGCCCTGTGTCTTTGTTTCTTCACACGTAAAAATGGGGGAACCAATACATACCAGTGCCGGAGTCCTAAAAAAAGGAATGCTGGAACACAGGGCAGTGGGAAGCCATGGGAGGGAGCGAAGGGGACTAGGGGTGGAAGCGGGGGAGATGGAAAGAAGATTCAGGCATTGATGGAGCTGGGAAGGGCCAGGGGTTGAGAGTGTGACTGCCTGCAGAACCCATCCCATCCCTGCCTCCCTACTAACTGTACCTGACTCAGGGCCGGCTCCAGGGGTTTTGCCGCCCCAAGCAGCCAAAAAATAATTTTAAAAAAAGCAGTGATCGTGCTCTGCGGCAATTCAGCAGGAGGGTCCTTCGCTCCGAGTGGGAGTGAGGGACCCTCCGCTGAATTGCTGCCGGAATAGCTGGACTGGCCTGCAGTTGAGCACCCCAACCTGAGCCTGGCACCAGCACAGGCTGGCTTGGAGGATGCTATCCAGTCAGCAAGATTAACAGAAGCCAGGAATGCCGTTTCGCCTTCTAAAAAAAAAAAAGCACCAGAAATGTGTTCTGGAGTGTTCATGACTCGAGCACTGATGCTTGCATCCTTTGTAAAGTGCTTTGAGATCTGTGAACGGAGAGTGCTCCAGAAGAACTTGGTATCACTATTATTATTACATAAAGACATGGTACCTCTCTCTAAGATTTCACTGAAAAAGACAAAGTATAAAATAGAGGGATACGATCAAATATATAAAATATTTACATACATATTGCAATAATATTCATTATTACAAATGGATAACGTACATCTGTGTCACATAAATGCATGGTATTAGACCGTAGTCTGACACTATGGAAATGGAAACCATGGAAAATTCCTGGTCTAAGATTTCACTTTGTCTTTAACTTTCCCCAGCATGCCTACACACTGATGCTCAGTTGCATTATGTCCTGATGACAATATACTGTGACATGTAATATACTGCACACCCGTAGGACCTTCAGATCACAGAGATGCTGCTTTGCCTGTGGCACTGAAGAAGAGTATAGGATCCTTTAACCTAAACCTTTTTGAAATACCATCTTGTGTGTCTCTAGTCCTTATCTTCATTCCTGAGTTGCCACTCTTCCCTTCCTCTCTAACTTTAATCCATGCTTTGTACAGCTCCCTTGCCAGGGTAGCTTCCCCAGCACATACACAGTCCTTCTCTGCTTTGTTGTGTTCAGCCTGCTGGCAGAGCAATACCTTTAAATCTCCATCTGTGACACAGTGGTGCACAGTGCTTCAGAAATTAAATTCTCGTCAGTGTAACCGTAGTGCTACACCCCGTGACCAAACAGAAAAACAGCAGTACTGCAGGGGAGAGAAACCTGAAATAGGAAGTTCCTGGGCTGTCCAAATCTGATAGCTATGAATACAATGCTAGATTCTGACTGATGTAAACTGGCATCGCTCTGTTGAAGTCAATATATATGGTCACCTATATGTTAGATATACAAAAATATAGACACCCAAACTCCTGAAGTCAGAAGGATATTTCTTAATAGATGACAATAACTATAGAGGTAGCGGTTTCCCTTTTAAAACAACTGCAGCAGAACTCAGGTGAAAATGGATATATGGTTATATATTAAAATGAATGATCTCAAAAATTAAAGCCACTGAAAGCTACCAGAGTACTCTTGGGGGATTATAGCCTTTGGCAAACTCCCTCTTCACATGGGTATATTTGTTTAACAGAGTTTAAAATTCCCAGAGATTTTCTATCAGTTACATTTTTGTAACTTTTCATTACTGTTTTATAGATTAGATACCCACTGAGGGTGAAATCTTGGCTCCTTTGAAGTTAATGACAAAACACCCACTGATTTCAATGGGGCTGGGATTTCATCCTGTTTGTTTACTGTACTGTGTAGCTAATAGAGCTAGTCAAAATTTTATGAATGTTTGATGAAATCCTCTACTTTTTTACAAGCTCTAATATCTAAATGATGTCTTTGTGCCTTTGTAATATACCTAGCATCATTCATACCTGGTGGGGTGCCAGGGTTCAAACACAGTGGTACACCATTATTTAGTAATTAAAGTCCTGATTCAGAAAAACAGTTAAGTATGTGCTTACATCCATCCCGATTCAGGAAAGCACTTAAGCATCTGTTTAAAAGCTTTAGCATGTGCTTAAGTGCTTTCCTCTTTAAGGATTATTTCTTGAAACAGGGTCTAAAACTATAAATCTACACGGTGCCTAATAAGAACATCCATAGGCAATATTTAGTAACTGGTGGTGGTTAGTGCCAATGGTAGCAAAAGCAGCTTTTTTACCTTTGTTAAGCTTACTCTGGACTAGACAAATGTGAAATGGGTACTTTCTGGCTTGCAACAACATACATGTCTACTGGTTGCTTGGGCAGATTTTAAGGGGCATCTATGCTCTAGGAAGTATAGCACATTGGAATTCTCTCTCTGTTTTAGCCCAAATTAGTACTTCTATCTAGTCTTGCACTTGGAAAGTGAATCCTGAAGAGTGCAATGTGATGTTGCTGACTCAGTATACACTTAAGAACACCTTTATTTGGGAGTAATTAACTGAATGCTATAATTCCATCATAAGGTAGGTCATTAATTAATCTAAATATGTATATTCTTAAGGCTGGTTACATGTCTCTCTGTGCTTTGTGATGCAATTTTATATTCAAAGGCAATGTTTACATTCAGATTGAACTCAGAGCTTGTCTGCAATAATTAAAACAAATAAAACATTGCCCATTATGATCCAAAATACTAAAGAAAATCATTTTCTTTATCATTAGCCGCGGAGGTCCGTGAATTCAAGGACATGTGCTTTAAAAATCCCAGGGAAGCAATGACAATTATTTTAAACACCTCTAAAAGAAAACAATCACTTTCTGTTGCATTAGAGATTCTCAGATGTAAAAAAGAGAGGGAGAAGTCAGCAAACATACAAATAAGGTAATTATTTTTTCCCTTACACTATGTGGGAGATCAGACACAAACAACTGTAACCCTTTTAAGGGATTACCTTTTAAAAAGTACTTTCAATGAAACTAATTTTGAGAAAATTTGTTCCCTTTATTTATTAATAAGAATTATTCTGATGAATGCAAACTGTCTAGAAGATAGATGAAGGTATATCTTGGTGGTTGGTTTGTAGTTTTATTTTTAGTAGAACAGACTGTATCAGAGACTCACTATGCATTTGGCAATTGACCAACAGACCTGCAATTGATTTAGCTTCCATATAGTTTTAAAGAGTCAAGTCTATACAATTAACAACAGGTAGGGAAACACTGGGCTCTGCACTGAAATTTAGCGTAAGATTAACATTCAGGGCTTTCTCCTGAGCCCCTTTTGGATACCTACAGGTGGCTACTTCCCTACCAGCTCAGGACCATATATGCACTCATTATTCCAACTAATGCCAGTCAGGAAATTTTTCACTGAAACAATTTTCCATTTCAAAATGCCATTTCGGTATAACCATTTTTTGTGTGAAATTGTTTATAAGATGTACTAATTAGATGACCAGTTATTTCCAATAGCCTTGTGTATGTCTGGAATCATTCTTCCTAGCTATTGAAAACAGCTGCTCCTGTAATTCTTATATTCAGGGCAGCTGTTACTTAGTACCTATTGAACCATCTTAACTTATTTTCTAGATCAAAGTGACAAGGTGTCAAATTGTTTCATTACAACACAAACAGGAGACACTGATCTAGAAAATAAAATAAGATGGTTCAATAGATACTAAGTAACAGCTGCCCTTAATGATGTTTAAAATATAAACATAAAAAATTAATAGAATATTTTGAATGATATGTAATAACATGACTGTCATTGTGACATGACACAACACCATATTATGCACAATTAATGAAATAATGTAAAAATAATATAATTACTATAAAAATGAAAAATAAAAACATTGAAAATGAAAAAAAATTCAATACAATTTCATTTTTTCCAAAGCAAAAAGCTTTTAAACAAATTTTTGTCATACATTCCCAAAATTTCTGGGAATTAAAAAAAATATTTTTTCAAACGGTCAAAATTTCCCATGAAATAGACATTCCCAGTTTAAACCAGCTGTCGCTCCAACATGCCACCCAGCACTCTGGAGACAGTGGAGAAGTCAGCTGTCACACCAAGAAGTTTGCCAGTTTACTTCCCGCATTGAGCAATTCCCCCATGCCTTCAAGACTCGGAATCTGGCTCATATCCTAGCTGGATGATAGGAATACGATCCAGGCCTCAAGTCTCTCTGTACTTCACAATGTAAATCTAAACAATGTGTTACACTGGATCATTTGTGGGTGCTTTCCCTTGCACTGTGGGACTCATAGAAGTAATTAGAGGGGGACAAAATCTATACAAGAAACTCTAAACAGCCTGCTTGACATAGCATCTTGCAGCATGATGCAGTATTACAAGCACCTTTAGAGAATACAGAAAACAAAGTGCCTCAATAAAGTGTGATTTATTTTTCTAATAACATATCTAATGAATATTTTATTTTCCGTAGCACTGGACTCAATTTGATTGGAAGAAGACTGTCATTACATTAAGACACAATGGTACACTAAAGTTGAAATTTCAGCTGTTTATAACATAAGCTGTATATAATATCAGTGAAATGTGCCTGTCTTTAGCCTGTTTTGTTTTAAAGCTAACTCCAATTATTTAGAGTATCACTCATTTTTCTCTCCAGGTTAACCTGCTATCGATAGGTGACATGTCAAAATCAAGCACGTGTGTCTGGCCCCATCAAACACCACAGAAATCTGGTTAAAATATACACTGTCATCCCTTATGCTTAATCTTACATGTGAGGAAATTGAAGGATAAATGTCAGTCAGGTTTGAATGTATAATATTACCTGCACAAAGAAATAGATATCCTCCTAATTTCTAAATAAGCAAAGCATTTAAGCACCTGCTTAGGTGATTTCCTAGATAGGAAGTGCTTTGCTGAATAGAGACGGACTGCTAAATTGAAGCCCGCACTCCTACATTAGCGGACTGATTCTAGGAGTGCGGAGTACCTCAAAGGAGATTGACTTCAGTCAAAGTCTGAAGGTGCTGAGCACCTCAATGGAGACTCTCAGCTCTTCACAGCATTAGGTTCTGAGTGGGCAGCAGTTTTCTGTTAGAAAATCCATTCATATAAAATGTACTGGGTAAAGCCTGTCTAGTGGATGAGTGACTCAGCTGGTCTATTGTTTAACTCTGAAGTGATTACGTTTTCAGGTACTGTATGTGTAACTTATTAGCAGTTCTGATGACATATGATAGCTAGCCAACCCACTTAACCACTGTACACAGTGTCTCTACCACCTTATTAGAGAATTACTCATCTGACCTTTTATCATAGTGTTTTTCTGTCAGTTGTTTGGGTAGCCTGGGAAGTGGAGTGTGTTTTTAGCACAATCCACAAAGTTTGTATCAATTTAGGAAACCAGCGTTTTGGGTTTTTTTAAAGTGCTTGTAGCAATGCAGATCTGATCCCCAACAAACCCCACCTTCCTTGACAGCCCTCAGAAATAGATGCACCTTGTAGATAGCCTGTCCCGAAGGTCAACAGATCATGGCTATTTCAGGTATTTTAGTTTTCAAACACTTCAGTCTAGAGGAGGTTGTTGCCAAATGATGTAAAAAAAAAAAAAAGGTCATTGAACTCTGATACTTCATCCAGATCCTTATATTACACACCTCAAAAGCTATGAAAAAATGGTTTAATGGGAATATGGTGGGCATACCTTTGATATCGACAAGTGGACAGCTCTCCTTTGCTTTGGAGACTTGTACAACAGAGATTATTAACATTTTAAACCCAGTAACATATTTCAAAATAGTAAGTGTATTTTCCACCCAAATGGAATCATTTACTTCTATTAATGGATTCATCTTCTACCAAGAATTAGTTTTCTCTGGTTGAGAGCTTAGTACCGACTGCCACCTCGATGTATCTTGTACCCTTGTTCCAATTCACCTTAGGATATTTGGTCACTCTACAGGAAGGCAGTACTCTTGTTGGCCAGTGTCACATAAGAAATATAACCAGATTTATTACTGTGCCATGGGATGTGGTGTGTCTAAAGTTTGTGGAATTGGATGACCATTGAGTTCTATTCTGGACTCAGCTCCCTTCCACCTGTGTGAAGTGTGAAAATCATAGGCCCACCTTTTGTACATAATCGACGTCACAGGATGCACCACTCACCACTTGTGGCGCCTCCTGCTGGTCACTCTGTGGATTAGCTCCTTCAGTTGACACCCTTTTCCGGAGTTCGCATGTTGTTGCACCAACTGTCTGCCTGATCTACAGCCCCTCTCCATCTTAGGAACCGCAGCGTCCTCTCCGCGATTCAGCCCTCTGGCTAGGTCACTCAAAGTTCCCCCTTCTGGGGTATAGTTCCTCAGCAGTCCTAGGCAGTCTTCCTATTCACTGCCTCGATGCCACTCACCTGGTGGCTGTTAAGGGAACCTGGAGCTGCCTTGTCTCGTGATTCCAGCCCAGGGACCCTCAGCTCAGCTCTCCAGGCTCTCTCGCTCTACCCTCACTGCTCCTTCCCTGGGCTGCTTCCTACCACTGGTTCCCCTTCTTTTTCTTGGTCTACCAGTTCCCAAAGCCTCCACCCTCTTCCCAGGGAGTGATTGCATCCAACACACCATGCAGTCTCCAAACACTCCTCTCCTTCTCCTGGGAGTGTCCACTCTTTCCCAGCAGCCCTCGTTGCTTCCAATTTCCTATCTTTATATGTCATTCCTCCACAGCTGGGCTCCCTTTTCCACTCAGCAGATTACTTGCCTGCTTGATTCCCCTCAGCTGTGGCCTTTCTGGTTAAATACCCTCCTTCTGGGCCCTCATTTACCTTACCTGCAAGTGTATGAGGGGGGACACCCCATTACACCATTATTTTTTTTTTTTCAGTTTCTGAAGGCCCAAGTTGATGCGCTAAGACTTCATCTTTCAGAGATGGTGAACATCAACCCCCAAGTCCAGTGAAGCCAATAAGAACTGTGGGTGCGTGCCACTTCTGACAACCAGACTATCAAGGCAGGCCCCCAAGAAATTAGGCCCTCAAAATCACTTTTAGACACTTTTGAAAATGTAGGCACTGACCTGTTGGAGCCTCAGTTTCCCTATCAATAAAAGGCAGATAATATTATCCACCTTTGTAAAACGCTTTAATATTTTCAAGAGACCAGTCTGTATAATATTACTATATACCCATATTGCTCCTGAGCTGTATTAGAAAAGAAGTAATGACACTTAACTCATTTAATGTAACTATGCAAAAATAATCAGATATACACAATTAAAAACATCATTTATCAATTATGTACTAGCATCTCAGCCTTACTCTACTAATTAAAAGGGAATGAAAAAAATAGCTCTTGAAAATTAATGATGCCTACATATCTCTACTGGTTAGAACCTAGTAAAAAGAATTAAATATTTATATCATTATGGTTTCTCATTATGCATCATAATGTGATTGCCTGAGAGAAAATACTGAGAGGTGCTTGAGCAATCCACGCAAGTTTAGAATTTGGATTCTCTTATGCCCTGATAACACCAAAGATGTTGCATCTAAATGTCCCTTCAGGAAAAAAAAATCTTCCTTCCATGTATGAGTTTGCAATTCAATTTCCTGTTGCTGAATTGTCACTATCAGCAAAGAGCCATGAAACTTCCAAGTGAACTGAAGAATGGTTTGCAAAAATTTAAAACCATCTATAGGACCCTAATCCTCCAACTTAAATTCATGGGTAGAATCCTGTGCCAAAGCGGAGCCCTACTGAATTGTTTCAAAAGTTTAGCTGTTCGAGTATCTCATATGCAGGTGCAATCAGTGTTAAGAGTCTAAGGGTACCTCTACACTACGGGACTATTCCGAATTTGCATAAACCGGTTTTGTAAAACAGATTTTATAAAATCGAGTGCGCGCGGCCACACTAAACACATTAAATCGGTGGTGTGCGTCCATGGTCCGAGGCTAGCGTTGATTTCTGGAGCATTGCACTGTGGGTAGCTATCCCGTAGCTATCCCATAGTTCCCGCAGCCTCCCCCGCCCCTTGGCATTTCCGGGTTGAGATCCCAGTGCCTGATGGGGCAAAAATCATTGTCGCGGGTGGTTCTGGGTACAGCCTCACCCCTCCCTCCCTGAGCAGCAGACAACCGTTTCGCGCCTTTTTTGCTTGGTGAACTGTGCAGACGCCATAGCACAGCAAGCATGGACCCTGCTCAGCTCAATACCGCAATCGTGAATGTTTTAAACACCTCGCGCACTCTTGTGCAGTCTATGGTGAACCAGGCCCTTCAATCCGAGGCGAGGAGGAGGCGGATACGGCAGCGCGGTGATGACAGTGATGAGGACGTAGACACAGAATTCTCTCAAACTGCGGGCCCCTGCGCTTTGGAGATCCTGATGGTAATGGGGCAGATTCTATCCATTGAACGCCGATTTTGGGCCCGGGAAACAAGCACTGACTGGTGGGACCGCATTGTGTTGCAGGTGTGGGACGATTCCCAGTGGCTGCGAAACTTTCGCATGCGTAAGGGCACTTTCATGGAACTTTGTGACTTGCTTGCCCCTGCCCTGAAACGCCATAATACCAAGATGAGAGCAGCCCTCACAGTAGAGAAGCGAGCGGCGATAGCCCTGTGGAAGCTTGCAACGCCAGACAGCTACCGGTCAGTCGGGAATCAATTTGGAGTTGGAAAATCTACTGTGGGGGCTGCTGTGATGCAAGTAGCCAAAGCAATCACTAAGCTGCTGCTACGAAAGGTTGTGACTCTGGGAAACGTGCAGGCCATAGTGGATGGCTTTGCTGCACTGGGATTCCCTAACTGTGGGGGGGCGATAGATGGAACCCATATCCCTATCTTGGCACCGCAGTGCCAGGGCACCCAGTACGTAAACCGGAAGGGGTACTTTTCAATGGTGCTGCAAGCACTGGTAGATCACAAGGGACGTTTCACAAACATCCATGTGGGATGGCCAGGGAGGGTTCATGACGCTCGCGTCTTCAGAAGCACTACTCTGTTTAAATGGCTGCAGCAAGGGAATTACTTCCCAGACCAGAAAATAACAGTTGGGGATGTTGAAATGCCTGTCGTTATCCTGGGGGACCCAGCCTACCCCTTGATGCCATGGCTCATGAAGCCATACACAGGCAGCCTGGACAGTGGTCAGGATCTGTTCAATTACAGGCTGAGCAAGTGCAGAATGGTGGTGGAATGTGCATTTGGCCGTTTAAAGGCGCGCTGGCGGACATTACTGACTCGCTCAGACCTCAGCCAAACCAATGTCCCCTATGTTATTACTGCTTGCTGTATTCTCCACAATCTCTGTGAGAGTAAGGGGGAGACCTTTATGGCGGGGTGGGAGGCTGAGGCAAATCACCTGGCCGCTGATTACACGCAGCCAGACACCAGGGAGATTAGAAGAGCACACCAGGAAGTGGTGCGCATCAGAGAAGCTTTGAAAACGAGCTTCATCAATGGCCAGGGTACAGTGTAACTGCTGTGTTTGTTGATGAACACCCAACCCCCTTGATTGACTCAGTCCCTGTAAGCAACTCCCCCTCCCCCTTCGAGTACAGCTTACTTATGCAAATAAAGTCACTCTCATTTAAAAAGCATGAATTCTTTATTGATTCATTATAAAAAGAGGGAGAGAAGTAAGGGTGTGGTTTGGGAGGAGGATAGGAGGGATGGAGAAGGCCATTAAAAAAAATTCACAGTAACGACATCCTTCTGGTTGGGCTGTCCACGGGGGTGGAGTGGACGGGTGCACGGAGCCTCCCCCCACGCGTTCTTACACGTCTGGGTGAGGAGGATGTGGAACATGGTGAGGGTTGAGGGTGGTTATACAGGGGCTGCAGCGGCACTCTGTGATCCTGCTGCCGTTCCTGAAGCTCCACAAGACGCCGGAGCATGTCAGTTTGATCACGCAGCAGCCCCAGAGTTGAATCCCGCCACCGCTGATCTTCCTGCCGCCACCGCTGATTTTCCTGCCGGTCTTCCTGCCGCCACCTCTCATCTCGGTTGTCCCTCCTGTCCTCACGTTCATCCCTCCTGTCCTCACGTTCACTGGCCTCTTTCCTGTAATTTGATACCACGTCCTTCCACTCATTCAGATGAGCTCTTTCATTGCGTGTAACTTCCATAATATCCGAGAACATCTCATCTCGCGTCTTCTTTTTCCTCCGCCTTATCTGTGCTAGCCTTTGGGATGGAGGAGGGATGGTTGAAAAATTTGCAGCTGCATGAGGGAGATAAATATTTAGAAAGATACATTTTACAGAACAATGGTTATACTCTTTCACAGTGAACAGCACTATTCACCTAGCACATGTGATTTCCCTACAAGGTCGCATTTTTCATCTTAATAGTGAGTGCCTGCAGCTCTGGGATTACAGATCTCACAGACACAGGTCCAGGCATCAGAATTCAGCTTGCATGCGGCCATGGTAAGCCACCGTCTTTCGGCTTCTGTAGTGATTTACCCCTCCCCCCCAACGCATGGCTAATACCACGCTAGCTCCCTGCTAATCAACAACCTTCCCACCCCCCCACCCACTGCGTGTCTGGTAGCTTGGGGAAGATCGCCGGTGACCAAACACAGAAAAGATCATCGGCATTTCACTCCTCCCCTCCCCCCGCTTCGCTAAGTGCAGGAAAGTTTTTTTTTTAAGCTGATGCAGTCCACGAACCCAGTAGAAAAATGGCCACCCCCCTTACTTAAATTCCTGATTTTTAACCAGGTTATCCTGAACGATATCACTTTGCTGAGGATAACAGAACAAGATAAAGAGCGGATGCTTCTTGAATGCCAGCAGTCACCGGGACCATACGCTGCTATGCTTTGCCACGCAATGATACCTGATTACTTGCTACATGCATGGCGTGGTAAAGTGTCCTACCATGGTGGGCGGAACAAGGCTGCCTTGCCCAGAAACCTTCTGCAAAGGCTTCTGGAGTACCTACAGGAGCGCTTCATCGAGATGTCCCTGGAGGATTTCCTCTCAATCCCCGGACATGTTAACAAACTTTTCTAAGTAACTATACTATCTGCGAATGCATCCCAAGTCCTCAGGGCAAATCAATCATTAAAAAAGGCTTGCTTAAAAAACAATGTTTGCTATTTGCAAAGGTACACTCACCAGAGCTCCCTTCCATGGCGTCATTGTCTGGGATAGTGGCTTGTGAGGGCTGGGAGGAGGGTAATTCCGTCAGGGTGAGAAAAAGCTCCTGGCTGCTGGGGCTCACGGAGTGCTGTGTGCTCTCTGCTAGGTCTTCCTCCTCTTCTTCATCTTCATCTTCCCCGTCTGCATAATCCTCAGACATGGCAGAGATTACAACCCCCACCTCGGAATCCACGATCAGGGGTGGGGTACTTGTGGCGCAGCCCCCTAAAATTGCATGCAGCTCAGCATAGAAGTGGCATGTTTTTCGACCTGCCCCGGACCTTCCGTTTGCTTCTTTGGTTTTCTGGTAGGCTTGTCTGAGCTCCTTAACTTTCACTCTGCACTGCACTGAGTCCCTGCTGTGGCCTTTATCCGTCATAGCCTTAGAAATTCTTTCAAATACTTTTTCATTTCGTCTTTTGGAACGCAGTTCTGTTAGCACTGAATCCTCTCCCCAGATAGCGATCAGATCCAGTATCTCCCATGCAGTCCATGCTGGGGCTCTTTTACGATTCTCAGGAGACTGCATTGTTAACTGTGCTGATGAGCTGTGCGTGGTCACCTGTGCTGATGAGATCTCCACGCTGGGGAAGCAGGAAATGAATTTCAAAACTTCGCGGGGCTTTTCCTGTCTACCTGGCCAGTGCATCCGAGTTCAGAATGCTGTCCAGAGTGGTCACTGGTGCACTGTGGGATACCGCCCGGAGGCCAATACCGTCGATCAGCGGCCACACTAACCCTAATCCGATATGGTAATACCGATACTAGCGTTACTCCTCTCATTAGGGAGGAGTACAGAAACCGGTTTAAAGAGCCATTAAAATCGATATAAGGTGCCTCCTAGTGTGGACGGTTGTGGCGTTAAATCGGTTTAAACCGGTTTTAGGAGCGTAAAACCGATTTAAACGCCTAGTGTAGACCAGGCTTAAACGACATCAGTTGCAGCTACAGTTATTTAAGGAAAGCTAGGTAGTGGTCAGGCTGAAAGTCATATCCACAATGCATGAAGTGCAGACTGCTGCAGCTCTTCGGATGAGAGTGTCAGACCTGCTGGTACAAAAGGACTGATAATTACAACATTGCATCAGCAATCCATATCACAATGCAGCACGTTCAAATAAAATGTTAAATCTTGCGCATGCGCGCACACCCACACACCTCAAGGGGATGCAGAAATGGTAACATGACAGCAACTGGCTGGAAAGAGTTGCATTAAAGAAGGTGTGTTTTTACTCTACAAGTACATTTAACTCACAGAGCGTCAGCACTGTTAAATGTACATCAACAATCGCTTGTTAAATCTCAAAAAGAGATAATGTGCAGGTGCCCCACCAACGAGAAGCGTGAACAGGCACCAAAAGAAAAGACAGGTCAGTCAACACGAGTCACACAAAAGGTGCACGCAGAGATCTGGAGTCAGTTGTTAGACTTCTTAGATGTTGCTGTGTGTGCACCTATTCTCCAGTACCAAAGTTTCATGCAGTGCCATAAATAGATGAACATGGTATTAAATTACTGCAGCTTAGGGGAAATTACAGAGTTCCAGAAGTCTCAGCAAAGAGAGTATATATTTAGCAGCACCACTGGCAAAGCAGAAGAGGAAACGATGGATAAGGGAACAGAAGAGTCTGCCATGCTTTCTACACTTGTTCTGTAAAGAGAGGAGAGGCAGATGATGCTTCAGGATCAAGGTTTTATAACAGTTAAAGGACTGAAGTTATCATTTTTTAGATGAGTGTTTTTCTCTGCAGCTTCTTTTTTTTTCCTCTCTCCATATTTATTTCACACCTTCCCCATGCTCTGCTACATTTTTCACCTATCTTTTGGGGCAACTTTTTTTTTTCCTTCTCTGTTTTGTCTCTCAAAGTCCTTCCTAAACAGACAGAAACCCAGGTGTGGAATTAGATCAAACGATTTTGTCCAGCCCTCGTCCAGTGTACGTACTGCAGAATCTGAAAACATCGTATATGATATAAGTGTCTATGAACAGCAGATTCAGTCCTCCGGCTCCTGGCATGTTGTGAACGTTATTACTTTCAATGTAAGAGGATTTTGCTCTTTGTAGGTGTTTGTAAGAAGGTGACAAGTATCAGAGGGGTAGCCGTGTTAGTCTGGATCTGTAAAAGCAGCAAAGAATCCTGTGGCACCTTATAGACTAACAGACGTTTTGCAGCATGAGCTTTCGTGGGTGAATATCCACTTCTTCGGATGTAAGAAGGTGAGACTCTCACCCCCACTTCACACACACTAGGAATCAGGGGTTCTCAAACTTCATTGCACCGTGACCCTCTTTTGAAAACAAAAATGACTACATGACCCCAGGAGGGGGGACCGAAGCTTGAGCCTGCCTGAGCCCCACTGCTCTGGGGGGGCTGAGGGGGCCTGTAATCTGAGTCCCGCTGCCCAGGGCTGAAGCCCTCGGGCTTCAGCTTTGGCCCTGGGTGGTGAGGCTCAGACTTTGGCCCCAGGTCCCAGAAAGTCTAAACCAGCCCTGGTGACCCCATTAAAACGGGGTCGCAACCCACTTTGGGACAACTGCTGCATTATGTTACCGTCCAAAACTCTCCCCAGGATTTTTCTTTATGTTTGACTTTAATAACAAAGCTATAAACCTAAACTGATCCCTCTCTTAAGCTGGCCATTCCTAGAGTGTCTGTTTGCAGGACCCATTTAATGTTGTTTTCCCCCCATCTTTGTATATCCCTGAGCTGAAGCAAATGAGACTCAGCTGGCCTGCACTGCAGGCAGAAGAGAGTCAGAAGAATAGCTTTGTCTGTGCACATGGGGTCTTAGGACCTGACACCAGTTCACAACATTATGTGTGCTATTTTGTAATGAGCTCCAGAATAGTCAACAAAACACGGAAGATCAGAGTGAAAATATAAATGATGCAGCTTATAAAATTCCGCTTCAATTAAGCAAGTGCTTGAGCATGATGGGCTGTTAAAAAGGCAATAGGTAAACTGAACATAAAGGGTGGGAGAGAAGGAAGGTTTTAGAAATGGCAGTATGTAGGCCCCAATGCAGAAAAACTCAGATATGTGCTTAATGCTGAGCAGTGTATACATGCTATCCTGAAGCTCCAAGGATTTTGAGTCAGGGACTTAGTGAGGAAGAAAGACTGTGCTGTATCTTTTCTTGAATACACTTTGGAAAAAGATTCTTCTGTGACATGTTTATCTGAAAGAAGCTTTGACATTCAGAAAAAAGGAGTTGAAAACCAGTGAGCTCATCAAATTTTAAAACTGTGTTTTAGTACTTTTCATGTCCTGATGCATTTAAATTCCTTCAGTAATGTTAAACGAAGCCCTTTGAAGGTGGTGCCCCTCCTCGTGATGGGAAGTGAAACACTTTGAAGACAGACAGCACCTACAGCAATGTGAAGTGCTTTAAAAGGAAGGGCACCTGATGTAAACTCTTTGAACAGGGAACCCCTCCGCACTGTGAAGTGTATAAGGGCAAAGCTTTTTCTCCACTTATGTCAGGTCCTTAATAAGAGAGGCTCATTTAGCAAGGAGAACTTTTTAAATAGTGGAGACATCAGAGCAGAAGCCTTTGAAAAAGGGCTCGCAAGTGATAACAAAGAGCTATTCAAGGAACTTTAGGCAGGACCAGTGCAGTCATTTAAACCAGTCAGGACACCAGCTCTTGCCAAAATACCAGGACATTTACGGATTGCATCCAATGAACACCTTGGTTTTACCTCATCCCAAAAGTAGCACCTGCCACTACAACTGGGGCACTGGGTCAGTAGCAAGTCTGTTGTACAGGAAGAATGCCTAGCGATTTTGCAGCTATCAACTTCCAAGGAGATGCCAGTTACTTCAAGAGGTTTCTCATACAAATACAAAACAGCATCATTCCTGTCAAGCTGAAGTTGTTAGATATCAGAGGGCAAGTCTACATGTGAAAGGCTACACTGGCGCAACTTCACCGATGCGGCTGGTCTGGGGAAGACACTCTGTGCTGACTGGAGAGGGCTCTCCCGTTGGCATAACGACTCCACCTCTGCGAGAGGTGGAAGCTGTGTCGGCGGGAGATGCTGACCTGCCAGCATAGTGCCAGTGTGGATGGTGCTTAGGTCACTGTAATTTTTGTTGCTCGATGTGTGTCATTTTCACGCCCCTGAGTGACGCAAATTAGATTGACTTAAGTGGTAGTGTAGACCTGCCTCCCGATATCAGATATTATTAGATCAGGGTTGGAGGCAGCCTCACTGCAGCATAAAACAAAATGTGGACCAGTCTAGAAACCAGGGGAAGAAACATAAGAGTAATGTCTGAAACACTATATCTGTGGAGGATGATTAGTTGGCATAATGGCCTGGATTTTCCAAAGGGTTAAAGGGAAGATTGCTTTTAATTGTAACTGTTATTTATTAAAGGCCTGAGCCAAAAGACTGCTGAAGTCAAAGGAAAGACTCCAGTAAAACTTAAAGTTTACTAGACTCGTTCGTTTAATTCTTCTGGTTAGGAGTCACTGGAGCCAAGGGGAAGAGTAGAAACAAGAATGTAACATCAATAGTGTAGAACAGAGGTTCTCAAACTCTGGTCCATAGACCAGCTCCATTCAAGTGGTCCGCGGATAGTTCCCTCTAAGGTGCGTGCCTGAGCCGCTGCACGTGTGAGAATGAAGGGCCACCCACCTAATTAGTGGAGCCGTGCAGGCAAGGTGAGGTGGTGGCCTTGGTGGGAATAGGGGATAGGCGGGAGGGAGCAGTGGGGTGAGAAGAGGGGATGGAGGGCATTTGGGACATGCAGGGCTGCAGCGGCCAGAGAAAGAGGAGACTTTCCCCAGCTCCAGGGCTGCAGCTGCCGGGGAGAGATGGCCCTCCTTCCCAGCCTCACCTCTGTGGCTGCTGTGGCAGAGGAGAGACCCCCCTTCCTTCCCAGCCCACCTTTGTGGCTGTTGGGGGGGGGAGGGAGAGAGAGGGAGAGACCCCTTTCCTTCCCAGCCCCAGCTTGGGGGCTGCTGTGGCAGGGGAGAGAGGGCACATCCATCACATTAGAAAGGTAAGACTACTGATATTAAAATATGAGTTGTCTGCTTTTATTTGTAGAACAAAAATATTAATTATTATTAAGATTTTTTTATATAGCGCTTTTATCCAAAGTGCTTTACAATAGTTAACTAATGGTACAAACAACATTTGGAAAGATTATTAAATGGTCCTCTGAGACCCTCAGCAATTTTCAAGTGGTCCATGAAAAAAAAAGTTTGAGAACCATTGGTGTAGAATACATCACCTGTCTGTTTATATGGAACAATCTCTTCACTGCTGCTTTTACTTCCTCAGGCAATTATAATGCTATATTGAATGATACAAAGTGTGTCCTATGTTGATGGGCTCCTTATTAAAATGTGTTGGTATAATCTTAATAATTATCTGCCCAATGACATCAAATGGGACCTTTTAGTAAAAAGGTCATGAGTTAAGGACTGTGTTGTTCTGATCATATTTACTGCTGATTATATGGTTCAAATAGGCAGCAGGATAAAGGCTGCCTGCATGCAATGTGTGTGTGTGAAAAATGAAAGCAGCAATTTGTAGGAAGTGTTATTCTCGCAGGAGTGTGTGCAACAGAAAAAGTGAGGTGGTTTCAGAGATGTGCATCAGAGAAAACTTCATGCCTCTTGTATCCATCTAACCTTCCAATCCTCTCTCCTGGATTTGAAATTGTAGTCAGTATACACACACTGTGCACATATATGATATATAAATAAATAATAAGAAATATATGCCTATATAAATGAATTGACTTTCAGATTAAAAGGCAACAAACATCACGGTCTTTTGTTGTAGAAGAAAAGAATATAAACTGAGCCAACCTTACTGCCTTTTCTTCTCTGTTCGTCAATATTAAGATGAAGGCCATGGTTCTGACTACTGATTTTGCTTCCCCCATCTGAAAAACTTGCAAAGGCTTGATTTTGAGAAGATACCGAGAAAGAAGGTAGTGAAAAATCAGGCCTCTTTATGATGTCTTAATTTGGACACCCAAACGTCAGTAGTCACTTTTGACAAAGGTGTTAGAACAAAGGATGCCGTATTGTGATTCAAACAACCGATCTAGACAAAAGAATGATTTTGGGAGGAGGTTTTCCAAGGCACAAATGGCAGTGCTGCACTTATTTTCCATTGACTTTCAACTGCCATTCAACTAACTGCTGCTTGTGCCTCCCCTCTTTGTCCCTGAATATTGGCATCTGTTTATTCACCTGTTAAGGAAGATTGTTCTGATAAAATAAAACCACACTGGGAAATAGGATAAATTGGTAGCTGAGACGAGCAAAAATTGGCACATCAAAGAAATGAAGTACAATCATTGTAGTGGGTCACATGAGTGCCACGTTCTTTTGACCATATTCAACCTTGAATGCAACATATGAGCCTGATAGCAATGCTACAGTTTAAGATGGGGAAAATTATATAAACTTCTTTCATAAGTATATTACGTTTCATTATGTGTTTTTATCCATATAAAATAGACAAAGGAGGCCATATTGACTGGCACTGTAAATTGCACTGAAGTCAATGGGGTTACACCAGGGATGAATGTGGGGTTATTCATGTCACTGCTTTTTGCATTGGCCGTGGAGTGATTATGCTTAGCTTTTTCTGCTCTGCAGAAGACAGTGCCCCTCTGGGAGCAGAATACAGAAACAGCAGCTGACAATCAGCCTTACTCAGAATCATGATTCCATTCCAGGCCAATGTACAGAAGCCATATTATTGCTAGAGCTGACAACTGGCAAGATGGGGACACCTGGCAAGGTCACTTTATGCCTTCTTATTTGGCAGCTCCAAACATTTGCTGAGCCAGCTTTGCCCATCTCCAATTAACGCATGTTCTTATTTTGTGATCACAAGATACATGGGCAAATTATCCCATGGCATTAATTGTGCTTTTCACACTATTTTTTAAAAACAGCAAGAAATTCAAAATGAAGCAGATGCCCAGGGATAACTTTTTGAGCAGAACTCTGTTTGAAAAGCAATGAATATTTTCCTCACTATCCTATTAAAACAGATGTTCTGCCTAATCTACATTCGCTTTACTCACTGTCTTATCTTTGACCTTTTCTTTGAAAGTATTCATGGAAGAGAATGTCAGTATTTATCTACCTGCTGTGCTTCCATCTGCCTATGCAGCACACGAATGCCCACAAATTATATTTCCTTTGTAAAACTTTGAATGACAGAAGGATTTCTGATGCTTTGTATACATGGAATGATCAGATATTATCTACTCTGTCTTGGAGTAAACTATAAAGGCATCCTGCATCTGGATATGTTATCCAGTAACAGTGCCATTCGAAAGTACATTTTAAACTCTAGTTTCTAGTTTCCCCCCCTAGAGCATTCTTACCAGGAATCTTTTTTGGGCTCTTCCATCACCACTGCCGTACTCATTTCACCTGTTGGGGAAGATGAGGTAGGAGTGTATGTGTCCAAGGCTGCAATAGGGAATGCACTGCGGTGTAATGACTTTAAAAGATAGCTAACAATTTGAAAATATACATCAGAATAATGACTTGCAAACATGTTATGCTACAAATAGTTTTAAAGGGTCAGGAGAAACTGCTGGCACCCCCTTCCAGATCAGCAGACAGATCCTCAGCTAGTGGCGGTTGGTTTAGCTTCATTGCGTTGCATGGAGATTCACTGACTGGCATCATCTGAGGATCTGGCCCCAGGTTCTACATGTTCTGAGATGCATTAGAAGATTTGTTGATCATTCTATTGGTCCAATCAATAATTTACTAGGGGTAATTTTTAAACAGCTGCAACAGAAATGGAGAAAGGCATTACTCTCAAAATTGACGACTGTCTTGCAGTGCTCTGGACAAGTGCCAACCTAGTTTTTCCCAGAGTTGCAAAAATGAATATGCAAGTATGTCATTAATAGTCATAATCCATGCTTATAACTTGTTTTTAAATATTGAACAGTTGATCCCTGTATCAGTCATATTTGATTCCTACACTTTTGCCAGGGTGGCAACAAGTCCAAAAAGTAGAACCTTTACTCCTAGAAAGCAGATATTAAAAGTTTAAAGCAGAGGGAGCGCATATATTATCCACAGCAGGACACACTAAGGTCTGGCTATAGCTTTGTTAAAGCTGTGATACAGGATCGGTGCTAAAGCAGAATGCATATCGTAAACTTTTAGTTCATAGATTCCAAGGCCCGAAGGGGGCATTTGGCCATTTACTTCAATGGGGAGAGGATTTCAATCATCAGAGCCAGTCAGCGGGAGATCTGGAGCTAGAATTTAAAAGTCTTCAGCATTCTAACCTGTACTCTTGTCTCTGGACAGTTTAACTTCTAAAGCTCTTTTCTAGAAAATTCAAACAAACTCTTGGTTCAAGCATAAACTTCTTTCAAAATTGATGCAATTTTTGCAGCAATGGGAGATGAGGGGCTCTACAGGAGTAGAATTTTAAGTACTAGAAGTCTAGAGGCTTGGATTTGCACAGGACACAAGGTAGGCAACAGTGGAGCAGAAGCCTTCCATCACATTCCATATTGTGCCCGCTTCTCCAACCTAAGCCGCATTTATGTAACTCCATATGCAAAATGTGATCAGGTCAGCATCTAAAGTTGATGGATAAAATGGTTTAATGACAAATGTTATTGAATAAAGTTGGTTGGGAAATTTTTATTTATTTTTCTTTTGGTTGGAAAATGCTATTTATCGAAACAAACTTTTTGTGGGAATGGGTCAATTTCAACATTCTGATTTGAGAAAAACCTGAATTTTAAAAAAATGTTTAGTTTCTAAATCCTGGTTCTAACTAACTTTTCATTGGGTAATGTAAGCTAATCATAGTAAAAAAATAAATAGTCAAAACTGAAATTAAACAGTTTGAAATTATTGAAACAAAATGGTCTAATTGACATGAACTGAAAATGATTTCAGATTTTTGGTTCGTGAAAGTTTTTGAGATTTTTTTCTTTTCATCTTGATTCAGGATGAAAAAATATTTCAATATCTTAACATTTTTCCTAGGATGGAAAAATAGTTTCCTACCCGTCTCCATTATTAAATAAGTTAGGATGAATGAGGTTTCCAATCATGCTATCCCCTGGATTCATGTTGTTGAAATCTGGGAAACCCTAAGCTATCATAAACAACTGTGATACAATACAGTTCTTTAAGTATAAGTTCATTGTATAGTACAGTATAGTATAGGTCTTGTTCTCTCATTTAATGGATTGGGCTATATTTCTTTGGAGTTTCTTTCCTCTGATTACAAAAAAATGCTCTTAATTATGCAGTCTTTAAAAACGACATTGTTCAGGGAATTACTGATTGTATTTGATTTTTTTTCATTACTTTGCTTATTGTAATTTTTTTACATCTTTCACACCAGACCATAACTTCTGTACTGCTGTAAATGCTGGGTTTTTTTACATTTCTATAAATACCTCTCTACCAATGCTTCCAAATAAGCCATTTAAAAAAATATTCATTCTCACCCAACAACTGAAAATATTTTCTAGCTCAAGTGGAATTGAAGGCATAAAATGTATTTCCTAACTTTGAAAAATTGATACATACCTAATGTAACAGTCAGTGGAAGCACTTTCACAATACTCATTGTAAAAATTGCCAAAATATCCTTTTTTAAAATATCAAAGTTAAACACACTCATACTTGCTCTGTCAGAATTCTCACAATTGAACAATACAGCTAATATCTGACACAATCACTTTCTAGGCAGTCAAGCAATGCAGCTGCAGAATGAGACTGTACAATGTGGAGAGGAAATGAAAATATGTAGCACTCCCATCTTTTTCAATACTTTCACATTGTTAAGTCTATCTGAGGGTTTGGAACTTTTGCCTGTCACTGCAATATCTAAATACCTTACAGGAAATAAGATTAAATTAGTGTAGGGCCTCTATCCAGCAAAGGATTTATGAATGTGCTTAACCGTAAGCACATAAATATTCCCTTTGACTTCAAGCAAACATCAAGTGGACCACTAATTTATTTAAGAAAACAAAATAAAACTCTTTTTGAAGTCAATGGAACTTCATTGAATTACACTAGGTGAGAACCTACTAACCCTAAGAAATCAAGAACAGAGATTTTTGTTTTTATTTTAGAAAAAAATATTTAAAAAATGCACCCGTATGAAACTTACAATGCATTGATATCTCATCTGGATCAAACTAAGAAAAATATATTTACATCCTAAAAGTATCAAAGACAGTCTGAAGGTGTTTCAAAAGACTTTAGTCTAAGGTTGTTTATGGGATCATTCTGACTGAGATTTGGGTGTGGGGGTGGGGGAGGGGGAATATCAAAGAGAATATGTTAAGCCTCCCTACAGATTAAATCATTATAAGAGAAACTACATGAAAGGCAGAATTTTTAAGGAGAGAAGAGTTGAAAACTGTGTCGGAAATTAGAAATGATATTTGAAAATTAGACTTTCATTTCACTTGCTATCAAATAATTGGAGTTATACTTCAGTAAGTTACCATCAAAACTGGACTGAACCCTGGAAATTGAGCCTGAGCCTTTGGATGGAGATACAGTAAAGAAGTTAATTTCAGTAAAGTACATAGAAAATGAGCCACATGACTCCTATTAATTTTGACCCACTCCTGCTCTGATTGGAGTTGATGGAGATATTTTACCATTGAATTCAATGGGAACAAACCTGAGCCCCTTTCTGGGAGTGCATGAACCAAGTCAAAAGAAAAGAAAAACAACAACAACCATTGCCCAAAATGGAACCCAAATTTCCCATCTTCCATTTCACGTTGCTATGATCTGTGCATCCCTGCTGTGACAAACACAGGCATAACTTTGAGACTATTATATCCACTTTACAAATCTCACCTGCATTTTACAGATTCAGACCTTGGAAGCATACAAACGTCAAAGGCTAAAAAATATTGAGACGTGTTAGACAATATGGGCCCACAGAATAGTCACACAACTTTGTATCACTAAGCATTACATGTACGTGTGTGTCCATGACTCACTGGGCTACTCTCCTGTGGAATCTGGAATCTCTGGGGGTTGATTAATGCAAACTCCCAATGCTGGATATGCAGGTATCCTGCCTTTGAACCCCATACCCTGCCGGGGGAAAGGGCATTGACTGGTTTTACTTGTTTCAGCAGGTCTGGGAAATAAAGGCCCCTCAACTCTATAAAGTCTCAGCGTCAATTGACTGAGGGGCCTCATCATAATCTAACCAGCTAACATGAACCTTTAACCAAGGGGCAAACCCTATGTGAAGAATTTGAAGGACTTCGACTTACCAAGCCCCCATAGAAGATGGCTGACCTCTGGTAAGCTTACTATGCATTTAGACTTTTGATTATTTTATCACACAATTTTTGCTGTGGTGCTTTTGTCCTGAAATAAAAGTACTGAGGTCGGTGAAAGCTGTCTGGTCACTGGGAGGTATTCAGATACAGAAGGTAGTCCATATTATTTAGTTAGTTTTAATACAGTGTCTCATGCAGTAGAAACTAGCCGCATTTGCGAGATATGAGTAAAAAGGCTACAACCACTGGAAGAAAACAGTATCCAAATGCTTTAACTTCTACATGTGACGGAAACCAGGAAATGCAGGTGTCATAGTCCCTGGGGGAAAAAAAAGTGAAACTGCAGGTGGTGAGCCTGGTCAAAGCTGCTGGGGTAATCACAGTGAATTGCAGGGGGACTGCAGCCTAAATCCTCTGTTTGGAGGGAGAGGGACATGGGTGCCTTCCCAGAGAAAAGGGTGATGGCTAGAGGCCTAAGATCTAAGGAGGCATCCCTTGAGCAGAACACTGAGTGAGTCAGAGGCACAGTTACCCCAAAAGGGTTTCAGGCAAGTAGCCTGAAAGATGCACCCTGACAGAGGTAGAAGAAGGATGGTGCTGTGGTTAAGGTACTGGCCTCAGACTCAGGAGACCTTGATTCAATTCTCAGCTCTCCCACAGACAACTTGGGGAAATCACTTGTTCTCTCCATGCCTAAGTCCCCATTTGTATACAGGGTCGGCACCAATATGGCCTGAGTCTGCGTTTTCTATTTAGATGGCAAGTTCTTAAGGTATGTCTATATTTATGGTGTCACGTAGAGTACAGACACTGCACTCCGAGCTAGCACGGGTATAAGCAGCAGTGTTGAAAAAGATGGGAGTGCTACATATTTTCATTTCCTCTCCACATCGTACAGTCTCAGTTTTTTTCATCCCACTCCTGTTATGAACTTTCAATAATGCTTTGACTCACTCTGGCTGGGCCTGCCTCATTCCCCACCCCACAACTCCTGGCTACAAGCTCATAGACTCATTAGACTTTAAGGTCAGAAGGGAACCCTGAGCCTGGCAGAGGGCCTGCCACCACTGAGAACAGCCGAGCTCCATCCTCTTTGGAACCCCCATTTCAGGTAGTTGAAGGCTGCTATCAAATCCCCCCTCACTGTTCTCTTCTGCAGACTAAATAAGCCCCGTTCCCTCGGCCTCTCATTGTAAGTCATGTGCCACAGCCCCCTAATCATTTTTGTTGCCCTCCACTGAACTCTCTCCAATTTGTCCACATCCTGACTGTACAGTGCTGAACAGAGGGGAATAATCACTTCCCTCGATCTGCTGGCAATGCTCCTACTAATGCAGCCCAATATGCCATTAGCCTTCTTGGCAACAAGGGCACACTGCTGACTCATATCCAGCTTCTCGTCCACTGTAATCTCCAGGTCCTTTTCTGCAGAAAACAGACAGTCTGGAGATGAACAGTCAGTTTCCAGACAGTCTGGAGATGAATCCAGTCACAGCAATCGACAGGGAAGAAAAAAATACTTTTTTTGTGTGTTTTTTTCTTCTTGGTTCAAAACTGGGCTCTGCATCTGCTCTGATGCCCCCAGAGTCTCTACAGCTGCAGACAAAGAATGAAGAAGCATCTCTGCTGAACAGAGCCCGTATTTCTGAAGCGATTAGAGCAGCTCCTACTTAGTCTTTCAAATTGGTACATTTCAAAGCCAAAATGGGGGAAATCTGTTACTAACAGTATTTTTTCCAAGGATATGAAATCCTAAGTGTAATAGAATGAGAGGGGAAATTTGACAGGGTTGTTTTTATCATGGATGAATAACCACTGTCCTTGCTGTGAAAGTTTAATTAGAGAAGGAGGGATTAGGAAAAGGAGGAAAAGATAACGGCAAGAAGGTTTATGACCCCTGTCTGTCTTCAGACGCCTGAAATATACTTTCTCTCCACGCTGTATGGGCTGTCATGCCTGTTGATGTCTGATGGTAAAATACGAGTCAAAATAGCAACTTTAAAATATGTCGACATTCTGTATTAATCAATTGTTTTGAACTAATGTTTATTGCAGGCTTTTTAATAAAGAAACTATGACCGTTTATCCAACCCCTCCTCCCCATCTAGCCATTATCTTCAACTGGAGCACATCCAGTGTGTAAATATTTAGAGAATGGGTGTATAACACACACACACACACACACACACACACACACACACACACACACACACACACACACACACACACACACACAGAGTTTAGACTGCATTTCACCTGAAAAGAACCTTACAGTAACCATATATGCTTTCAGAATCTTCTTCCCCTCTTATGGCTGTCATGAGATTTTATTTTCCTTTGCCCGTGGATTCTCTCTCCTGCAGTTCAGTTGGAAGCACTCCATTCCATTCTATTCTGTTCCTTATACCGTGTTCATCACCATGGTAACTCAGCACATCACCTTAGAATGCCCGTAACTTAGCATGCCTAATTACAAAAGTTGTTATTGGTAATTCATTATTTAGCCTTTTTTAAACTTCAGCGACAGCCTTTGACTCTCACATCCGCGCCATGGTTTTCACAGCTTGATTATACACCTTATGGGGAAGTGCTTCCTTTTATTTGTTTTTCATTTCCCTACCATTCATTTTGGGGGGACTGCCTTGTCCAGAGAAGTTTGTTTCTACTACACCTATGAAAAAATGCAAAACACAGAATCTCCATGAATATTTATTTGGAGGAACCATGATAGCCCCCTGCTTTCCTTGTGAAAACTGAACCAATCGAGTTTACTGGCATAAATGTGCAGGAAAAGAAATGTATAGAGATTTATATAACCAATCACAACTGAGCAGCATAGCTCGCTTTTCTAAAATATGCAACCAATCCAGACAGTTGTAGGATGGGGGGAGGGGGGAAGCAAAAAGCCAGCTATTGAAGAAGTCTAAATAATGGATACGCACTCCACCCCATCCCCCAAAACCTCACACACATCGGGGCTCATATTTGTGGATATTCGCCAGGCAGAAAAAGAGAAGAGAGTCAAATTCTTCCTTGCAAATGATTCACTGGCCTCTAATTCTTGGATTCGAATTCATGGTTGACTATATAACATCACTAGAGAAAGTTGGTATTGGAACACGTCTGCTACATGTGTTCCACCCATCTGAATTTAACCGCACAGGCTACAGTGGAAGTCGCATATCAGATTTACCTTTTGAACAAGGTTTCATTCAATACGTAGATAACATGGTGATGAATGCTCTAGAAATACCGTAATAGATTCCTGAATCTGTGTAACTTTACACATTCAGAATTCTGCCCTCACTTTCACAAATGCAACCTCAATTTCAATCATGTTCAGATTTAACTAAAGATAATGGGTTCAAACTGTCCCTGGAAGGAGGACCAAGAGTCAGGGCTTGTCTAGACAGCAAGCTACTGTGTGGCATGTAGTAGAGGGTCATCCTATCCCCATTACCCGGCCCACTTATTTATACCCATGACTGTCTGTAACTGTTGTATGAGTGATGTACCCTCACTGCTTGCTGACTGTATCTTGATCTCACCCACCGTATACCCCACATTGGGGACATTGCAGACTGTATATGTTATGTGCTGTCCAATATCAAAATATTAGCATCCCCCTATACTCTGTATGTTACCCCCGATGACCAATAACTGACATTTCAAACTCTCTATCATCTATTTTTACACTAAGCCACAGTCTGGGACTTTCAGTGAGCTGTAGCAGTGCCTGCATGGGATGTTACTTTGCCACAAGCTGGCGCACTGTAGATTTCCACCCTGGCCTGTAGCAAAATAACTTGCTGTGTAGACAAGCCCTCAGTCTCTAACTCCATTTTGTCCTATTCCACTCCCTGCTAGACTTGACTAGCCAAGTCCTCCACCTATTATGAAGAAAAATATTAAGTTGAGCTAGCAGAGTGAGCATTAGTAGGAACTTAACCTTATACATTCAAAGAGGGACTCAAGTTCCATCGATTCTGAGCTGAAACAACATGGAAATGGGAGTATATCCCCTTGGAGTGCAGCCATTTGGATCAATTTCTCGTCTTATTCCTGCTAACTGAAGACATCTCATATAAATAAACATGTGTATGTTATTGCCAGCATGCTTTGCTTTATTAATTTTGTGTAGAGCAAGCTGGCTTTTGGGGAGTTTAATTTCCTGAACTGAAAAGAAAATGGCACTTCACCAATTTGAGAATAAATAATTGTCCCGAGGTCTCAGTTCATTATTTTGAACTCACACAAGTCTCTGCAGATTCCTCTGACAGCTCAGAGAAACAGAGTGATTTTCACTAGCCAGCCCCACTGTCTGATGTATATCGTACTAGGCTGCATGGGAATCAGTGACTATTAAGAATAGCTTGGCTCGTCTCTTTTCTTTAAGGCTGAAGTTAGCTACACATTGGAAATTTGAAGTATAAAGATAAGAACAGTGTAACTCTGGAGAAAGGAACATTTAACGCTATGTGCTTTTAGTGAAAATGTTCTTAAAGTTAACTCACGGTTGGGTCTATTTGATCCTTTTGTAACTCAATAGATAGCTTGTGTCTTGTGGTACTTATCAGAGACTATCTGAGTGGTACAATGAGTATCTGCCTGATTTTCCCCCCATCAGGTTTCTATCTGCTAGCGGCCCCAGAGCAAACATATCTCAATTACAGGTTTCACTGAAATAATGGGAAAGTAGCATTAGCTCCATATGGTGGCGGGGCATCTTGACCTATCAAGTGTCAGGTAACATACTAGCATATAGAAGGACACAGGGCTGTGACTGCATTACAGGAATGCTGCTATTTCCAAGGGCAGGCAATAGCAGATGGCCATATTTCTGAGTTTCTGAAATATAGGCTGCAAAGAGGAATTTTTATTATTTTAGTTTTTACAGTGGGGCTAATTTTAATTGAAGGCCTAATACATAGTACATGAACCTACCCCATTCAGGAAAGGTTAGTTGTAGTTTAAACACGAGTATGGAATTATTTATAAGATTGGAAGCTGGTTAGAAATCTTGAATAATATTTTTAACAATCTGTATTGCACGAGTTTCATTTTTACTTGGCAGGAATCTTTTCATCATCATACCTAATACCAGGTGATAGGCAAAAAGGTATTAATGGATCTGTTTTACCAAAATGTTTAACATGGATCGTGCATGAAAAAGAAAATATTATCTGGCCAATATCATGCATAAAATGTCATTCTGTTCTTCTGAGTACAGATGGTTTTTCACTTCCCACAGTGTTTCTCTGTGGAAAATCTGTTGTGTTCTTGGTATTTAATTTGCCTTTTTGATGTAGTTTTCTCAATTAAATCTCGTGCAGATGATGTGTTCATTTATATCCAGAGAATCAGGCTTTTCTGCTCTTATTGGATAAACTTTAATCTAATCTGTGGGATTCCGATTTAGCTGTGTGATGTTAATTAATTTTAAACTTTGCTAAAATGTTTCTTTGATGAAGCTGAAAAGATAAGTGTGGTCCCCACATCCTAAACTGACAAGAAGTGTGTCAGCTGGAAGACTTGCTTGGATTTTACTATGCTAGGGGGAATCCAGGAGATAAGGTACAGACAATGTCACTCCATAACCGAATATATCCACAGAGCAGATACAGTAGAAGTGGAAGCGTCCCATACTTTGCAGCTATTGTGCGTCAGTTTTGACCTTTCATCTAAGATTGCAAGTTAGGGTGGTGCTTTGTGTGATATTGTCGTATTAAGGTATTGGCTCGTGGTGAGGGTAGTATCAGTGCTTAATTTGTGCTAGGGCTTGCCAGGACTGAGCCCCGACAGCTCTATCCTTTGCAGTTCAGAGCCCTGGCACCTCTGGGCTTGTCGCATCAGTTATGAAAGTAAAAAAAATGTCTTGAGCCCTGGCACCTGATTGCTTGAGCCCTGGCACCTCTTTCATTACAAATTAAGCACTGGGCAGTATGGATCAGGAGGAAAGTACGTTTTCAGTGCAAATGCAGTTAAATTGTTGGGTATGGAATCCAGTTACACAAAATAGGAAAGAGTTTTGTGCAAAATCTTTATTTTGCCCTCGACATTATGATATAATCTTTAATTACACAACCACATAATATTCTTTCCATAGGACCCCCACGTCATTCAGGATGGACACACCAGAGGGCAGAATTAAGGTTGCATTCTTTTAACACCATTGTTCATCCTATTTAATAGCAAATAATTCATGTAACTGCTGTACATGTAAATAAGGACCTAGAGAATACAATCTATACAAATGCAATGAGCCAGTGTCTTCTTTTGTCTTCCCTTGGTTTATCTTTTGATATCAGTGGTATTGCATTAGGAATTAATTTGACTCCACGTTCTTATTTAGAACCTTATGGAAGGACTCAGGTTGATTTCTATGTGATCAGGGCCTTGGGGACAATTTCTGCTTTTGGTTATTCCTTCATATATCCAGAGTAACTTCCCTGGAGTTTCTCTGAATATCCATAGGTGTACCTGAGAGCAAAATCTGTCTCACAATTAGTGGGACTACAAGGTATTAGATTCAGATGGGTTAAGCGTGAACAGTTATTTTTTCTTCTCACACACTATGGTGAATTCCTTTCAGTTTCACAGGAAACAAAAGTTGTGATGGAAGAAAAAACTCCCTTTCTCCCCAGTATTACACAAATCTACTCAAAATACATGCACTTCCTGTTTTTAACTTTTACTCACACCACAATTCATTATTAATATTTATTAAAACATATTTTGCAATTTATTTTATCTCCATTTATAGTAGGGTTTTCTTTTTGACTTTAAGCTATTCATAATATATTAATTTAAATTGCTATCTGCATATAAACATTATCCATGGAGATTAGTACAGTGTGGTAAATGTATTTTTTAGGGTTCATCTTTGTAGGTTTTATATATCAGGTGCTCGTTTAGACAGGATTCATTGTATATTATTCTCTTCTGACAACAATAACTGGTCTCCAACTTTCCAGAGCTTGTTATTTTCAGAGAGTATAAAACCTCAAGGAGTTAAGAGAACAGACAGAACATTTCATTAATTTGTGGGAAATTCTATTTACTGTGTCATGTCTTTTCTCTGAAGACTGAGAACATCTGCCAAATATAATACCATGTCCTTCCCTTGCACTCTGGCTCCTCTTCTCTTTGACATTGTGGGACTAAACCCTTAACTCACACTACCTCGTTTTGAAGAGGTGATGTACATGTATCTGGAAGTTTAAATTCCAATTTGTAATTGAATGTCTGACTTCTGATAAATGCAGACACAGAAAAACCTGAACAACAAATAGCTGTGTGGGCAAAGAGAACAGAAAGTGCCAGCAGTCACTTCCCATCCTTTCTAATCTATCCCTGGCACGATAATTCTGTGGCTGTTATTTCTGGTGGACTTCCCTCATGCTTCTAGACATAACTATTGCAAATCAGACTCAGTAGCATTGAAGGCTGAACCTCACTCATCAGCTCTGGGGATTTGTTTCAGGTAAGCACTCAGATGTTCAGACACTTGTGCAAATTATGCACAAATCTCGAGAGCTTGTGAAATTGATCTGGAATTGTCATGAGAACTTTCTTCTGATATGTAATCATCTCCACTTTGGGTTCTAAATGGAACCCGGGCATACAAAGTGAGCAAAAATTAAATAGAATTGCAGTGAGTGGTGTAAACCAGTCTTCTTTAAATCTCAGCTTTTGTCCAAATTTGCCACAGAGCCCAAATGAAGCAGAACATAAATTAAAAAAACAACAACCCATAAATCACACTATATTTTTGAAGCTCAAAGAAGAGGTCATCGGAAGTTCTCTCTTTTGGAAGAAGAGAACATGTCAGTACACACTACTCCAAAGGATCTAAGGATGTGGAACAATAGTGTTGGGTCAGATGCTGCCAACCTTACTCACACGCAGTATGTTACTCCACTGAATTGGGCCCATAATAATTATAGCAATATTTTGCACTTCTATGGCTCAATCCTGCTCTTATCGCTATCAACATGAGCTTTGCCACTGAATTCAACAGATGCAAGATCAGGGCTATTTCCTTCCAAATGAAAGGAACATTGGATATTCAAAAGAGCCTACGGGAATTTGAATGAGATTTGGGGGACTAACTCCCCTAGACTCCTTTGGAAATCCCAAGTGAAAAGAGTTTCAGTTATTCCAAACAATTCTGGAAATGTTACAAAGTGAAGAAAAGAAGATGTATACGAGGATCATTCATTTATCAGTGAAACGCTGCTACTTCGGGGAGAAAGGCAGTAACTTTAAAACAATTCTGAGCAACACTACACAAAGTGATACAGAGAAGTGGAAAAGATGATGAGAAAGGAAATCTTAACGTAGTACAAGACTGTTTAATAGAGTTTGACAGAAAATGGCAAGAGCTCTTTAATTACAACCTTTGTGAGTAACTGTGAAAAGTAATGATTACCCGACTTACTCTGAATAAACTCAGTATAATTAATGAATGTTCCGGCTCCAATTGTGCTAAAATCATAGTAAATGAAGTCCAGACAATGGAGTACATTTTGTCTACGCTACTGTTATGTATTTAAGAGATCAGCTTATTTTGCTTCAAATGTGTCTGCTTTCCTTGGCCTTTACAGCTGAAGGTCTTCACTTCATAAGTGTTCGAGTTTTTTAACTTAAATTTATAAGGATCAGAATTCTACACTGGAAGCAGGCAGCTGCAGACTCCAGGCACAAATGCATGCCTAATTTTGTATGCATATGTAAACTAGGTAAACAGGAGCACAAAGGATCAGATTTGGCCATTTACACACACAAATACCCAATTCGCCACATAACGCTTGGACTAAAACTGGTCCTAACTATTTAGTGATAATGCCAGTGTTATGTGACAAGTCTCATCCCGACTCATCAGCAGGTACTGGGCCCCAGACCTTCATTCCCGAAAGCACCAGCTTCTATTTTTTTAACGAAAGTTGTACTGCTTGGTACTCACTAGGCTGCCGTGTTTGGGTCCCACATGCTGGACCTACGTGCTTTTAAGCTTTCTTGGTTTTGAGCAGAGTCCAGGCCCTGCCTCTTGGTTTTTATGCTTTTTGAAGGGGCATCTGCACCTCAAAAGAGAGCGGTGATCTAATGCTCCAGCTGCCTAGTTCCTGAGACCAGTGCCCGCCATCCAGATTCACTAATTGTTGAAGCATACACTTTCCCAGAACTCCAGCCTTTTGGCTTACCGTACCTCTTCAGTTGAAGCAAATGAACAAAGGCTTTCTATCCAATTACCCTTTAAATAGCCAAGAGATAGAGTTCTAGGTAAAAATAATAATGCGCTTATATGCCATTACCTGCCTCTTCGGCATCCTTTGGGAATAGGAGCAACGTCCTTTCAGGCTGTCCAGGATCCTTGTCCTGTAGCTCATGGCTACTACTCAGTGGTGCAAGTAGAATTCATTTCTTACTGTTACACACTGCACTCATGGGAGTGACACAAAGCGGGGCACCTGCTAAAGGGGGGGGCATGTGTCATCCCCACGTGACCCTCCATGTGACTCCTCCCCACCCTGGGGCCCCCACACTCTATCTGTCTCCCCTCCATGATCCATCCCACATTACCTGGGGGCGAGGGGCTCTGTCCTCCTCCCGCTGCACTGGAGACTTCTGAACTGCAGGGCTTTCCAGAACTGCAGCAGCAAAAGGAGCAGAACGGGCGGCCCCACGCCGGCAACTCCTCCGGCGCAGCTGTACCACCTCCACCCCCCAACCCTGTCTTCTGGCGGGGCTGCTGGACAGAGCCCAGAGAGGGCTGCATCTCCTGAGTCCTGTCTGGGGTCTGCCAGCAGCCCTGCCGGAGGACAGGGCTGGGGATGGTACAGCTGTGCCGGAGGAGTTGATGGCACGGGGCTGCCCGGCAGCCCCCACCTTCTGCTCCTTCTGTATCTTTCCGGTACAGAGTACGGGCCATAAATATCTTACTGGCATGGCGTACTGGCCTGTCCTGCCGTACTTGCACCACTGCTACTACTCCAAATCACAGACCTCCCCCCTTTTCTGCAGCCAGCTTCCTTCTTCCAGGCTGGTCCCCCTCCAATCAAAACATGGCCCCTCTGCGACAGAAGCAGGCCCCTTTCTACCTCTCTCCTGCCCCAAGCTTTCTTTTGTCTCTGTGAGTTTGTAAATGCTAGCACTAACACCTGGTTTCTTCGTCCTGCTTCATTCTGGGGAAATTCCATTACTTCAAACCCCAGCTCTTCTGCAGAGAAGTTGAAGAAAACTGGTTTTATCTAGGATACAGTTACTCCTTTGCTCCCCCAGCAAGATTTACTTAGCTTCTGATGGTCTTTAATGACTGACCTATTCATAGGCGCCACTCCCTTTGTCTCCTTAGCACAGGGAGTATGAGGCTAGAAGACAGATAATCATAAGGCGTACGTATACCAGGACTTCATAATCTCAGGTAGATTTGTTACCTTGTAGACGGACAAATTGCCCAGATTGTCACATAGGATTTCTGACTTTTCAGCTAAAGGAGAAACTACATTCGGAGCTTACTACAACTTTGCGAACCAGCCACAGGAGGACAATGCAACACACACACCCAGTGTGCTTCAAAATGAGGCCTTTTAGCTTGTGTCAATGGAGGAGAAATCTTCAGTTAACGCGATAAAACAAATGTACTTCTCAGAATCTCCCATCCAGGTATCCGCATCCAATCCAAGTCTGTCTGTGAAAGCCTTTCTCTGAAGCCCTTGAACAAGTGTGACACTGGCAAATATAATGTGATTTCCTCTAGAAAATGTTTTATTTTAATGCAAGGTTTGCCATTTCTCACAGTGTTCATCTTAGATCGCTAGCAGTGGTTAGCAACACTGCCATCTCCTGCCCAAGGAAGTTCACTCATGACCCTTTGTTTCTCCTGACTTTCTCCTCTGGTATCTCTCTCTAGCTTGCTGCACGACTGGCCGAAGAGGAAGGCCGGTTGCAAAAGAAAAACGTTTCTTGATCATCTGCATGCAATCACACCTAAATACATGCACCCTTTTCATTTCTTTAAAATGACTTGGCATGCTTGGACAAAATATAGCAGTTGTTGAGATGTCACCAGTTCATTGGTTTATGTACAAAACTGAGCTTATGGATAACGCCCAAAACAACAAACCTCTGAGTATGAAGTGCGGCAAGGAGTTAATGGTTCCTAGACACCTTACATCGGAATCCTTTTTTCAGCCTGTAGCTCTTTCAGTGGTTTGGCCTTACACTCCCTATAATTGTTCAGCTAGCTAATGATCCCCTTATATCAGGTGTAAATGAGTTTTCGCACTCCAACCTGGTTTATGTCAAGGCTTTAATGTAAGCAGTTAATGAGTGCTATTGCTCTGAGTTCCCTCATGTGAAAGAAGGGTATGTCTAACTAGTGATATAATGACAAGCAGGAGCTAATGTTATTCTGTTCAGCTGTACTGCAGAGCAGGGAGAGTTTAAGAAAGATGAATCTCTCAAGCAAAGGAGAACTGAGGACACATTCAACAGAACTGTACTAACAGCCTAATTCCATTACTTTTACACAATCTTCAATCCATTCCAGCATCGTCAAGAACCTTAGACGGAAAACAGGGAGAAGGCTGGCTTACTCTGAAACATCCTAGTTAAAATGATCAGCAGAATTATTAGCTTGTAACAGACAATCAGATTTATTCAGTAGCAAGAGACAGTGCAAGGATGTTCAAATCTATCTCACCTAATATCATCATGTACAGAAAGCTTTTTTATCTTACTATCAACAAAACAAAATTACAAATTAATAGCCATATTCACCCCGCCCCCAATGCCATAGCTATGCTAGCTCATCTCCCTCAACTTCTGATTTAATTTTGGTGCTAAAAATCCGGGGCTTGGAGAACAGGCAATTCTTTTTAAAGAAATATCAATATGGGGGAAAACAGAGCTCAGAGGAGAGTTTGCTGGTGTCTCTGATTTTCTGATGCTTCTTGCTATGTATCTGCAAGGCTTTCAGGTATATCTTTCAGTTTTATTTTTTTTCCAAGTGGGAGCAAGGATGTTCATTTGTGTAACTGTGAGATGGAGTAATCCATGCCTTTTTCACTTCCAGGTTGGGTTCCCATTACAGTGGTGAAAGTGAATGCTATGCAAAAGGCTTCTATTTTCTGCACTGGCTCTCCATCAAATAATGGCTTATCAGGCTCCTTCTCTACAAAGTTCTGTAGGACTTGACTACCTGAAAGACCACTACTCTTTTCACACCACATCTAGAATTCTTGAGTCCAGAGGGAAGTTAGGCTAGGGGAACTGAAGGTGAAACTGTCAGATGGCAAAGGTCAAATATTTTCAACGAAGGAAGTGCCTTTGGCTGTGGAACTCTCTACTGATGGGGAGCGGAAACAACCCTTTTCTCATGTCTTTTCGAATACAACACATGACAAATCTCATTGCATAGGCCACGTTCCAGTAACGGAGGTCACAATATGGGCAATGAGGTATCTTCCTCTAAAACAACCCACGGAAACCCACTTAGCCAAGGGAAGAGAGGAAAGAACAGTCCATTATCTCACAGCCCTGGACTTCCTTAATTATGTTTCCTCTCTCTTTCAATTTTTAAATGATAAATAATATTACATGAAAAGAGAATTGGGCCCAAATTAGAACACCAAATCCAAGTCATGTGAGTAGGGGTGGAGCGGGGGGACAGAATCAGGTGGTTGGAAATCCAGGCCTCAATACAGATTTAATTTTTTTGCGGAGATCCTTTTCCATAGAACATGCCCGGTGAGTAATCACAAGTGACCATTCCAAGAGTTCAGCAAAAATCAGTTGCACTGGAGATAGAGAGACTGATTCTGATTTTCCATGCACCAAAATAAATAAACCAGAAGTCAATCCACCAAAGTCAATAGAATGACATCACAGCTAAACCAGTGTAGGATAGATCAGGATCAGGCTAAATGCGTGAGATTTTAAAACATGCTTATGTAATTTAAGGAGCACAAGTCCCAGGAAGAGTCTATATGACATGTTGGAGAAAGTTATAAAGGGCAGTTAGGTGGCCACTTCCCTTGGACTTTCAAAGGGAGATGGGCACTTACAAACTTTCTGGTCCTTTGAAAATCTTGCCATGTGCTCAAAATCCCACCCAAGATCTTTAAATATTAATATTGCACTGGAAACCACGTAGGACCATTTAAAATGGTCACTTAAAGATGGGGATTTTCTATGAGAGGTGGCCTTCGGCTGTATTTCTGTAGGGTGGGCAGTGCATAAGGCGGGAAACTGAATTCAACAATGGTGAAGACAGTTGGCTAGGAAACCCAGGCCGAGCAGGGTAAGGCAGTAGGGTGGCTTACGGAAATGAAAAGACAATGTAAATCACATGTTTTATACTGTTGATATGTTCTCCTATGTTCTCTGTTACTGTTTGTTGTCTTGCCTACTTAAGGCCCTTATTCACATCCTCCTCCTGTTGTCTTCACTGGGACTACTCGCCTGGGCGAGGACTCACAGGGCTTCACAATCTGGCTCTTAGACTATTTGGGACAGAGATCATGTCTTTCTATACGTTTGATCCTGATTGGGCCCTTTCAACACTATTACAACACAAATAAACAAACAAAGAAAGAATAATGAAGTAGATAGTCTTGTTAATGCTGACAGCAGAGATTTTGTAATATGGGGAAATAATATAAATAATATTCACTTCAATAACTCAACAGTGCCTTAGAAAATACATAAAATCAGAGAAAACATATGAGACAGAGGCAGAGCTAGTGTTTCCCCCTAAAATGGTGCTCTAACATCACCCTTAGACTACTCTAGCACCAGGTGTATTCTTGCCAGGAGCTCCATTACTGCGATTGCTGGGAGTGATAGCTGCATACCATTCTGTTTAGCATCTGTCTGTTCAATGGAACAGCTGGATCCTAGTCTTGTGCTGTCAATAGATGTCACACTCGTACTTTTGTTGATGTCTCCCAGAGTGGATTATGCCTAGCCTAACACAGTGCACCAGCACAACACAAATTATTTATTTGAGTGCTTTGGCTTTATATAATAAAACTGAATCCGGGAGAGATTTGATCTTGTGCCGCTTTTACAATGTGCATCCACTGAAAGTACTGAGTACAGAAAGGGGGGAAAAATGACAGCATGAATCTCTCTGTTTACAAGATAAAAGTTAACTTGTCCCCATACGATAAAAAGCCATAATTGTATAGTAAAGTGTACATCTGCCTATTGTGCAGCCAGTGAATGCTAAATAGACTTTTGTGACCTTTACTAACTGTTTTGTAATAAATACAAAGCTGAGGAGAACTATTTGTATTCAAACTACAGATCCCAGTAGAGGAACATCTTTGTGGGAAAACATTCTTGAATAGAAATACCGTTAGGAAAACATAACCCCTTTAGTGCCTTAGACTAATACAAATCTTGGGTAATACTGCATATGTCCTGTTTCTTAAATGATTGTCTGATGTATTTAGCAAGACAGCTGAATAGCCTGGTTCCTACAATGAAGCGTGGCGGTATTTTTGTTGTACTGATACTTTGGCTTAATGGTATTGTAAGAAAGTCATGCAGCGCCTCCTTTGCTCATATTCTCTTCTTTTTTTTCGGGGGGGGGGGGAAGGGGGAAGACATTTGCTTTCAATGTCTCCCATGTGCTGATGTGCATGAGTCAGTTATCCACGCAAGGGAAAAAGGGAGTATTAGCAAGAGTTCATAGGGAGAAAAACACTTTTTTTAATCACCAAGTCAGTATTTATGGAATATCGAGCAGCAGATGGAAGTGTTATTGCTCAAGTTTCTAATGTGGTATGGAACTACAATAGTTGGTGCATTTGAGAGCCAACATCATTTTAAACAGCTGTAAAACCATCGTCCTATCTGCATACGGTTATTGGAAAGCTGAGGGCACTTTTCACAACAGGAGTCTTAGTTGCAGTGTCCTGGCCAAATTTTAGTTGGGAGGGTTTATATTATATCTGCCGAAGGTTCCCTGCACCTTAAGGCCTGATCCTGCAACTTATTCCAGGTGGAGTGTTTTGCACACATGCAGAGCCCCATTGGCTTCAGTGGTGCCCAAGCAGAAGGAGTTGCAGCACTAGGTCTAAAGTGGATACAGTATTCATCACTTCCTGTTTTGGACAGTTGAATGCTGTTGCTGGGCACTAATTAAAATAGCGAAATTGCTCCTCCCCAGTGTCAGCTGCACGTTAAGTGAAATAATTCCTGAATTTAAAAATGAACATAAGTATATCAGTCAACTTTCATAAAAACCAAATTTAGATTACAATTCTCTTTTTAAAAAGTGATAATTCCTCCCTACCCCACATTTTTGGAACAGTTCTGCTCAACACAGACCAATGCCCCATCTGCAATGAAGCTGCTGGAGACTTAGCCAGAATCTTTGTCTGACTTGTGCATAATCAAGAGAATTGTGAACTTAGTTTCAACATCAGGATTTATAATTACTGGTGATAACACACAAACCAAAAAGACTTTCTTATCTTGGGGGGAATTTGCAGGAAAAAGCTCTCTTATTTCATAAATGTGAAGTGGTGTCATTGAGAAACAAATGTGGCAGCATTTTCAGAGTGACTTTTTACAGCCCTTAAAAGGCTGAATTGTGGCCTTCCCATTAGCTCTAAGTGACGGGCAGCATGGTCCCTGGCTCCCCCTTGCTCCAAGGGAGTACGGGGAGAGCTTAGAAGTAATATGTGCCAGCTCTAAACCTGGAGCAGATCGCTTCTCCCTCTGCACTGACTTATCAGTGCTCACCATTGCACTGGATGTGGTAGGGTGCACGGGAAGTGGAGGAGTGGTGCTGTGGAGGTTACTGTTATAGGTAGCCACTGCAAGGGATTAAGGGGTTGCATTACACCCCCATATTTCTCTGCACAGGTGTGTAAAGAGAATTATAATCTTGCCCTAAGATTGCAAAACAAGTTTTTTAAAATTAGAAACCTGTTCCTCTCTTGCTTTGGCATGAAACACTCCATGGTTGGTTACAGTAGCCCAAGGTGAATTTATCTGAAGCTTGAAGAAACCATTTGTGCATTACTGCAGCGGGGCGGGGGGGAAGACACCTGCCTTTATATAACTTTTATCATAATTCAAACTCAATCTGATCAATCTTACCTGAAAAGTAATAGAAAATTCCTTCCAGCTAGAAAGCACTGACTTGGCTCTGACTGGAGACAGCTTGGGTTAACTGATCACCACCCATAGTGATATGACCTTTTTGGATACTGTGGTGAAGGAAAATAGGACTTTCTTGGCCTTCTTTATGCCACCACTGTCTGGACACTGAACACAATTTCTACTCCAGTCCCTTCCGCTCACATTGCATGTGTTGCAAGTCTTCTGTATGTCAAAATTGACTTGTGAGGATGACCCAGGGGAGGGGATATTTAGGAGCTACTGTACTGACTGACAAAGAAAAGAAGCTGCATATGACAACAAGTAAGGCCATTCAGACAATTGCCCAAGATCTATACAGCACTCCCCCTGAGAGTTTCCTGGGGCACACATGTGTTTCTCAGTCTCTGAGATCAGACCAATTAAGTTATGAATTGGGTGATTGGTCATCTCTACAACATAATGTTGCAAACAAAGGGTATGTCTACACTACCTGCCGGATTGGCAGGCATCGATTTATCATGTCTAGACCCCTGAGCACTCTCCCGTCGACTCCTGTACTCCAGCTCGGCGAGAGGCGCAGGCAGAGTCGATAGGAGAGAGCAGCAGTTGATTCACCGCAGTGAAGGCACTGCGGTGAGTAGGTCTAAGTATGTCGACTTCAGCTATGTTATTCATGTAGCTGAAGTTGCATAATTTAGATCGATTCCCCCGTCCCCACTAGTGTAGACCAGGCCAAAGGAGATCCTCTTCTCTGATGGTAAACTTCTACTGTACTTTGTAACTTTGTCTCAAGCTCACAAAGAATTCTTATACAAAGTCCTTATTACATGCTGGCAGATTTTGTTCCATGTTCTGACTCCGATAGTTTTGGCAGAGTTGAGTAATGTAAGAAGAGCTGTGTGAAACATTTTGCACCGAAAGAGAAACTTGCAATTAACCATGTTGTGACGAGCCTTTTCTAGAGAAATTCTCCTACGCTAGGACAACTTCCCAAATATCTCCATAGGTGTAAAGTAGCATTTTCCCCTCTACCTCAACTCCCCTACCCGGCAGTGTGGTTGTGGAGGTGGAGCTGAGCAGTGTCTTAGGCAGAACCCTTCCGTAGTTATCTCACCGCCTGTGTGTCAAATTTGTCTCAGCTGCCAGTTTATATTGTAAGATCTTAGGGCAAGGGGCAGGTCTTTTGTTTCTTGTGTAGCGCTCAACAAACTTTCAGGGCTAACAAATAAACAGCAAAAAACTGAAATGCAACTTGTTGGATTCATTTTGAATATTTCTGGCATTCAGTCCCACAATAGATGTTGGAAGAGGATGGGGGAAAAAAGGTCAAATAGGCTTTGTGAAACCTGTGTCATTAGGGGACCATCTGAGACATGGTAGTGCAGCTAAACAAGTCCACAGGCAATGCTCTGCAATCGTGAAGCACTCCTCTGTTTTCCCAGCTGCCAAGACCCTTCAGAATACTCAGAAAAAGAAAACTGAAGCCACTCCCTGCCCTCACATTTTTCTATTTCCACACACATTACAATGTCTTCATTCTAGAGATAGGCCCAAACAAAGACATTAGGACTGGACTCAGGATCTGGGTCTGAATTTTCTGCCTCTAAAATGGAATGAACTAGGCCTCGTGGGAGCTCAAATGTTGATCTGGATGGTACTCAAATGCTGGGGTGGGGGTTGCAATTTGGACCTCGGATATAGCCCATTAGGTAAATAGAAGCTGTGATTTGGACCAGATCCTGAATTCAGTTCCAGGGAGATTGGTTCATGTCCAGCTCTAGTTCCTGGCAGCTACAGAATGATCTCTACCATTGACAAGGTTAAAACTTTGAATGCAGGAGTCTGCAACTCTACCCTCAAGGTACTTACAATACATGCCAGTATAGCAGAGGCACAACTTCAGATCAGAAGAAAACTACATAGCACAAGGGACATAATGAAGATTTTACTGCCTAAGGCACTAGTCCCACCCTAAGGCTGGTTGGTATGTTGACCACTGAAGTCACTACCAGGGCATCAAAAAACAATTCTACCGTTGAGTTTTACCTTAGACCTCTGCAGCTGGGAAGGGCTAGCTAAATATACCCTTTGCTTGGCAGGCAGCCTCCTTTTTTTCCCCCTGTATCCTTTTAAAGTACTTCATTAGCTAACACTTGTTACAGCTGTGAGCCAGAGGCAAAAATCACAAAATGGAGTTGTGAGTTCCCCTTCGGGCATGCTTCTGGTGCTGCTACATTTCAGCAGAGCAGATTTGATGGTACTTCTATTTCAGGAGGGTCACTGGGAGCAAATGCTGGAATGTCCGATCACTTGCATGTGCAGTATGGCTCACATGTTCCCCTGCTATGGAAAAATCAGGGGGACGGGAAACCATTAGCCTCACTGCACTGAGCCTTTTGGAGTCAGAGCAAACGTCTCCCTTCCACTGAGTGGAAATGGGGAAGGGATTGCATACCCCAAGTATCACTCACCTGCAGTCCCCCAGCCTTACCTGTCGCCCTATTCATCATAACCAGTAGACAGGATGATGTCATACCACGGCCTCCAGTGTCAGCAATGTGCAGCTAACACAGGGTTTGCCAGACAACGGAAACAAATCAGCATAATTTCCCCATGGCAAATTTTGATTGCATGAAAAGTGCATTTCCTGTTGAAAAACACTGATGGAAAATCCCAGCGAGCTCTAGTCCACACGTATCAAACTCCTTTCTCCAAGCTTAGAATGGCCACGGACCTTACCACTATTATAACTACATATATGATCCATGTTTTTATAGTACATTAGCCTTACCACAGTGAGCATTGCAGATGCAAAAGGAATTTAAAAATAAATAAATAAAACAACCCTCAGACACACTTTCTTGGTACTACTTATGGTAGGAAATGAAATACAGTCCTTCATTGTTTGCTTTGTATAATTTTGACCACAGTTAGATACCACAGTGATGGCCACATAGATAGAGAGATAGAAGAATAGGAACTCTGCAGATACCAAGGACTGCTGGGGAAAGCAGAGCACACCTCCACAGATCTTTTGGCTACTCCCATAGGTGGTCTTCCCTTTGTCATGATTGTCTGGGACAGAAAGGCTCCTTACTAGAAGCAGTAAAACTCTTGCTCTGGAAATTCTGTTCTACCCTTCTTCTCAGAGAAGGTACAACTGTGGAGGGACTAATGGAAATCTGTCAGGTAGCAGAGGGTCATGCCACAGAGAGAGGCTGTTCCTTGATACCCACTGACCTCAACATCACATTATGCCTGCAGAAGGACTCTATGGATTCTCAGGATATCTCCCCAGACCAGAAGTGTGAGAGCAAGCAGAAGAATGCTTCAGATCTAATATGTTCTATGAGAGTCTCAGTTTCCAGCATATTCCTCTCTAAAACAAACCATATCCACTGTGCTCACTAGAAGTCACTTACAGAACCATTATTGTTGTTACCAAATAATAGAAACTCCCCATTCTTTAAGGAACACAAGAAAAGTGGGATCAGATGTACCACAACAGTACATTACAAAATGTTCTGAAACATTCTCAAGGAGTGAGGAGAGAATGATAAATCAGAATATCCTCATGCCAAGAAGCCTCAAAGCTGAAATAGCACAATTTACTTCTTATATGCAAAGTATCCTGCAAAGGAAATGGCACAGTGGCATAATCTACTAGAAAGAGGGGAGAGTAATTTATTCTAGGACGAAGAGACAGAGTGACGAAGCAGCAGGCACTTTGAAATTCAGTGGGGGATCAGTATTTTTGAGCTTAATGGATTTTTCAGAGACAAAACAAAAAAAACCTCCTCTATGGAACTTTAGAATATTAGTCTAGCCCGCACATACCTTAAAATGATAAATCTTTGTCCCTGAAATAGCATCTTTTTATGTTTAATTTATTTTCTTTAGCCCTGGGAAGGCCTTCCTATTTATTTCCTTCAGCCCTGAGGGCTAGTAATTTATTTTCTTCAGCCTCAAGAAGGTCTTCCTCATTTATTTTCAACATCTCCAGGAGCAAACTTTTAAAGAAGTGTACCATGCTGCAGTCCTGGCCATAAAAGTGGGGATAAATAGATGGAGACAAGCTCACATTTATTCAGCATCACTATCCCCCCCTTCCCACGCCCACCCACAGCAGTACACTTCTTCAATATGGTCTTCATCTGACCTGATGAAATAAAATACCGACGATTGCAATAAATGATGCCTCTCTATTACAGATTCACGCTAAACACAAGTATTTGTTTTGTAGTATCCATAGGTGATAGCAAATAGTAGAAAGTCAGTTTTGTGCAATTGGAGATAATGATACACACCCTTTTTATAAAACACTTTGAGACGTACAGATGAAAAACCCTGTATAAGAGCTAGGTATTATTATTATCCATCATTAAAGTATTCTTTTAGGTATCTATTTCCTCTTCTGGAAGGTGCTTTTCTATTATTGTTCTTATTACAATGTCTCCTAAGGACTCCAAGCAGCTGGACAATATGCTGTGAAAAAATGGCTGGAATGGCTTAGTGTATTCACTTACAGAATGGGTTTGAAAAATTTAGACAAAACATTTTTATCATAAAAATCAAACCATTCCATGGAGATGTGTCATTTTCGCTGGAATTCCAGCGTCCTCACCTGCCGTGGCTTCAATATCTTCGAGCAGCTCAAGTTTCCAAGATTTCTAAGGTCTCCTGCTTTGGGGGAAGCCCACCAGAAAGACTGCCCTGGAGCTGGGACAACCCTTTCATTTTGTCGACAATTTCAAAACGTTTGGTTTCTGTTCCAAATCGCAATGAAACTAAATTTCAAAAAGTCAAAATCCTCCATGGAATGGAATTACTATTCTCTGCCCAGCTCTCATCACAACAACAGCTATTGGTTTTGTTGATAACTGATCATTATTAGGCTTTATATTTTGGTATTCCAGACCATATGATTAATAAGTTGCGATTGGTTCAAAAACATCTCTCCTATGAATCAAATAAAAGCTAGCACTGGTGACCACTCTGCTGGCAAGTCTCTTTGTAACTTCATTGCCCAAATGAGTCATTTTGGGTCCCAACTTAGTGCTTATATACTATAATGGTGGATGCTATAAAAACACTAGGACAGACAGAATGAATGACTTTTTTTTTAAAGGTATTATGCTCCTGCTCTGTGGATTTCATTACCTATTATTGACAAATTGAATTTTCCTGATGTCACTGGGGTTTCAACAATGTAACAGTAATATAAGGAGGGAATATGCAATGCAGTCAATTTCTTGTTTCCATCTCTATCACACGAGAAGAGGTCACTGAATAAATTAGCATCTAAAATGGTACTCGAGTTTTATAACTTATGTACTTTTGCCAAACCTTCACGAGACAAGTGAGGATGATATGCAAATAAGGCACAAGGCATTTGTCTAGGGACAGAAGGCTAACTTCACTGATGAGATAAGACAGTTTTTTAAGGATTCTGCACCTTGGCAAACCATTTCCCTTTAAATAATTTATCCAATTTACTCTAGAACATGCTGCTACAAATACACAAGTTACTAAGTGTTTTGACTTCAACCCAACACAAAAAGAAATTGAAGTTTAATGCTCAAAATAAAACACATTCTTCGGCCTTCTACTTTTTGTTTAGCACCTTCTAGATGGTGTAAACACTGAATATGGGACTCGTAGGATACCGCCGGGTTGAGCAGTGATGGGAAGGTGAGCAGTATCTTCAAGTAAGATTAGCAGGCTTGTTCTCCAAGATAATAGTAGAGTTGTCAGACTTGACAGGACCTCCCAGAACTCAAAAGGGTGGAAGGATAGAAGGGACCATCTCTCACAAGACTTGTCCACCACATTCATCATCCTGCTATGCCTGCTCTTTAGGCAACCGCAGCTGTTTTATGTCAGCCAGACTGTTTGCACCACTATTTAAATACAGCATAAGATTAAGCTGTTTGACTTCACTTAATTCAGCCCTAGCCAAACTATTTATTCAGAGGCCCTACAGACCTTTTAGACACCAGAACTATGAGGCTGATGATGCTCAATACCAGTAGCCTGATGGATAGTTTCTGCAAAGCTGGCTGAAAGAGTCACAATTCACTAAGCATTCTGGTCTCTGGAAAAGGGTTAAACAACAAACCAGTTTCCAGGCTGAAAACAGACAGGAATTTTTAAGGTCTCCTAAGGGGAACATGGACTATTAAAGAGGAAGGATGGTCTTCTGATGAAGATTTTATCCTGGGATCTATGTGTAATTCAAGGCTCTGCCACAGACTCCGTGTGACCTGAGCAAGTCATTTATTCATTCTGTTGCAATTCCCCATCTGTTGAATAGGAATGATAATATTGCCTTTGTCTTTTCTATTTAGTTTGTAAGCTCATCAGGACAGAGACTGTCTCGTACTCTTACTATGCCGTGAGCACAGTGGAAAACCAATCTCAACTGGGACATTGAGACCCTACTGTAATACTCGCAGGAATAATTAAATTATTGTGACATGGGAAATGAGATGCTAGGGAGAGGTAGGTCATTACCAGTTATGTGTTAAGGAGAGCAAAGCCCTCAGATTCTAAGCATGTGTTTGGTCCCAGACATGATTATCTTAGCATATGAAACTGGAAGAGGCATTCTGTCATCAGTAAATGGGTGCCTAAAAGAAACAGGACATTGAAAATTTCAGACAAATAAAGGAACTAGTCAGTGCATTCCAAGTATCAGAGGGTAGCCATGTTAGTCTGTATCCACAAAAACAACAAGGAGTCTGATGACACCTTAAAGACTAACAGATTGATTTGAGCATTCCAAAATGACCAGACAAGTGCCTTGGAGCGGGTGAGGTGCTTGCTGAAAACACGAGGAAGTTGTCAAGTTGAGTTTTATACAAAGCAGAGATTCAAGCATGTTGTGTTTGTAGAATTCAGCATATTCTCCCCAAAACCACAGTACTTACTCTCCAGTACAGGTATATCAAAGATGTCAGGATTTATGCCTCCTTTTTAAACTGGTTTGTGAATTAACTTCACTTTATTATTTTTTCCAGATGGGAAGGGAAGATAGGCTTTGTGAGATCTGTGTTCAGATGCTACAAAGATTGGAAGTTTTCAGATACGGCAGGCAGGATGTTGAATGAATAAGGGTTTCTGATGTCAGCACAGAGGTGCTGTAAGGTTGCAGGATTGTCAAATGCTTACAAAACCGGCGCTTTGAGGTCAGTTGTCATATTAGGGTGAAGCCTGGGTGGAGAAGGAGAGGTAGTTAATGAGATGAAAAGTCAGGTTCAAAGAGGAATTAGGATTTTACAAAAGCATCAGCACCTAAGGCGGAGGCATGTTGCTTTGACAAGAGAGGGTCAAAATCTGTGAGCAGACCGTGGACTGGAGTTCGTGTGTCAGCACACATATGCGGGCCTTCAAGCAGAACAATTATAATGGAGCTAGTGCAGCAGCTCCTGTGGTATGTGGTGAAGCATTGTGGGCCCAATCTAATGGGAAAGCTCCCATTGACTTCAATGGGTTTTAGAATAGGGCCTTCCTGGTGTTTCTTATAGACGAATATTATAAATAAAATGAGAGAGAGTAAACACAACAGGGTCACATAGGAACTGCTCTAAAATTCAAAATAATTTAACAGAAACCAAGATGCTCCCTCTTCAAGGATTTGGTTTTTTAAAACCACCCTAGAAAGTTTTATAGCAGGAAAGTGCAAAGGGGGAGGGGGACAGAGCACGTGCTAACATCTCTAGATGCACAGAAAGCACGCACAATGTTTTGGAGCATCAGCAAGGCCAGTTCAGGCAATTCTGCCAAACCTGCAGCTGCTGGGGAGTCGTGGCTCTTAAAGGTCCCACCCTGACATAGATAGATATATACTGCCCATGCATCAGGGCTGCCCGGTGTAGAAAACAAGCTGATTCATACCAGGCGTGATAATAACTTGACCCTGCTGGAGAATGATGATGTGTTTTACTTCACAGAGGTTCTGGCAGGAAATCGTTGCAGATTTCTCTCTTTTCCTGTTGATCAAGAAACCTGTCTGCCATCCCTCCTTGCTCCTTCCACAAATACATGTACCACTCTTGGCACATTATTCTCTTCCCCTCCTGGAACTAGATCTCCCTGCCCTTGTAAGCTGTCACGGTACAAAATTTGTGTGTGGGGAGGGAAGAACATACGCTGAATCATAAGCCTTGCATCCAGCAGAGCGGCCAAATGGTTTCACCGGGGACTTGGGACCTGTCCATATCGAGAGTTAGTGTGCAGCAAGCTGGGATGTAAATCTACACAGCCTCAATCTGCTGCATGCTCCCTGGCCACGTGGACTTTGCTCCCAACACACAAAGTTCCATAGGTCAAGGCGCAATACAGAAACTTCAGTGTAGATTTACACCCAACCTTGTCTCACACTGACTCTCCATGCAGACAAGCCCTAGGTTTGCTTGGAATAGCTGTGGTCATAAACCAGGTGAAGACAAAACTGTATAAGGCCAGTTGTCAGAGATCTTCTGCTAGCTTTTGCGATGATAACGGGAGCTCTGAGTTTAACACAGAGCGATTTAGAGGGTGCCCCTTTATTCCAACCTGAGCAGCAAGGTGCTGTCCTGAAGACACAGCTCTTGAATGCTTAGCAGCCGTGTGCTCAGAGGTTGCTGCCTAAGCTCAGGTGTCACGTGCTGGGGTGAGTGAGCACGTTCTAAGATCATATTCGATGGCAGGCCAGTCTACAATGAGACACTGAGTACATTTGACTTTGAGGCCAGAAGTCAATTCAAGGGAGGTAAAAAAGGCTTTGTGATCTAATCAGTTAGCTAAGAAGTGAAGGCAGGTCATCCTTTTCACAGCACTTCCATTTTCCTTGTTATAGAACTGCTTTGTTTAGTATTAGGGGACAGATTTTCAAAGGTTTTCAAAACCCCCTAAGCATGTTAGGTGCTTAATTCCCTAACACACTCAGGCACATTTGAAAATCCCACCAAGCAGCTATCTATCAGTGGGTCCATCCACGTGGAAAAAAAAAAGAATCCTGCAGCAGTGCATTGCAGAACCCGGCTCAGCTGACCCCAGCTCCCAGGGATCGCTCTACTGAGCTAAAGATAGCAGTGTAGACATTTGCACTTGGGCTGGAGCCTGGGTTCTGAGACCCAGTGAGGTTATTTATTTATTTATTTATTTTTGCAGTGTAGATGTACCCGTAGGCATCTAAATACTTTTGAAAAATCAGGCCTTAGGGGTCTTTATTCATTTTGCAGCTCCTTTATGAAACTCCTTCCCCTTGGATGTCAATCTTAGGAAGTCACTTTGGGCCTGATTTGCCTCTCCCAGCAGATTTACAGCAATGTAGCTCCATTAACTCTTACCGAGTTATTCTCGATTAATGCCAAAGTCAGTGAGAGAAGAATCAGGCCCCTCCTGTATTAATCCCTTTGGGTCAACATAATGGAAAAAGCTTAGGCAGGCCTGGTAGCTCAGTAAAATAGTTTGCAACGAGTTTGGACTTAGAGCCTGGTCCAAAGCCCACTGAAGTCAATGGAAGACTCCTCCCTAGTGGTGTTGTATGGTCTCCCACTCCTGTTTCAATCTTATTTAACCACTAGTTGTCTACACAGGTCATGTGATTTGTTTCTGCTTTCTGCATGGATGCTTAATATAACTAAAAAATAACAGTGTAAATTTGGAATTGCATGTTGACACCGCACATTATTGGTAGTAGAACTTATTGGTGAGACAACTCCTTTCCCTCTGCTCTCCTGCATTCCAGAGGCTGGACAGAATTCCCTAGATACTGGACTTACTCTCTGCCCACTGGATGAAGGGAGGCAAATATGCTTTTGTGTACTTCTCGGAAGCCGTTGATCTCTTACAATGGAACAGATGGGAATGATACCGTGGAATTGAGTACTTGCTGTATGCTGTTACTAATGGAAAAATAACCATAATGTTGCACCCCTGGGTGGGTTGTTGGTAGCAGGGATTGGACTTGCAATCTCTAAAAATTTAGCATATGAGCCCTTACTGCCTGAGATGAAAGAGTCAACTCTGTTAGCTAATGCTGCTGCAGGCTCATCAATCGCTATATGTGGCCTATGCACCACTAGAGGGGGACAGAGTGCCACACCGAATGGGCGTGGGTTACACAACTCCTCCCATTCCTTTAGTACTAATATGTGTTTCAGTTACACAAAACATGTTGCCTCTTCTTTACCCATAGCTGAGTCCAGTTTCTGGGGAGTTCCTACTGTAGCTGTAACTGGCAGGGAAGGAAGGAGTGATTCATTGTATCCCAGACCCTCCCTTAATTTTCATCCTGTTACTGACACTACTGTTTGCCCCTTTTCATAGGTTCCGTCTTTTTCTTCTCAACTCTCTCTGAGCGCTGTTCCCTAGGAAACAGCAGCAATGTGGACTTTATTTAACTGTATTCTCATGTTGTGGGATGGGCTTGTTTGATTGGTAGACAGGTGGTATGATGGAAAAGCAAAAGGAGGAACAGAAGGGGAAATACCAGGTGATTATCATGTTGCAAATGGAAACAAAGATACAGAACTCTTGTCTCTGCTGTACAAATTTGGAGCAACTCATGGGACCAACTGGTGTCTTAAAAAGCTAGGAGAAAACCCTGTTCTCTTATCAAACCAGCAAGGGCATTCCTGCTTTTCCACTGGCACTATTAAAGCACATTTGTGATGGAAGGGTAGGGATTGAACCAGAATGGTGCTTTATAATTGAAATTACTATTTAATGGGGTAAATCCTGTATCTTCATTTAGGTTAAAGTCTCTTCAAACGCAATGGGAGTTTTGCCTCACTATAGACTGAGTAAGGACTTCGGGAGATGGTTCAAGGTTCTTATGTGGCAACAATTATTAAACTAATGGAATTCCAGTGTGTGTGTGTGGGGGGAGTGAGGTGGGGTGAAATGGGAGAGATTAACCCCCCTTTCTTCTTCTCTCATTCACAACTAACACCACACAAATGCACTCGGTGTCAACCAAAATACTCAAAGACTTGTGGTATTATTATTAATGATTTCTAGTATGGGAGAACCTAGAGGCCTCAGTTGATTGTGGCCTCTTTTTGGTAGGCATTGTACAAACACACAGTGACCGGCAGTCCCTGCTCCCCAAAGTTTACAGTCCAGATAGACAGGTTACATAGACCAGACAGTTGGCAGGAGGGGAAGCAAAGACATATAAAGAGGTGAAGTGACTTGCCCAAAGTTACAAGGCCGGCTGATGGGAAAGCTGGAAATGGAACCTAGGCTCCCTCATGCCTGAGTCCAGTGGCCACAGGCACTGCTACCACAATAAACACTGTGGTAACACAAACACTGCCATTACCAGTTATTTAGGAAGTCCTCCCCAACTCCCTTGCATCTCTACCACTTGTGAATAATGCAGTCATTTCAAAACACAAGCCAATAAAAACATTATTACTGCACCATCATGTAGTCTCTGTTTACGGATTAGGCAGTCTTCATTTTAATGCTGATTTCTCTCCCTTCCCCCAGCACACACACTTTGCCCCAATTATAAATTATTTGAATGGCAGTTTTCATTTCCCACCCCCTCCCGCAAAGCACAATTAGGGAATAATTGTTTTCAAATAATAACCACTACTTTTGCATTTAGTTCTTTTTTAACACAAGTGGCGTTTCCCAGATGATTTGCTCTGCATTAGACGAGAGTTTAGAAGCTCCACAGAACAGACAAACAGCTGTTTCTTTGAGCACTAGGAGTTTTATTAATCCCTTCTTGCCTCTAAAATGTAATCATCCCCTTTATTTCTGGAGGTACTAGCGGTAGTTTCCAAATAAATGACAATCAGAAACAAAAGGTAGCTAACAAACCTGTTTATATCATAATATATATTATGATCCTGTAGCCTGACATTTTCTCTCGGTTCACTGTTTATCCCTTGAATAAAGCTGATAGAGTGATAATAGTAAATGCCACAAAAACCTCTCCTTTTCTGAAATGCCACTCGCTTAACATCTCAGTAATGAATATTATCCCTACCAAATATGAAGATGTTTTTTAGATTGTATTGAAAGCCAATTTTCACAACAGGGAAATTAGTTTATATGAAACTATTCAGGTTTAACTTGAACACTAATGACTTGAGCACCAGTCTCTAGGATTGCTGAGCAGCTTCTTACACTGCTGAGCATGATTGTGCCCTGGCCTCCCAGGTGCCACCCTCCTCCCCCCACACTATTGTTTCAGATGCTTGTGAAGGATCTGTAATCTCTAAGCAACTCTCAAGTCAGTGGCGCGCTTTGCGTGTGTACGGAGTTCTTTCTTCCGTTCACTCTGTAGCCGTCTTATTGCATGTGCGTGTTTTCTGTCACCATGTCCGAGCCTGTGGGTGTGTTCTGGAAGAAGGTTAAGGGAGGAGGGTGGGAGGAAGCTGCTTTGTGTTCTATGAAGCCAAAAGCACTGATACCTTGTCTAAAACTAGACAGGCCAAACAACTCCTTAGCTGGTGCAAAATAAATTGATTTCAATGGAGTTATGGTGATTTACACCACCTGAGGATCTGGCCTTGATGGGTTTCTAAAAAAGGAAAACAAATGGTCATCAAGGCACACTTTGCCCCAGAGCAATATCACAGGTCGGGGGCCTAAGAAGAATTCACCTTATTGGACATATCCCTGAATCATTCTATCTGTGGTGTTAGCTCCTAGTCTCCATTGAGGTTCTGCCCCTAAATCTCGCTGAGCTCAGAGGATGTATAGAAAGGAAAAACATCCAATTTGAGGCTCTGTGCCGCTGTGATGCTGATCAGAAGGTGGGAACCCTTCAAAGAACTAGCCAAATCACCATCATTGGACCAGAGAGAGAATGACTCTATAAGCCTGGTGGCTTGGTAACTCATCGAGTAAGTGGGAGAGCCAAGCTTGTGTCCTTGCTCCAATAACTATTTAATTATTTATACAAATTGGAACAGTTTCAACAGGAGAGATTGAGAGAGATCCTTGCCAGAATATCCCATAGCCCAGTGGGGAGGGCACTCTTCTCCAACTTGGGTGGCCCATACTCAAATTTCTTGTCCACATCAGGCAGAAGAGGGGGAAATAATTGTTTCCACATCCCAGGAGACTGCCTGACTACTGGGCTGAAGCTTATAAGTGCTTCAGTAGCACCACCATCACCTCCTCAGATTGTTTGGTAAATCTTTAAAAATCGCCTGGCAACGAAATGTGTCAGGTCAAACAAAACATTTCGTTCCACCTAAAACACCCTTTCGATTCATCAACACTTGTTGGAATTTTCAGATTCTGTTTGACCAGAACCAAATTATTTTTTCTATTTTTCGGAACTGCCAGCAAACTGAAAAAAATAAAATAAATCAATTATTCACCCCTGATTACTCCTGAGCCACTTAGGTATTTCTGAAAACTTTCCCCGGGGGCAGATTTTCAAAGGCACAATGGGAAGCTAGGTGTCTGACTCCCATGGAAAATCAGTGAGGTTAGGGCACTTAATATCCCTTTGTGTCTTTGAAAATCTTCAACTGCTAAATCCAGTTGGGATCTCTCTATGCAGACCTAGTTTACGTGGGAAGTGCTCATATACCAAGGTGATAGGCTTTATAGAAAAATCCAAGATAGAATGATGGAACAAGAGATACCAAAATGACAGAGAGTTTAAAAAAATTCTATGGCAATATGAAGTACCAAAGTACCAAGTACCAAAGAGGCGTGAGTTGAATTTCCAGGTACCAATCTTTTAAATCCTCATTAGTGCTAATCAAAAGTAAACATACAGCTAGTTTAAGTTTAAACAGAAGCTGGATTTGTCATCAGGCATATTGTGTGCAGCAAATATTTCCTGACTACTAAATCTTTACTTGACAACAAGTGTGTATTTAAATTGAAAAAAAAAATCCCTAAATTAAAATAATGTTGTTCTTAAGAGATAATCCAGTTTCACAAGGAAAGAGACTGCAGGATCAGACCCTGAATTAGGGTCTGATCTTGCAGAATCTTAATGCTGAGTATAGCTTCTGCTGCTGTAAATAGACCTATTAAAGTTAGCAAATCCTTCACCCAGTAGCCTCACCACCCCATGATAACAACTCCTCTTCATCATCCCTCCATCCAGCTACCCCACTACACAGCATCTAAAAACTCTTATTGTTTAGTCTCATGACCCAAATCCCACAATCCTATGTAGCTGCATCTCGCAAAGGACTGTGGGATAGATCGTGATGTGGGATGATATTCTGGCCATTCTTCTGGGTTGCAGATCCAAAACGGTTAAAAACCATGGAACTATATAAAGGCACAAAAATAAGTTTGTCTATATCAACTTTTCATCCTAGTAAATAGCCTGTGACTTTTAGGAACTTGGAATAAAATGTTTAAACTGAATGTTTGCTCAAATCAAAGGAGAAAAATATATTGTTATTCCAGCCTCAACCTTCTCCTTTGCCAATGTGCTATGCTGCAGCTAAAAGCTTATCTGAATAAAAAGACTTTGGTTTATCTGCAAAATGTCAAGAGATAGCTGGCTGTTTCTGGTGTCAGGTTGATGTGAAACAGAATTTTGTTTTCCCTGCCTTCTTTCCCTGGCAGCCTATTGCATCAAGGGAATTGGTTTGGATAGAAAATATATAGTGCAATTTGATACGATTCTTTTAAAACCATTTTTAAAGGGCCCTGTTACAGACCTTTCAGAACAGATACCTAATGCTGTATCTAACATTCCTTATGGATCCAGTTCAGCAAACAAGTCATGCATGTGAGTAACTTTACTTATGGGAGTAGCCCCAAACTGGGCCCCAATTCAGGAAAGGATTTAAGCCTCCACTTAAATTCTATTGTGTCCTTCCTAAATAAAAGAGTGCTTTCCTGAATGGAAGCCTGAGATGTCTCGTGAGACTTCCAATCATTCCTGTGTCACATCAGGCTTGGAATACTGCAAGGGCAGCCTCTATTGCAGACTCTCTTTTGTCTTGTTGGGTACTTCCGCCTCACTGGAAGCCAGAAACACAGAAAGATACAAGAAATAAAAAAGGACAAGGTGGGGAGAAAGCTAAACCAACTTTTGCAAACTTGAAAATGCTCAGGTTAGGCTTAGTCAGAATTTGGCTGCTTTATATTTTATCTGAAATGATTTAGCATTGCTCTTCTTGATTACATACAATACATTCTTCTCCAGCCTCAGGATATGGGTAAATCCCATCTACAAGGGCCCAGAGTCAGCAAAGGACTTATATACATGCGTAAGTCCCATTAAAGTCAGTGGGACTTATGCACATGTTTAAAGATAAGCAAGGGATCCATCTCACTTAAGCCCTGCTCTGAGGATTTAAGTGATGCGTATGCCTTGTGTTGGCCCTCTGCACAGGCATAAATTTCACTAATCCTGAATAGGCCATTCAAGCCCTGTACATTTGGGTATGTCTGTATATATTTTGCAAAGGTAATTTGAAAGAGGCTGGACGAATGGAAACATGTTCTTTTGGGGAGATGGTGCCCCCTGTTGCCAAAGCTAAAGGAAGCAGGCACTACAGTGTGAGGGTTTTGGCTGCATATAAATGTGTTGTGTTTTTCTGACCATGTGGTCATCTATTCTGACATCCCCAATGCTGCAATTACTTCAAGAGGCCTTTATTTTCACCACATTTTGATAAAAAAAGAGTAATTATTATTTAACCATTTGAGTTCAGATTTAATTCAACTATTTAATTATCTTTGAGTCAGAATTTCTGTCTCACTCTTTCCTTGTCTTTCTCTCTCCCCAGGCAATTGTAAATGATACACCTGGAACAGCATGAAGACCCAGACTTATTAAAAAATCGAAAAGTAAATTAATGTCTTGAAATAAATGGGAACCATTTCAATTCTAAAAATAGATCCCCATCTGTCAATTATTTTGTATCTGCACGTTGTATGTATGCTATTTATCACATTATTAGAAAAGTAGGGAAAGATGTATACTGCCACTTCAAAAAAGCCCACATGACATTGTAGCAATCTTATGGAATGTCAATTAAATATAATTTGACTAGTTGCAACGAGAAACTCTGCAATCTACAATCCACAGTTCTCAACAAAGAAGACAAAAAGGTCCCTATTAGAAGTGCATTTAGTATCTTTAAACATATTCATGCTGGATGGTATTAATTTTAGTCTTTGCTCCCTGATGCCAACGTTTGTTAAAGCTCCTATTGTAGCTAGTCAAAAAGTTAGAAGAATCGTGAATATGTACATCCATTAGCAATAAACCTTGACAAAAATCAGATCACAGGATTCAAAGATGTAACCACTGTGTTTGGCTTTGCATCTGCCAATATAAACATATGGTAAATATGCATTTATATACATTTAAATGGCAATAGATTTATAGACCATTTTCTTAGTTACAGGCATGATGCACCCAACCTGAATATAATTAATGTTATGATTGAATGCATCATACAGAAGTCTGGATTTATCACATCCAAGAACAGGGGGAATACAGAGAAGCGCTAAAGTGATCTGGTGAGGGAAGGAAGAGGTATTTTTCTAAAGGGGTAACAAAATTCTGGGAGAGAGAAAACAGCAGCTGGGTAGGGGATGGGAAGGTAAAATGGTAGAAGCATTAACTTTCAAAACTTCAGTGGCCACAAATAAGTGCACAATAAAAAAAAATGATTCACTAAACAGAGGATGAGATTTTCAAAGCTGCCTATGGGATGGCCAACCCCCATTAAAAATAATGGTAACTGGATGATGTAGCTGGTTCTTACATCTCCAGTGTCAGGGGTAGCTGTTGCCTCAGGCTCTCCTCTGGAGCTGTGCCTCATTTCTCTTCTAATCTGCAGTTTCCCTCTTCTGGCAGGGTAATTTAGAGCATTAGTTTCCTTTCTGGTAGAACAGTTTGGCCTTTCAAACTAGAGAGTCCTCCCCCTCTGAGGCAAATAGAAAAAGTTCAAAACGATTTTTCAGCCCTCCCTGACTTCCATAGTTTGTTAGCTTTGGTGGTGTAGGTGTTGTTCAGTACTCCTTCAGCTCCCACCCCACCCCAGACCACAGTTCTCTCCCCTGGAAAGCAACCCTCATCTGCCCTCCCAAGGCTAAACAGTTTCTTCCTTAGCCCTGACTGGAACACAGCCTTGAGGATTGCTGGAGACATTTACCTTCATGGGCTAAGAATCTTGCATTCTCTTGTTGCAGGTGTGCAACAGTCACTTGCTATCCCCAGGTTAAATGGTTTCTTCTTCCTCCCGGAGATGCAAGCACCAGGCTTCAAGCCCACACCATGATTTTTTGTGGCTTCAGGCACTTTCAGTCATTTTAATTCTCCAAGGATTCCTTTCTATTCCCTTGTCCATCTCTAGGTGGTTCTCACAGGCTGCTTTCTTGGTCTTTTTTTTCGTAGATAGCCCTACACCAGGTCTAATCTCTCCCTGGTCTCTCTCTCTTTTGAGGGAAGGCTGTTCTTTCCCAGCATGCCCTAGAGCAATGGCTCTCAAACTTTTGTACTGGTGACCCCTTTCACATCGCAAGCGTCTGAGTGCGACCCCCCCTTATAAATTAAAAACACTTTTAAATATATTTAACACCATTATAAATGCTGGCGGCAACGCGGGTTTGGGGTGGAGGTTGACAACTCGCAATGCCCCATGTAATAACCTTGTGACCCCCTGAGGGGTCCCAATCCCCAGTTTGAGAACCCCTGCCCTAGAGCAACCTACAATTCCCATGTTCCCTCTGAGAGAATTCCCTCCTCCTATGCTGACTTGGGACTAAGCCAGGCTGGACCTATAACGTCCATTAAAGGGCTAGTGCACACGTGTTACAGGTGTTCAGCTCCCCCAGACAGCTTTGAAAATCCCACTCCAAAGAGCACCCATTTAAAGGCTCTGGAGTACCTTTTATAATCACATGAACCAACCTTAGTAATCAAAAAGAAATGCAGCAGAATCCTTTCAAAGGAGAAAGTCTCCATTCCAGCCAATGATACCAGCCCCACAGTACACCCATTTCAGCTCTCACATTAACTTTCCCTCCTCAGAAGCTTGAGAAAAGAGATATGGGCCTGAAGAGTGACACATTTGGCTTATTTTGGAGTGAATGCCAAAGTCCCAGGCCCCGCAAATAAAATGCCCTACCAGTAATCCTCTCCCTTTTAACTGCTCTCTCAACATTGAGACCAAGGACACTTAGTTTAAAAACAGGAGGCTAGCGAGTGGAAGATGAGCAAGGCTAGCCGGGATCAGGCACTTTCCTACTTTATACAAAATTCAACACAGAGGAGGAAGACGAAGATGCAGCCTGCTCAGAATAATTAATTAACTGCCCACTGTCATGTTTCACTTTTATACCCAAATATTTAAATAAGAAACAGTTGCCACAAATTCTACAGACAAAAAAAGGCACTTTTAAAAAAAATAAACTTTAGATTCCAGAACCTGTCAATTACAGGTCATTCTGACTGCAGTAATACAGTTCGTTCTTCATTCATTCCCAGAAGGCTACAGTCATTTGTATGCTTTTCATATGAAGCATGCAGGGCTTTGTGAGGGCTTGCCAGTTACAAACACCAATCTTCTAACAATGTCCTCACATCCCTCCCTTGTTTGTTAATTGTGCGCTGAATAATTTAGTTCATGGTCACCTGGGGCAGCTTATTATACTTGGGTTGGAAAAAATCATTTTTAAACACAAGTGACTTTACTATTGAAAAATACATATAGCTTACCCACATTTAAAGCATTTTAAAAAGATAACTGTATGTTGTTCTGTAGCAGTTAATCCCTTCTTGATCCTTCTTGATTCATAGAAGGGAATCCTTAAAAATTACTTCAAAACAAAAGCATTTGTGCCCTGTGTGAATGGTTTCTCTGGCTGTTCTAAAACTTAATTACAATCCTAGTTTAAGGCGCATGTTTAGAATATTGTTTTAACTCATTTAACGGCAGATTTAAATGAACATTGAATCAAGTTGCAAATAATAGACTGAGCAATGAGATTATACCGGTAACCACATCAAACCGTGGATTAACACACTGTTCAAGGGATCAGGCTTCAACTTTGGCTAGAGCATAATATAATTTTCAGCTTTGTTGGCACAGCTGGAAGCTTGCACTGGGTTTGATCTTGCTCCCAAGGAAATCAGTGGGAATTCAGAATTGGCACTGAAACTCAAAATTTCACGTTTAGGTTAAGAAGGAAGTTGGATGATAAGAAGAGAGGAAACTGGCAGAGTTGGGGGAAGTTGTGCGGCAATTCTAAGTCTGTAGAAGAGGCTAAAATCTCACTTTGAACACACTCTGGATTTACTCTATTGCAACTCTGACTTCAAGAGAGCCTCACGATGGTGTGAGTGAGCTAAGACTCAAGCATGCTGCCAATACTCAGGAGGTGTTTGTAGTAGAGATCCTGAGACATAAGGCCTTCTATCAGAAGTTGGTGTGAGGCCTAAGGCCCGAAATAAAGGAGTGACCAAGCTTTTTTGCTAACCTTGCTTTATATCAGCAGACAGGCTGCAAGGAGAAGTCAGGCTCTGCCTGCATGCTGGCTCCCAGAACCTGGCAGGAACAGGGCTGGTATTGCAAAAACACACCCGTTCCTGAGAAGTGCTAGGCACAGGACATTCATGCAAACATATTCCAGAAGGATACGCCAATAGTCAGTACGGTACAAACACCTTCTCCCCAAAGATAATGGGAACATGCTGAGCTCTCAAAGATAAAGTCAGGATGACAGTGTGATGGATAGAGATGCCTTGATCGAGCCAACATGAACAAGGTAATGGGTGGTAACGAACCACGTCAGGGGCAACAACTAACCCTGTCAGAGGGGCGATACATAACGTACTTGTATTGGTGTATAAAATGGATTCTCAGAGGGAATGTCTTTGCCCAGCCACGGGGACAGTGGAAAGTCCCACCACTGACTGAGCTGCATCCATTGTCGTGGGCATACATGTCTTAGTATCCACGTAGAGTTTGCCGGGTGCTATTAGCTGTGCTTCGTCGGCAATAAACCTGACTGAGCGCCTTCGCAACTTTTAAACGGATCCTGTGGTTATTGGATGGTTTGATCAAGGTCTGCTGTGCCAGCTACCTGCGCAGGGCTGGGACGGCACACAAAAAGAACACACACATGCAGCGTGTCACAACAATGTTGTGAGGGGAGAAGGGAAATTGGGGGCAACGTAGGGTGACCAGATAGCAAATGTGAAAAATCGAGACGGGGGTGGGGGGTAATAGGAGCCTATATAAGAAAAAGACCGAAAAATCAGGACTGTCCCTATAAAGTTGGGACATCTGGTCACCCTACGGCAGCAAGACAGCTACACAGGTTTTGATGTCACTCCAGAATCCCCCTGTGTCAGGAACAGTTCACGCCTGCCCCTTTGGGGCCCAACTCCAGCTGCACTGGCTCGTCAGCACAAAGCAACTAGAGCCAGGACTGAGGAGTCTCTCTGCTTTTTAAAGTTGTCAGTGGTTACACAGGTTGCAAGGCAGTGGAGGTTAAGACCAAAGACTGATCTTAGATCAAGCCCTCAGCAATACAGTTAAGCACCTGCTGAACTTTAACCACATGAACTGTTCCATTGACTTTAACAGTATTACTCACATAGTCAAAATTAAACGCATGTCAGAATTACAGGACAAGCTGTGGTGAGAACCCCTTTCAGTCCATCTTGAGTTCACCTCTCAGGATGCACTCTGCTGACTTTGTGCAACTCATTTGGGGCGGAATCACATGGTTCTACCATTGCTAGACTGCATCACTGGGCTGTGCAGCAGCCTCCTCATTTCCCAATTATGTTAACTCGACAGGCCAACCAAGCTTGCCATCTGTGAAACTTTTCCTTCTGGAGCCTGTGACCGTGGCTCATTAAGTGACTCAAAGAACACCCCCTTCAGAACAAAGCATTCTGTATTCTTTCACCCAAATGAACCCAGCCGCCAGAGCAAAAGCAAAACCCATCAAAGGCCTATACACATAGTTCTCACCTATAACTTAATCTTTCCTTGCAAACTTTGGAGAGTCCCCCCTCATCTCTATCTCTGGACTGGTGAAGCAGGCTACCCTGCTGCAGCGTCTGCCTCTCTGTGCCTCCATCAGCATGCTGACAACTCACCCAGCCCCTTCCTTTCTGCAGGACGATCCCTTGAACTGGCCAGTGTCCTTTGATCTCCTTATTCTTGGTGCCAAAACTGCCGTGAAACTTTGCCCCAAGCAGCTTCTTGCGCTCTAAGGTAGCTTCTTTACAGTTGATGCTGGAACAATTTTTGTAATGGAAGTGCTGCTGATGAAAACCAAGTATTTGGTGTTTGTTATTAGTTCTTCAAGCCAGCACCACTGTTATTGTTTTAACTTTCCTGCCCCGTTCCTCTAACAACTCCCTGTGATATCACCCCATAGTAAGTAAGCCATTGTAAACCGACAGACAGAGGTATGCGCAATATTCATAAAAAATACACTTAACTCAGTTATTCTCCACTACCTGTTTAAATGCTTAGCTGCACTGAGGCTGCAAACTACTCAGTCGGACACTGGTGTAAATCAGGACTAGGTCCTCCAAAATCAATGCAATTATACTGATGGAAAACCAGTATAAGTGAGCTCAGAATTAGACTCGCAATGTGTTTGTTGTCAAATTGGAGAGAGTAAGGACATAAAGAAAAATAATTCCACTGGTATCTCTCTTTTGAAAAGAAAAAGGTAGATGTGATCTGAGATGTGCCTGACTGAAAGAGGAATGTGGTATTTATGGATTATTCCAATACAGAGAGAGAACCGAAGAACAGCAGCAGACTTTTAGAAGGTATAGAAAGGTATAAACATAGCACACCATACTACTGATGCAGTGCTCAAATAAGAGAAAATGAAAAAGTTTTAGCGGAAAATTGTAAGCTGTGCAATGACATACTATAATGGTGGGATCTAAAAATGGCTGTGTCTGCTTTGTGTAACTGCATTAAGACAGAACTGAGTAGAGCAGTAGTTTGGCAACTTGGAGAAAATATTTTATCAAATACATTATATTAAGGGCAGAGCATTTTAGAAAAACAATTTAATAAGGAGAGAAAAGTCACACCACATAATGCTTGGAATTTGTGCGGATATCACTGTAGTGATATACTAGATTTACATTTTTTTTTAAACCAGTTGAGAAAGTTTCACATAAAACTTTTAATACACATGGAGCAAAGGCACAGAACAAAGGGATCCCGTATACCACTGGAGAAGCCATTTAGACTGGAATTAAATGGAATTTGTGATCTATAGAATTCAGTGCCTGTCTCTCATTCATTCTTCTTAAATTAAGGCAGGGCTGCCCAGAGGGGGGGGGCAAAGGGGGCAATTTGCCCCGGGCTCCGCAGGGGCCCCCAAGAGAAGAGCGGAGGCTCCCGCCTCCGCCCCTCTCCTGGAGCCTCAGCGCATCAAGCGCCGAGTCTCCCCCGGGGCCCCTGAGCCCCACCCCGCTCAGAGCCGCGTGGTGAGGGGGCGGGGCTGGGAGCTCCAACGGGGCCTGAGCCCCGCCCCGCTCAGAGCGGCGTGGGGAGGGGGCGGGGCAGCTGCCTCCCCTCGGCGTGGAGCTCACAGCCCCGCCCCCTCACCACGCGGCTCTGAGCGGGACGGAGCTCAGGCCCCGCCGGAGACGCGCTCGGGTAAGAGGCTGGGGCTGGGGCCGGGGCCGGGGCGGGGGGGTGGGAAGTGGGACCTGCCGCCGAAGCGCAGCCCGGTCTTCGGCGGCGGGGGGCCCCTTCTGTTCTGGGACCCGCCGCCGAAGTGCCCCGAAGGCCCGCGGCGGGGACCCCCCCCGCCACCGAATTACCGCCGAAGACCGGGCTGCGCTTCGGCGGCGGGTCCCGCTTCGGCGGTAATTCGGCAGCGGGGGGCTCCCGCCGCGGGTCTTCGGGGCACTTTGGCGGTGGGTTCCGGAATGGAAGGGCCCCCCGCCGCCGAAGGCCCCGGGCCCCCGGAATCCTCTGGGCGGCCCTGAATTAAGGTAAAGTAAAATGACCAAATTTAGTGGTGACAACTATGAGTAACAGGAAAGAATGAATAACAGTATCAGATTCATGAAGTAGAAGTATTCAGATCATTCAAGAACTAGGGCCAATAGGCGGTACATAGAGAGAGTGCATAGAGAGAAATTCTGTATAGTCAATATTAGGACAGAGATTACAGAATGAAGAAAATATCTGCTCTGTGGAAAAGCATTGCAACCATACTGACCAGAAAGTAGATTGGGGAGGTATTTGTAGAATCCAAGAATATCATATTAAATAAATATAAGGGGCAATGACTGCTTTTTCAGGGGTATGTCAACAATTCATGTGCTCTATCAAATATTACAAGTCCTGAGTGCTGTAATGCTGATTTTTCAAAGCCCATTTTCTGTTGAGTACATTAGTGGTCTTATATTTCAACCAATAAGGACCACGAATGCACAGAAAATAGCATGCCTACAGCTGTCCCTGCTAGCATTTGAGTGTTGTGGAGATGCCATTAGTTTTATATCCAGATAAACTTGCATCAAGTTGAACTGAGAGAAGAAAATTTTCTCACTCTCAAAGAATCCAGATTAAGTGATATATATTGCATCCAGATTTTGACTAGATGTAACCCCACATTTCTATTTGTCAGATACAGATCAGCTGGGGTCAGCTTCAGTAGCCACTCTTATATTGGAGTTAAAAGACTCTTATGACAAAACATATTGCTTAATTCATCACCCGTTTAATAACTGGTCCTGAAGAGAGGCAATCTGCTAAATTCAGATTGATATCAAGCACAAACCATTAGGAAGTCTGTGGTAACAAATATGGCTGTAGTCTCTGATAGGGTAGTATGCATTTACATTTCTAATAATGTGATAATTAAACATTAGGGATTTGGTCCTTAGGCAGTGCTTGTATAAATAAATCTGTATCATTACTCAAAAGAAGAAAATGATTAGGTCAGCGTTTATTTATACTGCACATATTTAAAAGTGTGCACAACCCTTACTGATTTTGCTAGTCTCGTTATGAGTCTAACTTGGCAAATTGAGGTCAAAGGGGGAATTAAAGCTAGGGATTGGTGAGAAACCTGGAAGCATTGAAATGTCTGTTTAGGCTTCTTCTTGCTCTTCAACTTTTGAATCCTGAATCAGCAGAGCACTTAAGCAGTGAAAACAGTGGGACTTCACTTAAGTACACATGCAAGGTGCTTTGCTGAATCAGGGCTTCAATTTCAGCAAGCCTATTATTTCCTGCATAGTGGCATGTCTTTCTGACTCTTCTTGTTGAGAAGTGGTGTTTTACTAGATCTCAACCCAGCTCTTCTTTGTCTCCCTCCTTATCCACGTCTCATTGTGTTTTGTCCAAGACTCTAAAAGGACTTTAATATGATGTTAACACTTTACCGGGCATTTCCTGTTCCTATCACTGGCCTATTCTTGAGTTCCTGTTCAGATAGAGGCTCCACAAAGCAAAGTCCTTCTATCTGAACTTATAGTCTGCCAATCTTTATCTGAATTGCCCAGCATACAGTTAATAAAAATTTTTTGGCAGAAGTATTTAATAAGTTGGCAACAAACAAGAGAGGACCACGTCTGCTTACCAGTCCAGCATCTGCCAACATAAGTAGATGACTTTTTGCTGTTCCAGAAACCTCTCGAGTATAATGAGTTGAAAAAACCTGGCATCATCTCCTTCAGCTCATGTTGTAGCAAGTTTTGTTTCTGCAGCAGGGTCGAAATAGAATGGTCAGTGGTTATATGCCACAGCATGCCATGACTTCCATTGTCATGATTTCACGCAGAATGTCATGCAAAGCAAGACAGAGAAGTGTGAAAAATAGGCAACCTGCTTCTGTTCAAAGATTAATTGAGAAAACATTGTCTGATAGCTGTAAATTCTTTAGGGACAGGGATTAACCATATCTTCCTCTGTCTTTACTGCGCTGAGTAAGTAATGCTGTCATTGCTCAAAAAGTAAAAATAATAAATTCAATAGGCCAGATCCTGATCTCACTTACACCGGTGTAACTTTCTTGACATTCATATAATGACATTCATATACATCCTGCTCTTAGGTATCTATATCAGAGACTTGTGAGTAATCTTTGCCACTGCTTCGGTAGCAGCAAGTTTGCTGCATTTTCTAGTATGATTCACAGAGCTACACCTTTGCTTATGATCATTGTGATGGAGCTGACATGGAAGTCAAAGACATTCATCTCTATGAGTGGTCTGCAGAAGTGATCCTGCTTGATATCCTTCACAGGCTACATTCCTCTATTACACAAAGTGATTTCCGCAGAGTTATCTCACACACAACAGTATGTTCCCCAACCTAGAACAGGAAATAACTGCAGGATCTTGGATGCCCTCAATGCTAACTGCATTGTACTCTTATTTTACAGTCCAACCGAAAAGCACTTGGTGCAAATCTGGGGAGGTGAGGGAAGGGCAAAGGCACCTGTATAGAAATATACCTTTGTGCCCTTCCTGATCTAAGGGCTATCCAGACACCAAACTGGTCACATACATAGATTACAGCAGCCTGAAGGATGCTCTAATCTAATCTAGGGGCCACTAGAGCAGCCAGGTACAGGGACTCCCCAGCCATGGCCCCATCAGACAAGCTATGCTGCCTGTACTAGATGCTGAGACAGAAGGCCTAAGAGCCACTACAATGACTCTACACCACCAGAGGCTCCCCATACTCAGAGGAGATAGTTTGGTGTCCAACTAACCTGGGTTTAGAGCTGCTTTGCAGCACTGAATGATACATTCATGGAGAATGGGTCCATCAATGGCTATTAGCCAAGATGGGCTGGGATGGTGTCCCTAGACTCTGTTTGCCAGAGGCTAGGAGTGAGCGGCAGAGGATGGATCACTTGATGATTACCTGTTCTGTTCATTCTCTCTGGGGCAGCTGGCATTGGCCGCTGTGGGAAGACAGGATAGTGGGCTAGATGGACCTTTGGTCTGACCCAGTACGGCCGTTCTTATGTTTACTGAAGCAGCACAAAGTGGCAGCGCTGTATCTATGAATCTGACTTTTGCGTGGAATGGTGACTGCTGTAGATTTGTGCAGCTGTGGAACTGCCTTTTTTTTTTATTATTAAAACTAAACACCCAAGAGGAGCCCCTGAGAACTAACACAGTATAAATCACTAGCCACAGTAATGAATTTTAGAGATGATGTCTGGGAAGCCATGTTAAATGGCAAATCACTATAAATATTCAGTCTGCAATATTCTTGTTTCAAACCTATGTAGATGGGTGATTCGCTGTGTAATTGCTTTTCTGGGCAACTTGTCCTCCTAAGCTAGTCATTCATGTCACAGAAAGTGCTGGAGTCGTCGCTGTATGTTCACAACAAATTTCTCATCTTGGTTAGAACTATTAAGCAAAGGGAGGGTACAAGCTTTCCCCGCATCAAGGGAAATTTTTTTATTTAAACTCTCAGAGCTTAACCGAAAACACATCCAACAATTTTGGGGATTAAAATAATAATAATCACACTTAGCTCTGATGTAGCAAAATATAAATAAAAATGAAATCAAAAGTAAATAAAGCACTAGGAGAGAGAAAAAAATCTTTCCAGCATAAACCATATAATTCAAATACGAGCCCTATATGTAGATATTCATCAGCTGTTCTTTGTCATTTAGTGTTTAACAGAACTAGTGACACAAAGTCAAAGATGACTCTACCTGAGGCTGAATAAGTTAGAGTGGAGCTTTAGCACGACTATATATATGTACGCTTAAGACTCATTTACTGCTTAACAGCCAACTTTTTATAAGTGCTTTAAAATTCACATGCTAACAGATTGTCTTAAGTCTGGGCTGGTGTATTTTAAATCTCCCTCTTGCATCCCAGCATAATTCTTATTTCAGTTCAGGGCCATGTTCGGATTTCATTCATAGTAGCTTCAATCCACAGGAACTACACTGAGTCCTCTGGTGTTACTCCAAATTCATAATGGCATAAACAAAAATCAGCATTAGGACCCTCTGCATCATTTAAGGATTCATAAGACTTATTTAGATTGCTGTTCACTTCTCAACTTGCAAAGCTGATGCAAGTCGGACACTAATGGGCCAGAAGACAACACTGCAGCAAGTAAAGCAACTAAGAGAAGGAATGTAGGAATGAGGGCATTAAAGTTGGCCACTCCCATTTTAATGCACACCTTATTTTGGCTCCTCAGCACCAGCTTAGACTCCCTCAGAGTTGCATGTACATCAGTAAGTGGGTGTAAGTCAGTCTGAATGAGTAAAGTAGTGGAAGGGAGTCTGAGTTAAGGCAGCCTGACTTACACCCCGCTTTACACATCACCTCTGTGTTTGGCCCCGAGAGCTAGCACAAGTATGTGTACGTGAGCAGGGGACTAACACCCCTTAGCTCATACCACAGACATAGGGCAGGTCCACACTACTGCCTGAGTCAATGTGACTTACGTTGCTGAAGGGTGTGAAAAAAGACACACACCCCCGACTGACGCAAGTTACAGCAACTTAAGGGCTGTCCACACCAACGCTATGTCGGCAAGAAACGTTCTCCTGCCGACACAGCTTCTGCCTCTCACAGAAGTGGAGTAATTATACTGATGGGAGAGTGCTCTCCTACAAGCATAGAGCATCTTCACCAGATACGCGACAGTGGCGAAGCTGCGAAGTACAGCTGCGCTGAGGTAGCACTTCTCGTGTAGGCCTGCCCATAGCCTGTCTTCTTTGTCTTGTGTCCTGTCCTCTTTGTGGTACCTTTTATCAACCCTGTGAAGCAAATGAAGATTCAGAATGTTTGTCTATTCTCTGCACCTCCTTGCTGAAATCGATGCTTGAGATATGATAGCTGCATAATGATCACAGATAGCTTTGGAGACCCTCTTCAGTGCTGAAATAACTTATTCTGAAGGTTCTTTGCTTTTCTGCATGTTGGGTGAAGAACATCTCATGGCAGGGACAATTAATATCACTGTCAATTTTTGTTGTATGTGTGGCTGTTATTACTACATAGCTTCCTGGATGATTTTTAAAGCTTCAAGGCTGTCCAGTGCCAAAACACATTTTTTTTATCAAGTAGATTAATAATCGTTATGTAAATGCATACTGTTATAAATATCAATTGTTATATAGATCACATAGAACCAGACAGTCATGCTGTGTGTACAAACATCCACTGCACCTGATGTAAAGCGATGACTAAGGGGTTAGTCATGGCAAGCGTGGACTAACTGCCACCTAATTACAGCCCTATCAAATGTTTTATACTGCTTCAAATTATACCTCTTAGAACTTGCTATGCTGCTGTGTTTGTGCACTTCAATCAAAATCATTATGAAACCACACTGCTGAAAGCAGCATACAATTACAAAGCTTGCAGTAGAAAAACATGGTGTTGAAAACAAGCCCAGTATTAGAAGTTTGCAGTCTCTCTCACGTACATTCACAAAGACAAAAGAGTTCTGTATTGGTCTATGTGACACGGGATGGTGGCACTACCTGGTCCTCAATACATATGGGGTTAACATCAGCAGCCCTTTCTCTCTCCCCTTGCACAGAGGTCCAGGGGAATAGAAAAAGGTCTGCTGGAGACACAGAAAGAGGAAAATGGCTGGGTGGGTAGCTAGTGTCCCTACTTTGTTTCTCAGGGATGGGGTGTTCCCCAGGCAGGGAAATGATTGGTTTGTTGCTCTTTGTGCTTAGGTTACCTGGTTCTGATTTGTGTTTATACAGATTCTCTCCTGCTGAGGAGACCTTCATGCTTGTTGCTGTTTTGTTTCTATCCACTTGCTCCTCTGTCTTACCGTTCATTTGTGCTGGGTGGAGAAAGAGGCAGAACGGGGACAGGAATAGCATCAGGCTTGAAGGAAATGGGGGCAGAAAGGTTTGTGCCCAAAGTGCACATTCTCCTCCAGAACTTAGACTGGAAACCAAGATTCCTGAATTAGACAATTTCTCTGCTGCCAGCAAATATATGTGAAATCCACGGGCAAAATGCACATCCCCTCTCGTGCTGGTCCACATAAAGGAGGACAACCTACTACTGACATAATTTACCCCGTTAGCTCTAATGGCAGAGGTTTACATTGCAGATATAAAGGTTTCAATCCTGCTGACAACCCAGGTGGACATCAATATGATGCCACATTGTGTAAAGATACAAACTGAAAATTTCATAAAGCCTATGTTAACAAAACATTCAAGTTGCAGAATAATGCACTCAAAAGGTAGGAAATGCCACAATTAGGGCTTGTCCATGCACCGAGTTACTGTGCAGCAAGCTGTTGTGATGTAGAGTCACATCACGGCTTCTGCACTAACTTCCCATGTAAACAAGCCCTTATGGTTACCTGTGCAACCTTAATTCAGTCCCCTTGTGCATATGCATTATAGAATCATAGACTTTAAGGTCAGAAGGGACCATTATGATCATCTTGTCTGACCTCCTGCACAACGCAGGCCACAGAATCTCACCCATGACACAATCTTTAATTTTGTGATCACTTACTATTTTTTCCACAGAACTCCTACCCCATTCAATTCACAGGAAGGACCGTGCATGGGGAATGAATCACAGCTGAGGAGTGAAGGAAACTAGCCTGTAAGGCCTCTGCCTCATTTGTGGCAGAAGTTGAAAGGTGTGTTGTGAACAAGACAGGGAGCGCGTGAGCATCTTGACAATATATTTGATTGTGCTCCTTAGCTAAGAAAACATTGGTAAATAGCTTGCAAGGGAGGAAGGGACTGAGCAGGTCCATATTAGGGCCTGCTGCACTAGGGATAGGATATATCACTTCTACGTGAAGACATCATAAGAAGTGCTGCTGAGTGTGCTGTCTTTAGATTACCCCTAACACAATCAGTGTGTGTCTGCCCCATGCCGTCCTACTCAGCAACATTATTCCTCTCCCTGAAGTGTGCTTCTGGCAACAAAAGACAGAACTTAGCTCTGGCTCCACTCTTACAGTTAATCAGACAGATCTGAAAGTTCCTTGCCCAGCAAAACAAAAGAAAACAAAGAATCCCACACCTAATAACTAACTAGCAAACCAAACAACAACAACAATACCCACAGGAAGAGAATAATTACATCAATAATTCCACAAGGAGCAGATGGGGATCTGTAGGGCAAGTGACCGGTTCTTAAAAATCGTTAAGCAGGAGGTTGCCTACACAAAATTTCCATGAACTTGTGCGCACAGTCAAAGTGACTGGCTCTCCAGACCTGAAAGTTCACACTCAGTAGATAGGACCTTGCTTTTGATCTGACTCAAAAGACGCGTATGCAATAATCACTGCATCAAACTTGGTTTTTTTCCCTAACTCAGAACGATAAGGAGCTTTGAATCTATTCTCCAGCTATGTCGAGCCTGAAAGTACAAAAAATACCTAGTCCCATATTTCTCTGTTGGTCAAAAAGAAAAAATGCCATCCCCGAAATGTCATATAATTATATATTACTGTATTGCAGTAGCCCCTAGGAGTCTCAGTCATAGACCAGAACCCCACTGTACTAGGTATCGTACAAACACAGAACAAAAAGTCAGCCCATGCCCCCAAAGAGCATGGATGTTTTCTTCCTTTGATTGTGATCATCACCAAACTGCCAGTGGAACGATTTCACCTTCTAATATACAATCACCTCAACAGGATTCATTATGGCTAGGCTCCTGGGCTACTCACTTCATCCGTTCCTACAGTAATTACTATAGCAAGTGTGCAGGTCCTCAGTTATCTTGTCTGCTCTCCTATCTATTGAGGGTGAAACAAACAACAGTAATTCTTTCTAATGAATGCAATCAATCACAGTACACTCGCACCTGTCAAAACGAAGGCCTAAATGCTAAACTGCCTTCCAATCACACAGTAAAGAAACTAGCAACAGCATGAAAACAAACCTATTGGGGAAGAGGGAAAATACGGGATTGTTTTACTAAATAAATTGTCATCCTCCATTTGAAAGTTGAGTTAACCACATGAATGGGGCCTGAGGCAAGGACTGTCAGCCAGGAAATTCTGATCCCTAAACTTGTCTCTAAAAATGAGTCCAGCCGGGCATGTCTACACTGCACACTAAGACCATGTCTGTGGGACTTAGGCTTGTGGACTCGGTGTTTCTCAGCCCATGCTGGCTCTAGATTTCCCCTAACACAATCAATCTGGATTTACAATTGCTGGACCCAGGTCTTTTATTAAAACTGTTTTTGGACAAAAAATTGTGTTGCTGACTAAATGAAATTTTCCATGAAGTGTCTGCATTCTGGAAAAATGTTGCCTGTTGAAAAATGGAATGCCCAAAAACTCAAAATGTTTTCACCTGAACTACATCTTCCAGGATGGACTGTAGTTTGGGACTCTCATGATACACGCAGTTGAGCAAGAGGGGAGACCATGGCACATCATGGGAGATGTTTTTCATCCAGGAAGTCCAGATCATAGAAGAGAATAGGATACATGAGTGCCCAGACTATAATTTCCACAGCAGCATTTCTGAATCTTAATTTTCTCTTTTAAACTGAAAGTTTTTGACCAAAAAGTTTTGGTTTTCAGTTTTGCATTAAAAATGCAATTTTTTCTGTGGAAAAAAAAGACCCATTTTCCAACCAACTCTAATTCTCCAGTTGGTGTTAGTGGAATAGAGTCTGTCACATATCCGTCAGTTCCATTTCTGTCCAATAGAGGGCAGATACACATATTAGCCAATTCACTGTAACAGTTATACTTGCCTGGGATTACAGCACGGTCACAATTTTTTCGGTAACACAAAATAGAGGTTGTTATTATTGATTTGTATCATGGTAGTGTCTAGAGGCCCCAGTTAGGGTTTGTGCTAGCCTCTGTGTATACATATAACAAAAGATAGCCCCTGCCACCCCGCCCATGAGCTTATAGCCTAGGTCAGAGTCCCCAATGCAGTACCCATGGGCGCCATGCCGCTGGGGAGTCTAAGTGTGCCCGCGTACTGGCCAGTGGATGAGCATCTGCCGAAATGCTGCCAACAAGCTGCGTCATCCAGAGGTGCCGCCACCGAAATGCTGCCGATTTTCAGCAGTATTTCAGCGGCGATGATGCTACTTGTCAATGGCTACCTCTATTGACGTTGCCGCTTGAAAATCCCAGCTAAAATTCCCAACAAATTTGTAAGTGTTATGCCAACAATACAATGCAGCATAACACCAGAATCCTGCAGTCTGTACTGGGGCAGGCGCTTAACTACCCTGACAGTCTGCCCCAGTACAGACTGCAGGATTCTGGTGTGAGGTGCAATGTGTGCATAGTGTGAAGCGCCTCTTAATAAACAGGCTGATGAACGGTGCATTTGGGGCCTGATCCAAAGTTTATTGAATAGGAAAATCTCCTACTGACTTTAATGGGCTTTAGATCAGGCCCCATCTTAGGTTTCTGAATGATGCCAAAGTGCAGCCCCCATGTACAGGGTTTTGCAGAAATGAAAAGGCTTGGGGAGAAAGGTAGCAAGATTGCACTTGAATGGAAAGGTCAAAACGCTGGATAAGGCACTCAGCCACACCAAGTCTTGCCAAACAAGATGGAGACATAGACCTGAGTGTTGTCAGCTGACTCTAAACAGATTCATTCACACACTGAACAGAAGCAGCTATGTATCTCTCACCATAAAAGGAGTGAAGTCATGCCAAAAGGCTGCTAAATATAGAATCATATCCCCAGATCAATGATCCTGAATGCAGCTAACAAGCTAAAAAGATCAGTACTCATGTATATTTAAACAAAAGCACCTGCATCACACATTATACTTCATTTAATCCCATCCATTCAAGACAGGGAAAGGGAAAAATGAAGTTGTGCCAAAAAAAGCTCAGGTTCATATGAGCTCGACAGGAACCACGTGGTCCATGAGAAATGGCATTGTTTGGTCCTCATTTGACCTTCTCGATATCTGCATATAATTGTGCAAACCGTTCATGATGAAATCTGTCTAAACTTTCCCCAGGTTTGCTGACAAGCTCCCTGAGTTTCTAACTATCCCATTTTCACCTGTGCAAATCTTAAGCATATATTTAGAAGCTACTAACAAGTGGCTGAACAGGAAGAGAGTCCCACACAGACCATTAAAAGCCAGTGGGAATTGGACACCAAACTCCTTTAGGCCCTTTTGAAAATCCCAGCTAAAATTCCCAACAAATTTGTAAGTGTTATGCCAACAATACATTTGTCTCACATGTCTCATGCAGCATAACTTCAGGACAGGTTACCACACAGTTGGCTGAGGTACACTTTTTAAATATACTCCTTCTCCTTGAAAAGACATCTAACGGATTAGATCTACCCCAACAACTTGCATGGACAACCATTTAACACATTCATTACTTCCAGCATAATAAAAATGCATCTGGTGGTCCACAATAAACTAATAATTTTTACTTAATTTCCTTTTTGCTTTGTATGAGTCTGAAAAAATACTCAGACCCTCATCAGTACTTCTGCAACAATGCAAATTGTCATATTTTTCAACTGGTTTCCTTAACTGTCTTTTCCAGCCCATGGAGGTATTTGTAACCTGTCTTCTAAGTGCAAATTCTTTATTTTTTTTTAGAATTGGTTTTGTCATTGGACTTTGTATTTATGAACAGCTATAAATGTTTTTTTCCCCCTGTAATGCCGTGAACAAAACACTATGGTACTTAAAGTAGAAATGTTCTGAAAAATGGAAAGTATTTACCATAATGTGCTGGTGTGAACAGCATGTACCTATACTCATTCCCCTATGGGCTATCACAGTCTTTGATTGGATTGCTAACTCACTTTTAATACCTTTTTAATATGCCACCCAGCATTATGGGAAACCATCTAACTGTTCATAAACTGAAAGAACTTTGCACAACACAGCACTTAGCTGCGGCACTTCAGTCTCCTCTCAGCTATTATGATGTTACCCTGCAAGGCAGACTACAGCCCTGCAATGCGGGGATGGTCCCACAGTTTAGGTTCCACTCTGAGCCTGAACGTCTACATAGCGATTTTTCAGCCCAGAGCCTGTGTAACACCGACAGACCCTGGTCATTGGTGGGATCAAACCTGGGGCCTCTGGAGCTTCTACTGCATGAGCTAAAAGCCAACTGGCTGTTAGCTAAGGGTGTAGAGTAGACTCATCCCTCCCCCTCCCTCTCAACACCACATGCAGTACGTGTGTGGGTTACACTTGGACCCTGCAAGCCCGAGTCAGCTGACCCAGGCCAGCCATGTTGGGGTTTTTTTAATGCTATGTGGATTTAGCCTCTGTGAGCCCTCTGTGGGTTTGGGATCTGCACAGGGGAAATGGACAGAAGTTGAGCAGATAGGGGGTATAAAGTGGGTGGGACTTTGCCAGCATGGGGGGTGAGGAAGACAAGGATTGAGTAGACCAGGCAAAGGGAAAGAACTCAGCAAGCCTCATGGCTTGGGACTGAGCAGACTGGAGTCAGACCCACATTGGGTGGGGGCAGGTGATCATCTCCCTCACTTGTTCCATGGTGATTCCTCACAAAACATAATCCCTCAGGGATCTATGAAGTGTGGGGGCAAGCTCCACAGCTCATGCCATGGTAGGTGGCGAATTCTGCCCTCCTCCCCTGAGGGTATGTCTACCCTGAAATCAGAAGTGTGACTGCAGCATGTGTAGACATACCAGAGCTGGCTTTCATGGAGCGAGCTCAGATACCAATAGCATTGAAGCCACGGCAGCACAGGCTGGCTGCTCAAGTACATACCCAGTGTCCCAGGTGGGGTTGCATAGAACAAGGTGCTGCCAGTGCTGCTGTGGCTTTACTGCTATTGTTATCTGAGCTACCTCAAAGCCAGCTCAGGCATGTCCGCACCTGCTGCAGTTGCACCTCTGATTGCAGTGTAGACACACATGAAATGGAACAATGGGGAGGGGGGACTCTGCCAACTGGTCCTTGGTTTCTCTTTCTTGACCCTTTCCAATTATTGCCTGGAAGGTACCAAAGGGTGCCTAGGCATTATTTTGTGAGGAACAGTAAATGATACTCCCTGGGGCAATGAATATGATGAATAGTTGGTTGATCAATAGGTGGGGAGAGACTTTGTAATTGCCCCGATCTCCAAACCCAGATCTCAACTGCCCATGTATATCCTTGAGCAGTTTTCTTGGTAATTTCAGATCCTTCACAGACTACTGGGCCAAATGATACTTATAGAATTTTAGTCAAGCTGGGTGGGAGCCATCCAGTGAATATTTTCAAGGGTTTCAAATTTTTTCCTATCTTGAATCTGAATGAAAAGTTGAAATCTTGAAAATATTTGTAAACGAGAAACACGTTCTCTTTGTCCAGTTCAGGTTAATCAAAAGGTTTCACTATGATTTTGAGCTTTTTCTTTCTCTAAACAACCTTTTTTCTACTCTCATTACCTTAAATTTTAAACTGAAAAGTTGTTTCAAACTGGAAAACCTCAGTTTTTATTTGAAAAATGTCAACACAAAATGTTTTAACAGTTTCAAAACTTAAAAAAAAAAAAAGTCAGGACATTTGCCAAAATAGACCCTGTTTCAGAGTTTTGGTTTTGATGAATCAGTATTTTTTCAATGATAAGCAATTTGTCAGAAAGTTCCCAACCAGCTCAAATTTTTAGTTCACGGATCTTTGCTAGTTGGAGTTCAAAGGATGGGCTCAGCACTTCACAGGATCAGGCCTTTTCTTGTTTATGGTGCACCATTTACAGTTCAGTAACATGTATAAGCGGCCAACCCATTACAAATACAAATTAGTTTGATCTTCTTCTAAGTATTTATTAAGTACAAAATATGCACTGCATAGATAATGTGGCATCGACTGAAACAGCGATTAAGGTCTTCATCCTTTCCTAATCTAATGGTAGCAACCTAGTGATAGCTAATGAAAAGGATCAGAAGGCAATCACCCTGTCCTTTGTAACAAGAAGTCTGGAGCCTCACTCTGACTGTGCATGAATTTCAAGCTTAATTCATAGAAATGAACATGAAAACCGTACAGTTGACTCTTTTTGCAATCATTAAGCAAATTGGAGGCCACCAGACTTCTACCGTCTTATTAGTTTCTGTTTCTACTCCTTGTCCAGGTCCATTGTAACTGATCCGATAGTTTCGGTTTCATGGTTGCAGCTTTGGTTTCCCTCAAAGGGTAATCACAGCGTACACAATGAGAATGTAGTTGTGTTGCACACCTGTTTTCTAAATCTAGCCTTGCTTGTCTTGCCCATATTCAACTGTGCTACACACGCACCCACAGACTTGGGAATCACCTTGGGAATCACCTGGACTTCATACAATTAGAAACTAAACAAGCCCACTTTGAATTAGACCAGATGATCTACAATCTGATCATTTGATTTCAATAATTTGGACTACATAATTTAAAAGAATCCTATTTAATTATGGATTTATGGATGCATTTAATAAATAATGACAGGCAATTCAGTTTTACACAGAGAAGCTGATTCCTCTTATAGTTCATCTATTACTTTTGCAAACCAAAATTCACAATTGGGCCCCTTCCCTCTACTGTGCTGAACCAAAATCCAGATCCACATATCTTTAAGTCTTGGGAAAGTTCTGATCCAAACATTATAGCTCATTATAGCTTTTATAACCATAAGATACATAGATATTTTGAAATATGCTCAGTGCTGGTTTATTTTCCAAAGAACTTAACATGTTGAGCATTGAGTATCATCTGGAGATGCTGGAGGCTGACCACTCTTGAAAATTTGTTCCCAAATGTGCATGATGGGCACTTGAAAAAGAGTAGCTAAATCCATTGTCCAAAGTGACACAGATGGTCTTTGGCAGAGCAAACATTGAACCAAGGTCTCCTGAGCACCAATTACATGCTTTAACCATAAGAACAATCTCTCTCAGAAGATGCACCCTTCAGTACCTGGATATGACCTTAAGGAAATCATTGTACGGGGAACTGACTAGCAGAGAGAACCGGAAGAAGGTAGAAGTTACACCAACTTAGGGCCACCTTTGAATTTGACTCTTTGTTCCTTCTCTCACATAAAATTCGGATCTGTGCTGGCTCTTTATGAGTTCAATGTAATAGCCCAAAATAACTTTGCACAAGACTGCAGAGCACAGGCTGTGCTTCCTTTTTCATTTCATACATTGTTCTGAACTTGCTGCAATGGTCCCACAAAGCCAGGAGAGGCTTTAAAAAGTTAATTGGAAAGATAGAAGAAGAATATATTGTTTGTTGTTTTGGAGAGTCCTGCAATGTCTGTGGTTATAGCCCATGAAATGGTTTGTCAGTTCCACACCATTCACTTTTACTGCACTACACCTTCAAGGCAACCCTGTTCTTTTGTCAGGACCAAATCATCAAACCCTTACTTCACTTTTTACTCGGTGATCAGGACAGGTAAAACTCCTGTTCAAGGCTGGCTTTAAGCTGATTTCCCCAGTTCACCCAGCGGTGGGGGGGAAGAGAGAGGGGGGTCCCGCTCTGGGGCTTCGGTGGCATTTCGGCGGCGGGGGCATCCTTCGGTGTTGCAGAAGACCTGGAGTGGACCCCACATCACCAAAGTGCTGCCGAAGCCCTGGACCGCCGCCGGGTATTCAAATCGGGCCCTACCCTTCATAAAGCCAGTCCTGCTCCCGTTGATATTAATGCCAGTTTTGCTTTGGCTCTAAGTTTACACTTTCCTGCAGCAGCTAGGATGAATCTCACACCGTGTGTGTGTGTGTGTGTGTGTGTGTGTGTGTGTGTGTGTGTGTGTGTGTGTGTGTAAAATCAGGCTTCATGAATCCCCAAATCCAAAGTAGTTTTGGGTTCATCACTGGAAAGCAAATATGACTAAGGTTTTATCAGAACCCAAACCCAGCCAATGAAGCTCATTTCTGGTAACAAACACCATGCACACTTCTATCACAGTATGGCTTAAAAATAACAGGCCTGATTCTGCTCTCACACTGTTGTCAAGCAGGAGTAACTTCACTAAAGTCAATGGTGCGCACCAGCATAAAACCAGAGTAAGTGAGTGGAAAACTTGTCCAGTAGCCAGTGACAAGTGAACCTCAAGCGAGTCAGCAGTTAAGTTCAATAAAGATAAGCATCTTAAAGTGTGGGTGCTTATTAAAACTCACCAATTGTGTATTTTTAAAACTGGGCTCTTAATCCTGTGAAAATGGGCTCTCTCATAAGACTTCAGATTGTTCCTTCTTCAAATCAGGCTTTGCACACAGCAGTAAGTCCCAGTTTCCTGGTAGATCAGTGATTCTGGCTCCATTTACGTTAAGTGCAGAGCTGCACAAATTAAAAATAAAAGAGAAAAAGATGCGACATTTCAGAACCTTCTGAAAGAAAGTCTAAAATTAGGTGAAGATGCAGATTGGGTGGGGGGAGGGGCAGTTCTTCATTTATCTATACCAATTTGTTCATCCCTAGAATTAACATGTCCTGCCAGCATAAGCCAGTTTTAATGACTTGGACCTGTTTGTTCCTCAGAGTCAATCATCCCCAAATAAGAACCAGTATCTAATGTAAATATTGGCAAGTGTTGGAGCTAGCAGCCCTCACTGATGAAAACCCTACTGTATATTCATATTATTCTCAGTTCTTTGCCAACTAAACCCCTTTGCTCCAGCATCAGTCTGAAATCAACAGGATTTTCTTTTAGTTTATCATATAATCATAGAGATGTAGGACTGGAAGGGACCTCAATAGTCATCTAGTCCAGTTCCCTGCACTTAGGCAGGACTATATTATCTAGACCATCCCTGACAGGAATTTGTCTAAACTGTTTTTAATAATCTCCAACGACAGAAATTCCACAACCTCCCTAGGTAATTTTTTCCTGCGCTTAACTACCCTGACAGTTATGAAGTTTTTCCTAATGCCCAACCTAAATCTTCCTGGCTGCAATTTAAGCCCTTTACTTTTTGTCCTGTCGCCAGCAGTTAAGGAGAACAATTTCCTCATCGTTATAACAATCTTTTATTTACTTGAAGACTGTTATGTTCCCCTCCTAAGTCTTCTCTTCTGCAGACTAAAAAAAGCCCATTTTTCAATCTTTCCTCATAGGTCATTTTTCTAGACATTTAATCATTTTGTAGCTGGTTAGGTGGTCTATAGCAGGCAGCTGGCATGACCTCACCCTTGTTTTTTACCCCCTTGATCCTTACCCAGAGACTTTCAACAGGTCTGGCTCCTGCTTCTCTCTCACCCTCAGTGCAAATGTATACATCTCTGATACACAAGGCAACACTTCCTGCCTTTTTCCTCTGCCTGTCCTTCCTAAACAAGCTGTAGACTTTTATACAAATATGCCAGTCACGTGCATTATCCCACCAAGTTCTATGATGCCAATTATGCCAATTTATAGTTTTTCCTGTTTATTCCCCATACTTCTGGCATTAGTATATAGACATCTAAGATGTTCATTAGATTCCCTCTCTGTATTCCCTCTCATCTGGTCTGCTATAATAGGTCATATTCCTCACAGATTCTGGCCCTTCACCCAAGTCTCCATGTTTTTGGCTTACCTGGGGGCTTTTGTTTCCTGCCCCCATCAAACCTAGTTTAAAGCCTGCCTCACTAGGTTAGCCGGTCTGTATCTGAAGATACTCTTTCCCTTCCTTGATAGGTGGACCCCACCTCTGCTCAGCAGTCCTTGGAAAAACCTCCTTGGTCAAGGAAGCCGAATCCCTCCTGGCAGCCCCATCCACGCAGCCATGCATTCACCTCTGGGATGTATCTGTCTCTGCCTGGGCCACTACCCTTGACTGGAAGGACAGATGAGAATACTACCTGCACCCCCAGCTCCTTCACCCTCATTCCCAGAGCCCTGTAGTCACTTCTGATCTGCTCAGGGTTATACCTTGCTCTATCATGCCCACATGGATGAGAGCATGGGGTAGTAGTCAGAGGGCCAGATGATCCTTGGTGATCCTTACATAGTGTTTCAGATATGGGCCCTTGGTGGGATGCCATGTCATGCCAGCAGATGGATGCCTCCATCCCTCTTAGAAGGGAGTCACTGACCACCACCACCCTTTGTTTCTTCTTCAGTGTGATGGCCATGATCCTCCCAGCCAGGGCCACCCAGAGGATTGAGGGGACCTGGGGCAAAGCAGGGAAGCAGACATAAAAAAAAAAGGTGCCACCCGCTGCGGTGCTTGTACTCACCGGGCGGCGCTCCAAGTCTTCATCGTCTTCGTCGGGTCCTTCACTCACTCCATGTCTTCGGCAGCACTGAAGGACCCGCTGCTGAAGTGCCGCCGAAGACCCGGAGTGAGTGAAGGGCCCGCCGAAGACCAGGACTGTCACTGGGTGAGTAAAAATTTTAAAAGGTGCTTCTAGCCAGGGAAGGGATTCTCAGCCAGGGCTTGCGGCGTCCAGGGGCAAATTGCCCCACTTGCCCCCCACTCTGGGTGGCCCTGCTCCCAGCCTTGGTTGTATATGGTTTCTCCTCCTCCACCTCTGGGGGAGATTCCTCATCGTTGGGGCAGCATACTGTTTTTTTCATCTCTATGGATATTGAGTTGGGAGCAGGGTTGGGGAACTGCCTGCTGCCCGATGTAACCATCAGCCACCTTCTTCCCTGTGAAGGCACTGTTTCATCCTCCTCTGGAGGTGGTACTGCAGTCCTCTTCAGTTGGATTGCTTGGAAATTTCCGTATGCATATTTTCAATAAGTTCCTCATGTCCCTGGATGCTCCTCAGCCTCGCTACCTCCTCCTGTAGCTTGCCCATCTCTCACACTTGATGGTCTCCCCAGCCTGGCTGTCTATGACAGGGAAATGCAGGCCACACTCTCTGGAAATCCACACCAGGACCTGAGTACAGCCATCCATGGTTGGGTTCTCTGTTTTGACATAGGTGCAAGTTGAGGGGCCAGGAATAGTGTTGGCTTGGTGATGTAGCCTCTCCGAACCATGGTGATTGTATTCTTACTTTTCCTACAAACTCCCTCTCAGACTCTGCTGTTTGCTTCCCCTTAGCTTCTGAGTTTTAAGCCCTTCTCTCCTAGGTCAGCCCTGGTCCCTCATTAACACGCCGGGGAAGGGTGATCAGCAGGATGGATCAAGGAACAAAGGACAGGAGGCTAGAACCTTGCTAGCTCACACTCAGCGAGTAGGTCTCTGGCCACCAATCCTTCACATTCCCTAAACACACAATCCTCAACAGACCTCACTGTAAACTTTAAGCAAGCCAAAAGAAAAATCAAACATACAAACAAGCTCACTCACACTAACCCCAAGAATTAGTGCTTGCTTCTTCTTCAGCGGGGGATCTCCCACTCAAACTCCCTTGTTCGCTAGCCAGTGACTTTCCTGTATTATTTTAAAAGTATTTCTTGGTACAAACAGTCAGTGTCTAGAAACAGTTGAAAAAGCTTCTCTTTTCACATATACCTATAATTATAACCTCTTTCAATTTAGATGATTTTGGTTTCTGCATCAATATGTGTAAAGCTTGGTTAGGATAAGCAGGGAGTAATTTGTCCAGTAAAAATAGTACCTGACTGATGACTTATCTACTTCATCTTGCAACATTAAAACAGACACACAGTTCTCTGCCTTCCAGCCAATGAGCTGATGTGCAGGTGAAAATAAGTCAATGTTGAATAAACATGTTTCCATCCTGCAAATCCACAGGACACATTTTGGAATCTATTTAGTTGCTACATTCACAAGAGGTTACAGAATTCTCTGTTTGTGATTATGCACTGAGAAAACAAACGCACTATGAATTCATTGCTGAAATAAACATTCCCACTCTATGAAAAACAGAACTTCTGGGAGTAGCCCCATAATTACAGATCATCTTATATTGTAGAAAAAGCAAAGTGTACCAGGAATACCAGAAGGTAACTGCGTTTAGAGGCAGCCTATGATGTCTTTTATGATTAAATAGTTTGAAAATGCTGGTTAACATGGTCCAGACTCTGGTTCATTTGTACCAATACAAGTTTTATCTGGGAGTGTTTACTTTTCTCCCCTTTCCAACAAAAATGAATAATTGGCCCCATCTTGCACCCACCGATTTCAGTGGCAAAACCCCCTAGGAATTTCCTGTAGGGTTGCCAATTTAGGTTGGATATTTTCCTGGAGGTTTCATTACAAGACATAAACTTTAATTAAAGATTAATCTCTAATTCCTGGAGACTCCAGGACAATCCTGGAGAGTTGACAACCCTAATTTTCTGGTGAGATTTGACTCACTCAGACAGCCATGGAGATATTTTCTGCAGGACTGGCAGATTCTGAGAGAGATTATTTCACAGTTGTGTGAGAGGATACCTATATATGTGCTTCACAGGTAGGGCTCTACCAAGTTCACGGCCATGAAAAATGTGTCATGGACCATGAAATCTGGTCTCACCCGTGAAATCTGGTCTTTTGTGTACTTTTACCCTACACTATACAGCTTTCACTAGTGTTTCTGAAACTGGGGATCCCCACGCAAAAGGGGGTCATCGGGGGGGCAAGGTTATTGGGAGGGGGTCATGGTATTGCCATCCTTACTTCTGTGCTGCCCTCAGAGCTGGGTGGCTGGAGACTGGCGGTTGCTGGGCCAGAGAGGGCAGCAGTGCAGAAGTAAGGGTGGCAATACCATACCATGCCAGCCATATTTCTGTGCTGCTGTTGGTGGCAGCGCTATCTTCAGAGCTGGGTTCCTGATCAGCAGCCACCATTCTCTGGCCACCCAGCTCTGAAGGCAGCACCACCACCAGTAGTAGCGTAGAAGTAAGGGTGGAAATCCTGTGACCCTCCCCCTGCAATAACCTTACAAACACTCTCCCCCCCACCTTTAGGGTCAGGACCCCAATGGTTACAACACCATGAAATTTCATATTTAAATATATGAAATAATGAAATTTATGATTTTTGAAATCCCATGACCATGAAATGGACCAAAATGAACCATGAATTTGGTAGGGTCCTATTCATAGGTTATGTTAATGAAGCATTACAAATAGTATAAATAGAAGTGGCTATTTAGGGCCTGATTAAAGCGCACTGAAGTCACTGGGCAGACTCCTGTTGATTCAGTGGGCTTTAAATCAGAACAGTGTTGCCAACAATCATGATTTTATTGTGAGTCCCGCAATAATTGTATTCTTCTGGAAGCTGGTGGGGTCTTGTGAGTTCATGAAATTCTCAGCTTTCATTTTTAAAAAAAGTAAGTTTTTAGCCCTCATGATTGTGAAGAAAAGCATGAAAATATGGCTTGAGTGCAACCTAAAGACTCAAAAACAAGAATACAAGTAACTCCTCCTCCCAATTTAAAAAAAAAAAGTGCAATTTTTAACCAATCAACTGATTTTGGGGGGCCTGACTCATGACTCTAGGCATACTTAATCCTGCTTCAGCACAAAGGGATGGACTAAATGACCTCTTGATGTCCTTTCCAGGCCTACATTTCTTTGATATTTTAACGTTTGGGCTCTCTAGTACTGGAGAGAGAGCTATGGCCAGTAGATCATTTCCCACTGCATAAAATGATTATTAAAAATATATATAAAATCAACATACACAAATATACAGTGAAGATTATGGGTTTGACATTCACACTGTGCAGAGGACCAGAACAAAGCTTATTTATTCTAAATCCCTTTTAAGCCCATAGACCTTGTGCTGTCTCCTCTACACAGAAAGAATTTCAACACAAAAAATTATTCTAAGCAGCGAGGAATGTTCATTTCCAGATTTACATGTTATGTATCATGTTATGAATATACTAAAATATACACTATATCTGTATAAATATCTCATCATATTATGGGTAATCTATGGTAATTTTTTTCAGCAAATAACCATATCTCAGGTGGAGATAAGTGAACACTAAGGTACTCCTTTTCATTTCATATTCATACCACATAGTAAAATTATTGCAATAACGGTACTTATTCTATTACTATGATGGGTTCTACAGACAGAGAAAAGGCTACCACAATGTATGTGTATATATGGAGGTGCATGGAGCAAGAGGCTCTGTGCGCGTGAGTACAGGATGCTCAGAATATAATGTGTTTCAGGGCACAGAGGGTTTTTTTGTTGTGTATTTGTATAGTGCCTAGCACAATGGAGCCCTGCAGGGAGCCCCTTGGCTCTACTACAAAAGAAATACTAAATAATAATAAAAATAATATTTCTTTCATTACATGTGACCCATGACGGCCCAACCCATTTTGAAATATATTGCACTTGACAAATACAGAATAACTTGAGGCAAAAACATATCTCATTCAGAGGTGACCTTCAGTGCTGCTGATTTGGCAAAACATGCTGTGGGGAGAGGAGGAAGAGAATGATCTTTATGTATTACTTCCTGGGCTCAGACTTAACTTCATAGGGTGGAGGAATTCATTAGATGAGCCAGCTGCAGAAGAAAAGTGAGTTTTATTTTGTATGATCCTGAGCGGGGCTGAGACACCCAGAAAAGTCAAAGGGAGTTGAGGGTGCTCAGTACCTCACAGGATCAAACCCTTTACAATGTAAAATAAAATCCCGGCCTTAGAGATATTTTATTTGAAATACAAATAGGGTATCTGATCAATTGCTTATTTGCTGTCTCTCTATATCGGCTTCTTTGTCTTTGTAAGCTCTTTAGGGCAGGGACTAGCTTCTCTTCTATGTTATACAATGCCTGGCACAACGGGGCCCAGGTCTCGGTTGGCATCCCAAGGCACTACAAGAATATAGACAATAAAGTAATAACAACAACAATCAGATCCTAGCAGAGAGACAAATTTAGATGCATAGGAGGTCTACCCATAGTTAGGAAATGTTGCAAAACCTTCCTATTTGTTAAAAATTTTCCACCATTAACAGAATGCCATGCACAGAATTAACACTTCCTCTCTCCCACTTCAACATTTTTTTTTTAAGACAAGCCGAGCTTTCTATAACCCAACAATGGAGACGAGCCAAGGACTAGGGCATTATTTTACATGGAAGGTGCCCAGATACTATGGTGATGGGTGGGAGTACAAAAGATAGAAAGAGTGCCAGACCCGAGAGCTTTCTCTCTGTTATGTCACCTCATATTGAATGGAGTTTGAGAGTCCCAGGGGAGGGGACCGAGAAAAGAGAACGGATTAAATCTTGTTTCAGAAGAATGTCAACTGTTCAGACAAAAATTTCCAAAATAAAACATACAGTACATAAACAGGAGTTCAATGTATGTGATTTCAATGATTATTTAAAAATTTCTATTTGTATGCAACATTATATTAAATTACAATTAAAAACACGACGGGATTTGATCTTTCCATATATGTTTCTTCAGGTGAAGGAATTCGGTTCTTTTTCTTGTGCAAGCGACTCTTACTAATTTGTAAAAACGCTGCTTTCAAATAAGAAGCAAACCCTTTCCAACATACACAATATCTACACAGTGCGTTAGAGTACTAAGAAAAATTCTCTCTCTCTCTCACACACACACACACACACACACACACACACACACACACACACACACACCCCATGTAGAAGGTCAGATAACCTGATCCCATCTTGTGGAACAAACTCCCCCAGGAACTAAGGACTATCACAAGCCTCACCACCTTCTGCTCTACGAGCAAGGCACATTTCTTTGACCTTGCCTTCCATACGATAAATACATCACAGCCCATATAGAAAACAAAACAAATAAAACCCATGCTACTAAAAATGACACTTCACTCCACAAGCTTCTCCCCCTGGGAAGAGAATCAGAGAACAAAGAACACAGGACAGATATTAGCCACGTTGCACTGCTAGAAGATGCTCAGATACAATGGTGATGAGCGCAGTACAGAAACCTATACAGAACAGAATCCCATCCCATCAGGTTGGATCCCTCCCTACACATTGTTCCCTAGGGAGAGGGAAAGACAGGGCTTCCTCCATGGGAAAGGCCACCAGGCCATCACCTAGGGTCATCCAGAAGGAGGCCCTGTGCCTCAGTACCAGATCTGAGCCCCTCCTCCCCCTGCACCTTGCTGGCACATCTCCAGGGATGTCACATTATCTAGGACTTCCCCAGTTATGGCTGCACCCAGAATTTAATTGGTGGGGGCAGGGGATGGGGGAAGCGGAGAGAAAGGAAATGGGGCTACATGGAAAAGATAATACAGCTCCAGACTGTAGTTATCTCTTCTTATTTATGTGGGACCAAATTGGAGACAATCGCTAACCCCATCCTGCCCACTTCCCCACCCCTGAACCTGAACCACAGAGAGAGGCCATCTCACGGGCCTGGTATGGGGGCACATTGGAGCATGGTACCAGCTCTCTCCTTCTGTGTAGGAGGGCAGAGATCTGCCCACACAGAGGGGGTCTTCTCTGCATTCAGAGCTAGAGGGAAGGATGTGGGCCATGGTTTTCATGTACAGAATTATTTTGCAACCCACATAACACTCTGGCAAAGTGAGTTCTTTAGGAAGATGTATCTCAGTCATCTCTAGCTACCATAAGATATGATGGTTGTTATGGCAACCCCTTTTCACTGAATGGCAAAGTATTAAACACACATAACACATTGGACAGATGCATCAGCATCTTCCTCTTTTCTAATGCAACCTGTTTTCTTTTTTAAAAGAAACAAAGAGTTATTTCTATTTCTACACACATACACACACTCTCACTTTAGGTACAATACATTCCATTTTAATTCCAAAACCAATTCCTTTCACCTCCCCAACCCCCATGGGAACTGTAGAATGTGGGGAGAGATTTTTCATATATGAAAAGATTTTATGAATTTCTGCCCCCCAACTTCACCATGAAAAAAATCCTTCATGTTTCCAAATCAAAATGCCCTAAAATTTCAACAGTATTAACTTTTTTTGAAAATTGTATTAAATGATTAATTAGATTTATGTAGGTATGATTACCTTCTGTTTGATTGTTATTTAATAAGGACCCGATCATGCAAATATGCGCTTACTATGCTAACAGGAGTACCCACATACTAGAATTGCCAACTTTCTAACCGCACAAAACCTAACATACTATCCCTGCCCCTTCTCTGAGGCCCTGACCCCTTCCCCACACCTTCCCCAAGGCCCTGACCCTGACTCACTACATTCCCTCTCCCTTGCTATCCCCCACCCTCACTCATTTTCACTGGGCTGGGGCAGGGGGTTGGAGTGTGGAGGGTGATGGCTCTAACTGGGGGTGTGGGCCCCAGGGTGGGGGAGGGGGCTCCAGACTGAAGCAGACTGAGGCAGGGAGTTGGGGTGCGGGAAGCGGTGAGGGGTTTGGGGTGCTGGGGGGGCTCCAGGCTGGAGGGTGGGGCCGAGGGATTTGGAATGTGGGAGGGAGCTGCAGGTTGAGGCAGGAGGTTGGGGGGTGGGAGGGGGTACAGGCTCTGGCATGGGGCTGGGGATGAGGGGTTTGGGTGGCAGCAGGGAATTCCAGGCTGAGGAGTAGGACTGAGAGATTCAGAGTGCGGGAGGGGGCTGTGGGTTGAGTCAGGGGATTCGGGCTCTGCAGTGGGGCAGGGGATGAGGGGTTCAGGGTGTGGGGGGGAATGAGGATTTTGGGGTGCAGGAGGGGGCTCCAGGTTTGGGGGGGCTCAGGGCTCGGGCAGGGGGTTGGGGCTCAGGATTGGGGTGCAGACTTACCTTGGGTGGCCCCCAGTCAGTGGCACAGCAGGGCTAAGGCAGGCTTCCTGCCTGTCCTGGCACTGCGCTGCGCACGCCCTGGAAGCAGCCAGCAGGTCCGGGTCCTAGGCAGGGGTGTGTGTGGTGGTGGTCAGGAGACTTCATGCGCTGCTCTCGCCCGCAGGCACCACCCCTCAGATTCTATTGGCCGGTTCCCAATACAGAGTGCAGAGCCAGTGCTCGGGGCGGGGACAGCTTGCGGAGCCCCATGGCTCCCCCACTGAGGAGTCAGACCTGCTGGCCATTTCTGGGGTGCAGCACAGAGCCAGAACAGGTAGGGATTAGCCTGCCTTAGTACCGCAGCATTGCCAACTGGACTGTTCATGACCCAGTCCTTACCGGAGCCACCAGGGTCCCTTTTTGACTGGGTGTTCCGGTTGAAAATTGGACACCTGGTCACCCTACCACATACAGAAAGGTCCACGGGTGTGTTTTGCAGGATTGCAGCCTGCTTTAGAAGGTATTTTTCCTTTCCTTTACTGTAACTTCCATTTTCATTATGCCTCAGTTAATGCACTGAAATATGCCAAATGGTTTCATGCAAAATGTTTCTTCTTTTAATCAGTTTAGCATCAAAGATTTCAGATTTGTATTTTTTTTAGATTAGTGCGTGGGGTGTTTATTAATTTGTCTGTGATGCTTCCTCTCATGAATGTTTAATAGCGATTTCAAGCAACACTAGCAGCCAGTAGATAAATTATTTTTTTAAAGCAGGTCCTTATAACTGCATTAAACAATCAGCTAGTCTCTGTTGTTTCTGAATGATCTGGAGTGCCTCTAAAACTGCAGATTAGAACAATGATACATTGTTAGTCCTGAATTAATGGCATTCAGAGAACCCCTTTTTTCATTTGAATTCACTGGGACTGAAAAGGTACCAGATTAACAGCCCTATAGGGCTAGCTCTTGGTTTATCCAGAGTGATATTCCCCTCTGCGCAGCGCAGAGGAGTAGCACAAAACCTATGCCTCATGGCAAGGTCCCATGCAAGCTGTAGGATCAAGACCCTACAACACTTATATAAGTGGTTCCACTGAACTCAGGATTGGTGTCTACATCAAGTGACCCTTGTGCTGGACCTCTGCATAGGTGGGAAGTTTTACCCCCACAAAATGTGTCACAAACGTGCCTCTCCCCTGACCCGTCTGTGCCCCTTCATTCCTTTGACATTCTGCTGAGACTGTCAGTAATGTTGACAAGTTAGTGCCATTTGTGGTAGTCGCTTTATTACGCATGCACTTGTCCAGAAAGTGCAGCCACTAAACACCCATCAGATAGTAACAGCTTTTGATCACTGCTGACCTTACTTTCATCCCAATGTAAGAGCTAGAATTAAAAGACTCCAAGGCTGAGATTTTCAAAGCCAACTAAAGGATTTGGTCACCCAGTTTCCATTAATTTTAATGGGAGTTGGGTGTCCAGATCTCTTAGGCAGCTTTTTAAAAACACAGCCCATAGTCTTATGGGAAACTTTTTAAAGGAACCTATTATATAGACCGACTTTTTCAATGCCTTGATGAGAACTTCACCCACACATCTCATGGCTGACATTTTTAGAATGGGAATGAATTGTAAAGGTGTAACTTTGTTTGTAGAGGAGAACTATTTAGTTCAGTGATACCTCCGCAGGGGCAGGGGGAATGGGGTTTTCTATTTTTAAGAGCAAATAAAATCTGGGGACATCTACTCCCACAATCACATTGGAAATATATGGTCAGAATGCAGCAATGAGGAGGCCATCTCAGTCCCTGGCACACAAAACAATACTTAGACTTCAATACTCCAATATAGTACTAAGACTTCAGAAAGAGAGGTGGAACATATTAATATGCCAGCAGATTACAGGGTATTTTTGTTTTTATGCCTCTGACGGAACCTTCTTTCAAGCCTATATTGATACAGGGAATTGTATCTCCTTGATCACAGTGCCATGAAATCACATTTGCATTCTCATTCCCAGATCCTGCTCTAATTTTGCTTTGTAACATTAATTTGCGTTTAGTGTGAAAGAGAAGAGTCAGCAATTGCCTGCATGGATATGTAAAGCGGTTAGCACCATGTGTATGAAAGACAGAGGCAACAAGCATAAAACCAGGTCATACCATTTTGTACAAGAGCTTGAGACCAGAGCTCAGCAGTGGTTATTTTAGACAAATTCATTGATTCCTTTCTACTGGTGCATCCCGGATGAGCTGTTCTTTGCATTAAAGCCATCAGAACTTGTGTTTAACAACTCCATTTTTTTTCATAACTCTAACATAAAAGAGACCAAAAGTCCCTGCCTTTTAACGTGGAGACTGATCCCTTTGGCCTCTGCAGCCACATCCCACATTTCTACACAACCACAGCTTTGCCAATACGCTGGAGGGAGATTTTTTTCCCAGTGATTAGCACACATTTCTCTCTACATGGGGATTCCATTGTGGGGAGGACAGCTTCAATGCCTGCATCAGGTGTTCTTTCGTGAAGACTTTACTTTTGCTTTCATTTTGGTGTTCTCTTCCCCTAAAATAAGAATTGCTCAGCAGGAAGTCATCTGTGGTTGGTGCATGGGAGAAATGTAACTATCATCTGTGCAGCAAAATGTGTCCTTCAGTGCACAGTCCTTGAGTTTTCCCTTCATTTAAGGAAAACTGGAATGGGAAAAACACTGAGGCTTGACACCCCCAGAATACTCTTGAAATGCCTAACAAATGCCAACTTGCATAATTCAACTTATCTTTCTGTCAAACATCAAGATAATATAAATCTGAACTAACATTGCATTTGTATGCAGTGTTATGGAATTCGCTGTTTTCTTTAGAATACAGGCTGTTACAGTGGCAAAGAAAGATTCAGTGTGTTGGAAATATATGTTAATTCTTGCTCACTGGGCGAACGGGTGGAATTATACCCTATGCAAACCCCTTCCCCACCTCTCAAATTTGTTTGCAAGATACTCTACTCAAATTAAAAGGATTATGGCACACATTTTCACAGGGCAGTCATTTGCTAATTGCCATGCATTTTGTTCTGCTTTCTCCTGCAGTACAAATGAAAACACAGTAGGAGAGAGCCCTTTCAGAAGATTGAACAGCAAGCATTAGCCTGAAAGGAATGGTATTAGGAGCCTGAGCATTTTTCATTCTTATTATTCCATGAAATGGTGGGAAGAGTGCAGCATAATATTTCTAATATGTGCTCAGTAATTCATAAATCCGATGCAAGTCTCATCATGCATGCATCTTGTGAAGTGTAGCATCAAGAGCATAAAGGTTACTGAGCTAGAGTCACTCAATAGTTGTGCAGGCTATTTAAACGGTGGGGCAAGAAGTTTTCAGGTTTGCTTTCAACTTGAAACTAGTTTGGGTTGTGTATCATTCTTCATTTTGGGAATTATACTAGTACCATGGGACCTACTGAGATTGGGGCCAAACACAGCGTAGTAGAGGGTCCCTGCAGAGCTTACAGTCTAAACAGGTAAGGGGAAAGGATAGAGCAGGCAAGCAGAGCTATCAATACCATGGTGACAAACATGATGCTACTTCCATAACTGGGTTTTTTGGGGTGGGATTTAGTTCAGGGATTACCTGAATGGAAAGAAAAAGGAAGGGAGAGGGGTGACAGAGCAGGTGAGAAGAGGGAGGGGGCAAAGTACAGAGGGCAGGTGTGAGGTGAGGCTAAAGTGAAGAGATTGGGAGGGAGAGAGCAGGAGGAGGTTGGAGCAAACAAACAAACAACAAATGGTGGATTGTATAGAAAAACACCAGGGTGTGGACTTGTAATGCAAATACATTGTAACACATCATTATTTATTTATATATTACAGTAGTATCCAGGTTGAATGTCCCCGGTGCTCTGGAGATGTATACTAGAGACAGCCACAGTCCCAAAGAGCTTACAATCTAAGGCCCCGCACGTACAAAGAGTTACTCCCGTGTTTAACTGTATGCACTGGCAGTAGTCCTACTGAAGACAACGGGACAACTCACAGTGATCAGAGATAAGCACAGGCTTCAGGCTTTGCAGAAAGTCTGTGCATATTTAAAAACTGCTTTGCTATACTATTTGCACATGCAAGATTGACATACGGTGCCTGTGAACTAACCATTTCTGAAAGCAGACCCTCGTGTATGAATAGCTGTAAGAAATGAGCATGGCTGGGATAAAGTTATTTTAAAATTCAAGTGATTATTTATGGAGGGGTGATTTTTTTGCACCAGTCTCTCAGTCATATTAATAATAAATAAATGTCAGGATAAGACCTGTATGCTGAAAATACTGTATAACCAAAACTACATTATCCACAGATGCACTGGTTCACGATGAGTTTCTAGGGGCCATTTAAGGTGCTGGTATTTAATCTCCAGAATTCTACTTAGTCCTGACTACCTATGGGACCAGTTTTACTCCCATAGCGCAGGTGCAGAGCCTGAGACCCTTCAGGCCTGATTCTTCATTCCCCTGCACCTTGGGTGGTCAGTTACCCTGGTGCAAAGTGAGTTCATAAAGCTGCCATTCTATTAGTATTATATACCCACTATACACTCCCTTTACAAAGGTGCAAATAACTAAACAAAGTGCAAAGCAATGGAGAATTAGGCCCCTCGGTCCTAATGTGTCTCATGCTGGTAATTGAAACCAACTTGGCACATGGAGCTGACAGTCCCTAGATTTCTACATCTAGGGTCTGGTGGTGGGAACTTTGATTCACTGGTACGTGCTTCCCCAACTGCTCCTCCTTAGCCCATGCCTGGGTCGGGGGGGGGGGGGGGGGAGAATACATTCTGAAGTGGTATGGTGAGTTTTTAGTCACTATTAGACCTCTGTCTGCATATGATTGTATGTGGGCGCACAGTTGACAATAGCCACATTGAATATCGCCTGATCCAAAGCCCATTAAAGGCAATGCAAAGACTCTCAAAGACTCCAGCAGACTTTGCATCAAGCCCCAAATCAATAAGTAAATAAAGAAACGACAAAGAAAGAAAATATATTAAACAGATTCACACATGCCATTTACTATTTGACGTTTGTCTCTAGGAAGGAACATTGCAGAGTAATTAAAAATTCTCTTTAAAGATTAGGAGTCTGAAAGTAGTAAAGAAAAAGCTTCAGACATCTTTCTGCTGACAAAAAAATATTAGAAATATTGGAAATAGTTATGTTTTATAAAGGGCATTTGACTCACAGACCACTATACGGGTAAAAAAAGGTTAATTCACTTGCAACCAATTAATGTAATTTTCAAGCTCCACAGCTGAGATTCAGAGCTAGTTTGGGAGAGTAAATTATAAATGACCAAATGCAAAAAGACCTCAAATGAAAGGAACAAAGAATTACACTGAGGTCTGTATTCTTGATGTGCAGGAATGGGTGTGTAGAAATCCCATTAGCATCAATGGATGCTGCACACCAATACCCCTGAGGCTGGAAAACGGTCTTCAAATTTACCTACCTAAACATTTTCATGGACTACTTACTGCTGCCTCTTTTCCTTTCAGTGGCAAATGCAATCTCTGAGAGAAAACGGAGATGAAAGATGGGGAAGCAGCCTTTGGTCTGTTCTTCTCTGGGAAATAAGGATCATGGGAAATGGGGAGTGGTTAAGTTGTGGCCCGTTGGCACCCAGGAAATCGCAGGTACTTCAGGGAAAGGCAATGTTCTCCCCTTGAGGGCAGCAGAAGAATCCTCTTTTATTCTCAAACCTAATGCTAGTTATAGCACTTTGATGTAAACATTTCTGACATTTTCTTGTAAATTTGATACAGGATGTATCCTAAGGAGCAACAATGACATTGAGACCAAAGTCTGAGGTGAGATGCCCTGCAGAAGGCCTTAACATGAGGATCCTGCAGAACAGACTCAGAGTCTGAATGGATTTTTTAAATACAGCACTTACCACAGGGCCCAGGAAGAAAGCCTCTTACTCCAGCTGAAGGGCTGGAGTCTGTAATTGCGTATCCCACAGACTCTTTCTCGGCACCACTCTATTCCCCAATGATGCCAGCCTAGGCAGAACTGTCATAGACATTCCTCCTCCATGGGGCACAGGGGGTATGGAGGAACCTCTGCATGGTGGCTTTGCCAATGCAGCCTTAACACAGAGATTAAGAGGTACAGTATGGAGCATCCATGTGCAGACCTTGGCAGGTGGGTAAATTTCACCCAGCTTATTCCAGGCACTCCAGGGAGCAATATATTTCTCTAACCTTTCACGTTCAAAGCAGAAGTTCCTTTCAAATTTATTAGGTTAAGATGGCTCCCTTTGTTTTAATCTGACATTTTTTTTTAGTTCCTTCATGCCAGGTTGGGTGAAATGTCTTTGAATGACATCTTAAGGACATGCCCTTACAAGGGGATTTTAGTGAGTTTGGGGTTAACTCGCATTTGTGTGTGATCAACAGTGTAGCTAAGGGTTTGAACAGAGCTGTTTTGCTGGAGTTCTCAAAGTTGTTGTGATATGATGGGCTGGCTAAAGTTGGGCACACAAAAACTAAAATTGGATTATAACTAAGGCTGGATGGAAATGGGAATTTTTATTGCACAGGAAATTCTGATATTTCAAAATTTGTTTTTATTCTAAATTGGACTGAAAAACCCGAAAATGCAAAATTTTCCTGTGGAACAGAAATTCTGAAAAAGGTTGAGTCAAAGCCATTAAAATGTTTTCTTTCTATAAAGTCAAAACAGTATAAAATAACATGTATCTAATATTTTTATGGTTTAATAGAAAAGTCTAAATGAAATAAAAATGATGAATTGTAACAAAACATTTCAACATTATCCAAATGAAAAGCTAAAATTGAAATGGTTTATTTGGACATTTTTCCAGCTAAAATTTCATTGAAGTTGATGCATTCCCCAAAACATTTGACTTTGAAGAAAACCACTCCATTGAAAAAGTTATGAACAGCTCTAATCAGCCAGAGTGCTTTGTACATCTAGTAACAGTAATGGAAATACTCCCTATACACATTGGTTAACTTCCACAGTACAGAAGCATGGAAAGGGACCTTGAGAGGTCATCAAGTCCAGTCCCCTGGACTGAGGCAGAACCAAGTAAACCTAGACCATCCCTGACTGTTGTTTGTCTAACATGTTCTTAAAAACCTCCAATGATGGGGATTCCACAACCTTTTTTGGTAACCTATTTCAGTACTTAACTACCCTTATAGTTAGAAAGTTTTTCCTAATATCGAACCTAAATCCAGGGCTGGCTCTAAAAAAAACTCAAAACCTCCGAGAGCGCAACTGCCAAAGCAAAATGCCGCCCCTGGAATTATGCCACCCCAAGCACGTGCTTGGTTTGCTGGTGCCTAGAGCCAGCCCTGCATAAATCTCCCTTGCTGCAGATTAAGCCCATTGCTTCTTGTCCTACCTGCATTGGCCATAGAGAGCAGTGGCACAGTCCTCTTTATAACAGCCCTTAACATACTTACGGACTGTTATAAGGTCCCTAATTCAGCCTTCTTTTTGCAAGATTAAACATTCCCAGTTTAACCTTTCCTCATAGGCCAGGTTTTCTAAACGTTTTATCATTCCTTTTTGCTCATGCTTTTCTCTTCTGGATTCTCTCCAACTTGTCCACATCTTTCCGAAAGTGTGGCACCCAAAATTGGACACAATACTCCAGATGAGGCCTCACCATTATCCAAGTAGATCCTGTGTCTTAGATACGACACTCCTGTTCATATATCCCAGAATGCCATTTTTACATCATTGATCCAGCTATAACCCCAAGATCCTTTTCAGCAGTTCTACTCCTTAACCAGTTGTTCCCCATTTTTTAGTTGTGCATTTGATTTTTTTCTACTTTATTGCAGTATTTTGCACTTGTCCTTACTGAATTTCATCTTGTTGGTTTCAGACCAATTCTCCAATTTATCTAGGTTCTTTTGAACTTTAATCTTGTCCTCCAAAGTGTTTGCAGAAAACTTTTTCTCTCACCCCACAGACAAGTCAAGTGCATTGTAAAACATCCATCTTTAATTTCTGAACTTTCCACAGTGACAGCTTTCTAAAAATATATGGCACCTTTATAAACCACAACATTTTATGATTCCAAAAACCCCTCTAATATTTAAAGTGTAAAGGTCCCATCCTCCCACACCAGGGATATCTTGTATTCTGCAATGTTACTTTTTGTCAAACTGCATTTCAAACCATGTGATCAAGAACTGAAATTTCAATTGATTGATTGTCTCACAAGCCAAGTACTTTTAATTGCTTACCTCCAAGATGAATGTTGACTTGACTCAATTTGGCGAATAATTCATGAGGTTTCATAAATATGCATGTCCTATCCTGTACAGCGCAGCATTATTAATCTGCCTTTTCCCAAGAGTAGAGTAATGAATTAAATAAAAGGAGATTTAAGAAGAAGAATGGATTATAAATAAAGGGATTTGAAGGAAATAATGTTATAATTTAAGGTTAGTTTAGCAAATACATCGTGATTTCTGAAAAGCTCACTAGTTGTAGGGTACCTTGTTATTGGTCATTCTGTGATTTGTTGAGGGTGGGTTATTTTTCTGTTTTCATGGACATCTTCTTAGGTATTCTGCCTAGGGTGATAGATGACTTTCCATACATTGTAATCAAATTAGGTTATGGTGACGATGCCATTCAATTCTGATGTGCTAACATTTTGTGATCTTGATAATTTTGAGAAGATTTCTCTTTCATTACCCCAGCTGAGGATCAGACAAGGCTGTATCTCATTGGAAAAAAAGAGAGTGTGTAACCTCACTTTGCTTCCTTCAGAGAGAAAGCGTATTTGTCCTTTTTGTTCATTTCACACAACTATGAACTCTGGGAAACAAAGAACTCAAATTCATGTAGATGTACTTCCAGGAAGTATCAAAGAGTCTCTCCCGTTTTTATAGATTTTCTCTGTAGTGTTTTACACTAGTAGCACATGGTTTGGTTTACCGACAGCACGAGGGGCAAATCATTTTCTGCGCAAGCCATGCAAAAATTTAGGGAAAAAACCTGCCAAACACCAGCTGTCAGCAAACACGGTTCCCAGCCTATCTGTAAATGGAACCATCTGCACCCAGCATGATTCCTCGTGCAGACTCTGCTAGCAGGTCTAAGCATTTAGAATGGATTCAGACTTCACTGGGATTCAGTGAGTGAATTTTAATTTTACTGAGTTTTAATTTTCAACTTAATTAAGATATTTGGGTTTTGACCTGTACCCTTATTTTTATGTCCTGACTCAGAAGTGACCAGAACCTGTGAATAATCTCCTAGTCCATCAAGGGATAGAAAATATCAGCCATGTTGTATGACCTGGAATTGCAACCTAGGCCTCCACCCTCATCTATAGTGTTATTTCCAGTCTGTAGCCTGAATCTTTTCCCATAAAGGGAACTTGAGCTAATCCTAACCAGATCAAAACTCTCCTGCACAGCTAACTCTTAAAGGACCAGACCCTGTGAGGTGCTAAGCACCTCTGGCAATGTTCTGAGCATCCTCAGTTCCCGCTGACTTTACAGGAGATGCTCAGTACCTCAGGTATCAGGGCTAAGGTGCCAAGGAGGGCTAACAAAGCTGAAGGAGCTATTTCATAAGTAAAGAATGCTGGGTCGGGCCTTTAGATATCACAAAACAATTTTTACTTTTGTACAGTAGGTCAAATCCTGAGGTTCTTATTCAGTTTGCACTCTAGCAAACTCCAGCTGGCTTCAGGGAGGGTGTGACTGCATAAAGACTGAGTAAAAGCTAAGTAAGGAATGTTTTAGCAGCTGGAAAAGCAGCTATTTGACATCCATGTAGTCCAACATTTAGGAGACGTTGGGTTATGGTTTGGGTTGTTACTCAATATAGAGTCTTACTGGACCACTGCAGAATCTGAGACTAAAACAAGAAAGTAACAGCATCCTCAACTGGCAAAAGACAAACCTTTCAGCATATAGCAATGACTTCAGTTTGATGGCTTAATTGAATCACGGCCTTTCAACTTCAGTAGCTCCACACCCGAGACCGGAAAATCAAATGGACTGAAGATATTTACAGTATAATAAAAAACAGAGATAAACAAGAAAAGCAACCAAGTTAGATTTCTATTGTACAGGTTTGCAGTTGTCTCAGGATTCTTCACAATAAGGGAGAAAGCAAATTCAAACAGCCATAAGCCTCGGCATAGGGAGGATGAAGCAAGATTTTAAACAAAGAACGTATTTTTTTTAATCTTCCAACACATGGAGCGTGTCACTGAGCATTGTAAAATCACAGACAGCACTGGCACAGTAATGTACTAGAGATATTTCAAGGTGTGATAAGTATCACTTAATCAAGATCAGAATCAAGCTGATATATTAAACAAAATAATAATAAAGAGCCAAATGAAAGCACTTGAGTATCAGTGAGGTGAAATTGAAGAGAACCAGAGCTTGTCTATTTCTGGGTTTTAGGAAGGCAGCCTGGAACAATGAAACACTGACCACTAATGGTGTTCAAGAAAAGTGAATTGTATATCATTCAAATGAAGATGGAAACAAACATCAAAATGACAAACTCGAAGCTACCAAGCAACAGCCAGGAAACCAAAATGAGCCCAGGACCAATGAATGGAGCCATAAAACATGCCTCAGGAAGAAGAGCAAAATGAATAGCAGTGTCAGACATATGGCAATAATTTTGTACCCACAAAACCAAGCAGCTTTGTGGTGGGGAAGCATCACATATAAAAATTCAAGGCTCACTTGGAGCCATGTTTTGAATTTGTTAGAATTGTAAACATACATAAACTACAATGCAATGAATGGTGTTGAAATTGTATCCCTTGCCATCGGTTATTGGAAACATGAGATGAGTTTCTCTTGATATCACGGTCATGCAGCAAGAGACCAGATAAAGACGATGATTTGACGGGTTCCACTTGGAATGCCGTTTCCCCATGAATACATCACTGCACTGGAGAACATATTGGATGACTTTGGGTACAGATTCCAACTTATATTATCTCAACAAATGTTCTTACTGATAGTCCCATGAGTTTTCATTTTCACTCTTAGTAATGATATGTATTTCATGCAGTAGGATTTCAAATTGCATGGTGAGTGACTTTGCTAAATTCAATGTGTGGCAAAGAATATAATCTGGTTGGTGTATTATCTGTACTGGAGACCTAAGAATCAATAAAACCTCTCTTTTCAAAAAATTCAAATTCAACATATTTCCTTCCACCTTAGCAGTGTAGCCATTCCAGCTTGGGCTGCAGAGCGGGCTCCAAGACCCTCTCCTCTCGCCGGGTTTCAAAGCACAGGCTCCAGCTCCAACCTGGACGTCTACACTGCTATTTTTAGCCCTGCAGCGCAAGCCTGATTCAGTTGACCTAGGCTCTGAGACTGGCTGCCACAGGTGTTTCATTACAATTGTGGAAGCCAAGAAATAATTAATAAAGGTTTGAAGGGATCTTAATGTATGTTAGCTAATTTAGCAGGAGTTAGGCTCTGATCCTAATGCTGTGAGATATGTAGAAATAAGATAATGTGGTACAGAGTGAATTGTGTGAAAAGTCATTACGGCCTTGTAAAATGCAGCCTTGTTTTTGTTCTAGTATTGAAGACAAATAAGATAGCGAATAGGCTTATGTATAAACAAATGCAAATGTTTTCCTTTAATGTCTCCAGGATTGCTAGAAATTGTCTGTAACAAAGGTATAAAGGCTTGATGTAATTGTTTACCAGTTGAGAGACCTGTCCAGGACTGGGGCAACCCTGTGTCCTATGGCACTCTCTCCCTCCATTGTAATTACTGGAGAAATAATAAAGTATTTGGTTTTGCTGCACCCAAACAAAAAGCGAGAACTAAGTTTTTCTTCGACAATTTGGGGGCTCGTCCGGGATGGCAACGCCCACGGACCCACAGACGGCTACTACGGATCATTCCCCTTCGAACCCCATGGCGCCACATGAGAGGTATGAGACCTTTTGAAATCTCTATTGGGGTATCGGAGGAGGACTGTCCGTGAGGACGTCTGTCTCTGTTGGGCTCACACCATCTGAACTTATTGACTGTGCAGCAGGATCAGATGCAAAGTGGTATTGGGGAGAGGCCCCAATAAGGTTAGTTTATAGCAGTACTGGGAACTGCTGAGTTGGCCAAGGTAAATGCATAAGGTAATGCATAAGGTAATGCATAGGTAAATGCATTAGAATGCACCAGTGCTGAGGGGTTTTTACCGCCTCAGGAGGGGTTGTCATACCGCCTCATGGTATTGGTCCGGACCAGGTAAAGATGCATCGTGGTTAAAAAAAAAAAAAAATTTAAAAAGAGAGAAAAAGGAAGAAAAAGAGGCCTTGGTGTGTGTGTGTGTACACCAGTGTGAGTGGCTGTTACCGGGCTAGCCCGGTAACTAGTGGATCTTTAGGAGATCTGACCCACGGTGGGCTGACTCGGCCAGGCATTGTCCAGCGAGGAAGCTGCCTGGGTCTAGGAGTGTATGAACCCATCTTCCCTCCCTTTTCCTTGTGAGTCTCTCCTGTGTGAGTGCCCTGTAGGGAAAGATCCTTAGTTTCTGAGCCGCTAGCGCGGACAGGGCACCCTCTGTGTGTGTGTAAGTGGAAAATGGGTAAGGGACTGTCTAAATATTCCTCCTCACCCCCTAAGGGTACCCCAGCATATTACATGTACGTACATTATGGTCCTAAAACCTGCAGGTATTTAGCGAATTGGAATCTTCACACGCGTGAAAAAATCCATCTAAATAATGCCCATTAGAAGGTACCTTCAATCTAGATAAGATCATATATCTCAGAGGAGCTTTTAATCACAAAGAAAAGCCTCTGACACAGTGTGAGCAATTTGTCTAGGAACAGGTTAATTTGAAACTCGGCTAACCCCAGAGATAAAGAGAAAGCTGCTCTGCGTACAAGGTCAAGAACCAGCACAGACTATGCTAAGTGCAAAGAAACTGTTTTCAGCCCCAGCTGGTTGTGAAAAATAGAGGCAGAGGCAAACCAAAGGCAATACAAGTTACAGAACTGAAATTACATTTGCAAAGCTTAACTTTCCAGTGAGATTCAGCAGTGTGCTTCGGTGACACTGGAAAAGCCATAAGGCAGCTGACCTGAACTGGAATCTCTGAAAGAGACACCGCAGGAGACTCCAGGGTGTAAAAGAACAGCCATCCCAAGAGCAGAAGCATGTTGAAAATTCTGGACAAGCTGTATACAGGTTAATCTCCTGTCCACCTATTTCCCTTCTCTGAACATAATGCACAGACGTGGCCAGTCTGGATATGTGTAAGTATTACAGTGGCTTAAGGCTTGGACCATTCATATTTTTCCTGAGTGATGTGGGAGTGTTCCCAACACTCTCCATTGTTGTTTTATTATTTTTGATGAAGCTTTAAAATTTGGTTATATGGTGTGCTTTCTCTATCCACCCCCCCCACCGTCCTGCAGTGTCAGTTTGATCACCTGACATATGAGGGATAAATTAGTAACAGGAATTTGTCACAGTTTGGTGAGCAATTATGTCTGGGGGAGCCCTGCAGAATTTACACCATCTATCTGTTTTACCCTTGTTATTTTATGTTTGTTTTGTTTGGTGCTGTTGGTGTTATATGTTAAGAATAGCGTGATTAAGGGTGAGCCCTAATAGAATAAGGAAACACTATCTGGTTTTGTTCTGTTTTGTTTAACCGGTTACTGTTGTTTTTCTGCTCTGTTCATTTGGGCGTTGGGTGTGTGAGTGGAACTGAACTTCTCGTTCGTAATTCCTCAGAGTGGAAGCCATGTGTGCGATGAAGCTCTGAGGTTGTATTGAGATCTTTCTGTCCCGCCCCCTGTAACGGACAAGGTAATAGAAGTAGAAAAATCTGGCTTAGACTGTAATTTTCTCTGCTTTCTGTGTAATTTTCTTTTCTGTTTAAGTGTCAGCAGACAAATGGGTGAGTCTCTGGGTAGACCCCCTAAAGGGGTTTGGATTGTGTGTTGAGTAAATGGCCTTTACGCAATGGCCATGTATTTTTGCCCAGGTGGCAAGCCTTACTAGGGAGGACTCGGGTAGTCTTGTAAGTAAAAATGTTTTAGGGAAAAGACCAGAAGGGTGGGGGCTAGTTGTGAAGCCCACCCTCCTAGCTAAACTGGTCGTGGCACACGTTGTGCCTATGGAAGGGACGGCTCAGCGAGAAAAAAGGATCGGGCCCAGGCGGACAGGCAACAGACAGAGAGATTGGAAAACGGGTTGGAAACTTTTGAGGGTGTAGTGGTAAGAAGGAGTAAGTGAATATAAGCATGAGGATTTCAAATACTCAGAAGGATATTTGGAATGGTGATTTGAATTGGTAAAGTGGCTGTTGGAAGGGAGTTGCTGGAGGGAACAGCAGTTGAACTTTGTAAAAAATGCTAAAGAGAACAGTTTTTGGTGTCTTTGACATGTTTGTAAATAAATTCAGGCAAATAAATTATTAGATTGTAATAATTTGGCTGTGAACAATTTTGTTAAATCAGTTGAAGAATGGATATAGTGCTATGTAATTAAAATTGTATTAGGCTCTAACGGCACTGTAAGAGGTGATGTTTTCTTTCAGTGTTTAAAAACAGGAGTTAAAAGGAAAAAAAGCAAGCCAGAAAGCATCTGTGTTACTGCAAATTAACTGACTGATAAGGTGGAGGCCACTGAAACCGGGGCTGTCTAAGAAACACTTACAAGAAATATGGGATAATTCCTCTATTTTGCCTGGAATCAACAAGGGTATTTGTATATTTTAAGTAATGATTGGCTGCCCAGAAGGGGTAGACCTGTTTTTGTCTTTCAGATAATCAAAGAAAACTAATGCCAGCTGCACAACATTCAACGTACCTTGATTTACTGGCACAGTAAAAATTATGTTGTGTGTTCTATGTTCTGTCTTGTGGTGTTTGTCTCGTGGCCAGAATTGTTGTTTAATATTTTCATGGGATGGTCTGATTTGAACTCAAGCGGAAGTGTTGGCTTGAAATGCAGATACTTGTTTTGTTCAACTTAGAATACAAAGTGTTTGGTTACATCAGAAAAATGTGATATACTAAAGTCTAATACATTTTCTTTAGTAAGAGAAAGAAACTACATTGGCCAAATCTTTTCATTAAGAATTGTTGTTAAAATTTGCATACCAACAGTCTTTGGAAGCAAGGACATGAAAAGTTAACCCACTCCCCATATTGTACATGGGATCCTTCTGGCTACCTCAGACTTTTAGCCAGAGGGCTGGGGATGGTGGAAAGCTTTTGGACTAGAGGTTATATTAAGTGAACTTCTCAAAGTGGGTGTGCTTGTCCTGGCTTGTTATTCCAAAGTTCTGTAATAAGGTTATTTTCGTGAAAGGGTATATGTGGCATACATTGAATAATAAGACTAATGTACTGTATAACAGTAATGTTTATGTGTTCATGGTATAAAAGAAGGTGTATAAGTAAAGAGTAAAAGTTTCCTTTGTATGTTAACAAAAAAAAAAGCCAAGAAGGGAGAAAAAAAGAGAATAGCTAACATGCTCAGTCTAGGAAAGGGGGGATGGTTGCTGCAGTTAAACGAGGTTGGTGTGCAGCGGGCAGCCCACCCTCCTCCTTGGGGACCTTTTGTAAATATTCAGATTGATTTTATTTCAATGTCTAAATGTTGTGGTTATGGATATGTATTAGTTTTAGTTGATGTATTTACCAATTGGGTTGCAGCTTTTCCCTACAGGAAAGCAGATGTCAAGACTGTTGTGAAATTTTGCTTAAAGATTTTGTGCCACGTTTTGGCGTCCCTGTGAGTATCAACAGTGATTGTGGAACTCATTTTACTGGACAGATTGTAAAGGAGTTATGTGCAGCTCACTGCCCTCACCACCCACAGTCTGCTGGGACAGTGGAACGCCAGAACGGGATTTTAAAAAAATAAACTGGCCAAGATTTGTGCTGAAAGAAACTTAAAGTGGCCAGATGCCCTTCCTTTGGCACTGATGAGTATGAGAGCCATTCCCAATCGAAAGACTGGACTCAGCCCTCATGCAATTTTGACAGGACGCCCAATGTGACTACCAACTGCATCCCCACTAACCCCAGCTCAGATGGACATTCATTTGATGGATAACATAATGCTTAAGTATTGTCAGGCACTAATGAAATGTGTTAAGTCTTTTTATACACAGGTGAAGGAAGCACTACCGAAGGATCCTGTGCGACCTTGCCACTCCTTGAAACCAGGAGACTGGCTCTACATAAAGATCCATCAACGAAAGACTGCCTTGGCTCCACGCTGGAATGGCCCTTTCCAAGTCCTGCTGTCTACCAACACCGCTGTGAAGTGCCAAGGACTGACTGCCTGGACCCAGGATTCTCACTGCAAAAAGACCCCTCCACATCAGAAGAATTTTCCTACTGATGATTAGCCTATTCTTCTTCTAGCTCTACTGTGCTTCTGGACAGCAGGGAAAAAAGGACAAGGTGACGTACTGGCAACCTCTCCCTTGTCCACTGACAGACCAACTGTGCCTTTAGACTTTTCTAGAAAAAGCACAGCCATTACAGGGTGATATGTGCTGGCAACCTCTCCCCTGTAGGATGCTAAACCACAATTGTTTTGGGAAAGAAGAAGAAACACTCACTCCACTGACATTGCCAAAGTCCAGGAATTTGAGAACAGGACATTGAGAACTGACCCTGGTGAAGAAACAAAGAAACAAAGAATTGTACGAAGACTTGTACACTGGCAGGAAGAAGTTATGGGACCCATGCTTGGGGATGTGGTATTAATTGGATTTTGGGGTTTGATCTACAGGCTGCGCCCTGTGTTTTGGATAAATCCATCAGGATGTATTGCCCTCCCTAATTGGATTTTAAATGACATTGCCCTTATCAGGTTTTCGAATCACTTCTACATACCTAGATTGCTCACAAGGGGCTGCCATTAGATTAGCACAACAGAGGGCCTGGGTTATTTCCTCTGGAAAGAAAGAGAACTGAGCAGATCCCTGTGGCCCAATATCTTAAAAGCCAAGAACATGATAAGAAATTGGGCCAACTGGAAAAGGCTACTAGCCTTATTCTTGAAACTCAGCTATCTTAAGTACAGGCTGGAGTTGGTGAGTTACATATCATTTCCACCCTTAGTTCTATGACCCAGAAGTTACTGACAGAGATGGTATTGAATATCACTGAGGCTGGAAAGGCATTGCAGTGGGATCTAGACCAGACTTGGCCCACTGCCCTTACAAAGTAGACATACTTTGTAGTAGCAGCAAAAAATTTTTTGCCATCTGATGGATTTGAGTGGCTGGTGAGATCTGTAGTGTTTGTTGTCCACATTACCAGAAAACACACCACTGCAAGCATGCATATTTGTGACCTCTGTTTTCTTCAGAGACATTCTTAATTGATAAAATGTACGCTCAGCACCACATACACAATTAATTTCTAATATTAATATTCAGCAATTTTTCTGAGTATCATGACCAAAGTACACTGGCCTGGCTCTTTTGGCAAAAGCCCAAAATCTTTAGCAAATTGACCTCCCAACACGAGAAATTGGAATGAGCAGACTCGTTCATATTTTTGTAATTACCCAGTGGAATATTTTGATGAAGATCATTGGCTCAACATTTTAAACTGTTAAAACCCTAAATAGTATGTAACATTATAGTCAACAGAGGGAAAGCACTGGCGGTAGGCGATTTTAAATGAAATTACATTAGAACTGTGACCATATAACATCACTATACCTTGCACAAGAGGCCATGGACCAGTACAGGATTATAATAGATTTCTTTTTGTTGTTTGCATTCTAAAGGCAGTATACAATATATACACACTCACTGTCGAGTTGCACGCATTATTGTTCTGCTGCCTCCCATGGTAACTCCAAAAGCTCAGGGTCTTATCTAAAGTCTGTTATGATTTGAGACGATAGAGATATAGCAGCCTGAAGTTTTGGTGTGTTTTGTTTTAATCAGAAGGTCAACGGTGTGAGGCCCAATTCAGGAAAGCAATCATGTATGTAAGTAACTTAACAGAACTTAAGAATTACTCATATTGCGGTGGCACTCAGGCATCCCAGTCACATACCAGGATGCCACTGTGCTAGGTGCTGCCCAAACAGAACAAAAAGACAGTCCCCTGCTTCAAACAGCTAAGAATGTGAAGAACTTGCTTTCCTGAATGGCAAATTCTTTCAGCATCTGAGTCTGCAGTCCTTTCCTCTCGACTTTCTATTACGTGCCCTTGGATTAGAGGGATTTCTGCAAAACATTTGGTTTAAATTAATAACTAAAATGTCAGAATTACAAATATGACTTGTTTCAACATATGTTAAAACATTCTCTTTGTGCTTTGACACAAATTAAACACCTACGGGTAATACAACTGTTATTTACTGTATCAGATTTTAATTATTTACCATTGAAAGTCAGAATGTTGTTGAATCCTGTTTTACACTGCTAATATCCATATTTTGTGGGTGTCGGTCTTACAATGAAATCTGCAGTATAGGTTTGTATAGTCATTCTGCTACTCTGATTTTCCACTGTAGACTATTTTATAAACTTGCCTTGGTATCATTTTACTGATTCAAATTTACTCTAAATATTAATGTTTGTAAAACATTTTGATCACATAAAGCAAATGAATGAGAAGGATTATTACTGTAATATGTTTTCTATAAACATTCTTACTATTAATTATTTATGAAGTACCAAAATGTACTTGATACTTTACAGACATACAAGATGACAAGATTTCAGCCCCTGTATGTCGGCAATCTAAGAAATAATAAAAATGAATGTGTTCTTTTTGGTTTGGTTTGACATATCAGCTCAAAAGATTTGCATCATCAGAACAACTTGCTGGATCTAAAGAAATGCTTAAAACCCCTTTGATTTAAAATTACAAAAATACACAGTCAGCTATTTGATACTCTAAAGACATTTTTAAAGAGTTAGAACAAAACACTAATTGTTGGGGAAAATATATTTGCTTTTATTTTTTCCTAAGCAAGTAGTTCTAGCACGTCTCATCTGAGACTATTCCTTCTTTTAATATGCAAATCAAGCTTATACATATTAGTAATTAGAATTATAATGAATGCGCCTTTAGAAGAGATGCTGGCCTATTTACTCATTAACTCAAGAGTAAAGAAGCAGACTTGTGAATTGCACTCTGGATTATCTTGTTATATGCTCAGTCATGTACCATCAGTTATGTATTGTACTTTCCGTAGGGAGTAGAACAACATATCATCTGTAGATACCGAGGATCAAATGTCATCTCAACACTGGAGATGTACTATACTGTGCTGATAAACTCTGTAGACCTCCACATTTAGGAGGCTGGAGACAGGTCAGGTAGCATTTGACCTTCCAGCCTAATTCAGTATTTCGGTCCTAGCTCCTCTCTATTACTCAGAGCCAGGAATAAATATATAATTTTGTAAGAGAAAAAAAAAGTTCCATCACTTATTTAAACCGCACAGAGGTTCTGCGGTGACCAAACAATTTGGGGGCTCAATTGTGGCTTTGACACAAGTCCTGAATAAGGGGTACTGCATAGTTGTGCTTGCCCAGGAACAGACCAGGAACCATGTATTGATTAAGAGCCACAATCTGTTTTTGCCTGCCCCTTTCCACTTGCTCTGTGAGATTAAGAAAATAAGCTGCACCAGCCCTACCTCTGGTGCTGATTGCTTCCCCCTCCATGCCAGCTCAGCTGTGGTGAACAGTGCCTGGCAGAGGGGAGGAGGCAAAGAGAAAAAGGAGATTGATCCACGGGTCTGCCTAATTCCTGATCTTGTCATTTATCCACTACGTGGCCATGTACACAGGAGCGGGAGTAGTGGCCTTGCAGATGCTGCTCTCCCCTTGGCACTGCTGCCCAGAATATGGTGGCCAGATAAGGGAAATAAATGGGTTCCTTCTGCCCCTTTACTCTCCTGAACAGGACTCAGGGTGAGTTACAATCTTATCCTAAATGTGATTACCTTGGAAAAGCAGATATTGCTTCCATCTCTCAAACAGACACCGAATGTGGGCGCTTGTACCTCTCCATGGCTTGACTGTGCCTTCCACAGACAAACACACTGTTCTGATTTGGGAGTCTTTTGCACCAATGTTTGCACAGGTCTTACTACTACACATGTTGCAAGGAAGTGAGGAATCAAGCCCACTATATTTTCAGTACATGCTTTTCCTGCCTATTTTCATACCCAAAATCTCTCTGACTGGTAATTATGTTGCTGTTGTAGCTAATCATTTTTTTTCATGGCACTGTTCATTGACACTGCAGCATAAATGAAAAGAAACAGAAGAATACAATTAAAAGTGCATCAGCACCACCAAACCAATGTGCCTCTGTTACTTGTGCAGGGCTAGCTCTGGACTAATTTTTAACCTAATTCTGGGGAGAGGTGGGAAAATCACATCACTGAACTATAAAACCCTAACCCCAGCATTATTACCGGCTTCTGGGTTCTTCAGACTAAGAAACTTCTGTTCTATTCAGTGATGATTGCCTCTGCGTAACAAAGGTGCATTCCTGTTTCCAGTACAACCCTGCCTGATTTCCTTTTCTTTTCTCTCAATTCTGGTAATGACACCCATAAAATATGGGCTTGATTAATAATTAATGTTCTGAACATCAGTGAATTTGATCCAGCAAAGAGAAGCTGTTTCCAGAGTGAGCTGCAAGGCTGAACATAGCTTACTAACAGCAAACGACTTTTACATGTGTTTCCATTCATTGTACCCTTCAAGCAGTGACTCAAGCCCATGCTATATAGTGTTCCTATCTTGGATGTTGTGTCGTACATAGGAGGTACAAATCCTATATAACCTTGCAATATTTCCCCTGCGATACTGCCTGAAGATACTTCGTAACAGTTTTTGCCACTTCTGATTAAGTCACTGGTCCGTCTAGTCTGGTACCTTGACTCTGGCAGGAACCAATACTCGATATTGCAGAGAAAGGCAAAAAGCATCCCCTCACCCTGTGCCTACACAATACTGCAGATGGGTGGAAAAAATCCTTCCCTCACTCCCATAGGCTATTGAGTTATCCCTTGAGGCATGAGATTTGATTGACCTTAATTTCAATTTCCATAGCTCTTAATATATTATTAGCTGTTATAAAACTGTCCTAGCTTTTCATATCAGTCCTAATGACCTCATGCGGCACTGAACTTTATTACAGGATGTTCTTCTCAAGGCAAAAGCCTGAGTTATACCATATGTGATCCCGTTAAATGGGGAACAGTCTGTTTGATATTATGAATGCTGAGGAAAGGCGGGTGCATATGGAGAAAAGGTGTAAGGTACTTAGCTGTACACTAAGCAGAGCTATAGGTAAGGCTTAGAGAAGAGTAGAGAAGATTCAGAAGTTTCTTTGAGGAATTGTCTGTTTCAGAGACTTGTGTGTGACCTTTAGAAGATGCGTCACAACAAACTAGAGTAGACGAGTGTAGGAGGCTAGGGAACCACGGAAGATTCTGTTACGGCTTAGCTCAAGCAGTTCCGCTTTCTCAGCCTCCGGTTATTGTAGGACACGGCATGCTAGTTTTAACCTGCCGTAACCGGCTGGGACTGCTGCGTGGCAAGCCCCTGGCTGTTGGCCAGGGGGGCAGCCCCGGAGGGTGGAGAGTTTCTATTGCATTATGTATGAGCTGATATGCTGCTGTTTGTATAAAATGAGCATGCTTTGTGTTTGTTTTAGGACTTCACCCCAGGCCGAGCTACAGGGCGCTGGGTCCCCGTCTCAGTGACAGCAACGCTTGGGGTCTCCGTTGCAGATGTGTCACTTAACCTTCATTAAAGCCAATAACTCACAGTGTGTGTCGGCCTCGTTCTTACAGAGCACCTTGGGAGGGCCCCCCGGCCTCCCTGGTACGTAACAACGAGGTTCAGAGATAAAGGCACCCTGAGAGAGCAGATCTAGATATCCAATGAAAAAACATACAAGAGGGGATAGCAATTCCATAGAACATTTAGTGTTTCAAACTCAAAACAGGCTAGAGGAGGAAAAATAATAAAGTGAGCCATAGGGGCTGTGGACTTGGTTGATAAATAAGCTAAAAAACTAGATTTCTTAAAAGTTGGCCATTAGGAGTCATTGACAAAAGCAAACACAAATATAGGCTACAACCTTGCAATGCGTTGCACTTGGGTAAACCTGTGTCCACGCTGAGTCAACTGCATTACTGCAATGGAGTGGAAACTAGCATCAAACATAACCCTAGGCCAGGGACATCATGTGACCCTCCCCATCCTAAAACGAGTCCAGGACCACCAACAGATCCCAAATATAACTCTTGTTCAGGCCCACCACCTGACACCCCAAGCCTAACCCAGGCTTGAAACCACAAACCAGCCCCAACCCTAACTCTAGTCCTCAGTCCCAACCTAATCATACCCCAGGACCTCTTTTGGGCCACAAACCTAACCTTAGCCTATAGCCACCATCCAGCCTCAACCCTAATCCTAGCCCCCAGTTTGTAATCAGCATCAAACCGAATCCCAGCCAGGGCCAAGAAACAGCCCCAACCCTACCTTGGGGCCTCCTTCTAGCCCCAGGGCGAGGAGCCCCATCAGCCCCACCCTAGCCCCAGCCCAGGGCCACCTACTAGCCCAATCCTTAACCCTTGGCCAAACAAAGTTAGATTCAATATGCAGAAAGGAGGACCCAGTTTAATTTTAAATGCCTATCCCAGCAGTTTTCAAACCATCTTCTTATGACTTGCAAACTGAGAAAGTCTGATGGGAAATCATTAAGATAGTAAATACAGAGCTCCACAATCACAGTGTTTTCAGTCACTTGAAGGGACAGGTAGCCCTGAATATGAATATTTCAGCATGAAGAAAGTGAATCTTATCTACCAAAATAGATGCACATAATTCTCTCTCATTACTGTTTTGCAAAACAAAGGAGTATCTCTCTGTTACTCTCCAGGAATAATAATACTTTGCTTTTACATACTTTTACTTTCAATGGAAGAGCTCAAAGCACTATACAAAAGTAGCATCCTCTTTCTCATTTTACAGATGAAGGCACAATGGTTAAATGACTTGGCCAAGATCATCAGGAACACTGTGGCAGGACTAGGAATAGAAACTAGGTATTTTCATCCCTGATCTGTAATCTAACCACTAGGCTTAACCGCCAACCCTCAATTCCCCATATAATTTAATGTGACATCATGAGAGTAAAGAGAATGCCGTTAACACAACCATTTTTCATGCCCTTTATAATTTAGCATGAGCTTGGGTGGATTTTCCCTATAATTTTTAATTCAGGAAATATCAGTTGCTGATTAGTAACAGCATATTACCAGCGTCCAGACCATCTGTCAATGAAACACAGAACTGAATAGCCCCCACACTGATATAACCTAGCAAGATGCTGGCATGTCTTCAAGTGTTAATTTGAGGGCTGTTCATTGTAATCAGATCCAGCTATGCTTGCCATGAATTTCCCGGCAACCTTTGAACAATTTGGTGCAGAAAATATGGGCTGGAATTATTTGCAAAGTGTGTTTAGAAAAGAATTAAAGAAATGACAGTTTACTGTGGTTTTGGCTGTATTAGAGTGCACCGTGACTTGCAGAAATCAATGCATTCAGGATCCATTTGCTTAATTCAACCTTGCTCTCAGCAGCTTTGTCAGAAATGAGCAGGAGCAGCAGTTCAGGGATCCAGTGTTGGACAAGATGTACAGGTTATTTAGCAACCTTGACGTCTAGTGAAGGCATAAGTGGTTAAACACCCGCAGCAGTATGCATCTCCGGGGCTTGATTTTCTCTCACTCACATTGCTGTAACTTCTTCACATCACTCCAGTTCTTGATTTACACCAGTGTCAGAGAGAGGAGAACTAACCAGCGATTCTTGTAAACAAGACTCTAATATGCCATTCAAAGAAAAACACACGAACCAGAATGAATGTTAACACAATCTTTAGTGCAATACTTTAAAAAGGAGGTTCTTTCTATATAACAATGATTCCAGGGAATATCAATTTGCACGAGCGTTTTATGCAGTCACATGGAGATCACCTTTAGGGAGACTCAAGTAAAATGACTAAGAGGGTTTACTTACCTCTGAATACATCCCTTTTTTTTTGTTATTTTGCTTTGCAATGCTACATTTTGGTGATTAATAATCAGCTATTTGCATACCAATCTGCATTATATACATTGGCATGTTGCTTTTACTGCTGCCCTGTTAATTGCAAACATGACCATAAAAATCAGCCATAAACATATGACAGTTGTACAAAATATGGCACTGTTTACTGCATATTAATGAACGTGTTATAGTTATTAGCATGCTTTAAGGGACAGGACATTAGTCTGGAAGTCAAGAGATCTGGGTTCTATTCCCAGCTGTGCCACTGACTGGCTATGTGATCTTGGCCAAGTCATTAGCTTCCCTCTCCTTTTCCTCCTCCCCTTTGTCTGTCTTGTCTCTTAATTCAAGAACAAGAGGACAGTCTATTTATCTATCTAGGGTAGTTACTTGGCTCCCCATCACCACAGTATTTGAGCATCTCAAAAATCTTATCCCCCAAACACCCCTGTGAGCTAGGGAAGTGTTATTAGCCACACTGTGTAGGTCGGGAACTGAGGCACAGAGACTAAGTGATTTGCCCAAGGTCACACAGGAAGTCTGTGGTGGAGCAAGGAACTGAACTCAGGTTTCCCAAGTCCATGCTAATGCCCTAACCATTGGACCATCCTCCCTCCTCAGTGAAACTGAAGAGTGGAAAATACAAAACTGGTAAAGCAAATTCTTTTCCATGCGATGCGGTTAGCCTATGGGACTCATTGGCATGATATATCATTGAGTCAAGAGCTCAGCTTGATTTATAGAGGGATTAAACATTTATACGGATAACAGGAAAATCTAGAGTTGCAATTGTAAATACTAAACAAACCAAAAAACCCACAACCTCCTTGTGTGTTTTGGAAGGGGTCTAAACCCTTATGTGCCAGGGATTCAGCCCAGGTTTTAAAATATATTTAGGCACTTGTTATTGAAATCAGCGGGAGCTAGGTAGCTTTACAAATCTGGCTCCTAACTACCTTTAAAAATCTGGCCTTTGATCCAACTTTTAACCATGGGTGTGGGGGCGTAAATTATTTTAAACACTTTATTGCTAATGTATCTGTTGTCTTTGAGGTAAGTTATTTACCAGATAAGCATGTGTTTGTTTTTCACCATTATTTCAATCGCATTCCAATTTGCGTCAGTTCTTAGGGAAAGATATTTCTTTTGTTAGAAAGGTTGGCATTTTGCCATGGTTGTCATGGAAGCAATGATTTCCATGTCAATTTAGATTTTATTTTTTAATTCTCTATTGCCAATGACTTTTAGCATGTCAAGAGTTTTGTTTGCGAATGGGTGGAAGGACGTGAGGGTTCACAGTTGAACAAACTTCCCCGACAGCTCTGAGAGATGCAAAGACACATCTTGGGCAGCACAGAAGGCTAATGGGGGACAGTAAAAAAAAAAAAACAACAACACCACAACTACAATTCAAGAGTGATAGAGAATATTTCCATTCATAGATTAAATGAGCTCAAATATTAAATTAATCTCTAAGTACAGAGTATACGGATAACAAAGAACTCTTACATGGTATCTTACTTTTAAAACAATTTCAGAAAACGAAATTATTTGGCTATGTAGCAAGTGTGTTCTTATTTAAATGAGATTATTGAGTAGAAAAAGGTATAAAGGTACTCTGACTTGCCTACTATATTTTTTGTCCAAGTTTATAAATTGAATGTACAGATTGAAGTCAATTTTAATACTAAAAAAGCCAAGAATTTTTTCCTACAAGCCACTGTATATATGGGCTTTATAACGCAGATCAAAGTTTGCATCATGTGGGCCTCTATTTTCCTGTGAGGAAAGAGGCAAGTAAGGGACCATCTTTGAGGGTTCATCTCTCTCACACCACATCTTTGGGCTTGTATTTGACAGCTGGATCTGACTAAAACAATGGTGTTATTTAATGTAGTAAAGCTGTGAGGTATACACTATAACCAAGGAACTTGCAGGAAGCCAAAGCTCCAAGCTTAATTTTTAATCTTCTGAACCAGATGTGGGTTTAGATGATTTTAAAAATGGAGACAGTTACATTTCATTGGGAAAACTCTAGGGCTTATCTTTACAAATTATACAAAAGGGTGCATTTTCTTTATACGATACTTCTAAAAATGCAAAACATTCATAAAAGAAGTTGACTCGAGCCATTTGTAGTGATGTACTAAACAGCAAGTCGTCATTCCCTATAGCTTCCTATCAAGCGGATGCATGGAAGCACCTGTCAAGATTGCTCTAAAGACAGTCATAGACTTCATGGTATTTATGCCAAATTATATTGGACATTTAACTTAACATCTAGGGTGCCATAATACAAAATCTAACCATAAGGCTGAGAAAGCAGCAAGGAATTCCATTTGCTGAATAGGGACGCCAACATTCCTTGAATAGTAAGGTGTTTAACTTATTGAGCATAAAAAGTGAATTCTAGACATGAGCAATATAGAATCATAGAAATGCAAGACCAGAAGAGACGTCAAAATTATCAAACCCAGCCCCTAGACTGAGGCAGGACCAAGTAAACCTAGACAATTTCTGACAGGTGTTTGTCTAACCTGTTCTTCAATCTCCCTAGTTAACTTAATGAAGTACTTTACATCACCTCCTTCTGGATCTCAGAACAGATGTCTATATTTGTGA